>NC_052046.1:46904068-47504068 GCF_015832195.1 Motacilla alba alba
GGAAACCTCAATGCGGCCTGGTGAGCATTTGTGTCACTCACATTGAAAGAGGGCTACACCTGAGCTAAAAAGTAGCAGATCTTTCAGTAGTGGAAAAAAAAGTGGGAAGAAAAACATCCGTTTGCTGACTGCCAGCAACCAGCAGCCTTGAACTCACAGCCTAGTGAGAGCAGAGACATCAATTTCTGATGTGCACATGTTAGCGTGACTTTGTTTATGACCCCAGTAACACAGAGAGTGCTGCAGTGTCAGGAGCTGCTGTCGAGGGGCCCCAAGCTTTGCCTGTTCCCACTGGATTAGACAGGGTGCGGCGGGCTACAAACACAGCTAATGCAAGCCCTGCTGGAGAGCACCACCCAACAAACCCCTACCACTCAGAGGCCTGGGGCTCTGCAGAGCTGCCTTGCTCAACCAGACAGAGCAATTACTGAGCAGGACTTTCAAGTTCATGGAAAAGTACTTGGGGCAAGTGAAGGAAGGACATGCAAAGCTGCTGAAGGAAATGTAGGGACGACACTGGAGAAAAAAAGGAATTCCCAGATATGTAGAGTCATTCATTCCTAAAAAATGGTCTGTAATGGTAATTAATGATAAGTCATTGCTCATGTTGTTTTAGGGCATACTACTATACTTATGTGGCTGTATTCAGACAATGTGGCAATTTCTGTACTTGACATTCCCTGAGCTTTACCAAACATATATTTGCATATGGGAGCATGCAAGCTCCCTTTCCCATCACCAGGTTTTCCACTTTTTTTCTCCCACTTTTCCAGGGTGTAATCATGACAGCATCTCAGAGTATGCTTTCCCCCTCTCCTCCCAACAGCTTGTGCTACCCTTCCTTCCTCCTGTGGTCTAGGTTTTACTGCCAGCAGAACCCCAGGGCTGCAGGCTGAAACATTACTGCAGAGCAGAGGTGCAAGCTACCACACACTGGAGGCAAAGGGCATTCACGAGAGCTCTGCTGGACTTGAGCCATGGCGGCAGTGCAACAGCACAGCAGGATTCTTGAGGGTCAGAGGAGTGTCCATAACCCTTTCATCCGTCTTTTCTCTGCTCAGTTGCAGGCACCACCTCACTAAATGCACACACACTCTGCCTGCACACACACACACACACACACACACACACACACACAGGGAACACAAAAGCTAGGATTGATAGTCACACTGTCACGCTGCACCAGGGTGACACATGAGAAGAGGGAAGGTACAAAACTGTTGCTGGCCCACAAACTGAAATGCAGCCAACACACTTGGTCACCAGGCCTGCTGCAAACAGCAGGATGACCAGGGGCAAATCCAATTTGTCCAAGACAGAGTTTGTGTCTTTTCTTCTGCATGTTCCTCATCTTCACTTTTCCTCTCCTTCACTTAACCCACAGTTCATTCAGGAGTGAACAGTCTCACAGCTGTGCTGAAGCTTCTGCAGGAAAAAAAAAAACATGAGAAGAAGCAAAAAACATTGCAGCAGGTTTGGGACCATGGACACAAAAGTTTTTTCTTCTGACAAAACCAGAAAGGAGAGAAATTTTATTCCAAGCATTGCATAAGTTGAGAGAGTTCTGTACTTTTTTTTCCTCTTCTTTTTTTTTTTCACCCTGGATTCTGGAGAAACAAGAGCAAAATTTCAAAATTTCATAAAGAAAACACTTAATTTTTATGCTTACAAAGACATTGTCAATATTTCCTTTCAGAAAGTGTTGAAATCGACCTGGGACAGGGATTGAGGGAAGAGATCAGGATATGCACATGTGCAGTTATTTATTCGGTCATGCACTCATGGAAAATGAAGTCAAAAAATCCTGGGCAAGCCCCTAGCCTGGCAGTGCACAGGCAGGGGGTTTTGTCTTCCCACACAAAGTCCTTTGAGCCCGTGTCGAGTGTTCAGGCTCACCCAAGGAGTCATATTTAACTCAGAATAGAGTAAGGATTTTCCAGGAGCTGTATGTGGAGCCAACTGAGCTGTCTGACACAGCGCACACACAGTTCACCTGAGGCCTCATCTTCTTCAGACTCACAAGAGTAAGGATCTCAATGCCTTTCAGAGGATGCAGAGAATGTCAGCCACACCATCTCTCTTTCTTTCCCAACATGAGGGAGTGATGAAAATCAGTTTGGCGTTTCCCAGTACATTTGGTTCACATTTGAGAGCTGGGGATTACACATTTTTTTCCCTATCACAACTGTAAATTTCTTTTTTTTAGTCGCCTGCTCTTTACTTCCTTCATTATTCAAAAATTTAGCAGCGCAGCCCACTGGTATGTCTCATGTACAGTATTTTAGACATGTAAAAGTCAACACAAGGTTCTAGTAAATACATCTGGGGACAAACTTGTTATTTGAGTCACAACTAGAATTCTGTCACCAAGGTTTTTAAATCATGTTATAGAGCCACCACATTACCTTGCTGTAATCCAGTAGGCTGAGGACATGATACTGCTGTGCAGTAGACACAGGATGAAGGTCCTATTTTCACATTGCCATAAAACATATAAACTGGCGTTATATGATCCAGAAGTAGAAGATTCAGTTCTTTAGACCTTAGTATTGAATATGGGTTGGTTCCGTTCCGCCCCGCCATGGCCATATAGCAACTCTGGGGTTTCTTGCGGGAACACTCACGGAAACACCAATGCATGCCTCACCAGAGATGATTTATCGCTTCCGCGCATAGTAGCACTGCATATGTTATAACTGGCATCTGTTTTTTACAGGATGAGTACTGGGTTTTCTCTCTGAGGGATCTTTCTTCCTTATCCATGACTGAGTAGAGGTGGGTAGTTGTACCTCTAGCAAGTTCATGCAGGTACTATACTCATAAAGATGTTTATCATAGTTACAACAGTTAGTTAGTTTCCACTGAAACTGAGTCATCAGAGCTCCTCCAGGCTCACTGAAAAAGTATTACAGACAGTGGGTGTTCAAAGCACAGAATATGGTACTACACAATCAGAAGCACTTGAGTGAGAGTGCAGTTTACACCGCAGCAGCATGGCAGAGGGCGGGCAGGCACAGAACCGGGTCTGTCCTGGGCCAGACCTCAGTCTGTGCCTTCCGCTGCTCTGCGATACCAAGTCCCAGTGAGCAGCATCGTGCCCTCCAGGCTGGTTTGTTTTGGTCACAGACCAAATTCTGGCTTTTGGACATTTAAAGAAAGAAACTACTGATGTGAAAATGCACAGTGACATGTGATGTCAGATAACACACGTTCTCAGCATCCAGTAGACTCAGCATGAGTGGAATGTGCTTACCTGGTCCCAGAGTCCCCACTCACCTTTCCACCGAAGAATAGAAGAATGGGAAGGAATCTGCACTAGCTCCTGCTGCCTGTGCTGGGAAATGTAGCATCAGGCTAGATTTGCTGTAAAGTTGGTAATTTCTGTTTTGAATGTTCGCTACTCTCTTGTCCTGAGGACAACCACTGCTGTACAACATGCTATCCCAAACATGCACAAATCCAGCTGGAAAACAGAATAATTTGCACTGCCAAAAACACACACATTTCAACTTGTTTTCTCCTTTCTGACTTTTCATGTTCTCCTCAAGCTGAAAAGAACAAAGGTAGCGTGCAAGGAGCTTCACAGATGTAGCCATTGTAACTACCCACGCAGCACCAGGCAAAGTCCACATAATGATGCACTCTGTCACATTATGTGACATATATTGAGAGCAAAAAAGCTAGGGAAGACCACACATAAAGCAATTTTCACTGCCTTGGCAGCCATCACTGAAGGCTCATAGTGTCTATGGCCCTAGCCGTAACAAATGCTCAATCCACGGCTGCAAATATTTGCAAGTATGAGTAATGTGAAACACTGAGACATCCCTGAAAAGTTCTGTACATGGGTGTGCAACTGTTTTTCACAGCTCTCCAGAGCCTGTAGCTAGGATGTAGGTGAATTCCCTTTAGGTAATGCTTGCCCAAATCAGCAAGACAAACAAGTGCACTGCTCCTCAGCTCAGTGAATTGAGTGAATTGTGCCTCCCAGAAGACCAGCCTGGAGATTGAGCAGATTGAGCCAGCTGATATTCACCCTAAACCAGACAGCAAGAGACAGAGGGAAAAACAAATGGGACCCCATCGCTGCTGAACTGATGTTATCTGCAGGCAGCTGTGCCTTTTGTGCAAAGAGCACACAGTGCCACAATTTGCAAATGTCTCTGATAAATTGTTGCTGTCTCTGCAGTGCATTGTAAAGAACTGTCTGCCCTTAATTACCAGGACTGCTTTTGAGGCAGTAATGCAGTAATGTCATCTACTAAGGAGTCAACCTAGTCCATAGGAAAATTACTTTCACGTTACACAAAGCCTTCTCTACATTTTCCATGTAGTAGCATATGGAGGAAATATTGCATGGTGATTGCACTTTTTACCTCAGGTTCCTTAAATCCGAGGCTGGTATGCGCGGTGTGTGAGTATCATTAGAAAAGGGAAAGTAAAAGTCCGGACGTACAGTATGTTTGAACACATCAGAACAGAGGTTCTATTGCAGATCATCATAGATTAATGGGTAGCCCTGGGAACAAAGCAAAGAATTGACCTGGGGACTTGAGACTCATACTTCAAAGACAGTTAAGTAGCTGAAAACACTTCTGGAGACAAGACACAAAACCTAGCTGTGTACAATGTGTACATCAGTTCCAGTCCCCAACTTGAACACTCTCATCCTGACACAGTTCTTCTAAAAAGAACACCTAATAGTAATTTTAAAGCATTAATGAATTTTTTACTATTTTTCACTTCTCACCTTCTTTTCCAGCTGAACATGGACTGCTGGTACTGAGGGTTTAACTTGATCTGTTGTGTAGAGACAGCGGTAAGGACAGCGAGACCCCTCATTCCTTTTCCAAAAACTAATTGTTCCAAAGGTTTCAGCTTCAGGCTTGCATTTCATGCCCCTTCACATTGTACAAGGTGAACAGTACAATGTGAGCAGTTGTTCAAGTTGTGCTTTATGAAGCACAACTGTCATAAAATCCAGTAAGCAAGCAATTAAAAGACGCTGCCTTGTGAACTGGCATTACCATTTACTTTTGTTTAGAAACAGTGGTATTACCACTTTTTTTCCCTCTAAATGGCAAAAGAGAGTCCTCATAAATGCCAGCATTAGTTTTTTGTTCTCCATATTTTTCACAGTAAATTCTTCATTTAGGTTGTTTTTGGGTTAGGTTTTTTGGAGGTTTTCTTTGTGGGGTCTTGTGGGGTGTGGGTGATTATTGTTGAAACCAAACAAGGTGATGTGACTGCTACACAAAGTCCCAGAGGGGAGTCCCTCGCTAGGTAAGAGCAAGGCATTCAGCCAACTGCATTTTTTACACTTACCACTAAATCAGATCATTTTCACAAGGCACCATATCCTAAATCCCCTGTCTTTTCTGCAGCTTGTGTTATTTAAGCCAGTCTTTCTCTTCTCCTAATATTTTGCAGAAGACTGACCCCTGATTTAACTTATGAGAAGTTGCCTGTGTGTACTTTGAGTGGGACAGCACATAAACATTGTGCAAGCACCAAGGATGGCAGAGTACAGTCTCAGCCCTTGCTAGCTAGGCAGGACACTAGCACAACTAGTATTTCCCCAGGTTAACTTCATGAAGATTAACCTCTTAATTCTTGAACTACTTTCTTTGCTTGTTTGAAATGATAGATTATATCCCCTACGACAAAAATCTGACATAGCCGTGCTTCTGGCAAGCTGCCAAGGATTAGCTTGACACCCGTGCTGTATGCCCAAGAGTGATTCAAGTTTTACTACACAGTGACTATAGCCCAGACTATCATCTTACACCTGGTTTACATTGGTTTGTTTCCACTGCCATCACTGCTGTCTCACCAGCTGTAATTTTTTTGCTAAAGAGAAGCCTGTGCTATATAATTATCAAAGGACATTCTTGCATTTCTAGTTCAAACAAGATCAAAATTTATATCCGTACATTACAGAGTTTCCCTGTGCATTATTTTTTCATCCTCTGCACATTTTTTCTGCACTTTATATTCCATTTTTTCAGACATGATCCTGTGTTGTTTTATCATCTAAACTTCTGTCCTTTTCTGGGGAGGAGAGTATAATAATTAGGTAGAATATGGTTTCTCTGATATTTTAGCACCAATCCCACTTTTTAAGCTTTGAATAAGTGGAAAATTGCTCAGAGAAAAAAAAAGCATAATCCAAGTGAAAAAAATGTACATGTTTTTTCTGGGTTAACCTATATTGAATCTTTTTACAGAAAACTGGGAAAAGTCTAAAGTGCAAAAGGAGGGCTTGAATATATACTGTAAATAAAACAATTGCTTCTTTTTGATAACAAAAAGGTAATCCCATGAAACAAAAATAATTTTTTTCCTGATATATTGGATGTGTCAACATGATATACAGAATTTTCACACCTATGCCAGTATTTTCTACATGTTCCAGGCAGGACTGTAATCCTGTTCTACACGGTGACTACAAAAATGTCTGCCCTGAAGGTGTCACACTATATCACACCAATGACAATCCAACATCTGCTGTTAAAAGGGGCCTTTTATATCAGTGTGATCTAACCAGTTCAAACCAGTCTGTATCTTTCTCAGTGTGCTCCTTCCCCGCCCCCCCAAAAAAAAAGACAGAAAATTAGTTTTGATTAGGAGTGGGCTGTCCAGTGAGCTACACCCTTCTCTGCGCAATGAAACAAAACAGAGCAAAGGAGCTGTCTCTGTCAGCAACCAGACCATAAACAATGCACCTCAAACTGGCATCCCACTCTATTTCAGTCACTCTTCTGTATTCAGCGTGCCACAGATTTCAAGTAAATTACCTTAGCTACCTGGAGGTTTGTTAATGACTAAAGGGCCATCATCAGCCAGCTTTTTTTTCTTTTGCTTTTGTCAATTGCAAAGTCATCTTTAAAGTACAAAGTACTCACAAATTCCCTACCATTTTTTCCTTTTGCTACCTGGCCCATATTCTTCAAATTACCATCTGTAATGTACAGCATTATCTCCTTCAGTTACTTCCTTCTTTGACCATAACGTGATCCATCACAAAGTCAACCACATAACAACTTGCCACTGAATTGTGCAAAGGCATCTGACTCTATTGCCAAAAGCTTTAGTGCCACTGCAGAGGCTGACCTTAAAAATCTGCACTACTGTCCCCATAAATTCAGTAAACATATACTCACAGATTTCATAGTGATATTCAAGCACCACGCTGCCAAAAAGCCACATAGGGAAGGAGGGTAATGGTGAAGTAAAAAGAGTACCTGCCAACTTTACTGACTAGCTGGAACCATCTGGAAAAAAGACTACACTAATATTTATTTGTCATTAATTAAAGCTAATATCTAGCCCAGAGAGGTCATACCCTGACCTGGGGAAGCAATAAGGATGATGCTCTGAGAGGCCTTTCTTGTGCGAACTTATTTCCACTCCCTGTGCAAGGGCTTGTTTTGTTTTCTTCCAACACAGAAGTATTAATAAAGTTATGAGAAGCCCTTCCTGGCAGGAATTTTCACAAGTAGTATCTAGGGCAGTGATCGGACAGGGAGGCAAATCAGCACCACGCTCAGTGCAGCTCTGCTGTCTTCTGATGTGAGTAGTGCTGTCATTTCTCAAGCAGGTGCAGGTCATAGTGATTTCAAACAAACTGCTCTGACCGTACCAACAAACTAGATTCCAGCTCAAGGCCAGCAGCCTGGCAAAATGCCACAGTTGATATATACATAGTCGAATATGTACATGGATGCTTTCCTCCATGATGCTTATTGTGGAGCATAGCTGTTGCATAAACTTCTAATAGCAGGGCAGGGATTTACTTCCCCTTCTGGTCTGTGGCACACTTTTCTGCTGTTCTGTGGTGTACTTTGACTAATCATTTCTTAGTCGTCTAGATGCAGACCTTTAAAAACACTAGGAGCTCTCAGTCTCCCTTTTCAATTGCAAACGATTCCTCTTTGGTGAAGTGTGGCCTCCCTATTCTTCTGCCAGCCGTTGTGTTTG
Organism: Motacilla alba alba; assembly: GCF_015832195.1. NCBI lineage: Eukaryota > Metazoa > Chordata > Aves > Passeriformes > Motacillidae > Motacilla > Motacilla alba. The sequence continues at coordinate 46,912,049 of NC_052046.1, forward strand.
TGAAAGGACCGTCTCAAATTTCTTGTGTGGGAGCAGCTGTTGCTGGACCAAGGCGGCCTTTTCAGAGCCCTGCCGCAGTCGCTTTTCACTTCTCCTCCTCCTCCTCCTCCTCTCCTTCCTCCCTCCTTTTGTCTCCCTCAAAGCAAGAGCCCCTCTGACCCTTCGCCTTCCTCCAGCCTCCCTCCTTTGTCGGCCGTTGCAGACAAGTTCCACCCTAAATCAAGCATTGTCTCCATCTCCAGAAGCCAGCACGTGCCCACATCCCCCTAATCTTTTAATTTCCCCCCAGGAAAAGGCAGCTGTTAGCGATACACGCAATGCACAGCTGTCAGCTGGGGCCTGCCGCCTGCCTGCACTGAACAATGAGGAAGGCAGCGCCGGGGCCGGGGAGAAGCAGCATCCACATATATGTGCCTTTGGCAACAGTTGGCAGCACGTGCTCTGAAATGCGGCATTGTCAGAAAACCCACCCCCGCCTTCCCCCACCGCTGCTCCGCACACGTATGAGCTTGAACTTTGGCTGATTTCAGAACAGAACACCCGACTTCAAAGGGCAGGACTCCCCGGATAGCTGCATTATACCTTCGCTGCTGAAACAATCCCCTGCAAAATTACAGGGTATGAAAAGGACAGGCCTCCAGTAGCCTGGCACGTGGTTCGCCCATTCTCCTCCTTTACACACCAGTCGCTTGAGAGTTTTGTCCTGGAGAGAGAGCAGCGTAAACAATCTGGAGGGGCAGAAAAGACCTATACATCACAATTTTACCCTTTTCCCTGTGTGGTGAGGAAGGCCTACATTTCTAAGTAAAGCAGGGACATATGTGTATAAAGTGTCCTAAGGTTTATGTGGCGGGACCAGTGATCTTGCTACCTTAATGCGCAAGGGACAGTCACTTCAGATCAAGATGAAGAAAAGGGTGGTGCTTCAGTATCATAGAAAGGCAAGGCATAGTTGCATCTGCACCAATATAAGCACAGTTGCATGCCAAATTTATGCCTGCAATGACAGCAAATATGCACACAAATGATAAATTGCACATGCAGTGATTTGCCAGTGCAGTTGCCACAAGCGAGCTTGCAAACATAGTAGTTATAAATCCCATTTGGTCCTGTAAATATGCTTGCCTCTTCCCATGTACCGTGGTGCACATAACTTTAGAAAAATCATATCTCTGTGCTTCGCATTAGCTCCTGACAAAACACAAAGATCCTTAAGGAATCATTTTGCAAACGTATGTGTTGTGGAGAGGATATATAAAAACCTCAAACACTTAAAACTGTTTCATTTCCTTTTTCCATGTAGATTGCTTTAAAGTATGCATGTATTCCTCTCACCAGCCTTCTGGCTAATCATTAAATGGGGATTTGATTGATTTCTACACACGGTGGCTCCCAAAGGCTAAGGGTTTAAAAAGGAACTGTCTCATCTGTTGCTTTTGCAGAGATCTCTTGCATAGTTTCCTCTCTAAGCAAAGGAACAAACAAGCCTCACTCCCAAACCTTTCACCACCGTAACCTTTTCAGTGTCAAGTGGACAATTCCAGGTTTACTTCACCACTCTCAGTCATTTTCCATGATAAGGAATAACTTCTGTGTTTCTGGTGCATATTCCCCAGCCTGCTCTGTACATGCGTTTTTACTTACTTTATCTTACCTGGCCTGTAATTTAAAGAACTTAAAAGATACACTGTTCTAAGCAGACCATATGGCATATGGTACACCTGACCCACGCTTAGCACCTGCTGAGCACACTGTGAGCGTCACAGGCTGTTTGATACAGCACTCCTGACCAGAGGGCAAAAACATATCCATGCATTTGCATGCTGGTCAGAGGCCACAGTGATCTGACACAGTATCCTGACAGTTCTTCCAAGATTAGCAAATCTGTAGAAAGCAATGGGCTTAACCAACAAAGGAGGCACCACATCGCGGAGACCTATACACATACAGACACCTCGGGGATCCTAATAGCCTTGCCCTGGTGAACAGGGATCTTCAACTAAATGCATACGTGCTTTGAGTGGGGAATGTCAGCATTAATCATTGGGATGCAGTCAGGGTTTTCCTGGAGTACTCAGAGAAAGCACAAAGAGACGTGTTTTGATATCACTTAGGCAAATATAAGTGCCGTCCTGACTTACCCCCATGTAGAACCAATAAGGGCAGGAAGCAACATGCAGTCAAAAACAGATGTCTCAAAATAAAAAATAGTAGGCATCAAGTAGAAAGAGAATGCATGAAACTTTAATGCTCATAAGGTTTTAGCAAGCATGAGCCTGAAGAATGGCCTGCAAGATCCAACCATTCATTTATTGCTGATTCTGCTGACCCATGACTCACTTTTTCTATATGCAAACCAGTCCATTAAGCCTCTGTATTTTTAGTGCAAAACTCTGTGAGATTTATAGAGCAGGAATAGCATGCAGAAGTATCAGGAGATGTAATTTGCACTAGGTAATTTGCATAGCAAGATTTCATAGAAGCAACAGCAGCCTTTGTCAAAGCAGTCCAAGTATCATCCAGCAAAGGCAGAAGACATCTTATTTGTCCACGTGGGAGTTGCAGCCTCTAACACTGGGCAGCTGGACAAACACAAAGAAAGGAGCAGCCAAAAGGATTTGTCTCTCTTATGCTGCTCAGGGAGAAAAATTTATCATGCATGTGATCAGCAAGGGGACATTTGTTGAAGACAGGGTGGCAGAGACCTGGCAGTGTCCTCAGCAATGGCTGGCAGGCTATAGAGGAGCTCAGTCTTGCACCAAGGGCAAAACGAGACCTTGTGCAGAGTTAGTGCTAGCTGCAATGCCATGGACATCGGTGGGGATATTGAAGGGTTTCTCTTTTTCAGGAATTCTCTAACACACACTTTGGAATTGCCCAGTTTAGGAGATTTCCATTTTACACTGTGCTGCCTTTCAACAATATGCCTTGATTATTCTATTTGAAATAAATTTGGCAGTAATATTTCTGTCTTCACGTTGGAATGTTATCAAACAAAAAAACAGAGCTATTATCTTCTTTCATTTGTAGCTCTCTCTCCTTATACTGGAAGAAAAATTCTCTGGCTGGGAAGAGGTTGCCAGGCTGGAACTGCCTTTATGTTCCAGGCTAGAAGAATCTTATGATTGTGTAGGCGTGGGGATGCCGAAGACCCTCTAATGGGCATATGTTTTTCCTTACATATCTGCAAACCTACCCCTCACAGCAGAGGAAAACCTCACTCTCACAGGACAGGCTCTTTCTTCATTCACAGCAGCCCTGAGGCTCACTGTCAGGGGTTTCTAAGCAGGCCACAGAGCAGAGTCTGTCGGGATCTGCCAGTGCATGAGGCTGGGATACAGGTGGACTGCCCTGCCCGGTGCAGGGAGCCCAGCTGGGAGGTCCGTCTCCTGCCTTGCTGCTCCGTATGGTAAATCTGTGGTGAATTGAGCCATAAGTGAGTGCTCCAGGCTCCAGTCTAGCCTCGAACTACCCCGTCTCCATCTGTCACCCTATCTGGGGCATCTTTGCTGCATGATTGGCACAGGGCTTGAAAAGGCAGCACAAGAGAGGCCATGTGGCAACCCTGCCGATGGGGAGGGGGCAGCGGGGGAGCAGGATGAAATATTGTGACAGGACACTTCAAGCCCCAGCTAATCACAGCTGCTGAGGGCTGAAGAGTGCTATACATCCCCTCGTATCAGGCAGTGCATTCCTGGCAACATTATTAATTCAGAGGAGTCCCTTTAATTTGAAGCAGAGATTAAGACTTTCCCCGGTTGGCCTCACTGCGGCTGTAAAGGCAACAGGCAGGGCTATTGTAAGGCCATTAGGGAAGAACAATAGGACGCTGAAAGGGGGATGCGGGTGAATGGGGGAGCGAGGGCTGGCTTGTGCCAGAGGCCGGCTCGCCTCATTACGGGAGCGGCAGATGGAGCGTGGCCGGGTTGCTGGGCAGAGTCGGGGCTGGCAGCTGGCGGCGGCTCCCCCGCGCTGCGGCGCATCCCCGGCGCACCCCGCCGCGGCCTGCGCTCAGCCACCGCACAACAGGTGGATGGAGGCTGACGCCCTTACCAGCAAATCCCAACATTAAAAAAAAAAAAATAAAAGGGCTTCCCTTTTGTAGTTTCTACCTCTTCCTACTGCCTTTGCTCTGGCATTCCCGAACTCTGCCTAGCAGACGTCAGGATGGTACGGAAAACACACTCTTTTGTCCTATTCGTGGTCGTGCCAGTCTACACAGGCATTGCTTCCTTCTCAGCATAATGATAGCAGAAACCTGGTGGCTGTGCATGAGATGGTGTTCTGCATCCAGGTCATTAGACACAGTCAGGCACCAACTGATGTATCTAACCCCTCACCGGATTTTTGAAATTGCCCACTGGCTTTACTGGCTTCAAAGGAAATTCCCTACCTTATGCTAACCAAAGTTTTTCTTTTCCTTCATGTGCTTGAACTCATAAGCTTGTCATACCTAAGAGGAGCAGGTAGGACGCTGATGGAAGTCCAGCCTTGCAGTCTACCAGGTGCTGTGGCATGTGCCAATCCCCAGCAAACTGACCCCTGCAGCTCCCTGACAGCCCCTGCCACCAAGCCCACACAGCTCTCTCTCCAGCTGGGGAGCAAGGACAAACGTCCTGCTAGAAAGAAGCCCTAGAAAGCATCACAGAGGCTGTGGGTTCTTTTTCTTTACTGAGTTTGTGAAAAAAAAAAATCACCTCTTTTTTTTTTTCTTTTTTTTTCCAGTTTTGCCATACTACAACCCCCAGAGCTTGTGAAGTTATGATTCTGGCAATCGAGGCAACTGATTGGGGGCCTGACAACTACCAGGAGAGGCAACACTCTCCTGTCTCCCCAGATGTGGTCCAGGGACAAGTGTATGAAGAAACCTGTTTGAATTTGACAGTCCCCTGACACTCTGGAGAAGGTCATCCAAAAGATGTTGCTGAACATCACAACAGAAGTTATTTTATAAGCATCTGTTGTTTTATGTTTGGATCTCTCAAAGTTGTTTACAATGCTTTTGTGCAGTTCTAAGTTCTTCCCTCTACAGAGGAGAAACTCCCACAACCTGAGCTAAGCTTGCGGCTGAGCAACCTGGCAAGGTCCCAGGTGAGTGCAGGACACACAGATCAGGCACTCTGCCTTTAACAATGATGTCCCCTGGTCTTTATGGCCTATGTTCCCTTCCAATTCATGGTCATGCATGTAATTGTTGATTAACGAGCAGCTGCAATTTCTTCCATGGAAAAATAATTTTAGGGAACTGTGGAGAGTATTTTTAGTTACAGAGGTAGAAACAAGGAGAAGGAGCCAGCATCTTGCTAGCAAGTCACTTTGTGCAGACCATCATCAGGCTCTCCTTGGACCACTCACGCTACACAGAATGCTCTTTGACAGCAGTAGGGTTATTAAAGGGGACACCTGCAATGCAGCATGCAGAAAGAGGCCACAATATTCAAAGCAATACTGTTTAGGCCTTCTACAATGATCTTTTCCTTCTCTGTACCATAGAACACTCACCTTAGCTTCTTCTATCTTACCTGAGTTTTTTATTCATTTCACGCTATATGGCCTTCAGTTTATCCAGAGTGCAACTCTGTTTTCATAAAAAAAGGATGCATCAGAGGTGATTATGAAAATTGGTTTGATTCCTTTTACTTTTACCACTGCTGAGCTACGGTCTTTATTTTGATTTCTTATGGATCCAATGAAGACTAATTCACTCCTGCAGCATTGTGTTCACTCCCATGTAGCTGTAGCTGCTGGTAGGGAGCTGCTAAGTATGGCACAAGGTGTTTAGTGGCAAAAACTGAGGGCAGGGACTGGCATCTGCTTACACTGGTTTTTGCCATTGAAGAGACCACAGCTGAATGAGGCTCACTGACAGGGTAAGTCATGAACACTGTCCTGAGTCTGAGCTCAGACCCAGCCATGAAGCACATTTCTGAGTCAGTTTCATTTGTACAGATAGAGACATGGTTAGCTCCAACTTTTCAATTGCAAACACAACTACCGTACACCCACAGAAGCAGACAGTGGAAGGACCTAATGCTCAGAAATAACCTTCTGAGAGCTGAGTCACCTGATCTGCATGAATTTGTTGACAGCTGTGGTACCTTCTCGAAGGAAAGACAAAAATCTTTTCTAGTTATTTATGCAGAAGCAGATGATTATACAACCCATCCTCAGGTATCACAGTAATTAAAAAAAAAGTAAACAATTGAACAAACAGGCAGATTTAGTTCCAGAAACAGATGAAAGTAGCAAAGCTTTCATTTGTGCATCTGCAGAGGCTTTGTCCTGTGCCAAGATCAGTGTTGTTTGCCCATCTTAGTTTTCAAAAGTGCTGCTTATCATTTGCAAAGCCTGTCAGAAAATTGAAAGAAAAATAGGAGGAGCTGTAAGAAGTCTTGCTCTGCAACCAGCTGATCCTCTAGACACATGGGCTACCATTTTCTGCATAAAGACAAAGTTTGTGCAAGGAAAGATCTAGCTGTCAAAGGGAGCTAAACCTGCTACAGAAAGCTGGCTAATTTGGCAAGTGGAGAATCAGAAATTATTGCAGTCTTTTCACAGAAGACTTTTTAACTCCGTTTGTGCAGCAATCCGCTTACTTGGTTTCAAGCACGTTTGACACAGGTCCCTGAAGGTCTTTCTATTTTTCTGTTGTGAAACCAGGATATTTATTGCTGTTCATAATAACTCAGGGATTCAAACCATCACTGTCAGGAGCTGTAGGCTGCTTAAACTGGCCATTTAGTAACAGCCCTGTACCTACATTCCCCTATCTTATAATTTCATGTCAACATTAATTCTCTGAATAGTGAGAGGAGGGTCTGAAGAGCAAACACTTTGATTGCCACTGGAAACACATGGGATATGGGGAATAGTGAAAAATTACCATCTGTCTCTGACACTGTGTTCCCAGCACAGGGCTCTCTGTCCGTCACTGTGGGTGAGTTCATGCTGCCAACGACAGCAGTTTTGCTCTCTGACCCAGCAGCAGAATCTCAAATGCCAGCAAACACAAGAGGCAAGGCAAAGTCAACACACACACTAGCAGTGTCAACAGAGAGCTTCTTTCTGAGGAGGAGGCACAGGCCATAGTGTTTTGCTGCTATTTTGCTGATGTATTTTAGCCTGTGAGCTCTAACAGAAGTGCTAGCTGCCAGGGGAGGCAGTGCTGTGACTGGCGTACACACTGTGCAGCACCTCTCTGGAGAGCAAAGGGCAAAAATCCTGAAGACAGAGGAGATAAGCCACATCTCAGAACTCTGCAGTCTCTTTAAAAAACATGGAGGAAGGTGGAGAACTGCTTGTGGATGTGTTTGTTCAAAGATGCACACAGCCCACCTAAAAAACCCAGAAATCTGTTTTGGTCATTCTGTTGTTCTCACAATCTGAAAAGCTTAAATCAAGCATCTACAAGGTTTCATTCACAGAAACTAAGATATAGAGAACTTCTGACCAAGGTAGCCACAGTCCTACGTGCCTCAAGTGTTTCTAGACAAATCCCTGTTTGCAGCCTTTGTGCACGAGAATGGTTTACATTTTTAGCTTTGGAAGCAGTGACTGCAAACAAAGGCATGCCTTTCACATGTGCTCTTGTTTATGGGACATGGTGTTCACTTTTTTAAAATACAGTCCTAGGTCAGTGGACTGAAGGAGATCGGTCACTGCCAAGGACTTTAAAATGTGTTTTGTCAATAAAGGTTACCTTGACCCAGTGTGTCCTCTAACAAGGCAATAAGGTCAACATAACTGTCCGCCCTATAATGCTTTTTCATGAGGCTACTCAGGGTGAAATAAGGTACAATTAATTTCCACCTGTGGTAAGTAGACTGTAAAGCCAGGAAAGCAATCTTATTATGTAAAACTCCATTTGAGAGAGTGTTTGCCATGTTCTTGTGTTTCAGCTTACTTACATGAGACCAAAGGAGATACATTTATTCTGGCCCTAGTTTCCAAATGTCAAACTCGGCTCCTATCATTTTTTTGGAGCAAAAGTCATAAGTCCCTTCAATCCATTTCCAGTATGAGTAGACTACTCATCTTCAAGAAAATAATTTGCTGAGAATCACGGTTTGCAGAAATAAAGCCATTTTCTAGAGGATATCTATTTACCTGGACAAAAATGAGAAATGCGTCCACAAGAACCTCACAAAGTTCAACTAGTCCAGGTACAAAGTGCTGCACCTGGGTGAGGACAATCTCAGACATGAACACAGACTGGGAGAACAGCCCATACACAGCAGCCCTGCAGAGCAGGACTTGGGGTTTATCAAGGATGAAAGCTGGACATGAGCCAACAGTGTGAGCACACAGCCCAGAAAGCCAATTGTATCCTGGGCTGCATCCAAAGCAGTGTGGGCAGCATGGCCAGGGAGGGGATTCTGTCCCTCTGCTTTCTCCTGCTGGGACTCCACTTGGCACCCTGCATCCATCTCAACACAAGAATGACTTGGACTTGTTAGGGTGAATCCAAAGGATGCCACAAAGATGATCAGAGGGGTGCAACAGATCTCCTGCTAAGACAAACTGAGGTAAATGGGATTGTTCAGTCTGAAGAAAGAGTGGGCTTCAAGGAGACCTAACCATGATCTTCCAGTACTAAAGGGTGCTTATAAAAAAGAAAAAAGGGACTTTTTATAAGGCCAGATTGTGATGAGGCAAGAGCCAATGGTTTTAAACTAAAGAAGAGCAGGTTTAGATTAGCTGTTAGGTTTTTACTCAAATGGTCGTGAAAAAGAAGAACAGGTTGCCCAGAAGACCTGTGGATGCCCCATCCTGGGAGTGTTTAAGTCCAGGGGCTCTGAGGAACCTGGTCTAGTGATGAGTGTCCCTGCCCGTGGCAGGGGGTTTGGAACTAGATGATTTTTACGGTGCCTTCCAACCCAAACCATTCAGTGTAGGTTCTATAATTCTAGACAATAGTTCTGTAATTCTACTTGTGCTTGGTCAGCAGGACAATCTGAGGACCTCAACAAGAAGTACCATGCTTTTTTTTTTCTATTCCACTCTGAGAACAGATTTACCCCTAATGTTAGTGCAATTTGAGTGTAACAGTACATTTGCAAGAAAGGTTCTCACATATGGTTTTAAAGAAATCACTGCATGCATACTTGTGCCTTTCTTTACAAAATGTGCACACACCTGCAGGTGATTTTTCAATAATCTACATCTGTAAATACATGCATCTGGATGTCCATAAAATCAGCTCATGCACCTGCACTCTAGTGAAGGTCGGAGCAGAGCTAATGAAGATTCCTTGCAGAACCCATCTCATGAAGGTGAAAAATTCATACTGGTAAGGCTCTGAGAAGTAAATGATCACCTATTGTGATTTTTTAGACAACACTGTCTAGACTGAGTGTCGGGTTACAATTCGCATCTCTATTTTTTCTGCGTGTATTTGGTTAATTCAAGTTCTATGGGAGTATACTCAAGTGGATGAGATTTTTGCCTGAACAAAGTTCCTTGAAAACAATTTTGCTCTCCTCCCTGGCTGATGTCCCCAAGCAGGGGTGAGCCATGGATGCCTCCTCTCTCCATTTGATAAGTCTTGAGTGGGCATGAGGACTGTGTCCACACTCATGCAGTACAACAGGAAGTTAGACAGACCTTCACAGTGGGCAGAGTAGCACAGTTAGTGCTGCAGAACTTCAAAGGGTGTTAGTGTAGCGACTGAGAGATTGACCCCAAATTCACATTTACCAACAGCTTCCAAACACATGGTAATCATGCAGCTTACACAGTAAGTTCCGCACCTACTGCCCAATGCCAGGGTCCTACCCTGAGAAGGATTCAATAAGGAAAACAAGGAGAGAGTCCTTTGTATTTTGGATACCAGCTCTTGCAGTGTATTTTGTGCCTGAAAAGTCAGCACTGGAAACAGTTATTGGGATGTGAATGATGATGGTCCTGCTGCCCCAGCACCCTGAGCAGCACACTGTCTGTGGCCAATACCCTCCGTAATTGCAGAGGGTTATTTTGAAGCATGTTACTAATCAAGTGCCAGCTTCCTTGTGTGCTTGCAGAAAAGGAAAGCAAGATTTGTTTTCTTCCTCTCACGATCATAAGCAGGCATTGTTTTCACAGGGCTCTCGAGGAAAGGGACAAACAACGATGTAAATTGTGCAATTTTATGACTTCTGTCATTTCCCTCAGCTGCCTGAAACCTCTTTTGCTCTAAAGAGAAAGCAACAACGCAGGACAATTTGTACATAAACAGGACTGTGCAGTGTTAGATGAGCAAAAGCCAAGCTGAATATTGTAACTAGATGGTGCCCTAATCATCAGTTACTGTGGGAGGCAGGAAGCTGTTTTCTCTCTGCAAACATTGCTGCTGTTGGGGGTTTATTTATCAGCACTTTGTATACAGGAATAAGAAGCTGCTCATTGAAAGAACTGTTACTTTTTTCTAGCTATCAGGATACTGCCTTAACTTATTCCCACCCTCCATCCCCCTTCCCACCCTTTTTCCCCCACCATGCCCCTCCTACCAGCACACCACCCTCGTCTCTTGGACACAGCATTTTGCCTGGATAAAGTTTTGTCATTGACCCAGGAAGAGACTAAGATTTCACCAGAGTACAAGAGTAGAAGGAAATGGTGTAATTCTCTCACGCCAACAAGTAAAGTCAGCTTCAAGTATTTTCCAAATTAGTGGAAACTAATAAATATAAATATGATTTCTCAGGGCTCTTCACAAATGCTGAATATACTCAATATGATTAAATGATAAACAACAATGCTGGCGAGTTTGCATTTGGTCTGCTGTAGCAATAACATGGTGTGCTGCCAGCAACAGCACAGAATGCAATGCTGGGAGAGAGGAAACTAGTGGGAAAGAAAAAAAAAATATGCAAGCCTTGCCCTTTATGCTTTGCTGATGGGGAAAAAAAATAAAGAGCACAACCTTTCACAAAGGGCTGACTCTGGGATCACTCTGAAGGGCTGGACCATGCATGAATCAGTAGAGCAAGAGGTGAAGGCTCAACTGCTGCACAGAAATAGCCCCTCAGCAAAATGGGCACTGATGCTTTATCTCTTCATTACTAATCCTGCCACATAAATCTGATATCATAATCCCCTTCCTTCTTTTATGCCTTAATTTCTTCCCCAGCTTCCCATCTCTAGTAAAAGTACATTGGCCAAAAGGATGAGAAACTGGATTTGACATAAAGACACCAGTAACCAAATGAGCAGCTTCTGATTTCCTAGAAGGTGTAGCATCCTTCTCCTCTGTAAAGTTGTTTCTGCTTTAAATCAGTAAAAGCAAGAGTGGAAGTATAACAGTCAGTGCTGAGTATGGGCTTTCTATTTTTAAACAGTTGCTCTCATGAGACTGACCAGAATGTGGCTAGCTCTTTGCTCCCAGAGGTCAAGGATAAGTGAAAAATATCACTACACATCTTGCACGAGTCTATGGCCTGTAGGACAAGGAGGGTAGAGAAGTAGGAAAGGTGGACAGTGCATGGCAGGAGACGACCAGCACCACTGGGCTGCCAGTGTGCAAAGCACTTCTCAGTTGAACTCCTGCAGGCCCATGACACCCCGGGCAGCCTCACTAGAAGCATGAATATCTTGGGACTCTTGCCAGCACTAGTTTCACACTTCCCTGCAGGCCAGCAGTGCAATGCTTGAATCAGTACTTTTTAAAGCTGTGGCAGGAGGAAGGGCTCTCTCTGGGGTCACACCAAAGCAGTGGTGCTTTTTTTCAGTACTGCTCTCAAGACATTGGGAAATCCATCCTGTGAACTTGCATAGTCATGCACTCACTGCGTTTGAATAAACATTGTTCTTTTCTTACTTGGATTAGCTCTGCTCACTGAAACCACATCCACTTTTTATACAGGCTGCCTGTCCTGTAAACTAACACAGGGATGTCTTAAAAAAACCTCAGGGGCCTTTTTAGTGAGTAGTCTGCTAGTTACTTTCTTCTTCCCCATTCCTATAAGAATAGACAACAATATCCTGTGAGGAACTATTACTGAACTCTCATTTTCATCTTTGCCTTCCTTCTCTCACCCTCTTCAGTTCCCAGCATCTCTCTGTTTATACTTCATCGCATGTTACTGTAGCATTCAGCTATCTCCCCCTCTCAAAATAGCCATGACAGCTTTTTCTCCCTTTTCTATTAACAACTGCTTTCATGCTTCACTCTAACATCACTGGTGTAGCGTGTGTGGTGGGCCATCTGAACATACACAATCTATCACCACTTCTCCTATTTGTGGAGCTGTGATTGTTGAGGCTTGCCATGGCAACAGCATGCACAGGAACACTAATGCTTCCTTGCAAGCTGACAGTCATTGGAAGTAGAGTTAGACATCACAGCCACACTCACCTCCTCATAAAGTCCCAGATTTGCACCCCATAAGCAACATACAAGGGAGAAATCCAGCACTCAGAGATGGTAGACGGATGAGAACTGTCAGTGAGACTGTTCTTTCTAGAAATGCCTTCAGATTTGTGGTCTTCCTTGCAAGGTCATACCAATCTAACTTTGCTACCCACCAAGGTTTTCACAACCTAAGAGACTTTTATGTTAGTGGAAAATATTCTTGCACCTCTTCAGACGGGCATGGCTAAGTGGGTCCTTCTTCGCCCAGAGAGCAGGTGAACTGGCTTACTATTCTGTCCCTTAAAAACATGTCTTAAGTGTACAGGATATAAGTCATAATAAAAATCTATTCCTCAGCAACAATCAAAAAGGCCTTAAAAAATACTGTCAGCAAAAGTCGGCATATTGCTATTTACCAGACTTACCAAAAAACGAGTTGTACACATAACAAATGCAGTATTGCCTCCATAAATAGTCAGGGGACAGCCATGGAGACCACAGGAGCAGTTGCATGAAGGAGAAATGAGCCTTTGTCCCAAGCCTTGAGGAGAAGAACTTTATAGTGGTTTTTTGCATGTACCCATGGAATTCATATTCAGACAAGAAGGGTAAGTCATCCGTGTAGCTGGATATGTGGCAAAGACTTTGTTAACAATCTCTGCCCTAGGACATTTGTAAAGGCATATATTTGAGGTAGTAGTTAGAAACCAAGAGTAGGTGACAGAAGGGTCACAGTAGGTGACAGAAAAATATGCTAGTATTTTTCTCTAAGACTAATTAAAGGGCTTATGCATACAGGTTAAAAGAAAAGTTGTTCTTGGAAACAATTCAATATGAGATGGAGGCTAGCTTGAATGAGGCAGCAGTGTGTCTTGTTGCCTACCCTGCAAATATTGCCACCCAGTCTACATCAGAAAATCATGCCCCAGGCTCCAGTGCCTTGACATTCTCCTTGCTCCAACAGTATTTTGTCTCCTGTGTAGTAATGGAATTTAAGAAAAATCTACCTTCCATGGCAGTTGGAAGATCCCCTTTCAAAGTCCCTTCAGTTTCTCTTCCAAGTGCTTTTACAGGCTTTCAGTTTGCTCAAAGCTTGCGTAACATTGTCAAGGTGTTACAAGTGGAGTGGGAGCTTCACACAAAGTTTATTAGAGAAGCCATGCTGCTGAGCCACAAGGACCCCCTTGCGTTCTAAACTCCTGCTCAGACAGGAGCCTGGGTGCGGCTAGACCCAGTCTTACCCCTGGACTATGCCATAGTTTAAGAAACTTTGTCCAGCAGGATTGAAAGATGGCAAATCAGATGTATTTATATAATACAAATTATTTATGATTAGACAAAAGACCTTCATCAGAATTATTTACTAGACTGTATAAAAGCTAAAACTGCTAGAAAGATGATGGAGAGGATAGGATAGGATAGGATAGGATAGGATAGGATAGGATAGGATAGGATAGGATAGGATAGGATAGGATAGGATAGGATAGGATAGGATAGTGGCCTATATTAATGTGGTTGTATTACAGTAATTATATTAAAGCTGGCAAAAAGAAACAATTATTAAATAGAGATGGACATAACTAACCTATATCAACACTTATGGGCAGATTCTCCTAGCCTTCAGGAGTATCTTTGGTGGGCATCCCCTTATCCAAGGGAAGAAACTTCATAAACACACTCCAAGAAGGAATACATTAGAAAAACCTAACTGTACAAAAGTGGACTGGACTTTTATAGTGTAAAGAGTTATGACTCCCAGTCATGTGTCTTTAAGTCATCTTAGCAGATTATCTGCCAAATCTTTGTCTCACTATCAGGATGTTAATTTTGAGTCAGTTAGCCAGGCTGCATTTAGAATAATTCACCCAAAATAACACATAGCAAAGGCACCACATTAACAGAGTTCAGTGCTCCACCTGCAACACTGTGTAAGATAACCAGAAATCCTGAAGATGCAATCTGGGAAACAGACATTGTTTCCACATAAAAAATGGCTTACCTCACATATATACAGAAAATTCTCAGCTTGTAAACTTTCCACAAGATTTTTGGCTAGCCATGATATTTAGGGAACATCAACAGTTGCCCCAAAACACAGTCAAACAACCTTAAGGTCAGCATGGTCATTGCAGTACCATGGCCTTTGCAGGACTGACAGACTCCTGCTGAAATATGCTGTGAGTTTCCAGTGATACTAGATACTATGATAGTTGTGAGATGCTTTCTTTAGAACTCATAACTATTTTAGTAAGCCTTTACCACCCTTTGCTTCAGAATATAAAATTGCAAAAGCCGTTATTACAGTGCTAAGAAGAAGGGAGGAAAATAAAGCTAATAAATTATACCCAGTCTGAATAACAATTGTCAGACAGGTACAAATTGAAACCACTCCATGTTAGACTTGTGCAAGCATTGTCACTACAGAACAAAATAAGATTTACCACATTACTATGTTTACGTTTGTTCACAAAAAAAAGTGCTTGTAGTGGAGCACTAGTTCCATCTATTTGGGTATTCTTCTCACTTAAATATATTTGCAGAAACGCCCTTATATAGTAGTGAACTTTATCAAATGGGATGTGTGCTGCTCTGTGAGGGTCTCAGAATAACCAGCCTAACTCCCATATGTGTTGTGATAAAGGCTGTATACTCACTGAAAGCGTTGCCTGGTTCTGGTGGCTAAGATATGAGAGGAAAGAAAGCTCTGATCATTTTAATCAAAGCCATTTATGAATAAATGAGTTAATGTGCATAATCTGGCTGACCTGCAGGGATCCTTTTGTGCTGGAACTAGGTAAAATTTAAAATATCATAGTTAACTGCTAAAATGAAGTGATGGTACAGTCTTAGGCAACAAATGATTGCCCCAAAATATTAATCTATCTCTAAAGTGAACAGAAAATGTTAGGCAGCTTGTGACAGGTATTGAACTAAGACCTGAGATGCACTGAGGAAATGTGTTTCGCTTCAGCTGGCAGCTAAATAAGGAGCCCAGAGTGGCTGAGATAAAACACCTTCCCTGTGTATATCAGGTGAGCTGAATGGTGTCAAGCTGTGGTGGCATATAGTGAGCCAAACAAACCCTGCAACAAGGCCAGAGTGAAAAATGTTTAATGATCCAGCCCTTGTTTTGATACTAAAGGGACCAGAAATCATGAACTGGGATGCTGATATCAGTTTGTGGCAGAAGCTGGGCAGCAGCTCCCAACAGTGCCCACACCACCCACTCAAGAAAGGGAATGAATTCCCTCTTCTTTGCACCTTGTTTCTCAAGACCATGCCAGTAAACTACTTGGCTGCAAAGGACATTTTGGACATTTTCAGAATCTGTGCATTTTTGAAGTGCATGTTAGCAAAACACACATTCAGAGATTGTAAAGATAGCCATCTAGACTGAAAACAAAATTGTAAGTTACAGGCACTCTATTGATAGAAAGAGGTGACAGCATTATCCCAATCAAAACCAGACAACACTGCTAGCTAACACTGTTCCAAAAGAGATCAGCTCGTTATGAAATACAGAATACAACACACCTCTCACCTCAAACAGTTTACAAAGAAAGGCTTTAACCTGTCAAATACATGAGTAGACACGTAACCTCTCTCACTTTGAGCAATGAGAGCCACTGGGGTTTGTTATGCTGCCTGATATAGACTTGTACTCTATTAAGACTGGTGTTTAAAATCCTAATCCGCCATGTGAGAACATGGTGAAACCAGTGACACTCCTCATGCTCACTAAGCTGAAGAGATACATAAAAAATATGCTTTTGCTGCATTTCAGGGAAAGATGGTGCTGTCTAGGTTGATCACATGTAGCTGCTGACAGACTTTTTGCTGTGCTGATTGAGCTCACTTACTGAAAATTTGGATACCTGCACCTCACACGTTTCTCAGCTTTGCAGACTGACCTGTACATTTGCAAGTGGCTGCAATAACACAAGTCTTTCATTATACTGTCTTCATAAAACCTTTCAATAACAACTGGATGAAATGGATATCCAAAAGTACACAGCATGTGGAGACTGCTGATTTTTAACCAGCCCTATGTTGTGACCATGAAACACACTGTACCTTAGCAACTAAGGCTTGGAATGTCTAGCAAGCAGAACACACATGTAGGAGCTGCATGCAAGAGAAATTGTGTTTGACAAGACTGAGACAGCCTGATGAAGAACAGTGAATAATAATAACACTGAATAGAGTATTCACTGGGGACATGAGAAATATAAGTCCATGTTCTTTTGTGAATGGGTTCTAGACATTCATTTGTGTGGTCTCATTAGAAATTCCCCAAGTGGGGATGATACATATATCTTGTGTCAGAAACTGCATTTTGCATTGCCTAGAAGAGGCATTTTTTGGATTATAATTCCTGCAAGGAAAGTAAAATACAATTTCACTTTGGATCAGTCTTAAATTTCTCTGACAGTTTTATAACCAAATTAAAAAGTGAAACATTCAGACACAACCTTCTTCTAGAATACTACTCGTCTCCAGCAAACAGAAAATAAGTGATAAATATAACTGCTCTAAGACAGCTTACTGAGTGTCTACTTAAATGCCATTATGTTACCATAAAATATGTGATTCATCTTCTCTTTATGCTCCCACAGAATATGTAAAATTGGGATGCTTGCTGTTCCCACGAAAGTCTCAAGTCCAGGGTACAAAGAGTTAAGCTTCTGCAAAATAAAACCTGAATAGCTTTATAGGTATCATACTGACTTATGAACTGTCTCACTCATTGTGCTTCTTCTTCATACTGTAATGAAAATAAGGCCTATTGTATCCACCCTTTTCTTTCCCCCTGCCCTCTCCCTCTGTTACATTTACTTCTTCCAAAACCTGACTTCCAAAGATCACCTTTCCTTCCTCATGGCTGAGCTGACTTTGTGTAAATGGACCATCTGTAGGGACTGATTCGCACACTACTGGAGTTGTACCCGCTCCCTGCTGTGCCCACAGACAAAATGCAGGAAAGGAAGCCTGGACTACTAACACACTCCTAGCTCCATTGGTCAGCCAGAGTTTTGTCCCTGGTACTTGGTTTTGCAGGCCACTCAGATTATGAAGGTTCCCTTCAGCAGGCTTTCAGCATGGTTAGGATGTCTGGAAAAGGAGATGACTTACAGGTATGACTCAATTCCTGCTATGAGTCATCAGGAGCTTTTCCAAGTTGGCTTCTAAGCAAATTATGCTTTAAGACAATTGTCCAGACAATCTGCAGTAATCCACCTCAGTAAGCCACCACAAGTGAATCTAGATGGGTCCACAGCCTCCAAAACTAGCTGGTGGGCAAGTTTCCATTGACTCAGAAGGTGAAAACCCAGAGACAGGCAGCACGCACTGCCAGGCTCCTCTTCACACCTCACCAGACCTCCTCAAGGCAGGAGTATTTCTGGAGGTTTTGTCTGTGTCCCCTGGGCCTGCTGGAGTGCCAGCAGTGCAGAGGTGATGGTTCTGTCTTCTCCACAAGAGCAGCCAGTCGAGCAGCCAGGCAAGCAGCAGTCCTGCTGCCCCTGGCAGGAGCATGCAGCAGCAGGGCTGGCTGGTGGAAAGGACAGCCTTGCCCCCTCCTCCAGCCGTGTGCCCCAGACACTATGCTGTGGTTATGAAGAGCTGGAAAGAGGTCAGGTGTGTCATGCTCTGTGGTTGCAAATAAAGATACTAATTAAGGTTTAGGATATGTACAAGATCTTGAATTTAGCAGGAGGCACACTTACAGTAGAACAGGATAGTCTGTGCCCTGGCAGATATACTCTAAAGAAAAGCAATAGTGTGCCTGTGGGTAAAGTCCTTGGTGGACATCTCATTGGCCTCATCCTCAAGATACTTTTGTAGAACCATGACACCCTTTGCACAGTGGAGAAGTTGTGCCCTTGCACATGCTGGAAAGGATAGTACTGAGCATTCATGAAGGATGCTGAGAGACTTTCTAAGTTACCTGGAGATAGTGACAGTGTGAGGGGCTGGCAGTAGAAAAGCAAAATATATGAAAGGCTCTGAAGCTTGCCTGGCACTGCCTTCCACACAGCTGTGGTATCCTGACAACCTCATGTTGATGCAGCCATGGCTCAGGGACAGAGCAGAGGACACTCGTGGTGCCGTGACACCAGCACCTGCACAGGGACCTGGGACCTTCTGCAAATAGGGCAGTACTCCAGTCACACTGAGCCTTTGCTTGCCTTGTTTTGTGTGCTCACCTTTTGCAGTCCCTTTCCAAAATCTGCTGAATAGACATTCTTAGAAGCAAGCAAACCTGGGGCTCTTTAAAGAGTGTGCAGTGCCAAGCCTGAGAGCCTTGAGGTGGCTGGCAGCAACCAGGGACCCTGGGCAAGCCTTGGTGGGAGGGCCAGTGGTGTGGGGCAGCCTGCTTTCTTTACTGGGACCAGCTTTGGCCCCACACGGCTGGCCATGGCTCAGCTCTGTGTCAACCACAGCCTTTGGTCCAGCTTGTACACCAGCGTGCCTGGGTCCCTGGGCCAGCCCATTCCCAGAACTGCCATCTGCCTGCACAATGCTTCAAAAATCTGTTTGTTCCACTGTTCCATTAAGCAATGTTTCACAGCCACAAGCCTGACTCCAGTGCTCACAGTGCTCTGGAAAAATTTCAAAGGGGAGAGAAAAGGATTTGGAACATTAAAAAAAAAACCAAAACACTTTCTTTTTGCTAAATAAGATGATCTCAGGGAAATCTAGGCAAGTGTATCTCTTCTGGAAATACAAGGTTTTGTTTCTGGAAATACACTCTGGCTTCTGGTGGATGCTTTTTGAAATGTAAATTTTTTAAATTCAAGCTATGGGAGGTGTTGTGTACAAACAAGGCCAAAGAAATCACAAATCAAGATGAAACAGATAGGACATATAGTTACCTTCATGAAAGCAAATTTATCAATGAGATGAGAAAAGTTATGTCCTGACAATTCTAATACAAGCCCAAAATGGTGGTGAAACAATTACTACACATCTCTGATTCAAATACTACACATGTATATGTGCTTTACTGTTGATAATTTAGCCATCACATCTCAGACACTCATTTGAAGGGAAAGTTCCTCAGCAAAAGTAGCCAGAGCTGAAATAACAACATCAAGGAAGAAAAACTGGCAGCTCTCCATCAAGCTTGCTTCAGCTTACCACTTGTTTCAAGATGCTGTCCTGATGACTGATCACAGGAATGCTGAGGACACATGATCCAAATGGAGCTACCACAGACTCTTTGGCCAAAGGATGGAAAAAATAACCAAGCTACCAGTCCGGCTTTGCTCTAATAGGTATTTATGTTCAGCTTTGGGGAAGGGAGTCAGCTAAGTAATTGCAGACCTTGTTTATGCATTGTTCTGTTCATGTGACTGCCTGGATCCAGCCTTTTTACTCCTGAACCACTGTGCTCTCACTGCACTGGCTGCTGCTGAGATGCATGCCTGCCTGTACAAGAGGCTGCTGCTGCTGCTGCTGCTGTGTGGAGAGAGGGCCTTGGCTGGGCTGCCTTTGGGGCAGCTCCCCTTGGGCAATGGAGCAGTTCTGCACTCCCTAGGAGCCTGCATGCTCAGAGAAGCCAGCCTGAATATGGAAACATGCACCTACTTGTCCCACAGAAAATCCCAGCAGGAAAATGGAGGGAGCCTACTTCAGAGTATCACTTTCCACATCTCACATTTTTTCACCTCTGACCCAAAGACAGGCCAGCAATGACATAACAGTGAGACAGAAAAGCCAGTTCAACATTACGCCAGAAGTCTTTCCTTTGCCCCTCCCCTTAACTTCATACCTACAATTTTCAGAGGATCAGTTCTATGTCTGTGCACCATTCTAATAGCAATTACAAAACTTGTTAAGTGTTTGAGCAGAATGCATATCACAAATGGATTTCTACTGGCAACCTGAACAGACTGAATCTTGCTTTTAAGATGCAACCTCTTATTAAGTTATAAGCCTTCCATCTTCAGCAGCACAACATTACTGAGGTCCCTGCATAGGTTCAAGCTGTGTAAGTAGGACACAGACAGCATAGGCCAGAACTGCAAAGAGATCTTCTATTTTCTTGATCCTTCTGCCAGCAGGGAATTTCTCGCTTGCCTGGTAGTGTGCAAGCACTGTCACATTGTACTTCTCAGTGTGTCTGTCATAGGTCTATGAGCAGGAACAGATAAAGAGGCCCCAAACAGTGCTGTATAGCTGAAATCAGAGATGCAGAGTTTCCAGAATGACATGCTACTCTACAAACCTACTCTACAAAAGATTTTTGATAACAAGGAAATGGGGTCATATTGGAAAAATTGAAAAGATAGATTACAGGAGGGTACACCCTGAACTTCTATCATTTATTGTAAGGGAAAAAGCAAATGAATCCATAGACACGCAGTAGCAGTGAGCAAAATTCAGTGACCTGCCACAGTGACCTAATGTTTTTTGGAAAAACATTAAATCCATGATTTTGCTGTGGTTTTTTTTTCTTCCCTACAGATATCTCCTTCACCGGGCTTGCATTTTACCCTCAGTAAAACATATTGCAAGCTTAGCAATGTGCCCGGCTTATGAATTGAACTTATCTTCTGGCTACACCTTAGTAATTCAAAAGTATATGATAAATGGTTCACATGACAAAGCCCTAGCCTTTACCTGACTCACAGATAATTTATATCTACAACTTACTATAACAAACACTCACCCTAAACATGTGGGCTTTGTTCTGTGATTGCATGATTACCAGTTTTTAAAGAGGAGGAACACTGCCATAGAGTGATCCAGCACCTGACCAAGGAATCACTGGCTCAGGGAGAACACTGCAAAAAACTTCTGTCTCTGGCTGACATTTGAGAACTACAGAGATTTTTTTTGAACTATATCAAAATAATGAGTTTGTAAGTTTATTCACCACAAAAAAAAAAAAAAAAAAAAAAAAAACACAACAACAAAAAAACCCCACTTTTTGTGATTTGTCCTGGGCATGCTTTGCTGCTGAAAAAAGTCAACAATCTGAGCTAATTTGCTACATATAAATAAGTACAGATCAGTGCAATTGTGTCTAGCAATGTAATGAGCCAAATAAAACCTGGTGTAATGGACCAGTATAGCTCAATAAAGGCAATGTGTGTTTTCCTACAGAAGACAGTACACAGAGCAGCTTATTGAGCACACTTTGGGAACCCCAGACCATAGCATGTAATATCATTGCACTGTCTGGGACTGAGAGCATCCATGGAAATATGAAATGATTTAAGAGTAAGGCATGCAAGAGGAGAAAGAGAAAGAAGAATGGGGTATGGGCTTTGCAAAAGCTCCATGTCTGCATTTGCAGGGGCTCTGCCAAGTGAAGTAGGTCTCGGAGCCAGACAAGCATTGGCAGGAGCCAGCATCAGGGGACAATGTCAAGGAAGGAGGAGCAAGCACCAATCAAAACAGAGTAGAGTGCATATGGGTTTCATGTGAGGCCAAGACAGCTTTAACCAGGCGGGAATGCTTAGGGCACAAAAGTCTTTAATGGTTTTTGCACATGCAGACCCACACACTGGCTGCAGCAGGAGACAAGCGCAGTGTGGGATGTTCTCTGAACATCTGCAGACCAGTCACTGCTCTTCATCAGAAACACTCTCCAGTCACCCAGTGGGTGGGAGCAGCATAAGCCAAGAGAAGTGCATCCTTCCTGGGTACACACCTGAAATAAATTTTCAAATGCTTGGCCAGCTCCTTCTATTAGCAGGCTCTGTTACCTGATCCTCAATGACACTGAGAGCTGATTTGTGTTTCTCTGGCCTCAAATCTGTCTTTACAAGACATTTGGCAGCTAAGATGAAAAGGTGAATTAACTCGTGGCAGCTCCAGGAGGTTGGCAAGGGATATGTGATCTAACAAGGATTTCCTCCTCTGTCCATTCTGAGTAGTGTCCAAGCAGCTGAATTTCCCTTGAGTATCAAGGTCCAGAAATAAGTATGTCCTGAGAACACCTGCAGAATGAGAAAGCTAATGGGTAATTTATGGGTAAAAAGATGGGGTAAAATTTAGATTTGAAAAGTCTACTGGAAGGCATCCAGTCCACCATCCTTCTCAAAGCAAGGCTAGTAAACTCTGAAGTGAGACCAGGACCATTTTTTGTCAAGCTCTGAATATCTTCTGGGATGGGGATGCTCAGCCTGCCCAGTGTTAAACACCCACCATGAAAAAAATTCTTTTTCTTTATAGGTTGCACCAATTTCCCCTTGCTGAAATTTGTGGCAGTTTGCCTCTCATCCTCCTGTTGTGCAGGGCCCAGCAGAGTTTGGTTCCCATCTTCTCTACAGCTACCCATTAGGGAGTTGACAGCAGCAATTGATCAAGCACTCCAGTCCCCTCATTGCCTGGACTTGCTCCAAGTTATCGGTATCTTTCATGTGCAGGATGCAGGACTCCAGCTGCAGCCTCACCAGTGCTGAGAAGAGAGGAAAAAACCACATCCCCTGAAGCAGGCTAGGGTGCAATTTTCTTGCTGGATGGGCCACTCAATAAGCCAGCCAGCAGCACCCTCACCACCCTTTCTGCACAGAAACTACCCTAGACTATCAGCCCCAGCTCACAATGTTGCATGGGGTCACACCATCCTCATTGGCAGGTTTTACATTTATTGCCATCAGGGGCTGCCACGAGCTCCAGCTTGTTGGTGTGACCCTGCATGGCAGAACTGACCTCCTCCCCTCCACGCTGTACCCTCAGACTCAGGCTGTTCTCATCCCTGCATGCTGCATGTTGCCAAGACTGGGACAAATGCCCAAAGTTCTGGATGGTGGAAATGAGATCCACCACACTTTTCCCATTGGCTCCATATGTTCCTTCAACACATAGTAACTGCAGACCAGCCCCTCCTCCAAAGGATAAGGACAGGGGAGGTTTTTTGCACAGTAGTGCTACTTTTCTTACAATAAATGCTGGATGGAGCGTTTTCCTAAGCAACATGGGAGGGAAGAGGGAAGTGGGAGAGCACGGACATATTCCAGGTGAACACTTGAAGACCCATTGCTGGAAAGTTCACAATTCTTTCAACTGTCATTGTAAGTACTTTTTTTAATTTATGTATTCTTACAAGTAAAAACTTCCTACAAAATATTTGTTGTCAGTTTTAGAAATTGGCTTCATGTTCCCTGAGGAGTTTTGCTATACACAGAATTAAAATCATCCTTTTCAAAAACTCCTCCTTTGTAAAATGAGTATTAGTTATCCATCACTCTTCTTTCCTTTGAGCACAACATCCTTAGAGCTTGTTGTTTTCTGCTGGCTGATTTCCTTCAGTATTACATAGTTAGATTTATCATTTATCTTTTTTTTTAGGCAGTTAGTTTCACTTTAGCAGTGCCCTCATATTTTCAATATATTTCTACAATGAAATTTTAAAGAAAAAATATAGAAACTGTAGGCCTGTGATATTTGAGAAAGTGTTCTGGATCTCAATTTGTCTTTCTTTCTAAGGTCAAATAATACATAGGCAAAACTAATTTCTAAACATAACCAGTAGAGATATTTCCCCCTCACAAACTAGTTAAAAAACTTAAGATGACGTGCATCTCACTGTGTCAAAAGACAGAACACAAAGAAGTTACTTTCCTCATTTCTCCTTTCTTAAGATGAGATAATGAACCCCGTACATTGTAAAAATAGCTGTGGACCACTACTCTCTTCTTTAGGTCAGGAGTTAATTCCTTTTCACAGAGTATAGTTACAGAAAGATATCAGAATCTGCAAGTATACTTTTGCTCTGAAATGCTGTCTCCAATTTTGCTGATTGAAGGCTTCCAAAACAGAGATGAAAAAATTATCATGAGCTCCAGACCTTGACCTGCAGGCATCATCCACTGAGCAGTTGATTTTTTAAGACAGGTCATTTTGTCTCTGCCTTCAGCTTACCCTAAAGACAATATGGCTGGTGGTTTTGGCTCACAGAAGTCTTTTTCTGCAGAAAGATTGCAGTGACCCAGGATTTTGTTTAGGATTCTCAAAAAGTCAAGTCAGCCTGGACACATTTCTCTTCACAGCATCCATGTTCTTAGGGCAAGCTATTTTCTAGTGTCATCCAATACATTTCTCTTCCAAGAAAACGGAGAAAGTTATATCCAATACTTCACAGGAAAAAAAAAGTACAGCAATATCCTTAGGAAAGCACAATGGTGGAATTAGAATTATTTCTGTTTTACCAAGACTTGCCAGGACTTTACCCTTGTAAAGTCCTCCAAAACCTTTGGGGGAAAAAGCCCTTCCCTTGTGGGTAGAATATCCCTCTAAACACAACTAGTAAGTAACACAAAGGTTAGATTCTGGGCAGGGATATAATAACAACAACATATAACAACACCAACAACAAATAACAACAACAACAACCAGCTCTGCTAAACTTTTGACCATGCTCCAGTTTGAAGAGCTCTAAACAAAGGAGCACCTTACAGCCAAGTGGCTTACCCTGGCTGCTGGTCTACACTGATCACCCTTAGCACCCACTGCAATTCTAGACTGGACTAGTTCTAGATGAGTGTTCCTGTACATGGAAAATGGTACAATTACCAAAATAACATTGCCTCTTTTGGATGATTTGAGTGGGAGGGAGGAAAAACCCGTCATGTTTATTCAGCTTTATTTGACATAATTTTGTCAGCTCTTGGCTCCTCAAGGTGACATTCCTGAATATTAGGGGTTCCCTGCTTACTTACCAACCCACAGCCTCTGCTCATCTTCAGCTCTCAGATGTCTCATTGCATGCCGCACATGGAGCAGATCTGCCCTACAGTTTTCTTTTGTGAAGGGTGAACAGTCCCTAAATTTATAAATAAAGAGCTTCTCAAACTTCATTATTGTTTTTTTTCTTGAAGGGGGTCACATCTGTCAAAGGCCTTGCAGGCTCGTTGAAGAAAACTGTGAATTGCAATCAGATGCACAATGGTTACATTTCAGTTTTATGTTTCTCCCCTGTTTCATTTTTAATTTTGACTGCATTACTGCCATGCCAGGAAAACATGCCTTTGTCTTTTTCAGCCTGCATGACTGTGAGTGTGGGTGAGTGTGCATAGTTGGAGCGACAGCCCACATGCTTACAAGATAGACAGACTTGTTGGCTAATCATCCTGGCTGGGGACAGAGAGAGAGAGAGAGAGAGAGAGCAAGTGAGAGAACAGCAGCTGAGGTAACTGTGCAGGAATGCAGAGTACCCAGCACTGATGCTGTGCTGAGTTTCAGTCCCCCATGTACACTCAAAAACCTAAAACTGCATATTACAATCATCATTAAGGTAAAAAAAGTAGACCATAATTCTTGGAACAGCACTATTCCCTTTCCTACAAAAAGATGTGTTCAGATTCAGCTGTAGAATCCAAAACCCACTTTCCTACTTCCTCTTTCACACAGTGGAGAAAAATCAGCAGGTGCCTTTGAAGGTGGGTTTTCTTGTGTTGCTCTGTTTTTAGAAGGAAGCTGCACACAATGCCCCCATAAAGGAATCAAATATTTCAACATGAAGATCTAGGTGCTGCCTCTAATTAAAAGTACACACCAAAAGTAAACACAGAAACATTTTCCCAGAGGAGCAGAAGGTAAGCAAAGCTGAAGACAGTTAAATCACACGTGAGACGTTTTCATTCTACCCAGCAAAGAGGGATGTATCTTGGCTACACCATACCCACATCTTCCAAAAGGATATCCAGCATAGGTACTGCGTGTTTCAGATCCTTCAGCAACATGAGCTAAACTGGCATGATGCTTATAAAGTCTCGAGGTCACAGTTCTCATTATCATGCAAATACCAGGGAAAGTCAAGTGTGGGATAAATCCCAAAGGACTCCAAAGCATTTGAGCAGCATCCCAAGGGAGACAGTCACAAAGTGACAAATTTAGTTCTCATCTCACCACATTGAATTGGACAGAGCTACCACCACAGCAGCTTGGTTAAATGTTTATACTTTCCTATTAAAGGTAAGCACAACATCCCTCCTTCTCCAGCAGCAGCACTATCTCTGTGAATTATGTAAGGCTGGCATTTTGCAAAACTGCTTTCAGAGGCTTCTCTTCCTCTCTGACTTTTTACTCTCCAACAATATCCCACTATATAAATACATTCACTATACTATATATACTATATATACTATATAAATACATTCGTGGTTCCTTAAGCTTCTAAAAAATTTAGTATTTCTCCAGTGTTATTGCATGTTCCTGATGCAATAACGCTATATGCAGAGGAGAGGTTCTCCTAATCCATGCCGGGTTTTCTGGTTCTCTTGGGGGGGGGGATGCAAAATCCATCAGTTTCAAATGTCCAGACCTGTTCTGCTTATGCCCAAAAAATGATGGTCAAGCAATGAAATGTTCCTAGAGAAAGGGCAAGAGGTTTTCTTTTTGAGGAAATTTGTGACAGCAACAGACTGATACTCTCCACAAAAGGGCCAAGTTAGAGTTAACTCTTGTGCAGTTTCATTCACATTTCTCTTCAAGCCACACAGCAATGACTAATATGACTACTACTCCTGTACATGTAAAGTGATAGGGCCCAAACCAACATTGCTTCTGTTGCATGATTTGGGTGGGAGGAAAAAACCCTTCAGGTTTACTCAGCTATATTTGACAGAATTTTGTCAGCTGTTCCTAAGCTTGGGATTCCTGAATGTTCAGGGTTTCCCTGCTTACTACACCACCAAGGATCTATGAAACAATACTGTCTTAGACAAACACCTAAAGATGAAAGTGTATATTGAAAAGTACTAGAGATGGCATTTTGCTGCAGGTAAAAACTAATTTTCGTTTCAGGCAACAGTTCTCTTGGGCATCTTTGCTCAGGTCCATGGATTGAGCTCAGAATTTAGGAAACAAGTTGCAGCCTTCGCCTTTAAATCCTCCTCTGACCTCTGTCTCACCACTACCACAGAAATGAATGCCTGTTTGAATACAGCCCTATATGTTGAGATGGGTCAGTAGGCAAAGGAGGCTAAGAGCCACTTGATCACCTTGCCAAAGTGACTTTCAGGTAGTGTAAAGCCTGCATCTCTTGGCTCTCTTCAGCTTGTATAAGGTAGTACAACCCACTAGTTAGTGAAATTAGATGACACTGGAAAACACCTGGACTAGAACCTGGATCTCAAGAATTGACATTTGCACTTCTGTTTAACTTTTAAGTTGCAAGATATTTATGCCTCTTCTTTGAACACACCCATATCCTCACCATCACCCATCTTGGATGCATCCAAGCATCCAAGCATCTCCCAGAGAGCAGTCTCTGCCCAATCACACCAAAAGCAACCTTTTTCAGACACACACATAGAACTTCACTTGCCATGTCTCTAAGAGATTTCTGGCTATAGTTTTTTTTTTCCTTTCATTTCTCCAAATAAAGTTTAATTGTCTCTCTTCCTGTAGTTTAAGTGTGACTGCATAAAAGGCCTTTCTTGTGGACTAAATTAATAGCGAAAGCTGCAATCCTCTTTTGGAAAAGTCGTACTTGTTAACATGACTATTGGACTCTTCCAATGATACCTCTGCCCTTAAGCAAACAGAATATGCATCTTCCCCTTTCATTCTAATGAAGAAGAAAGGATCTACAGAAGCAGATTCCAGGGAGCAGAGAAATCTCCTTGTCAGATATCTTCATACACTCCACCTGGGAACTCTATTTTTCTGTATTTCCGAAACATTTTTACTATGATTTTGACAACACACTTACTATGTATCTATCTCCAGCACCTGAATTTTAAGGATTCAGCTTCTAAATAAGTTATGTTGAAAGCATATATTGATACTGCTGTGCTAGACACAGAAGTTCCCAGGACTGCAAGTTTCTTAGGAGCTTCACATTTGGGAAGGATCCCTATAGGCTTGCCCTTTTCTGATGCCCTTCTCTAGACATCTGCTCTTTGTCAGCAAAAGAAAAAAAAATATTAGGCAGGACAGACCTTTGTTTTGAACCTGTATGGTTATGTATTTTGCTGAACTTTGTCCAAAAGGCAAGCTATATTGCTCACTGTTCAGAATGAATGCAAATGCTGGAAAAGGTATTTATGAGTGATCAAGTATTGCTACAACATTTTCTGTAAGAAAGAAAACACTGGTAACATCTAAATGAAACTAGGAAAGTCAGTAGTGACAAAAATATATTACCTAATCCATCCTGGCAATGTCCAGTATACCCTATGACTTTTTAATGGATTTTTCTGGTTTACTTTTAAAACTTGTTGTAATGCAGCATAGCAGAGTCCTTGGTACATCTCATCTAATTGGTATCTTACAAAGAGAATAAATACAAAAAAGTGTTGAAATAAATATACACCCCAAACAACTATAAGCAACTGGAAGGACAATTTATCTTTCAGGAATATATCACATCTCAAAATTAACATTATAATTTTTCTCTTTTGTTTTAAAAAAATTTTAATAATGGTT
Source organism: Motacilla alba alba (assembly GCF_015832195.1). Taxonomy (NCBI): domain Eukaryota; kingdom Metazoa; phylum Chordata; class Aves; order Passeriformes; family Motacillidae; genus Motacilla; species Motacilla alba. The sequence continues at coordinate 46,940,763 of NC_052046.1, forward strand.
TAGGCACCAATACCTGCATCAAAGAGGGGCATTAGGTAAGAAAAAAGCATATATTCTTAAATATTGCCTGTGCTGTCTAACTGTGTAAAGTCAATCTCTGCTACTTGGAAGCACAAAGTCAGTAAGAAGTGCAAAAAAGGAAAAGGGCTGGTATTAAGGCACTTCTAGCAGGGATGACTATTACAGGCAATTAGGCTACATAATTGCCCCAGGAGAGGAAATCATCTGCTGCTAAGAAACAAAGAAACCTAAGTTTCCAGAAACAGCCCCTACCAGCTGATAGCTGCTGCTGTGAAAGGCTTTATGTAAGTATGTTTGGTAACCTCAATTGTGGCTTATATTCAGTTTTCATTTCAGTAAACCATATGCCTGTGGAAGATTAGAATGTTGCTGCAGAAGCTGAATCAGGTGGCTGCTTTCTTCTGCACTTATCACTAATGGAAATTTTATCTCCAGCTTGTGGAAGGAACTGCTGCTCCTGAAGTTTCCCACTAGTCTTCTGATATTCTTCATAGCTTCAGGGAGTAATGGGGAACTTGTCCACGTTACACCTTTAGCAGACAAGCAATTGGCTCAGTGTAGATAAACCATCGGGGCAATGGGGAGCTCTTGGAGGCTGGGGCAGAGAAGAAGCCCATTCCTTTCCCATGGGGCAGGAGAGTGAGTGGACTGGGTGGTTTGGCCACATTGGGATCCCTGAGTCCAAAACATCCCTGAGGCCACTATACCTTTGGCTTCTCAGAGAGTGACAGCAGTGGCATATTTCCTACCCCAACCTGCTTTAACTTTGGCCCCTGCCAAAGAGGCACTGCAGAAACCTCAAGAAGACCAAAATCTCACAGGCAGGCCCCTAGAAAGCCTGGAGTAACCTGCTTCTGGACAGGGAAGCTGCATGGATGTGTCTGAAACTGTGGGCTCTTCAGAAGCAGCAATACAGGATGTGGGCCTAAGGGGGAGAAATGCAGGTTTGGGAGGTGGGGAACCAGTTCTTGCAAAATGTCCTCAGCCAGCCAAGGCTTGTGCAGTAACGTCAGCACTTCTGGGAGCAGAGCATGCTCCAGCATCTTCTCCACAGGGTCCTCCTGGAGCTGGCCTGCATGGGTTTATTATCATAATTATGCTGCAATTTGCTTCAATGACACACCACAGCAAGTTATTAGTAATTCAGGTGAAGGTACAGAAAGGCCAGTCAAATATTTACCACGTAAACAAAGCATTGTGTTATTCTTCAGATCCAAGTGGATGCTCACATGTAACTTGCATGATGCAGCAAGGCTGTTATACCTTCCACAAGCTCTGTGCCTGTTTTCTCCTAGATGCCTACCTTGAAGTCTGATTGTGCACGCTGCCAGATTCTGTTTCTGAAGCTGAATCATTCAGAAATGCTTCCTTCAAAGATGATTTTCTGGAGTATGTAATAAGCTATGAGCACATGCAGCAGGCTTGGCACCGGACAGGACGCTGAGCTGTTGTCATCTCTCTGGGCAACAGCTTTTATAGATCTTGTAGGACTTGGTTATTTTCAAGAGTTCTGGTCCAGCTGGTTCAAATATTCATTGTGGAGCCTCATATAAAGTATTTGGTCCTGCAATCATAGGCATAGGACGTGTCTTTTTGCCACCAAACTCGGTGACCATTTCCATAAGTGATGCCTCCCACTCAGCCATCTATCTACAGCTGTTCTTCCCTAAAAGGGAATTTTACTACTTCTGCATTCATGCTAGGTAGAACACCACTAAGCTCCTTTGGCAAATGAGATACAAAGCAACATGTATATCTTAGTGGTTAGATATAGAATAATTAGGAACACCAAAGCTTTATTATACCATTGCTTTTAAAAGCTCCATGCCATGTTTCTTTTACCTGCTTGGTAAGCTACTCTTGCACAGTTCCTTCCTTTCTTGCTGGAACAAATTCAATGCTACCTCATTGGCTCCTGCATGTCAGATGCCAAACCATGAGCCCGAGACACCAAGTGAACTGACAGCTCTTGAAAACACAACTCAAGACAAATAGTTGTTTGAAAATGCAGTCTTGAAGTACGTGTAGAGGAGGTACAAGGGTTGAGAAACCCTTTGCATAGTTTTCTGAGAATTGCTATTGTTTTTCCACTAAGTGACCTGCCTCATGGGAACTGTGCAACACAGGCAGGCCTTCATAGCACAGTATCGAATTTGTTGGTTTGTTTCTTCCATTGAAACAGGCAGGCTTGCTGAGAGAGGAAAACCAGCAAATTCCATTCTGCAGCAGTGTTCTAGTGGTATATTTTCTTCTGACAAATGTTGGAGCAGAGCACACAGAGACAAAACACCAACTGATTTATATAGTGTCAGATTGAATAATTCTGCATCTTCTTCCTACGTGTATATGAACCAATGCTGATGGGTGAGAAGCGATTTGCATACACCCTACAAGGATATGCATACTATGTTCAGTTAAATGCACTGTTTCTCTTCTAGAAATATGTTAGAATTGTTTTACAAGTACAACTATCATAATTCAGTGCTAGTGTTATTTATCTTTTTTTTTTTCTTTTTTATTTAGCCACCCAGCTTCACCAGTGCTTCTCAGGGCTTAGTTTTAAATAAGGAATTATTTTACATATTATACATATCTTGAAGAGAAGAAAAATATCATAAAATTCAAGATGTACCTTAGCATGGGGATAAAAACACAACATATTTCCCAATTAAACAATATTTTCACATGTGTTACAGGCCATGGAGAATGGCTCTGTGCCTGACAGCTGATTTAGATGTTATAAAAGCAAACAAGTATCACTTTTAAAAAGTTATTTAAATCACGAAACCAGATTCAGAAATGGAAAACATCTCTTTCCAGAGAGCCTTGCAATCTACCTTTGCTGTAAATTAGACTTGATAGCCAGATGGCTGGAGAGACCTGGAACAATTTCTGTCATCACATTTAATAGGCAGAAAGCATGCTTCTATTACCTGTGGCCCCATAACACAATCAAAAGCACCTGGTTTTACACTTGTACAATATGGTCTGACTTTGTGAGGCAGTGACCTATGCAAGGCTGAGCCTGGTATCAGTGAGAGTGAGTGATTCAAATCCCAGACAAGATAGGCTGTGTATAGCCTTTCTGTCATTCCTCTGCAGGAGGTGTAGCTTCCAGATAAGATGGTAATTTAGTACAAATCATGCAGGGCTTGTTATTGCTTTCTTCATCCTGAAATTGTTTGAAGAACTACGAAGCATTTGTTTTTATAGCACCACATAAACAGAGCAGAATGTGAGACAGAGAGCATCTCTGCATTAGCAAAAAATGCAACTGATGCTTCAGAAAAAGGGAAATGCTTTACCATCCTTCCATTTTTAACCACATACAGCTTCAATCCTCACATACCATAAACATGCCTTCAACAGCACAGAGGCACCTACTGACATTATGCATTTTTTTGTTGCATTAACTCCTATATCTGGAAAAATAGCTTAGAGTAAGCAGGTTGCTTTAAACATAGGCAAACACAAAGCACAGAAATGTTACACAAGACCAAAGACAAGACCAGTTGTGGCACTGGTGTAAGATCCCATACTCTCTCACTTGGTAGTGACAATCTCCTATTATGCAATGAGATGCATTGCCTTGCACTTACTATATTTTAAAAATTGTTTGTGACATTGCTATAATTTAATTCAGGGATTCAGATCTTAATGCAAGGTTTTCTCTTGTGGTATTCATCCTTATGTCACCTGGAAATCATCAGCAACTATTTTGTTCCATTGCACCTGTGTAGAAAGTCCAGCTGCATGGGTGGCAACTGCAGTGCATAGGTTCCACATGGGAGACAGCCCCTGCTTCGGCCAGCACAGGACTTGTGCAATGGCTGCCTCGTCCCATGGGGTGGCACAGCAGCAGGGTGGGAGCACCACGCATGGCTCATGAAGCCACCTGCTCCTCAGGCACAAAGGCATCAGGCCAGGCAAAGCTGTCCTGACACTGCCAGTTGGGCAGTGCTGGCCTATTTCAAAAACTACCTTTGGCAACCACTTCTAGAAATAGTCCCATTCATCGTTCTTGCCTCAGAAACAATTAAATTCAGCAAGCTGCTGCCAAAGCAGATTTTTAACCCTGTTAATTCAGAGCATGCAATTGTTTAAAACAAATTGGTATGTGTATTATACTAAAATCACTTCTTTTGTGAAAAGTAGGCCAACGTACTTCTCTTCTTTGACTGCCAAGACTTGCCTATTTACTTTTAATCAGCAAATAATTGCGCTGTATGTACCTCAAGTGTGGTCCCGTGAACTGAATGCGCAATGGCAGCTGGAAAGCATTAGGTGGTCCCTTAGAGTATGTCTTCTGGCTTGGTTTCTTCCACGAGAAATCCTGATTGCATGGTCCAGCTCTGTTCTGCTGTGTGAACCAAAGCTGGCTAGCAGGAGAAGATCCACAGATTCATTCCAGCCACTTGACCAATCCAAGCTAGAACATTCAAGGCAGCTATGCCCTTACAGTTCAGATTCCTAAGCAGAGGAGCAAAGCCTCAATCAAGGCGAGTTAATGGGTATACAGCTAAATAGGTTTACTGTAAACTGGAGAGTTTTGGCTCTAGGCTTACAGTTGAGCATATTGATATCTAAATGCACTTAGTACATGTCTTGTTTCTGAAATACAAATTTGAAACTTTGGGCCCTATGCATTTAAATAGAAGTTACTAAGCACCACTGCTTCGTGCTGGCTTCAACAGGATGTGAAAGCTATGTTGCTACAGCTTAGATACCCCCAAAATGGGAATAGGAAGCAAAACTCAAATTCCCCACTCTGAAAATACTTTAATTCAAGGCCTAGTGGGACAGAAACTCCTTGTGATATTAAAATTCATATTACATGTTCTTTGTTAAATTTTGTCTTTATTCTGCAATGGATTATAATACTTGGGACTTCCTACCAGGTTTGTAACAGCTTTTGTCAAAATATTATTCAAAAAAAAGTAGCTTTTTTCTTGCCAGTAGTACCTCAGAGGCAATATAAAAACAGAAACTAAACTCCACATTATTTTCCATAGCTATCTCTCCAATCCCAGGGAGGAAAGCAACCAACCAAACAACCAAACCAAACCCAAAAAACCAAACAAAAAAAAAAAGTTGAAGAAATTAATTTTGAATCAGCAGTGTGTGTTGATACTAATACTGCAAAGTCATCATTTCAAATTAAAGTCAGCTCTACAGAGAGCTGACACACAGAAGGAAATAACAGAAAGTAATAACTTTGTATTATTTTCAGGCATGAAAAGAAAATAAGCATGGCAAAATGATCATATGCCAGTGCAATGGAAGACTGGAGGAGATACTACAACCACTATAACTATGATGCACGGGATCTGATCATACTTTTAGAGATACTAAATATAGTATATAAATATTTAATACATCAAATCAATATTTCACATACATTTCAATAGTCAGAAGGTTGTGTATAATGCAATCATATTGCAGAACAATGCAGAATAATACAAGTATTCACTCATTCAGCATGAAATAATTTTACAAGAAGTAGGAACACAGCTTTTTCAATATCCTATTGTAGCATTTTCAGACTTTACTACGTGAGTAAATCACAGCTGCCATGATGAAATGGATAAGGAATATGCAGGAATGAAAAGCAGTTTTCATAAAAACCTGCAGAAAGAATAGTTCTGATGGGGTGTATGTACTGTCTGTACAGCTCCATCCCTCTGCCAGCCTGGGATTCTGCCACTGCTGCTGTACAGTGAATAAAGTCTTGTGGATGCATAGTCATGAGCCCAGCTGTCCACAATGTGTGCCCGATCAAGGAATACAATGGTCACACAGCCTTCTCCACACATCTCCCTTGCACACACATGTGATGGCATTTGCTTCCACTTGTAAGATACTGCCTGCATACTTGCTTTGTTTTAGCATGGGCACACACTGCTCTTTCCTCCTGATGTCAGGGGATCTGAGAGCTGGCATATATAGATTTGTTGAGAGAAGCCAGGTCTCCCTTATGTGTCGGACAGCACTGCTATGGCATGTTCCTGACACTAGCAACTTTGCAAAGATCTTCTCCTTACAGAACGCATATTAATTCAAACAGCCTCCACCTATAACTAAAACTCCACCAGTGTGCAGAAATCTAAACTCCTTCCCTGAGCATCTACAGCTATAAACACTGTTTATATTATCCAGCATATGCACAAATTTTATGCAAACTTTATTTCATGCAGTAGTTTGCCTTCCTCTTCATAATATTCCCTTTATTATCTTCCTTTTTGTATTTTCTACTCCACAGGAAAAGAGGAAGCATTGTTTACAACAACTGCATACCAGCATTCATACATATATCCGGATAAGATGATAATGCAGTTAATATAGCGCAAAGTAAAACTATCAGGCATCTGAAGAGATAACTATCTATAACCACAAAGAGAGAAAGGTAAAGAGATGCACAGAAGTGTAACAGGAAGAAAACACCATTAAGAGAGGGAAACCACATATGAAAGGAAAGTCCTGTCAGTCGTTACAATTAGGTGGTGAAATAGATACACAGAAAAAATGCAAAGTTATTGCTCAAAAAAACTGAAATTAAACTTTATGCATGACTTCATTAAAAAATGTACCTAGAGATATAGTCAGCACAACACCAAACCTATGATGACAATATTGAAATACACAGTTTATCACCTTGTAGCGCACAAGTGAAGAGCCTGATGGAAAGCAAAGCCAGAAGTATGCATTTATTCTATTTAAATGCATACCACCAATCTGCAACTCCACTCCATGTCCTGCACCTTGTGCCACGTCCCTCAGCTGATCATATCCTGAAGAATCACCTTTGTTACTAACATCTATTAACTTCAGTCTCCTCCCCAGAGCCCCCTGACATGGCTACCATGGCAAAGCACAAGCCAGCCTGTGCAGACTGTGCAACACAATTGGGAGGGGGGCACCTTGGCAGAGCTCCCAGTAGTTCTGGAAATCCACGGCGCCTCTCTCCTGGGCACTTCTGTTTTCTGGGAAGGCAAAGTACTCAGGGCATATTGCTCACAGACACAAGAGACCAGTGTTGCAACCTCCAGATCTCCCAGGTACTTGACAAAACATCCCGCACATCTGATGAGCCAACCATCTCCCGACCAGCTGTCCCCACTAGTCAATAATACCCAAGCTTACTCTCTATCTTTAACAAAAGTATAGTTGCTCTTTGTGCAGTTATATATCTGAGCATGTAAAGATGCAGATACCAGCTGCTGAATTTTTGCTACATTAAGTAGTGTTGATCATTACAGATACTTGCAGCAGTACATAACTTGCACGTCAGAGCTGCCTTTGGTTGCAGCACTGTATTAATAACACTTGCAGGCTGACTCAATTTTGTACAATTTGCATTACAGTAATGCTTTACAGTATTTGCAGTGATCAATAAGGGATTTCAGCAGAATTGCAGAGGTCACTACAATACGACATCATGTACTTTCATGGGGCACAGATTATAGTTTCACAAGGCTGAAGGAGAAGGTCGTCCTTCCATCTTTTATGAGACTAGAGGAAACATCCTCACAAGAGTATTTTGGTGTTGCCCCGCCAATATCATTGTTTGCTGCATAGTACACTCCTTCCATAAAAGCTGGCAAGTTAAACTTCCGACCAGGTACCACTATGCCTAGTGTCTCAGTCAACAGACCAATCACACTTACTCTCTGCTATCGTTTAGTGATTTATGTAATTGCATACATGCGTGAGAACTTCCTTTAGTCTTCTCAGGCTCGTTTAAACCACTCAAGGCTGTAAAGTACTGCTTACACTTCACATGAAAGTTGAATTCAGGACAGTCCACTTTAATCTGTTCTTGGCTCTGAGTACTGATTAGGCCTCAAGCAAAGAGCAGAAATATGTTTCTTGGCTGTAAAATGAAGAAACCTGCATTTGCGACGAGAAAAATATAAAAATGTCTAATAAAGCACCCACACTTGATATGTTCTATGTATCAAGGCAACAGCCTTGAAGGCAGTTTCTGTTATCACAGCTGCCAGAGTTGTTTATTCTCTTGCTTCTCCATGTGACTTTTCTCAAAGTCCTAGACAGACACCGGTTGCTGAGTGCAGGTTAAGCAGAAAAACAGGCTGTGCAGAAACTCCTCTATCTTAAGTGCAAAAACGAATAGTTACAGAGGTCTGAGGCCCCCATAGTATTTACTTCAGTCTAAGCTCTGGTTATGGTGCCAGGCCACAGCCTCTCATGACACAGTAACAAAGGCCAAGCTCTGCTAGATACCGCCTGTACAAGGAAGCATATTCCAGGAATGCTGGAGCTGAATTTGAACTTCCCTTATCAGGAACAATGAAACTGAGAGCAAGCAGCTTCCTTGCTCAAGTGGAAATGACCACTTTTCAGCAAGTGCTACTGTCAATCACTGCAAGCCAGCCCAGAGGAAATGTAATTGTGATAACTGAGTGGTTTTAGTGCCTATAAAGGAAGTGAGTAGTTTAGCTTTCTTGCTCTGCAGAGAGGGGATTATTACTGTGCCATTTTACTGTCAAGTCCTGGAGCATATACAAAGTTCGTGCACAAAAATGGGGTGATGTTTTCCCTTTTAACATAGGGCCGAATCAACCCACCCATATTAACTTTTCGTGACAGAATCTCTAGAAAAGACCACACCATCCTTAAATTGTTTTGGACTTAATTTGGTGTTGTCATGCAATTAGGTTTTGCAAAATTGGCTTCTGGACTGACAGCTTCTATTGTTACAGCATATGGCAATCAGAGAGCAGCTTGTGGCAGATGTGATGTTTATTCACCATTTGCTAGTTTTAGATTTAATGATGTCATTCTAATCAAAGCAAATGTTAGATGCGTTTGACATCTAAGGAGTTTTGCAGCCCCCCCATCATGTTTAAGCCACTTCTGTCAAGTGGAAACACATCATGCTCTGAATGCATCTAACTCATATTTAAGAATCAATGATGCAATTAACTGGAGGTCTCTAGTCCAAAAATCCATGTTTCTAACATGCATTGTGTTCCTCCAGCAGACTACAAAGACCTCCTATTACAATAAGTGAGCTCATTAGGCATGCGACTCCTTCGTCTTGCAAGCTGTTGCGATAAGCAGCTGTTGCAAGAGGGTAAAAGGTTGAATTATCAACTTGGACAGAACAGCACTTCATTCAGCCAGCCCAGGAAAGTATTTGAGCAATAACTCCATTACTGGAGTTAGATCTTTGACTACAGCACACAAGCAAAACATCAGCGGTATTTCAGTGACATGCTTCCCCACACCCAGCAAGCAAGACACTCCCAGAAATTAATTGTCAAAAATTTATTATGAAAGCTTCAATAGCAGCAAATATTTCAATAAAAGTTATTGCAGTATTAAAACAGATCTGCAGAGTGACCCAAGAGGCCTGTTGAAGTCTGTCTGCTTTGGAATATCTGCATTTGTTTTAATAACCAATCCCCAATACTCCATAAATATTGATACTTTCTCCTGTGTTTTGCAGACAGCACCAACAGTTCCTAGTTACAGTACTCTAATCAGTCCTTCTGGAAAGTTTTGGCCCACTTCCCTCAACTTTCCCTCTCCATTCTGAAACAGCTCCACATAGCCAAACTTGCAATACTTCTTTCAGTTCCATGGTGTGTCAGCCTTTCCACGGTTGCAGCCTACTGAGGCTCACTGGTGAGATGAGCTGTTTTCCTCTTTCTCCTCTGTAAGAGCCCACTGCATGCCAGTCTGAGGGACTTTAATCCAGTCTCTTGACCAGGCTAATCCATGGAATCAGCAGCTTGTTGCACATTTTGGTGAATGCACAGCACGTTGAGAATGCAACAAAGGTTTCAGCCTCCCCAGTGTACCAGGTGACCATCACTCAGGCAGGGTGATAGTAGGCACCCAGTCATTGACATTCCTGCTCTCTTCGCAAAACAAGTTCAGCTTCTCCAGAGCTGGGTCCTTCCAGCCTTCTTCATTCGGGTTCTGCAAAAAAGAAAGAAGTTGCACACCATGAGTGCTGCCCGCCAGCTGAGGTCATCATAATATTTACAGAAGCATTCGCTTAGGACTGGAAGCCCTTCCAGACAGTCTCTGTCCTGACACAGACAAGACAGGAAGCAGAGATGCTGCCCTTGTGGACAGCGGAGGAAATCCAGTTACGAGAAGTTCTGCCTCCTACTACTACTACTCAGCTGACTCGCAGCGTGCCAAGCGCTCTATCTGTGCCCAGCAGAGGACTCGACCACCCGCAGCGGAGAAGGGGCCGCCCCCGGCAGGCTCTGGCAGCGCGGGGGAACAGCACCCGGCGCCCGCGGGACACGCACCGTGATGAGGATGCAGTGGAGATCGCGCGGCTCCCCGGAGTCCTCGCTGGGCCCCACGATGGCCGCCAGCTTGGCCACGTCGTTCACCCGCACGATGTCGATGTCGTTCTCGCAGCAGAAGGCTTGGATCAGAGTGAAGTGGATCTGCAAGGCGATGTCCCCCTCGTCCTCCTGGTCCGCGGCCAGCACACAGAACGCGACGTTGTCGGGGTCGCTGCAAGAGGGGAGCAGCCTGATAAGTCCCGCGATCGGCGACGGCCACTCCGCAGCCCCGCCAGGCTGACTTACACACTCCCCCTGCCCCCGCCACCGTACTTACACATTCATCAGCTTGGCCGACTCGTAGACGCCGGCGGTGAGGCAGCCCCGGCGCTGCGCTGACACCAGCAGCTCGTGGAGGGCCGTGCCGGCGCCCTGCATCCTGCGGGCCGGGAAAGGACACAAGGGTCAGCGCCGTGCCGCCGCCACAACCACCACCGCGCCAAAACCGCCCGCTACCCGTTTTCCTCGCCGCCCCAGTACCCACCCGCACGTACCAGTCGTGGCCCGCAGGCATGGGCTGCTGTCCGTGGATCTCCTCCAGAGTCATAGCAGTTAGTCCGCACAGTCCCGCAGCTCCCTCAACTCTCGCTCTGCGCACGCCGTGAGCGCTCTGAAACAGCAGACGGCCGGCGTGCGCTACTTATAGCCCTCGCGGGCGCCTCCCGGCCTCCCATTGGCCGGCGGGGGAGAAAGGGGCGGCTTTATTATGCTAATCGGCGCGCGCCAGAGAGGAAGCTCGGGGCGGGGGGGCGGGAAAGAGCGGCTCGTGCCGGGAGGCCACGTGGGGCGGGCGGGGGGCGCGCAGGCACGCGCCGGCCGGAGCCAGCGGAGCCAGCGGTGCCAGCGGTGCCAGCGGTGCCGGCTCCCTGCACACCACTCGCCGGTAGGCACTAGTGAGTAGTAGGGCGATTTGTGTCCAAGACTTGGAACGGAAAATCAGTACCGTGCAGGGGAAATGAAAACTTAAATTTTTTAAAATATACGAAAGGTTTTATTAATCTGGTTTCTGCAAATGTGAACGTCGCGAAGGGACAGCCCTGTAACCAGGGCTAAGGGCAGCTCTTAGGGAAGGTCCTGGGGCTGTACTGGGCAGCCACCTGGTGATGTTCAGCAGTGGCCCCGGCTGCAGCAAATCCCCCCTGTGCCCTGGTCTGTATGAACAGGAGCACGGTCAGCCGGCCGAGGCAGGTGATAATCCCCGTCTGCTCAGCACTCACGGGACACCAGCAATGTGGTCTGGCCAGTTTGGGCACTCCCAGCCGGGGAAACAGCCGATAAACTGGAGCAAGTGCAGATGAGGGCACCGAGGTGTCCAAAGCTGCGGCGCTGTCACTCTGCAGGCTGAGGGACCAGGGATAGTTCAGCCGGGGGAAGGCAAAGTTTGGGCGGCAAACTCCTCAAAACCTGTGGAGTGATCATCTGGTAGATAACGCCAGGGTCTTCACAGCAATGCCTAGTGGGGACGCAGGAGACAATGAGCCGAGTGTAAATCAAGAGGCTCAGATGGGATGTAAGAAAAATCCTTTCTGCCTGAGAACAGTCAAGCAGCGGAGCAGGCTCCCTGTCCGGGGAGGCTGCGTAGATTCCATCCTTACAGGATTGCCCCGATGCAGACCTAGTTCTGGTAATCGTTCTGCAGGCTGTACTGGCCTATGATCCTGGGGAGAGGGAGTGGTGTGAGCAAACAGATTTTTTTTCTTTTTTTTTTTTTTTCTGTCGAGCTTTATTAAAAATAGCTGTAATTTGGACAGTGTTCGTGATTATTTCAGAGTGAAACGAGTGTGATTGCTGAACTCAGATTTGAACCTGTTTGTCAGCAAACCGAGCAAGAAAAAACCCCACATTTTCCCGCTGTGAATGAGCACGGACTAAATGTTAAAAGGCAAATCACTTTTCAAGTCCCTTCAGCGTCTGACACGCTTCGGCTTAAGCTCACGGCTGGCACTTGGCTCCACCGAGCCACCGCTTCCGAGCAGCCCCAAGCGGTTTTTTCAGAGGCTGTGGAGAGCCACCTTGGGGTAACCTGTGCTACTGCGGCCTGTCCGGACCGACTCCAGCGGGATGTACAGGCAGACCTCTCTAACTTGTCACCCTCGCTGTTCACTAGCCAGCAGCCGCATCGTCCCCATCCGAATGTGCTGGAACCCGGGGATGTCCTTTCCAGTACTTCACTGGGAGTCCTGGATGAAGCAGGTCTTATCTGTGACTGTATATGCTATACTCTGCTCAGTTTCAGTCTCTTTGAGCAATGCAGTTTCCAAAATGCCTCTCAAACTGAGCCACTTTAACGACCTGCCGTGTTTTTACTTCCAGTTGTTTCTAGTTAGTGCCCTGGTGACACTACAGGTGACAGCATTCGACCTGGCAGTAATCACTTAGTGAGTTTCCATTTTAAACTAGTGACAACATAGGCATGATGTCTGCCAGATACATCCAGCCTCTCTAAGAATATTTCTCTGGTGTCTATAGAGCTGTCAGCACTGGGGAGAAATCTCTTCATTGTAAACACCAATCCTCAAGCTTCACAATCTTTTTTACCCCACTAACATGCAAAGACTTGGAAACCAAAGCAGTGACCTGTCAGTCTGAATTTGCTTGGGAAGGGCATAAATTCTTCATGTTTGCTTCCTCTAAAAAAGATGTGAGAAGTTTCCAGAAAGTTATCTCCTGGCCTGTATTCAGGCAAGTGCAATTGTCTCCTTGCTGGAATTAGCATAGTGTACATAGCATGTACCGTTCATTCTCAAAAGATAAAAACCCTTCATACATCTGCCTCTTTCTTTTTCCTGTTTTTTTTTTTTCTCTAAGTATATAAATGGGGATTAATGCAGAAGAATAGGTTGAATGGTAAGACACATTAAGTGGTATGTCTCTTAGAAATATTCAAGGGCCTATTTCTGATGAAATAGGTGGAAAATCCAGAACTGACTCACAGCTCTGAAAGACGCTGATATCAGCTATGACTTTGATGATTTTCTCATTACAGTAAAAGTGAAAGTTACTTGAGATGGATCTGAATTAGTAAGCCAAAGTAACTCAGAATGGAGAACAGTGTATGTATATGTAATAGTAAAATATATATAATTGTCTAGATAATAAAGTGATATATTAACACATGAATCCTTCGACATGCAAGCTTCCAGTTTCAGCTTAATGATGCCACACTCTGGAACTAGGGCTTCTTGACATCACACTTTTCAGGTTGCCCCATTATTCCCAGGTCTCCTAGCACAGATGGTGCTGAAGGCCGTGAAGCATTCATTACTAGATACTTGATCCAGCTTATTTCAAACCACAGTATCAACACCAGGTCTCTGACGCAGAAGAGGAGATGTAAAAAGGAGAGCTGTGCAAGCCCAAGGCCCTGTCCCTGGTTCGAAGGCATCAGCTCCGCAGGTATGATACCTTTGACGCCTAATAAACAAATTGAACTTTAGCGAAGGTTAGTCTCCGCTTCTTGTTTTCTTGGTCTTTTCCTCCCGTGTTTTTAGTACATTTAACTGGTGGGCACACACCTTTGGCGGATCAGCTCTCGCATGCTCGAAATCATCCCGTAGCTCGAGGGGGAGATGGGGGCGGTGAATATCACACGGCAACAGCACTCAGACGTGAGCCAGTGCATCCTGCCGTCGCTGTCGGCAACCCTGGTGTAAGGCCGGTGCCACCTGCCCGTGCTCCCCACAGCAGGGCAGGGCTCGATGCGGACGCTGCCTCTGGGAGCCCGAGGAGCCGCTGCCGCCCGCCCGCCCGGCGCTGCGCTCGCCGCAAGCCTGCGCTGACCTCTGGCGGCCGCCTGGCCGATCGCTGCTGGCTCCCGCCGCAGCCGCAGCTCCGAGGCCACGGGTCCCCTCCTGTTCCCGGGCCCGGAACGCTTACAACGGAGACAAAAGAAGAGGAGAAAAAAAAAAAAAAAAAAGAAAAAAAAAAGAAGGGGAGGGAGAATTTTAAAAAAACCACCCCACACCCCACTAAAAAAAAACCAAACAAACCAAAATACCAAAACCACTAACCAACGAACAAAAAAAACCCCCCACAAAAAACCCACAAACAGCCAACCAACTAACCAACAGAAAAGTAGAGCTTGACGCATTCTACATAAAGAATTCCCCTAATTCCCTAATATGTGTTACCTGATCCCTATACGTGCTCAAGGGTAGGAAGGAGACCTGGACAGACTCAGTCAGTGAGCCAAGGACAACTGCATGAGGCTCAATAAAGTGAAGTGTTGGGTTCTGCCCTTTAGTCTCAGCAAACCCATGCTGCACTACAGGCTGGGGGAGAATTGGCTTAAGAGCCAATAATAGTATATTCAATCCCAAGAAAGGGAGAATTTAACAGATAAAAATGCAAAAGCATTGCACATGTATAGCTGAAAATAAACATACGTTTTGTCATTTTGCAAAGAAAATGACAGCATGTCTCCAGCTGAAGCGCAGCAGTCACAGACATTACCTCTTGGCCTAAGTGAGAGGAGACTCAAACCTTCCACATCAGAAAAGGCTTGCAAGCCATGGTAATAGACACCCCAGCCATGGGGCTCCTACACTGTGCTCACCTGCCTAGTGCTCCCCTGGCTTGTGCTGCACATCCAGAATTTGCATCAGAAAGACTCTCTTTACCTAGATAGACCAGTCCTTTCAGCTCAGATGGAGGACTCCCTCCTCAGTGTCTTTCCAAATCCATCTCCCTCTCCCTTTCCATTTCCAACTCCCTTTCCCACTCCAGTCCTCCATCCAGTTCTCGTCTCTTGCAGACCTATTATGATCACCCAGCAAGCTGCTTTCTCCAGGTGCAGCATCTCACACAATAAAACCAAATCAAAAACTTTTCTACTGAACACAAGTTTTAGGAGGCTCTACAAATGCCCTCGTTAAATTTGAGCTGATTTTGTGTTTCCAGCAGATCAACAGGTCACCTATCTAATCCTCACATAGTTTCGTTCTATCTGAAACAGATACTGCTGATCCCCATGCCTCCTAAACCAGGTACCTTCCTCTGTACATAAACTTTATTCTGTGACACTTTTGCTACAGAAGTAACACCAACCAAGACCAAGCATCCACAATCTGTAGGCAACAGGGATGTTTAACTTACTGAGAAAGCAGTGAAGTAAGGCTTTTCATAGATTCTTCTTAAAAGAAAAATGAAACTAAAACAACAAAAATCCCCACCCCAACTAAACAAAGAAAAACAAAACCAAAACAAAACCAAACAAACAAACAAAAAATCCCCCGTGCATATCACAAGTCTTGGTTAATAAAAAAAGTTGTGGTAATAGAAGCAGCAGTCTTCTCAATTAAGTGTTCCGCTGTTTAGTTAAAAATTTTTGAGTATTCTCACAAATGTAAGTGAAATGTTATAGAATGGAGAGCACTTAATTGTTTGCATAAGCCTGATTATTACAGAGTGTTGTGCAGAGGAGCACAGAACCCTTATTTCTGTCAACTTTTCAGGCTTTGCACTAAAAAGGGCAAAAGCACTTCTTGCACTAATTTTGAGTGTTTGAATTTTTGCACCTCAAAACACAGTGCTATTTTCCCCAGCAGGTTTGCTTTCATTGCAATACTTGAATGGAAATATTTAGCAAGTTCAAGCCTTTTTCCTCTATATAAATGATCTATTTACTGTTTAGATTCCTATACAGCATTCATCTAGCCATGTGATCCCTCAATAGTCACATATAGATTACCATAGAGTTATTTAGGTTGGAGAAGACCTTTAAGATCATCAAGTTGAACCATTTGCCCTGCACTGTCATGTTCATCACTCAACCATGCCCTTAAGTGCCACATCCACACATCTTTTAAATACTTCCAGGGATGGTGACTCAACCACTTCCTTGGGCAGCCTATTCTAGTGCTTGACAACCCTTCTGGTGAACAAATTTCTCATAATATCCAATCTAAAGCTCCTTTGGAACAACTCAAACCCGTTTCTTCTTATCCTATCACTTGTTACCTGGGAGAAGAGACAGACCCACACTGGCTACAGCCTCCTTTCAGGCAGTTGTACAGTGATAAATTCTCCCCTGAGCCTCCTCTTCTCCAGGCTGAACACCCCCAGCTCCCTCATCTGCTCCTCACAGGACTCCAGCACTTCAATGTCATTCTTGCAGTAGCACTGCATATTTGGGTTTCATATTTTAAACAAGACCATCTCCACCAGGAGTGACTAATGGAGTTACAAAGAGGAGATGTTTTTCTTTTCATGCTTATCTCCACTGTTGCAGTCCTGAGAGACCCACTCTAGTGTGCATTAAAAAGGAAAAAAAAAAGCCAAACACTCAGACTATGGTGAGCTGCAAGTGTCTGGAGCAGCTTCCTCCCCAGCCCTCTGCTAAAATCTGCATAATTCACATCCTACTGAAGCTGAGAAGGGCAGTCCAAAGCAGTAAAGCAGTTTGTGGGAGATAGATGATTACACATCTGGGAACCTTCTGCAACACCCTAGCTCATGAGTCTCTCAGAAACTCAGAAACACTTTTTTTGTTTTTGTTTTTGTTTTTGTTTTTGTTTTTTTCTTTTTTTTTTTCTTTTTCAGTAAGAACTGCTGAAATCCAGGTTTTCTTGGCAATGCTTTCTTTCCATCAAATCAGAATTTTATCAGGGCAGGATTTTTCAGGATTCTCTCACGGTATTTCTGTGTGTCTGTAAGTCCAGCAACTGAAAACTTATTGTACATTCACAGCAGCTCTGACTGGCTGCTGTGTGACTGGTAATCCTAGACACATTCACAGCCCATATGCACTACGGCTGCGTAACACCCAGCTCAGTACATCCTATGTTTTCTGGCCAAATTGGACAGATTGTGCATGCATGTTCAATTGAAGCCTGTGTGCCAGGAAGTCTGCAGCGTCAGATTTATTATTCCTGAGCACACACCTTGTCCAGGAATGCCTGGAAATCTTACTTAATAGGGTAGCTTCAGATGGAAGGTTGGAAAATTACATAAATGACACAAAAATTATATTTGTTGCTAATTCAAGCCAGAAGAAAGGGGGGCAAATAAAAAATCCCAGATTCTGTCTCTCCATTCACTCAGCACTGTCTTCCAGACACTGCCAATTCACAGTCTTCCAGATGATGCCAATAATAAACTCAAGTAAGGTTCAGTTACAAATAAAAATGGGAGTGTTTTATAATATAACTGGTTTTAATCCCCACTTACCTTAGTTCCCTAATTTTTTTCTGCGACACCTGCTAATGCCTGCATATGGGCCCCTCTCCTCCAGCAGAATAATACTGCTGAAAAACAGCCTTGTTTTGCTATCTCTCCAGTCCAACCAGATGACGTTAAAGAGAAATTTGAATGATGATGTTAGTTTTCCCAGTGAATGGCTCCATGCAATGCCAAAGTGAATTTTTTAACAACTTTACATAACTTGATCAGCAAAATTTTTTGTTGTGTACTGATTTTTTGTAGAGATGCTGAGAAAAGTTAAAAATCAAGTGCTTAAGAAGATCACTGAAGAGCTGTCTGTTTGCTAAATGGAAAAAAGAGCAAAATCTTCCCTAAGCCCAGGTTCTGTCAGAATTATTAATTTCACTGGTAATTCTGCAGCATGAAGAAATGTAATTCACAAAGAAGGCAGATCACAGAATCATAGAATGGTTTGGTTAGGAAGGGACTTTGAGACCATCTAGTTCTATCGCCCCTGCCATGGGCAGAGACACCTTCCATCAGATCAGTTGGAAAGCTCCATCCAACCTGGCCTTGAATTGGGCAACCTTTTCCAGTGCCCCACAGTAAATAGTGCCACCACCCTCACAGTAAATAGTTTCTTCTATATATCTAACCTAAGTTTCCCCTCTTTCAGTCTGAACCCATTACTCTCTGACCTACCAGTACAGCTCCTGACAAAGGATCCCTTCGCCAGTACTCCCTTTCATATATTGGAAGATTCCTGTGAGGTCTCCATTTAACCTTCTTTTCTCCATGATGAACAGCCCCAACTTCCTCATCCTGTCTTCGTAGGGGAGAAACTCCTGTCCTCTGATCAACTTAGTGGCCTTCCCTTGGACTCTTTCCAACAGTTCCATGTCCTCCCTGTGCTGGGACCCCAGAGCTGGATGCAGGGTTCCAGGTGGGCTCTCACCAGAGCAGAGTAGAGGGGCAGAATCCCCTCCCTCCCCTGCTGCCCACGCTGCTTTGGATGCAGCCCAGGACACGTTTGGCTTTCTGGGCTGGGAGTGCCCATGGCTGGCTCATGCCCAGCCTCTCACCCACCAGCACCCCCAAATCCTATTCCCCAGGGCTGCTCTCAATCACTTCTCTGCCCAAACTTTAGGGTGACTTTAGTCTGGAGAAAAGGAGGCTCATGCAAGACATTATGGCTCTGTACAACTGACTGAAAGGAGAGGGTAGCTAGGTGGGGATCAGCCTCTTTATGAGACAACCATAAGAAGAAACAGCCTCAAGATGCATCAAGGAAAGTTCAAGTTGGACACCAGGAGAAATTTCTTCACAGAATATTCTGAGTTGGAAGGCACACTCAAGGATCATCAGTTCCAGCTCTTAAGTGAATGGCTCATACTGGGATTGAACCCACAATCTTGGTGTTATTAATGCCATGGTAATAGCTGAGTTAAATTCAGGGTAGAAAGAGTTGTTAAACGTTGAAATTTGCCCAGGGAGATGGTGGAATCACTGTGGGGGTGTTCAAGAAATTACTAGATGTAGCACTCAGTGCTGTGATCTAGTTGACAGGGTGGTGATCAGTCAAAGGTTAGATTCTATAGTCTTGGATGTCTTTTCCAGCCTAATTGATTCTGTGTGAGTCTGTGATTCTGTAACTTGCAGATGTGTTGCCCTATGTCAAGAGCCTCTCATACCTCAGCAGAGATGTGACTATCTGAGCAAAATACTCTGATCCTTTGTTAATCCTTTGATGTCTTCTGTTGTAGGTGTACCAGAACAGGCAACCAGAGAATGAAAATTCAGATGGTCAACCTCGACCCTTAAATGTGCAACTCTGAATTTTTCCATATGCTTTTTCTTTCCTTTAAAAAGAAAATCTATGAAACAGGCTTATATCTAAACAGGTAAGAAATGAGGTCTTATGGGGGCAGGGTTACCTTCCCTTTACCCTTTTCTTTAAAACTAATGAAAGGTAAATACATCAAAAATTTTTACTGACCTCAGTTACTTGCTGAGACATCTCTTCACTAAGTTTCCTTGCTCACAAGCAACATCAAAATCCAAACATTTGTACCCAAAAATCCTTGTGTCAGTAAAAATCAGAAAAGCTTAAAATTAGAAAATGGACAATTCTTCTCTTTCCTTTTCACCCACAAAGATGAGCAGAGGTATTTTCTTTAGATATAAAGAAGCACATTAATTAAACTACTATGTAATGGTATCTAAAAGTTCATACTTCCTCTTTGAGATCTTGTTAATCAATGCTCCAAATATCATACTGAGAAGTGAGCCATGAATGACCCCATAAAGTGAAATCCAGTTACACTCTTTGATGGATAAGGTTACAAAAAGCAAGTGGTGACACTTGATGAATGTGCAGAAATACAACATGACATTTAGATGCAGTTTAACCCTGTATAGGACAAAAGGCCAGTGGAGAGCTATTGAGTATAAAGAAACTGCAGGACTATTATTCCTTGCTATCACATTTTACTGGTTAATTGTCCATCTTGAAATTCACTGAGATAGCTTTAACTAATTTAATTAAATTATGTGTGTGCCACCTGGCTAAGTTTTCACTGTTGCTCTGTTGCTTTTTATTTTCTTATGTTGCTATGTTTAATTCCTTGTCATTTTCCCATATAGCCCGATATCTCACTTACTGAGTATGAGATTTTAGTTCAAACCTAAATCACAGGTTTCCACCTAGACATTAGTTGTTTATCTGGTGTGGGAAAAGTGTGGTAGGCAAGGGCACAGATGGTGTACATAAGAAATGGGGTAGCAGGTAGCCTACTCTTGAGGCATCATGTGTTGTGATCAGTTACTGTCTGGGCCATGGGTATGATGCTGTTTTCTGAAAGTGTGAACACCTAGAACTTTTCTGATTCTGGTCAGTTTGTATATGGCCCTGGACATCAGGTAGACACTCTTACTGACAATTAAAAATTCAGTATCCACACCAAAAGCATAAGCTCTATCAGCAGTGACATATGCCTAGCCCCTGACAGCTGATGTTGTTTATCATCAACAAGCCTTAAGTGAAAGATGCAGGGGTTCTCCCCATGGAACCAGAATGCAGCTTCCCCAGTCCCAGCTACCTCCCATAAGCGGTAGAAGCAGAGTGTCTGAGCAGGACTCTCTCAAGTGCAACACATACTGGGTTTGGTGAGGAGTAGAGCTCCCTACTGGAAATGCCTGAAGAGAGAGGGTGTCAAGCACGGCCTGTAGCAGAGGAATGCATTTCTAACCAAAGATATGCTCAGGGAGATCTGACAGCCCTGACAAGGAATGGAAACTGGGATGTAGGACTGAGCAAAGATTTTTCTGCCGAGCTGAATAAACAGGGGCAGAAGCAACAGAAGGCAGGAGCCCCCAGTCCTGGGTTTGCCCAGGCGGAACAGCGCACTGCATTTGGTGCTCAGTCCAGTTTTACAGATGCAGACTGTGCACTCTAGACTCTCAGGGCTTAGTTATAGGAGGAAAATTGGGCTGAGCTGTAGAAAAGCGGCATTGAAAGTCTGAGATTGCTCTAGACACCCACACTGGCAACAATTCAGTTTGGGGTACATGCCTAGTGGAAGCTGAGGCACACATACAGACATGCTGGACAAGTAAGATCTTTGTCCTTCAACTTGCATCCACCAAGCCCTACCCTTCAGACTCTTTCTGTAGTTGTGTACCCAAAGCCATTCACAACATCTTGGACTGGAAAGGCTTCTTCAAAGTCACAGACAAATTTATTGAACTCCTCTCCTCACAGCTCTATATTTGATAATTCATTTTAGGGCACAGTGTTTCATTTCCCAGTATGGGGCTCTGTCTCTGTAATTTGTCTAATATAGATAAGAGGGGCCATTAGCAAACTCCTTTGACTTGTGCCACCAAACATTCTGAGAAAAAGATAAGGATGGCAGAGTGGGCTTTCATGACTTATCTTGCATAGTGACTTCATCCTCCATATTTAAGAGTGAGAAATTAGTAAAAATGCCAGCAGATACACACTAGTGTATTTTCTTGTTTAGTATTCTTCAGTAACCTGCTGAATAGATGAGTGTTTAAAAGAAGAAAAAAAATCTACCTGTTATTGCAAGAAACACCAGAAAACAAAAAATACATGTTATCTTTTCAGGTGGCATTCTCATAACAGTCACTTAAATCAAAATAGTTTAAATATCTGTTTAAATATTTGTTCTAGCATGCAAGGGTTTAAAATTTTGGTACTAATACAGAATACTCTCGCTATTCTGAAGAGGACTTTTGTGAAACGGACCTCTAGTGGTTAAAAATGGCTATGTCTTCAAACGCTCAGCACGCCCCGAGGTGCCTCCCACCTTTCTGGGCAAATCCTCCATTCGGGATCCTGAATGTATATTTCAAAATCTAAGAAGGACATCATGTTTTTAGAAATATAGTTTCCCTTAGCTCCAGTCTGTGTGGATACAATAGGAGGAAGATGTGAACCTCACTTACCAGTTATTCAACTTAACTCTGTTTCTATTCAGTGTTTAAGATACATACATCTGGAGAAGTGGCCCACTCCCAGGTAATTAAGAAAGTCTGGGGACATTGACAATGACATTTATAAAACAATAATAAGACCAATTTTGTTACAGAGATCTTTTCCATTGTACAGCACTGGGCAACAAGCAGTTGTCATTCAGAACACAGAAGCAACTGTAAAACAGTAAGACAATTACTGAAGATAAGTCCAGAAACCATACATATACCTTGGTGTTTGCTAGTAAGGATTAAAGACAGTGGTGGCTGAGTAACCTCATATTGTGGTTTGAAATAAGGAATATGGTGTAAGAATTTTGTTATCTCTGTTTTTCAGGAGAGAAAGTCTTGTTTAGTAATCTGGACATCAGCACATCTAACTGTTTGAAATTATATGTAACCCTGGACAAAATGGTAAATCTCTCTGTGCCTGGCCTAGTTCCACATGTGCAAAACAGGATTAGCAGACTGGCTGAAACCCTGCATGTTTTCTGTAATTTTAAATCTCCCAGTTGCAGGATTCATGCTAGTGGAGAGAAGCTTTTTGTATTTTGACTTAAGGCTTTTTCCCTCACAACTTGAGGAAAAAAAACTGGAAGTGAATGAAATATATAGATTGACAGTAAAATTCTAAAATTTTGAAATAAATAAATAAATAAATAATCTTTAAACCAAACTGTCTTGTATGTGTGTGGGGACTTGGTATTTGGTAAAGCACGTAACAGTCATTGCCACTGGCAGTTTTCAGCCTTGTGAAGGAAGGGTGACAAATATCGTCACCGACTAGGAAAGACCACCCTGAAAAAAACTGCTCCAACCCTAAACTGCCAGGCAACTCATCAGAAAAGCTGAGGGTGACTCTAACCAAAGACAGGCTCTTGGTTTTTCATCAGTGGGTGCCAAAACCAGGCAGAGTGCCGCAGCAGGATCTCCCTGCCGCCGGCTCCCACTGGTGTCAGGGCGGCGCTTCTTTCCGTTCGTGTGCCCACGGCACACACCTTCGTTTTCACCAGTGCTGCTCGCCCCACCCTCCTGGCGGGCACAGATAACAAAAAGAGGCAGCTCTTCTCCCGCAAGGTTCGCTCCGCGCACCTGCAGCTCTGCGTGAGTAAGGAGCTTCGCAGCCGAGACGTCACCGGCTTTGCTCACAAGGTGTCACCCACGGGTTACACTCCTGCAGATCTGCTGAACGCAGCTCCTTAAGTGGCTTTTACAAAGATGTGGAAAGACTTCCATTAGCGCTAGGTTTTCCCTTACAGCCACGGATGGGCGGGTCATCCATCTCTCATGGTCAAACCAGACTGAACATGTGCTTACTGGTCACTGCTACACTAAGCAGCCTAAAACGTTTCCACTGACATCACTTTTCTGAATTAATTACATAGCTTTCTCTTTCACTTTTATTAATTTACCGTCTGCATAAAAAGTGGTCAAAATAGGATAGATTTTGCGTACCCGAGCCTAAACAATGCTTTGCAGAACCAGTAGGAAATAAGGAAAAAGGTTCCTCATTTCACCCACGAAGCCCCTGACTTTCAGAGGGCAAAGCTTATGTGGAGGATTCCTCTGGCAGGCACCTACAGGAGGTATTGCCATTGAAAGCTGAAAGTAGCCAGGGCTTTGGAAGCATGAAAGTGATCATTACCAGGAATGAAAGAACAAACTGCTATGGTAGCAAATCAGCCAGCAATGTCAGTCTGACTGACACAGTATCCCACTGTCCCAATGTAGAATCAAATATAGTTAGTATTCCAGTACCTGAAGCCTTCCATGTATTGTGATGAGGTGTATGAAGATAATTGTTACTTTTTAGAATACTGCTCCCTCAAACATTTCTGTGCCTGGGCTACATTATACACAAAAGTGACTTGAAAGCACTGTTGCAACAGGATTGTTTGCAAATGCAACGGCCTAAGCAGGCACTAAATCCTTGCTGAGTCAAGACCTAATGGTCTGCTACATCACACAGATTTGGAGTGTCTTTCACACCGTCCTGACAATTTTCTGACACATCCATAAC
Organism: Motacilla alba alba; assembly: GCF_015832195.1. Taxonomy (NCBI): domain Eukaryota; kingdom Metazoa; phylum Chordata; class Aves; order Passeriformes; family Motacillidae; genus Motacilla; species Motacilla alba. Next base: position 46,964,769 of record NC_052046.1, read on the forward strand.
AGACAGAAAGAGGTTAATAGCATCCCATCTGCAGTCAGACAGTCTCAGATCCCCGCAATTAGATGTTATCATTGCATTTGTGCTTGTAAAATGTCTGACGGATCCTATGATTTCACTAATTTGCAAACCCACAAGTCTGGTTGAAATATACTAGAGTAAAAGCTGAATAAATATTTGCAGTTTTACACAACAGATGATTATGATGATAATAATAATATTAATAACTAATACAGCTGAAGGTTTTACACATTGGTCTTTTCCCAGCTTCTAATCCCAGGAAAGGAACATCTGCAACACTTGAAGGCAGCAAAAACAGGTTTCACACTTGTGCACCCTCCCCCCTCCAAGACACACAGTCCCTTGGGTCGCCCACTCTTCCTTCCGCCTCTGCTCACACCAATTCTCCTGGCACCAGCCTCTTCCAGGGGTCATTACGCTCTCACTGGAGCCTCTCCACTCCGCAGAGAAACACTCTAATACTCTTCCCCCTAATTTCCGTGGTAAACCCATCAGCTGCATGTCTCTACTCCTGCCTGCACAGCTGGCTGACACACTGTAAATGCACCATTTGCAAAGCACAGACCTTGCATCTGCATTCAGGAAATTGAGAATGAAGTTTGCAGCTTGACCAAAACTAAAAAAAGAGGGTGCAGGGGGGTGGGGGTGGAAATCACACTTGAAGTGAATAATGTAAAGACTTCTGCTTTCTCATTCAGGGCTCTCAAGCAGCAAAACAGAAACAAAATATTTTAGGCTCTCTTTTTGCAAATTTGAGGCCGCCCTTTGACAGCATGTTCCTCATGACTGAACATGGTCTGGGTCCTGTCATATATTTTAATGTACAGAATACCCCAGAGTCCACACACAGCCCTGATGGCTGCATGCTGGTCCTATGGAAGATCTCTAGCACATGGCTTATGACCAAAAAATAATGCCACTAATATGCACTAACAGCACTAATATGCTTGCAAATGTCACACTATTGTTTCACAAAGAAACCTTCAGAAAGCTGTGAGAAATCTGCATCGATTCTTCAGATCAAGTTTGATCCCACACCAAAAACTGTACTGCTTTTACACCACATTTCTAATGCAAAGGGAATAAACCCTCACAATTACTTGGGTGCTTTTCAAGAACATTTGTGACCTCAGAATGCCCATTGCATTGCCAAGCTGCAAGAAGGAGTTAATCTGAATTCACTCCTTTTGCCACAGTCCCGGTCAACGCTGGCCATGACAAAGATGTTGGGGGAGCATACCACAGTGGCCATGCCGTACTCCAACGGCCCTGTGACACCCAGGGCACACAGGCCCTGCTCTGCAAGTACTTCAGAGTCCACTGCTGGCAAACAAGGAGCGAGAGTCAACTGCCCGTCACCCATCTAACATGAGGTCTGCTGCTGGACTGCACAAAATGGGCACTGCATGAACACAGACTGACTTTGTCTAGGGGCAGAGGTGGGGGAAACGTTAGATGGGAATGTATGAGATGTTGAGTTTATTTTAGGCAACATGAGCCTGGAAGTCAAGTCCCTTGTGTTACTTAACAAGGCACACCGCTCACAGTCTCTCAGACATAACAGCCTTCACACAACATTAGAACTCATCTTCTTGTAATGAATTCAGATAATTTTATTAAACTAGAATTGCAGACAGCCCAAGGACATCCACTAAATAATTTGCAAGAGTCTGACTTAACCATTTTGTAGCTGTTTGGACCAGTTCAAACAAAGAAAGCTTATGAGGAAGAGATGTAACATGTTCATCTTTTTATGCAATAGCAAAAGGCAAATAAAAAGTAAGCCACTAGCAGACTCAGATGTACTTTGTCCATGGCTTAACAGGAAGGGCCGTTCAGCTTTGATTTTTAATTTGCTGTACATCTTGAATCTACAGCAGGAATAGTATCATGGGAATAAACAAATAACTGTCTTAGCTCAATTTAAAATAGCTTTGGCTGATTCATGCCATCTATAGAGTAGCATTTAACACCTAGTAGCAGCTATCTATTTCTAAAAATGCATGACACACACTTATATATGGAGCAGTGGGAGGCAGAACTCAACTGCACTAGTTTTCTTCTTTATGAGTGAGACCAGACAGACTTGAACATTTAAGTATATTGCCTTCTATCTCTGAGGAAAATATTTGATATCTCAAGCAAATCATGGCACAGGGAGCATAAGTTCAGTTAGGCATATTCATGGAGCTCTCCTGTTCTTTTAGGAACCACAGTACTCCATAATGATCAGCCTCCCTGGTGGCCTATACTCTTTATTTCAAGATCCGCCAGTTGGTGGCTTTAAAATAAACATTTCAGTGACAAATAAACAGCCTAGTTCAACATATTTAGCTAACCTGTTCATACCACTGCTTAGTGTTACACCAAGCAGTGAAGTCAGTCCTACACTTGGCTTGTGACAATTTCACGGTTTTCTTTCAGAGAAACACTGTGTTGAAGGGCACCATGTGTACAGGAGATTGTTTCAGGTTCAGCTGCAAATGGACAACAGTTTCCCATGTATGCTTGCCTTTGCACTCCACAGTTCCTCAGTTAATTTGTTCAGTAGGGGGCTGCTGTCATTTTGTATAGTAGCAATTACTATTGGTTTATAATCAACCTGTGATGGAGGCTAGGACCCTTCATTTTGTCAATTGCATCCCGTACCAGCCCCTCCATTCCCTCCAGTGATGGATGTCAGGTTCAGGAGCATTTACTGCCCCACTCATTCCATTTACTCATTTAAAAGATTGGCTTTTTTCCAACCCTTTTCAATGTTTTCAGTGTTCCATTTTTTATTTTTCATTGTGTCAACACTAATGGTTCAGAAAGCTCTTTGGCCAATTCCTGGAAGTTATCCAATTCTGCAGACATTTAAATGTTTAAGCTTAATATCTGCCATTTAATATCCTCCCTAGTCACTCACTAATGGAACAGAAGGTAATCAGCACCGTATCCCCATACCTTTCACACATCCATCAAGGACTAAAATGTCTCTTCCACACAGAAGCCATTTCAAATCCCTTGCCTCTCTTGGTGGCCCTCCCCATCACACCCAGGTGCCTGAGGCAGCACGAAGGCAGGACTGGGGCCATGCTGAACTGGCCCTTGAAGTCCTGTAGGAGGGGAGCCCTTAAGCCTCCAAACTGACTTCTTTCATGGTTTCTTGTACTATTTCCTGCATCCCTTATCTTGCTCCAGGCCTTCCTTGTTATCCAAGGAGAGATGCATGCATCCCTCTATGCAGCTGCATGGAAAGAAGCCCTGCCTTTGCTGTTACCACAAGAGAGCAAATCAATACCCTCACAGACTTGGCTGGATACCCTTTCACCCTTGGCTGGATTCGCCCAATTTCCTTGCCATTTCCCCCAGGGTTCCACTTATGGATTCAGGAAGCAGTGCACTAAGCCCTGGATTAGGAGGGGCATATGGACCCAGCCCCAGAGGAGAACAGTGGATCCCAGCTGGGTCTGTTTGAGCAGCATCATTGCCATGGTCCTCCACCAACAAGAGGAGCATTCCCAAGGAACTCATCTAGTCTCACCTTGCTGCAGGTACCTCAGATCTGAGAACAGCAAAGTACAACACCAGGACACTGCCAGAAAGGGGAAGGTCAAAATTACATGGCATATAGGGGATATGTTTATTGTCTCTATAAACAGCCTGAGGGTGTATTCAATACTTCCTTCTTTCTTGTGTGTCTGAGGTCTCTTCTTCTTCTAAATGACCAAAGCCCCACACCAACATTTTTTTTTTAAAGTGCACTTGGATTAGACACTGGATTAAACTAGCTATGCCCGCAAATACATTCTGGCTTCTGTCACTAAGATGCAGACACATTTTGAAAAACAGTGTCATAAATAAAGGGATTTCTGCTTGAAAGCTTTAGCTTTCTGCTAAAGCTACAAATATTCTGATTCTCCAAAGCTATGAAGAAATATGGTTACTTTCAGCCCATAAGAAACAACTATCTCTAACTTTGGATACTGTTTTTCATCACTGGATTTAAAAGGCCTTTTACAAAGGAAACAATTATTGTTATTATTATCATCATCATCATCATCATCATCATCATCATCATCATCATTATCATTATTATTATTCCTATGTTACAAAGGGATCAACTACCCTACAGAAAGGCCAAGAAGCTATTGATCACTCACTTGGCCACAGATGGAGATAGACAGTCATTTGACTTCCAGTCAATTCTTTTGGTCAGTAACCTGCCTACAGAAGCAGGTTATTTACAGAAATTTGTGCCTGTGAGATAGGTCATGACCACACAAATGGGTAACCAACAGACAGTGGAAATTACTACTTTATTTTTACATGCAGTCTATTTCTGTCCTTCACTCTCTGCAGAGGTCTATGAGATCTGTGTTTCTGAACTCAGACAGTCCAACAGAGAGGATTCAAGCAGCCATCAAAGAATCCCTCAGAGATCTATGGTGCCTGATCAATAGTGCCTGACTATCCATTCAATTCATCTTCCTTGTGAAAGAGAGATAAGCTTTTACTGTTAGTTACACTAACTTCAGGCCTGCTGACACACATTTTCAATGCTGTAGCAGGCTGGCTCTGTTAAGAGAACGATAGAAGATTTCTAACACGCAGTAGGAGGCGCTGATGGTGGTAAAATACATTCATCTCCACAGAGCAGTTTGAAGATTGCACATTGGCACAAGAGCTGGTTAGGAAAGGGTGCTTGTTGCTGGCACTCCTAATGGTGGGATGTCCATCAGCATCATCACTATGCTTCTTCTCTCAAAGCAGATGGAGTACTCCAGCTCTGCTTTCAAATCTCTGTAGTCCCTAAGAATGGTAGTAGTGAACAAAACTAAACCTCCAGGTGTAAAACTGTTAGTGAGTTGAGCGGAAATCAGCCTCCTCATTCCAGAAACACGAGTTAAGAAGACCTTTCAATTTTACACAGGAGCCAGGCTTTGCTAGAAAACACCTGAAATTAGGCAATGGGAAATAAAAGTTTCCTCCAAACGCTGGAGACATTTAATCAGGACACAGATCTACAAACACTTTAGGCGATGAATATGTTGCTTGAGGGCAAATTCTCCATTTGATGTAAAGTGAAAATGAAGTTCTTGGTACCAGTTCATGTTTCAGTCAAAAATTTAGTCGACTATTAAGAATTACACATCAGAATTTATCAACACATGTTTTGGTTGAAAACATCTGAATGGGCCATATTCTTTTCCTTGTGGCATGGATGCACAGCCCTGCACCCCAGCAGAGCTGAACTGCCCATAATACACCTAATCTACGTGTTTTGTGGTTACCTAATCTTATGAAAACTAGAAAACTGGCACCTACAGAAACGTGAGAGTTTTCCCACGTGCATTTCAATTCAGGGTTCTTTACCCAATGACAGTAAGTGTAGAAATCATTAATTGTTTTATTTAATAATTTGCATAGCAAATTAAACCATTCTGTGAAAACTGTAAGTTTGCAAAGACAAGGCTGTGGGCTAGATGCAGCAAAGACATGCAGAACTGAAGTGGCTTCAATGATTTTTAAATACTCAACCCTTGAAAAAGATCAATAGTTTTATGTTATCTCCTATGGCTGCTGAAACAGAGTACTTGTGCCTCAGACTGGCAGTACAAAACACCCACTTCATACAGGCACAGAAGCAAGCACTGAGCACTGAATACATGTGAAATGTCACTCCAGAGGCTAGATCTGGGTCAGGGCTGCCAAAATCCACCATCCCCAATCCTATTTTGAAAAACAGTTCAACTTAGTGCCTCTCGGTGGAATATTGAGACTAGTTACAGTACAGAAAGAAATGCAAGACCTAAGCTTTGTAATAAAATCTGGGAGACCTTAGCTGCAGACCTCACTCCAGAGGACATTTCTGTGTATGATACAGGAGATGTTAATCACAAGACCAGGATATGGAGCTGCCTAGTTCTCTTACAGGTAGACCTGTGTTATGTCCCCCCTTCTCATTCTTGTTCTGGAGTAGATATTAATGTCAAAGGACTTTTAGTAAAGAAAATAACTTTTTTATCCCAGTCAAGTCAATTCCTTGCAAGAACCAAAACTTCAGGCAAAGTGTGGGGGGGAACTACTCCCTGTAGAGAAACTACAGACCCGTGGCTGACCTGGACATGCTTATGGGAGGAGCTGCAACCTGCTCTTGGCTCTGAAGCTAAAGACTGTTCTTCGGGTGTATGCATCTGCTGCTGTGCAGTCGAAAGGGATGCCTCAGAGAGCCAGGTGGCCCTGTCTGCTGGCATGTCCCATGAAACAGCCAGGATGGCAGCTGAACACAGAACAGAAATCAGAGGAGCTGATTTCACAGAAGCAGAGTATTCAGTAATTACAAATAATAGAGAATAAGCTATGTATGTTTGCTTCAGGACATGTAAAAGACATGGTCTGGAGGCAAGAAGGAGAGGAGAAATCAGATTTCACTAACAGACCCTGCATTTTACAAAGTAGCAAACAGCCCAGTCATGGGACTCACCATATTTAAGGAGTAAAATCAGAGAGACCTGTTTAGCGAGACTTTTTACAGCTCTCTCAATTATGCTGTGCTCCTGGCAGCCAGAAAGATGTGTTTTAACACGTACTTTGGCCTCTCTCACATGGCATATTGCTGCACATTTGTCTTGACAAGCTCTTTTGCTTTACTGTGTTTGTAGCCAAACCGATGTGTGGTGCAAGCAGGTTCAATCCCAGATCAGCTATTGCATCGAGGGATTTGGCATGCAACACTTGTAATTGTTCTTTTCTCAGGCCTGCTCTTGCACAGCCTTGAGCACTGACTTCTCAGATTTTAATGCAAGCTGAACATTCTCAGCCTTTTTTAGGACTGAACTTAAAATAATTAAGGCAATTTTGAAACCACCAACAGAAGCTGATGAGTAGATTTCCTCCTCCTGATTTTAGGCTTGGGTATGAACCTTTTGCTGATCAGATAATTGACTATGTTAGTAAGATTTTCCACAGTACTGGGTATACAAATCAGTTATGCATTTGGAAGACGTATTTTAACATCACAGCTGCCATAAATTGTTACATTCTAGACACAAATGAAATAAATATATAGTATTTTTTTCCTTATAGGTAATGTTATAGAAAAGGTTTCATTATAGGAAAGAGGTCCTGTAATAATGCAATTCTGAGTGCAATCCACTTCTAGCTGTGTTTGCATTCATTCTCTAGTCTAAAATGTTTGAAACCTGTGGACATACTTACAGAATAAAATGTACCTATAAGATAGTAGTCACATCAAGCTGTCTTTCCCAATGCATTTGCTTATTTCATTTTGGCTGCATGGAAGTGGTGGTATAATAATGTACCTGTAACAGAAACCAATAGGCTTTGGCACATTTTGAGGATAACAGCTTTCCTGAGAGGACATCAGCTAATACCAACCCAGGAAAAAACCAAGTCTACTGATAAGTGCCTAGCTTTGGTGGAAAGAAAATTTTAAGGGAGTAAAAGAAATATTAATTGCATAATATTTTGTATTACGTAACATGATTTTCATGCACTGGTTTGGTGGTAACAATGTAACTGAACAAATAGCTGGCCAATACCTTTCTCTCTTCTTGTCTGACATTCTGCAGTTCCTGGGAGTAAACAGTACATTAAGCAAGTTGCAGCTGATGCCAACAGGACACTACTATAGGTATCAAGAGCAACAGAGGGTGGGAAGAAGTGTCTGAGTAGTAAATAGTAAACTATATGAGGAATCTGGATAAATAAAAGTGAGATTTGCTGCAGGTTAATATACAGACAAATATGAAAAACAAAAGAATTCAGAATAAACCCATTCCCCACACCACTCCCCCCAAAAAAATCAACCCAAAAAAACAACCAATCCTCCCCTAACTTCAAAACAGACAAGAAGCAGGATCACTATGCATTAGTCTCGTGGTACTAGTAGCTTGGAAGGCTGCCATACAAGAAGCAGTGGAGAATTTTGGGGGAGTGTATAACTGGCACAACACTCTGTGCTACCTGCCTCTCTGGACTTTCTTCTGCTAGGGGGCACATTAGAACAGGGAAGGAGATTAGAGGAGGTATTTCCAGATTCCCAGCTGCATTTCATTAGAGACAACAGGCTTCTGTGAGAACTGAGTATTTCAAAGCACTGAAAGGAAGTGCCAGAGCATGATTATTCCACAGCATCCCCCAGGTTACTGCTAAACCAGAGAGCCCTTTACCCACTGGAACCCACCGTGCTGGGAAGAGCTCCAGATGGTAAGGACTGGCTTCCCTGCAGTTACGGGTCAGACCTGCACTGCCATGGTTCAGTTGGAGCTCACCCTGATGCAGTTGCCTCATTACTCACACACTTAAATGTCAAGAGCACAAGGGGGCCAGAATGAGCAGGGCATTGTTCTACGCTGCAGATGAAAGGCCATAAAAAGATGTAGCTGAGCGCGTCCAGACACCGGAGGCCCCAGTGAGGGGACAGGAAATGCTGGTGAAAGCACCAAGACCTGGAAAGCAGTAGAGAATGGAAGACTGCCTCCGTGCAGGTGCCTGCATCCAGGCTGGAGGCAGGCTGCCCTCCCAGCTCCCACTGCCAGGCTGGCTGGGAGGTGCTGACTCAGACCACCAAGCCCCAACCTGCTGCAGCTGCAGTTCTGCCTGGCAGCCTCACCACCCCGCGCCCTGAAAAAGCAGGAACCCCACACCAGCTTTTCCTGGCCACAGAAAGCCCCACTGTCATGGACTGTGAGTCAGCACAGCACTGGGGAAGGACCTGCTGCCCCACCACCCTCTTTTTGCCCATCTACAGCAGGAACCAGATCCAGACTGTGGAAACAACCACTGCACCAGCTTTAGCATAGCAAACACCGCTCTTGCAAGATCAACAGGTCAGAAAGAGCTGGGAAAACCACAGGGCAAAAGATGTCTGAAGGTTGTGAGCCCTGCACCCTTGGCACACTCTCCCCACAGGAAGAAGAGCAGGTTTTCTGTGATGGTTAACCAAGCTGCAGATACCATGTATGTCTTTCAAAGTCATCATGATATTCCATTACTTAAACCTGGATATTAACATGTGGGACAACCATTGCATGTGAACAAAATCACACCCTTTCCCTGGCAGCTAAATACCCAAATACGTACTGTGCTCATGTATAAATATGTATGTCACCATATGCCTAATGAAATGTCAAAATCTGATTGGAATGTATGAGACCTTCCAGGGTTTTTCTTCTCCTTTATAAGCTTTTAATGAACAGAAATTCAGCACTGAAATAAAGCAAAAGCTCTTTTTTTTTTTTCATTAGTTACAAAATGAGGACACAGAAGAGTACAGACAGCAGGTCTGTACTCCTGGCTCTGAATTCCACTGTTATTAACACAGATAACCATAAGAGGGATAGCCCAAGGTAAACTTGCTCCTGCAACAGTTTTGTCTAGAATGCTGGATCACAGGCAGGTGTATATTCCTTTTAGGAAGCAAACCACTCGTGACAGAGTGTGTGTGTGTGGGTAAAGATGATTGATATGCTATCATTTTAATTAGCCTCTTCAAGAAAGGCAGATCTGCATCAGGCCTAGCTAAAACTGAGAGCATATTTTATCCTGACAGGCACCTCTTTGGCTGGGCCAGCCATCTTTGAAGTCACAAGAAGGACTGGGGGCTGACGGGGGGACCTGGTCCGCACTTTTTGATACTGATGGCTCTGTCACATGATAAGCCCATGCATGATTTGGGTCTCCAGAAGTTTTGAACACCTTGTAGCTGCTGGCATGAAGGCGCTGTGGGTGGTCTGTCCTTCACCTACTCATTTCCCTTCAATGGCCCTTCCTGGCTATCTCAGGAGTGAAGATGCAGCTTGGCACTGTCCCTCCAAGAACCAGGAAGAACCAAAGAACCAAAATTCACCTTTGCGGGGGCAGCATCTACCACCCTCCTGGATGCCTTCTGAGAAGTGATCTGGCTGGCAGATCAGCACCACTGGTGCTTTGCAAACTATTTTATGCTCCCAATCTTGATCTTCAGACTTCCTTCCACCTTCATAGACTGTCCCCTGCCATGAGCAGTCTTTTCAACTAGTGTTTCTGTCTTCCACAGGCACTTCCCAGGGGACCTTGGAGTCTTGACAGCTGGGGCTGAGCTGAAGACCTGCCCTGAAAGGAGGACAGCAGCAGGGAGAAGGGGAGAAAGAGAGCATGGATGCGGTGGGCAATGGTACCAGGAAGGAAGGGTCAGAGGCAATGAAACCTGAGAGGCAGCTCTTAAAAAGCTGCTCTCCTGAGTGGGCAGCTACCAAAAAAGTCCTCATGTCCTTCCCATCAATGCCCTGAGCCTGCTCTGGGTCCTCTGACCCACTCCTCTGGGTTCCCTGTGCCTGCTCCTCGCCTTGGGTTCTGGTCCTTCATCTGCAGCAGAATGGGTCCCACCCGGGCAAACACTGCTGTCAAGTGATTTTTGGAGGCCATGGCCCCTTTTCCAGTGATTATGCAGTGCTGCAGTTAAGACTGCTGAACTTTTCACCCTTTTGGTCACTCATTTTTACAAAACATGGCACCATCACACTTCTGTATATGACACAACCAGGGTCCTGACCAAGGGGCTTACTTGCAGCACCAGGGAAAATAAAAGGAGAAATCAATATCCTAGAGGTTATAACAGTCCTTAAAGGCCAGACACTAAGCAGCCATAAATCAGTGCAGCAGGATTCAGTACAGAAAAGCTTATATCTGTTTAGTATCTGGCCTGAAAAGAATTCAAATAATAAAACTGCAGCAACAAGATGGACAAGAATGATTAGATCATCGCCTCCATCCCTCAGGGATGGGATATCAGGCTAGACTGAGTGCTTTGTGCTGTGGTCAGTAAAGCTGTAGCTGGTTCAGGTTCTGCTAAGGCTTTCCACTTCTATATTCCTAGTGTTTCTTCTTTTACAAATGTATTTTGAGTGAATAATTTATGCTTGGGATATTTAAAGAACAGAAACCTAAATCCTCTATTTACTGAATTGAAGCAGTGCTGGCCTAGAAGGAAACAGCTGCAATGCCTCACTTCCCACTGCCTCTTCTCTGCTGACCTGCTCAGGACCTTCAACCCAGCCCAGGAAAAGCATCCTCTCCAGAGGCAGCAGTTATTAGAAGAATGACCACGCTAAAATGGTTTACTTAACATCTTAGAGGTCCAGGTGTGCTACAATAAATTTAGGTTCCTTGCATGTTCTATGACAAAGATGAAAGACATGCCACATCCTCAACAAAAAAAAAAAAAAGATCAGAACTGTTCCTGGTAATTTCACATTACCAATTCCTGCAGCTCCAGCCTTCCCTCTCATTTGAGCACAGAATCCAAATTATGCTGTCTTATGCCATCTGGTGAATCCACAGGGGATGAGTAAACAATACCAAACTGATTTCCCTGTACCAAGGGAACTTGGCTTGCATTCACATTCCCTTGGAGATAAATCATTATTATTCTGATTGCTGAGGCAGATTCCACTAAGAGCAGAAGGAAAGGAAGGGAAGTGATAAAGAGACCTCCTTTTGCAGTAAGAATGCAGTGGAGATCATGGAGACAAGGTGCAATAATGAAAGCGACCAAAGTGATAGGGGCTGCTCTTTTGATGTTCTGGGGAATTGCAAGCCTTGATTTAAGCAAATAGGTCTGCATCTGCTCTGCAGATAAGCAAGGGAAGAAAAGCGTGGGTGAAAAATCTACTGATTTTTAATAAGGGTAGGCAGTCTGAAGTACATTGGGTTCTCAGTTAAATTGTCAAAAGTAAAAAAGGAAAGAAATAAACCAGATAAACTTGAAAACTGGGTTCAGTAGATCTAGAAATATAACATAGTATAACATGGGGGAGGGGGATTTCATTCAACACATATTAAAATTATTTCCTTTTGTAATTAGATCTCATTAGATTGGTGGTTTTAATCTACCAAAACTGTGCAATAACTTTATGGTAAGAAAGTGATAGAGCGAATTTTGGCCCTGCAAAGACCTAGAAGTACATGAAAACAGGCATGTCCATAGGTGTCCCACTATGTAATTGGGTAGCTGTAGAGTTTTCAGAAACACAGAGCACAGATTTTGGACCAGAGTTCGACTAGAGGCAATGGAGTCTAAAGGTTGACCAGAAATGAGCTCTTAGTACCTTACATGTCTCCAGGTGAGGTCACATCCGATTTTTACTCACATAGTAGTTTAAGCCATTAGTGCAGTGCTCAGGGGCGAGGCTCCTTTCCAGTGCCTGTTGCAGACTTCCCAGCATCACTTGACTCATGGGCTTATTCCTGTCCTTATCAATTGCATCTCCCTGACAGGTGCATCCAAGTCTGAGGGCAGCCCAGTAGGCTCCACATCTGAGCAGCAGCTGCATCTCCCCAGCAAGGCCAGTGCATCCCAGAGTACTCAGAAACATGAGTGCGCAGAAGAGCTCTCCGCACATGACAAACCCCATGTAGGATACATCCCAACAGTTGCACATCACTGTCCTTGCTCCCAGCGTGTGCAAGAGCACTTCTTCAGGATGGCTGCCCAAAACAGCAGATGACAGATTGCTGCTTAGCACAGTGGTCTGCTGTCAGAAGGAGAAGGGTTGTCAGGAATGTCCTACTTAGGGGATAAAAAATGCACCATCTATGGACTCAGGAGCTATATGAGTCATTATGGCAGACATAGAAGGAAAAAAAAATAGTGTCCCTTAAACTTATTGCCATATCATGGGGACAATGAGGAGGGAAAAAAAAAAAGGCAAGTCACAATGCCCTTTAGAGACAATGCAAGCATCTACAGGATGACTCTGGAGAGAAAGGAAAACTAAAATCCACAAAAGCAAACCTCAGTCAGTTGTGGGGGTAGCAACTAAACTGTTGGGAAAGGGATATTTCCTCAGTGTACAAAGAGAAAAGTTTTTCATCTAACCCAGTGGTTATAGCATGAAGAGGCAATGGAGTAATAACATGAAGGAGGAAAAAAAAAATTGCAAGTAGAAATTAATAATATCCTATAGAGAACAGCAGGTCTAACATCCAGCAAGGACCAAAAAAAGGTGGATGTACTAAACCACCCAGGCAGCAGACACCAGGGAAAGAAAAAGGACCCCCAATCTTCCCTCTGGCACTCACTTGCGTCTCAGGTGGTAGCAGAGAGGGAATCAGAGAAGACAGGCAGGATGTCTGAGCTCCTGCCTTAGAGAGGGATGGGGAAAAGACGCTGGGATCAGGCTCCCATGGGGACCTGCTGTAAGCAGGGATTTGGCAGCCTGTCCAGACAGGTCCTGCAAAGGGAGGGGAGAGTTTTTCTCTTTCACTCTGGTTTTTGTTTGTTTTTAAACACCAACAGTATTTCCCAGTGTTTATACTCATGTTTGCACTCATTAGCAGCAGTTAATACACCATCTTTGCCATGATATTTGTGGATTCATAAGGCATTGGTACAGCAGAAACTTCCTCAGCCGCAGGGTGTTTGGTTTGTGCAATTCGTTTTAGGAAATCTCTCTGGATTTTCCCAGGTTTTGTACAGAGTTAGTTTTATTGATGGTCTGCAGTTCAAACACTTCTTTGCTTCTGATATGTTCTCATGGCTGTGCTCCATAACACTCAAAAGGTCAGTGGGAAACAAAAGGAACCTCTGAGATCAAAAAGCTTCCAGTTTGTATGTGACCTACACCTGTGACAGGCTTACCTTGAGAAAAAAATCTGCTTCTGAATTTTTTTAAGGAGATTGAAGTGTTAAGGATGTAAGAGGTATATGTATATACAAAGGTAGATGTATATATATATATATATATATGTATGTACTTTTTTTTTTCCTCACACGTTGACAGTCTCATTCTTATTACAGCTCTTCCAAATAGAACTCATGCGTTAGCCTGGTGTGATGAACTTTGGGCTCTGGGCCTCACCACGACCCGTTAACACCTTCTTAAGCATAACTATCTTCGGTAATTCTTGTGGATTCACATCTGATTATCTGTTAGGCGATAATTTCTTTTTTAATTTTAGTGAAAACATAACTGATATTGAGCCGATACTTCTTGTAATACCGTGTTTCACCACCCCTCCTCCCCAACATGGCGTTTACATAGTTAAGGAGTTTTTTCAGTTAATACTTCCAAAACGAGCATGAGCGAGGCTCACGCTTCTGCCAGGGTTTTGTCGGTGCGGTCTATCTGGCTGCACAACAGCGGCAGACTGCGAGCTACTCTGCAAAAATAAATTAGAGGCAAGCACGGCTTAAACACAGAAGCGGCGTGTCCCCTCCGGTGTCCCCCGGCCGCCCTCACGGCTCCGCGGCGGGGGCTCCCGGCGGGCCGGGCACCGGGCGGCGGCGGGGCCAGGCCCGGGGCCTGCAGTCGTGGACGGGCACTGCCGTCCCTGCTCTGTATCGGGCTCTGGCAATTCAGGTTGTAGCTGAGAATTCCTAATCTCAAAGGAAAGAATTCGGTGCAGAATGTGCATAACCATTAACCTAAAGTGCCAGGGCAAATTGCCCGTTCTCATGCAAGCGGGCAGGTAACACAAGCTTCGGGGAAATGCCAATGCCCTCCTGAAGGGAAGACAATGGCACTGTTGTCAGCCTCTCCTATTCTTTTTCATAGCTGAAGGTTAAGCCCTGATGCTTACACAAACGCTAGCCGTAGCAGAAGGTTCTTTTTCCATCGGATCCCTCGTAGCGCTGTTGTCTAGTGCAAAAGCTTCATTAAAATTCAGACTTCCACTCCTACCTGATTATTCCAGTAGCGATCCGCAGGAGGTCTGACAAGACCCGGGCAGGTGGCAATCCCTGTCACATGCGATAGTTTCCGCGCAGCCTTCTTGGGAAGTGGCCAAGAAGCCCCAGAGGCACCGAAATTCAGCAAATAACAAATACAACAAAAGATATTTGGTTGGGGGGGGGGAGGGGGGTGTGCCAACATTCAGACAACCCAAAAGTGGTTCCGAGCGGCCTTCAGGGCAATCCACAAACTGGAGGTGCCATGGACCTCATTTATCCCTGCAGCTTGACCTCTTACACAAATTAAATTCTTGAAAAGGGAAAAAAAAAGAAAAAAAAATCTCCCTGTCTTTCTCCAGAGACTAGTACACCTCTGCAGGGCAGCCAGCCAACAACTGCAAAACGTAGTGCACATCTGTCTTGGAGATCTTTCTTTCTCATTTTGGCTCCCAATGAAACATGATTCACAAATGAAAGGGCACTTTACCAGGCTTACAGAACATCTCGGAGGAAATTCAAAGTTTTTATGTCTAACCGTTGTCTCAAAGAGAAAACTCCCAAAACCAAAATGTTATATTCTTAAAATGATAGAAAAAGCTACTTTTTGCCACATCCTTCCTTCATGAATGCAGCAAAGCCAAGAGCAGTATTTTCTGCATGCTGCAGTGCCTCCTTGTTTCATAGTCTAAGCTTCATGAAAAAACTGTGTTCTCATTCTGTAACTGACTCCGGACTCACCAAGCATGCAATTAATTAAAATTATTAATGAATAACGTCTTCATTCATAAGAAACACAGTTGTGGACCTCTTCGGAAAGGGTTAAAGTGCTTTTTGGTTGCTTACCACTTACTATCAATTTGCGTAGTTAACTCAGCAGGGACTGAGGAGTCAGGCTGGGAATAGCGGTATGTTTCCAGTCTACATCAAGGATGGAAGCCTGACATTGTATTAAGTAAACAAAGATGGAGTACTGCAGAATAC
This sequence comes from Motacilla alba alba, assembly GCF_015832195.1. NCBI lineage: Eukaryota > Metazoa > Chordata > Aves > Passeriformes > Motacillidae > Motacilla > Motacilla alba. The sequence goes on from NC_052046.1 coordinate 46,980,427, forward strand.
TTATTTTAAGTAAGGACTTTATTCCATTTGAGCAAAAAGGATCAAGAATGTTTATGAATAAACCATTGAGTGCAAATACTTTAGACTCCACCATAACAGGCTAGAAATAAACAAGAGATTTCTGTAATATTAATTCCGGTTTAAGCAGTAACTGTATGCATGCTGAGGAAAATTAAATTACACCAAAATACTTTGTGTGGGAACAAGTAATTCTTACAATTTTATGGTGCTGCACGAATGGTAAATAATATCATATTGTAACTGCTTTCTACAAAACCTGATCACACATAATTTCTCCCAATTTATCATGCTGGTTCATACCAGTAAGTTCCCAAAGGAGCAGCTTTGTTAGCAGTAGGTATTGATTTCTGAGCTCAGACTGCATCTTCCTACTATTACATTTCACTTGAGAAATTAAAATGTTTCTGAAGACTGGCAGTGGGGCGACACACCACCTTCCTGGCAAGGGAACATTACAAGGCATTTACTGCTGTCAGCGCCAATTCCATTTACAAGGTTGTAGTGCATGGGAAACTTTTCTGCATTACTAATGAATAACAGCTTCTGAAAGATGGGAAATTAATTTGATAAGAAGCCACCCAAAGCCTTGCAGAGCAGGATAAAGACATCCAGAATGCATAAACAGGATGGCTGAGTCGGCACGGTAAAGCAGGAGGGCTGTCAGAGCAACACTTTGACTTTCCTAGGAGACACTCTGACTTTCCTTCCTCCTCAAGGAACAGCTTTGTTGAGCCGTGAATGCCACATCAGCAGGGCACTGATTTCACACCCAGCTTCACCTTCTGGCCTTCTCTGTATGGCCCTGCTCACATCTCTGCAGCAATAGTAGGGCTGGCAAGAGCCAGAAGGTACTGAGTGCTTCTGACCTCCTTAATTAACTCCTTAGTCATCACAGCCCTTGATCTTTCTAGCATGGCCTGTCTTCCTTGTACTATTCCCTGAAATCAAGAGAAGTGCTGACAAAAGTATAATTACTTGGGCTGCTGTTTTATGGTATGGAACATTTGGTGACAGGACTACTTGAAGGTGTTCCTGTTCCCCTTGCCAGCCCACTGCTTGCTTCTGGTTGGGAGACCACTACAGCAGCTTTGTTGCAAGCTGCTTGAGGAAATGCCCCAGCTTAAAAAAAAAAAAAAGAAACCTGCAGACAAACAGACACAGTACCTGAGACAGATCCATGTGTGTGCAGAGGAGACATTAGGAATGAAAGCTGATTTCTGGGGGGAGCCCAGAAGCAGGGCTGCCTCAAGCTTGGATCATCTCCAAACACTTGGTAGCCTTAAACATATGAATGTTCAGGGAGATTTCTGCTCTGGGAGGAACTCACTGTATTTTGTATGCCAGGAGACAGCCATGGCCAGCAATAAAATTGCTAGCAAATGTGGTAATATTTCTATTAGGGAAGATGTGTTTGCATCTGGGTTTGGCTAGGATAGCTTTATGCCCAGAGAGTTATCAATCAGTGCTCCTTCCTTTTGATTCTGCACTATCAAGTCTGATTGGTATTTTTGTCTCTGATGTTAGAGACAAATTTATTGTTTTTTCTTCCTAATACCATTACAGCTTTGTCATTTAGGCTTTGTGAGATACTTTATTTAATCAAAAAAAAAAGGAAAAGAAGGGATTTTATTTCTACAAAGACTAGCAGGAGGCAAGAGCTGGTATTACCAAGCTTTGAGAACAGTTGCTATCAGGAAAATTATTCTCCAAATGGAGGCTGAGGGCACTGACCACAGTGAACTGAACTGCGACATGTAATTTCATTACTCTGGCTGGGCTAAGCTGCCTAAGCTTATTGCTGCCTTCAGCAAGAGAGCATGTTGGCTTGCAGCCACAGTGGAGGGATGTAAAAGGCTTGAAGGTTGCTACAATTTTCTCATGTGCCTAAAAAGTGTCCAATTGGTCATTAGCTGATCACCTCTTGGTTGAAACAGATCACACACTACTAGACTCTGAAAACACACTGGTTAGGCAGGCATTGCTGTTACAGACTTGCTCTTGAAGAATTACCACGCACACAGGAAATCTGTTTGATTCCCACATGTGTTTGGTTTTCAGACTTACAGGCTCCATGGTGAGGTAGGGGGAAAACCAACAACTAAACCATCATTAATTCCCTTGAGATTTTTGCTGCATTATTTTACTTTATGCAATCCTTTGTTCTTCATGAGGCTGTATATACCAGTACAGCATTTCTTCTCCTTCCTGGCTCTTTGAAAGTAAGAGAGTAGGATGAATAACAATCTTGCATGGTGGGTATGTATATCTGTCTGTAAACATTTATATGTGACTTTCATGTCTGTGAATTGTGCTGGGCAGATAATCACAAAAACTTGACAGTCTCTCCTTCAAAGCAGAACTGTGAGAAGCAATTACATACACTTTGAATACCAGCTGGACAAGCTTCCCACACCATAAAACACCATATTTAATTTTGAACCAGGAGGAGTTGCATCCTGCCATCTTTACTCTGTCTTCAAATAAGATTACTGCACTGTGCTTCAGGAAAAAAACATGATGCTTATAATTTGCACTAGCTGCAGAAAACCTGGCTGAATTCACTGACCTCTGTGATACACAGGGTAGGACTGAATGATCAATCATCTTTAATCCTTAAAACCTACCAACAGAAAGAGGGAAGTGCACAGCTCCCTCCGATATGTGCTGTTCTGTTATCTATGGCAGAATCCCTGGTATATAATGATCTGAGCTTTGCAAACTACCTCATAAAATCCTGCATTTATCACTGGTGTCGGTATTGGGTGTAACTAAACCAGCATGGAGAGTGGTTTAGCAACATGTATAAACACGACCAAGCAATGCAAATCATAGTTCCTGCAACTCATTTTGAGCTGTTCTTAGAACAGGGAGGAGCAATACACAATATAGGGTGAAAATCATCGGTTTTCCCCTTTTTGAGCTTTTACTTCTTGTTAATTAATTCATACTGTGAATTAGTTCTGGTTGGTGGATACATTTAGATGTTTTGTGAGTCTGAGAGCATGTCCTTACCTCCATTCACATTATGAAACAATCACAACAAACATGCCTATTGACTGGGTATCTGCATTTGGTCATTTGAGAAATGTGTCACCATAAAGGTCACTTGGATGCCTGAGGACAGGAGGAAGGAAGGTGTAAGTCTAGAGGCTCATACATTGCACAAGGGCTGTCAAGTGACAGGAGCTGTGGACAGGTTCTTTTGCATCCCCATAAAACCTACTCCACACACTACAGACAGCAATGTGTTTACTTTTTTTTAACTCAAGGCATATACCTGCGCTCAGTCAGTTTCAAATTATCATTAATCAGCACTCCAAAACCACCCTGAAGTCTTCACACACTCGTTGCTGTAAGCCACTCAGCCAGGACACAGGAGAAGAATCTTGCGTGATTTAATTTCCTTGGTCTGAAACAGCAAAAGGAGTGTTAACTGTGTGAACAAAAATCCTATTCTGATTTATCAGGACTTAAATACATGTTTTTAAATCACTATTTGCATTTTTCTGTAAGTATATGTCCAGCTAGCCACTGGAAGAACAATTCCTGCTTGAGTGCCGGCTACACTTGTTTATGATAAAGCGACTGGCCAAGAATTACCAGTAAAACCCAGAATATGATAGAGGTGGAATTAGCAAAATTTAGGAAAAAAACTATGAACATTCTAAATAATGGCATTTTCTTGTGTCATTTCCTTCTGTGGGAAAGCTCTGCAAAGAGGGCTGTGTTTGCAGGGATTTTCACAAATCCTGCTGAGAAGGGGCATGTTACCTGGGAAGAACATGTTTTCTTCCATATCTGTACTTTTTGTTAAAGATGAAGCAATTTGCCCTGAAACTTTGTTCTTCTGTATCAGGTCAGGATTTTGCTCAACCTACTCTGGTGCCAAGCTGAGCTGACAGCACACTGCTGACACTTGGGAAAAGGGGAGAGGGGCTGTGGTGCTACAAAACCCTGGGAAAAGGGGAGAGAGGTCACAACACCGAGGGGCAGCTGAGTCTCCCTTGCACCCACAAAATGCAGCATGCCAGAGGCAAGTTGTCTTGCACCACTCAGTTGATGATCAGAGAGCTGGGAACGGTTGAGACCATCCCACAAAAATTTTTTTCCAGACCAACGTTTGAAGACCATGAAGACGATGGTCTTTCACTTCTGAAGAGATGAGAAAGCACCATTAAAAGGCCCAGAAAGGGACCTTGTGTAAATTCTATTTGCCTTCTCCACTTAATTGAAAACAAAGTAATTGGCAAGATTCAACAAGGACACAAGACAATAATGCCTCACAACAAGGACATGGTATTAATAGGCTTAAAATCACTCAGAACAGCATTTGCTTGTCCCATTTTTAAATGTGTTAAATAAGTATATTGCATGAAACTTTAATCTTATATGGTACAAGTGCACGTTGTGCCACCAGTCCATTGCATTGAGATTGGAGAAAATTTGGCTTCTCAACTTGGCCTACTGTACCACTGGCATTGTTTTCCCCAGCTCCTACCACTGGTAATTTCCTGCACAATTGGGCAATCTCAGCCTGCGTTTTGAATCTGTATTTAGACTTTGGAAGATCTATCACTTAGTGTTGGTGAAAGTATCTGTTATTTTTGCAAAAATAGCAGGCAGCTTAACATGTTTGGGTTTCAGCTTGGCTTCTTTCTTTGCTTCACACAGAGACTCATGAGTGGCTCTTTTGATGCCATTGTCTTTTTCAACATTACATACTATCTATTAATTTCATACTACCAGACTTCCTTGGCTGTTATGTATAAAATGATTTCCAAGTGACTAACTTGCAGACAAACAAATGAGATTGGGCTCTGGACCAGGTAAGGGAGCACCAGCCAGGAAGTCTGGCACTGTGTTTGTCTCTGCCTTAAAATAATGGGACTTCATGTGGAAAGAAGGCAGGAGCATCTGTATGAAGGGTGACAGTGAGCAGAAGGTGCTGATATGATTCTGATCCCTGAAATCTACTCAGACAGTCTTTGATTGAGCTATTTGTGCAGCTGCAAGGTCAAAGAAAAAGTGGGCACAGAAAGAAGTAAATACCATTTCCTTATCCTTTGTTGTAGGGTCATTTTTTGTTGTAGGGTATTTTTTTCCCAATAAAGGAGTGTACACAATAGATATAGACTGAATACAGAACGCAAGCAGACTTCCAGTGACTCTCAAAAGCATTGCTTAAAAATGTCTGCCCCTAGGCATATCACTCATCGAATCCCAGAAGCTGGAAACTTCAGACCTACCCTAACACTGAAGACATATAATAACCAGAAACAACAGGCCTTGAAAGCAACTTCAAAACTCTAGGAAGTCTGGGAGTGAACTTTCTTTATTGCTCCTAATTACAGAATATTTCTTATCTTTCTCCTTATCTCAGTGGAAAAACATATTTTAAATGTGAGAAACATATAAATAACAGGCCCAGCTAAGTCATTACATTTTTCTGATATTTTTCTCTGATCTTGTTTTCTCTGCCTCTTTTTTTTTCTTTATTTTGGCTACCTCTTACTAAAAATGCTTGTTTTCTACTTGACTCTCCTTTCTCTATTTTCATTCCTAAAGCCAAAACAAAGAAAAATGCCTATCAGCTAAGGTCCTTCATAATTCCTTTGCTGACATTTTTCTTAGCCTTCTTCTTACCTCTCTTAACCTAAAATAGAAATGTTAAGCCTTAATCAAAGAAAAACAAAGGGTAAACATTATGTTCTCCCAGTTCTTCTAGTTTACTCCTAAGCTGAGTAGCTATAGCTGTATCAGCCATACCTGACTGAATGTAGCAAGAGTCAGGATTCCTCAGCAATGAGGTATAAGGAAGAGGTCCCACTTTTGTCCAGGACATAAGGCCAAATGTGCAGTACAGCCCCTCCCATGCTCCTTCCTGCCTCCCCTTTATGCCAGTGACCACGCTGTGGCAGAGAGAAGAGAGACAGCTGTTTGGGTAACAAATCACTTTAATGTCACATAGAAGAATGCAGAACCAAAATCTGAGAGAATAGGTTTTACTTAACAGTTTTGCCAGGCTCAGCACAGATAAATTAGTTACCAGGGTCCTTCTGGACAGCAGAGTGCATGGGTGACCATAGCCCACATCTCTGACATCTCTGAGATGTAAACCTGAGTGACCAGCAGACCTCTACTGCCACTATTTCCTATCACGCTCCATTACCCTGAAGACTACCAAGAGTTTTGGACACCTCCTTTCTCACCTTAGAATTTCCCTTGATATTAAAGCATTGCAAATTTATACCAGAAAATCAATAGAGAAATTGTTCCCTGAGAAATGGTTAATCGTTTCCCATTGTTTCAAGCAAAATGTTTCATCATATGTATTTTTTAGTGTTAATTAACAAACATTAATTTTCAAAATGAGAAGATCTTCAGGATAAAAACTTTTGGCTAATGGATAAAAATTTTAATCAACTTGATAATTTTAGTTACAAAATCAGTGTTTAATCACAGGAACTAAATCTCTTTTGTTGTAAGTCATTTTTGTTGAGTGATAGAGAATTTTCAGGATTATATAAAAATAATCCCTACTTGCTTTGCTATGAAACTTTTGCTTCCTCTTCTTCCCAAACTTTTTTTTTTTAAATTTTCCTATAGAGTCTGGCAGTTCAGCAGAAACACAAATAAAGAACTTCTAAGGAGGGGAATGTTTTAGACAGATAAAAGACATCTGTTCCTTAGCCAAACCTCTTGATGCACTTAGAAGGCAGTAATCATCAGTCTTTGCATTTTTCTTTCCCTTTCAGGGAGGACAGCAAGGTGGAGATGCTTAGAATGACCTTTTAAAATTATCTTTATGAGTCTCCTGTCAAAGACTAGCCTTGGTCCCTTCCAACCTATCTTTTATTTTTCCTTTTGTTACTCCCTGGAACAGACCTCTGTGTTCCTGAGAGGGTTTTGATAGTAGCAAATTGCTCATATCAGCTTAGAAAAATCCATCCTCTCTTATACTGTATGTCCTTTTATTTAATTTATAATAGTGAGGCAATTGGATCCTTTGCTTTGTTCTCTATATAAAGTAACAGAAACCTAAAAGGAGCAACCAGTGGAAAGGAAAACCTTACTCTAGGGCAGGAAAAAAATGTCCCTGTGACAGACATCACAGTGGGAAATCATGACCTGGTTTAGCTTCAGCCAAAGAGGTGGTTATTAGGGCAACTTAGTTCAAGAGCAAGTTACATCAGGTTTTTGCATTCTTTGGGAGTGAGAAGGACAAGGGATGCCAGAAAAAAAAAAAAAAAAAAAAAAAAAAAAAAAAAGAAGTCACACAAGGAGAGGAAAGCAGTCTGCTTTCACCTTTTATTCACAGTATATTTCCATTGCCAACTTCTCATTTTGCAGATTCATGGCTGTCTCAGTGTTGACAGGAATCAATTGGCTTGTCATTACTTGAGATAGATGCCCTGTACAAGAACAGGAGCAACTATGAGATACATGCTTTAATATTGTTTTTCTATCAAGGTTTAAAGCTGGGAGTCTACAGGTTTTAGCTGTGGAACATAGCAGAAGTTACAGTCAAATATAGTTACAGACATTGGTATAAGTCAAAGAATCCCTCTAGTCCTGTGATCCTCTCCAAGTAAACTGTGTATATGGAAAACAACTGACTTAAAATGCTATTCTGATTGATAAAAAGGCAGATTCTTCACTCACTACTGTGGTGATACATTCCCCCCTTCTCAGACCACACTGAGACATGCATACATAAAGGAGACAGGTCTGTGGTTACTATCTTTTACAATCAAGTTTGTCACCAGAAAAATATCTTTATAATTCCACTTCTTAATTTGTTTTGTAAAGCATCATATTAAGTTATTAGTCTATCAAAAGAAGTAAGAAAAATAAGAAAACATCATAAAATATTGTAATAATGCAGGCAATAAAAATGTATGGTCCATACAGGAAGAAAGCAAGCTTAGTATAAAGTTAATAAATGTCTCAATCCAGTACTCTCAAACCCTACATTTGCTTTTCCTGTATTAACAACAGAACACCTTCGTTAACTCTCTGGTTTCATATTTATTCATGACTAGCACATGTTACCCCACACCAATAGTTTGATATTGGTATTATACATATTAAAAACATGTAATCAGAAATAATTGCTGTGATTGGTGAAAACTCCATTAAACAATTTTCATTAATTTGATCTTTTTGGAAATGTAATTGCATTTTCAAAAAACATTAAAAAATATATTGAGTTTTAGTTTCTTCATTATTTTTAATGTACTGCATTATTGATGTTGCCTCATTGACCTTGTCCCCTGAGGTAAGCACTGCTGACACATTTTTTATTATTTTTCTCATTAATAAGCATGTGCCTTCTTCACTAGGCCATGTATTTCTTCCACCATGTACAGTGGATAAAGCATCTTTTGTAATTCATTTTTTATTCATTGATTCTAAGTCTTTCCATGCCATCTTCCTATGAAAAGACCACTGGAGCGGTTAGTTTCTTAATTTTGTAACCATGCACATAACTTAGCTGTTTGTGTAAGAATTACAGGCTCTGTATTTGGACACTGATAAGTGAAAATGCAAAATACGTGTTGTTGCTGTTCTGCCTAGGAGCAAAGTATGCTATTAATGTAATTTGCTAGTAATATCTCATTTTAAAATACAAATGCTGACCCAGCACCCCAGTGAAGGGAATCCCTACCACTTTTGCCATCCTTCCCTAAATTCACTGTGTCCCTTATCCCTTTAGCAAATTTTCTAACAGGCTGTGCTGTGAGATTTAATGGACAAGACTACAGATAACTCTATGGTTAGACATTAACCTACAGTGTAGCTCCCCTAAATTTGTTATTCCAGATGAGGAAATAAAAAGAAAAGGAAAATCTTCTCTGTGACCTTTACAGTGTTCTTAGCCACACAGATCCACCAAAAGCAGAGAAAAAGACCTTCCTCTGCCACGTCATCCAGACAGGCACTTCCCCTACTCTACTTCATCTAAATGCAGATGTCTGTGTAGCATTTACTTAGCTCCTTCTTCTTCTGTCTTAGGCATACAAACATGGTAAATACAGGGACACTTTTAAAGTCTCTGAGTGCATAATTGCCATGTTTATCCATAATGATATAGGAAGTGTTCAGTCCAAAGAAACCCAAAAAACCCCAAGGTTAGGAGATAAAACCCCTTGACTATTATAATTTAGTTTCACTGACTCTGTAATTGCAAAAGTGAAGTCAATGCATTTTCTCTGCCTGATGGGGAGTATACAAAAGTAAAAGGTCAAGGCTTCATCCATCTGTGGTTCTGTCACTGACTTAGTGTATAATCTTGCACAAATCACTTTGAGCTGTTGTGTATCAGGTTCCTAACTAGGATAGTTAATGGCATCTTCTTGCTCTGCAAATAATTTTAGGTCTGTGTCAATTCTAGTAGCTTAATAATGTTAATCGACATTAATTTATTGGACAATGCTTTTAAATGCCTTTTGTGTGCTTATTTTTCTGTACTAACATTTCCAAAGGTGTTTTTATTGTCATGACTGTAAAATGTATTTTAAATCCTTATTTTTATTATTTTGTTTTCCATTGATTCATAGTGAAAAGGGATTTTTTTCAGCAATGTGTGCTGTTTTCCTCTAATGCTGGCTTACATCAATACATCAAGTGATCTGAAAAGTCATGCCAGCACAGCAATATAAAGGTATAGCTTGAAACTTTGACTTTATTCAGAATTGTTCACAGCTGCATTCATTCAACACAACTATTTATTCTTTTATTCCCTCATCCATTCATTCTGTCATGCACCCTGCTATTCCCTGCATTATGTATCAGTTTGCAAACCTCTGGGCATGTTCAATGCCCTTTTTCACTTACTTACTAATAACCTACCACCTGTTCACTCACTCACTCTTGGACAGATTTGTCCTCAGTCTCAGACCTGGCTTCTGAGACACTTTTGGTCTCCTCTCAGTCCCTACTCTGCTCCTGTATCTTCTACCCTGTAGCTTATTTGTTGGTGAGTTTAATTAAAGACTGCAGGTTTAAGAGCACCATCAGTTGTAACAGCTTTCTTTAACCCCTTTTTTTTTTTCTTAATTGCTTATTTATTTTTCCTGGCACAGATTTGATACAGCTTCCCTAGACTTAAAATACCCGGGTGTATATTCAACCTCAACACATTATCTGAAATAAGTGTGTTAGGACTGAGGCAGTCTTTACATACTACTACTTTACAGAAAGCATTATGTGTCCTTTTTGACTTTATTATGCTTATAGTATAGGTTTTTAAAAGCATGTTTCCTCCATGTCCTTGGAACACCCATTATGGAATTGATGTGGACATGTATTAATAATTGTTCATTGCATTATCTCATTGCCACAGCATACAGTATTTGGAAGATTATCACCTCTTTTAGGAAAACAAAATCAGTTATAATTACCGTGAGGACCAGTATCTTTAGCCCTACACCACTAGCTCACATACAACCCAGATTAATATTACAGACCTCTGGAAAACCTCTCAAATTTGTGTCAGAGGCCATATGTTTTTTAGTCCTGTGAAAGAAATGACTTATAACCAAAAGGAATTTTCAGTGGTGCAATTCATGGTACCAGCTGTAAGTTCCCAACACTGTTGTTACTAGTGGTTTTTTTTTTCTCATCAAATCCCATTTGTTAATATATACTTGGAAGAAGGTTCTAAATGTGATTGAGAATCTGCCATTTGACAAGGTATCAATATCAATCCCTTGTTTTACCTCCAACCTTCAAGTCTGTAAGACTCTCCAGGTTTTCCTGAGAATGGAGACCGAAAGCTACTTTATATAAATTAACAATATAATTCTTAAAAGGTCATTACATATAACCTGGATAGAGTCAGAAATAGTGGAAATTCTGTCTTGGTGCTAGTCTTTGCTCCAGTTCCCTTGTGCCACTCCCGGTTTTTGGAAATTTGCGCAGACTGCAGGCTTCAAGAGGAAACCTGACAAAATCTCTGTGATTTTCCTACTCAGAGCTAAGAACTGCCCAAGCCTAGATTTTGTAAAATCCTCAGGATATGCTAAAAGTCTTGTCTACACTAGAGAGTTTTGCTAGCCTATTAATACCAGCAGTCAGTCCCAGTGGAGATGCAGGTTAATCTTCTGACGGTAAAAATTACAGCAATTTCCCATATACAATATGAAAAAGATTTTTTTATCATGCTACTGTATTTTCAGGAAGGATTTTCTGGCATGGGTCCATTTGACCCTTTCATTTATACCCCTCATCAGAAGTGGTTCTCCCCCTTCCTTGCAGACCATGGCTTCTCAGCCCCTCCTGCTCCCTGCTGCTGCTGTACCCCAGAGCTGAGTATGACTACTTTCTTTATGCTTCATATCCAATGCTTTGATGGCATTATGGCCCTATTTGATGTCAATGGTATGATGAACACTGGTTATCCAATTTCAAGCTGGACTAAGTTACATCACCATTTTGAAAATGTAGTGCAGGAATACACATTTCCTACTGTTTACCACACAATAGACTGTTTGCTGGCTATGCTAGTACCCTCCTTAAGATGCTACCATTTTGTAGACCCTGAAATATCAAGGTTGCTTTGCATGCAACTTCCTTAATCTGAAGTTATTATCATGTCTCCACGCTTTAAGAGGCTCGATTTCCTCAATGATTTCTTCTTGACATTATTTCTTACCTACAACTAATGTGAATTATTAGAGATTGATGAGAATGTTATTGTAAAAATACACTATTGTGTAATGCTGGAATTTAAAGGTCAGCCAGTAAAGCAATTGCAAATATCTGACAAACGAAATATTTTGTTCAGTCTTGCTTCAATGACTACTGCTAACCAAGCCATGGCAATCTCATGACACTGGTATCACCAGTTCCACAGCAATAAAAAAACCCAAACCAAACCCCAACCTAAAACCAAGCACCCATGTGTTGGTCCATGTCATTCATCTGAACAGTCACACCAGGCGTGCACAAACATGATGGTAATCAATAACTCATCAGTGACTCAGCAGAAGGACCACAGGTGAGATCTGTGCATTTACTGACCTATTTTCTGTCCTCCTTTTATATTCCGCCAAGCAGTCACCTAAGCGAACCTGTGCTTTTAAGGTGCAATAATTCCAGTAACATTTGCTTTCGAGACGAGTTATTTCATTCCCATGGTACCGAGAACCTGGATCCCAGGGGCGGTTTTCCCTGTGGTCTGCGGCGAGCGGATCCATCCTGCCCGCGACGAAAAGGCGGAGGAGGAGCAGTGGAATGCGACAAGTGGCACTAGGTGCGAGGAGCTGCGGCGGCTCCTGCTCGGCCCGGCTGAACTGGGGGACACCACACCTGCTTTCGGCAGAGGCGCCTCGGTGCCTTGCCAAGCCACGCAGCCCCAGGTGGCGCGGGAGGAGCCGCTCCGCCGGCGCCGTGACCGGGCTAATGTCACCCGGCGCCGTTGCCGCTGCGGCCGCGCCGCGGGGCCGCTGCCGTTAAGGGGCAGTGACGGGCGCGGGGGAAGGGACGAGCAGCACCAAGGAGAGGGCGGCTCAGGCCCCTGCCAGACCCCCGGGAGCGAGGGCCGGGCCCGCCCCCCGCACCGCTCGGCCGCCATACTGCGGGGCAACCCAAACTTGTTACACACGGGCACCAACTCCTCCTCCTCCTTCTCCTCCTCCTGCCCCTCCCGCCGCCGCCGCCCTGCCCCCGCCGGCGAGGGGAGGAGGGGGCTGCGCCAGCCAAGCCCCAGCCGCGGGGAAGGCGCCGAGGCAGGCGGGGGCAGTGCGAGGGGAGCGCCGCAGTCCCCCGCAGGTAGGAGCGCCCGGCGGGGCGGGCTGTGCGCCGGCCGGGGAGGAGGAGACGGCGGCGGGGGGCGGGCGGAGGGAGCAGGAGGCGGCGGCGAGGGAGCGGTCGGCGCTGGGGCAGCGACCGTCCGTGCCCGCCGCGCCTTCTCCCGCCGAGGTGGGTGCGGGGCTGGGGGACCCAGGCGTGGGGGCGGGCGGCCCGGCCGCACCTACGGAACGCAGTTTGTCTTGCCGCCTGACAGGGCCCGGGCCGCCGCTGGGTTCGGGCGGGGGGCGAGGGCGCTGGCAGCTCCCGCCGGCGACGCGGCCGGACCGAGACGGAGAGGAGGAGCCTCCAGCTGCAGCAAATGAGCGAGGGCTGCCAGGTTTATAAATCTGCTTTTCCGCCCACCGCCCCCGAGCCCCGCTGACTCCGGCGGCAGCGGCTGTCGGCTGCGGCCCCGCCAGGTGCGTGCCCGGGGTGGCGGTCGGGCCCCCGCCGCCCGCTCTTGCCGCACCTGCCGCGGCGACGGGGGCCGGGGTAGCGCCCGAAGGTGGTGAGGACCGATGCGAGGCGTTTTCGCCTGGCTGAGAAGCGGTCGGTTTCCAAGGGCCAGCAGCTCAGGTTGCCAGGAGTGTGTCCGGGCGCTTCGGGGAGGCCGCTGTCTGCGGGGAGCCGCCGTGCCTCATTGAGCGAAGGGCAGTATGCGGTGCTGGGTGCTTGCTGTCGGGTAACCGGCTGCATGTGTTCTGAAGAGCTGTTATGTGCTGCTTTATTTTTTAGCTGTCAGGAGAGTTTAAATCAGGTCTCCACAGAGGTGCTGAGTTTGCAAGGTAGTGGTGTAAAGAGAGTTTTCTGTCCGCGTTTGCCCCACAGCTAATTCTGAGGGGATGTCTTCGCTGCTTCCCGGAGGTGTGGGTTGTTGCATGTTATTTTCCGCGTATACAAAACTACGCATCATGGGCGTTTAAGGGAGAGGGATTGAGTGGATGAATGCAGCCGTGGTAACTTCATTGTTGCAGCTCCTTTCTATTACGTGACTGCCTTTAGCAGGGAGGGGAATAGGAGCTTGATCCTGCCCTGGTGTAGGAGGGAACCTGATGGATCTGTAGGTTGAAGGGATTTTTCAAGTGTGCTTTTTGGTTTAATGTTGAAACATTTTTCTACCTTCCTTCATGTCTTTATTGTCATGTACCTCTTCTGGGGAGTTACTTCGGCTGAAAAATGTGAAACATCACCTTTAAGTTTATAGCACCCAGGTATTTCTAGTAGTTCTGGAAATCAGTGTAATAATAAAGCCTCTTAAAAAAATAGAATTCTCACAGTAATTAGCACACGTCTGTTGAGTTCTTTGTGCCCATCAGGCTCAGAAATAGCTACTGATCTCATACTCCCTTTTGGATACCTGGATGGAGGTTTTGTTAGAGAACTGTTTAATGACTTCTTTTATTAGAAAGAGTGCGAGCTCAGGCAGTTACGCAAGTGCGCCTAAAGGAAGCTGTGCTGGCTGCATGGATCGCGAATGTGGAGGCCGAGCCGGAGTGGGAGTATCGTTTACAAACTGAGTTAGAAAGGGGCATTGTAAGAGAGAACCGAGTGGCTTGTGTTGGGTACGTACCATGTTCCCTGCTGTGCAGGGAAGAGCGTTTGTACAGTGTGCTGCCTGGGACAAGCAGGCATGGATGGATGGATGGCCACTCAATTCTTTCCAGTAGCAGAGATGAAATATAGGTGACTTTTTCCACTGGAAGCAAACGGGTGGCATGGGAATGCGTTACTGCATTTATATTCTTAGAGAGGAAAAAAAAAAAAAAGGCCTTTGTAAATTGGAAGCTGGATTGATAGATGAAGTCTGTCTTTACTATCATCTCTTGGCTTGTAGAGGAAGTATTTCACCATCTCTCCCCCCTCCTCTGAAGCCATTACTTTATATACGTTTTTCGATGGTCCAGGGTTGCAACAGAGTATGCTGACAAAAGCTGCTTGCATTCATACCTACCAAAATAGGTCTGTAGCTGGTTTTTAAATTTCTCTCGTGTTTTTCTTTTTGCTCAAGAAACAAAAGCAATTTTAGCTAGTGGGGAGAGCAGTAGCTGCTTCCACAACAAATTAAGCATTTGATGTGAACGGTTCTATTTCAAAACTCTAACACTGATTCATAGGTTTTTCTGGACTCTCTTAAGTACAGGTGTGCCCACAGACTTAATTTAATATGCTGTGTTGCCATCTCTTTGCTGGCATTATGGTTCAGTCTCCTCTCCTCCCCCCATCCCAGTCCCTGCATAAACAGCTATTATATTGAACACTGGATAATATTTTATTGTTACCTTGCATGGATACAGCAGTACCCTGCCAAAATATGTGGATTTATACCGCTAAGAAGTCCTCCAAAAAGAAGAGATGTTCTGGATGCCCTGGCACATCCCATATTGGCCTGCCTGAGCAGCTGAGCCTTAGAGTTCCCTGCTTCATGCAGCGTTTTGCTGAGGAGGAGCTGGAGAACTCGAGAGGACCTGTCATCTGCTGAAGGCCACTTGGGTGGAGTTGAAAGCTGCACTGTGCTTGCTCTGCAGTGCACTCTTGTCCTCTCTCCCAGCTGTCTTAAGGGGTATGTGCCAAATGAGTATTTTCATTTTAAACCACATTTTCTTAGCTGTTTTCTTGCAGTGAAGCAAGTGGGAGGTCTCTTTCAGTCATGTCAAAATCAATTCTTCTACGGGGCTGCTAGTATTAGATGTAATACTTGCATGTGTTATCTAGTTTACAAAAGGTGTTGGATAACTCAAAGGTAGTTGGGCCATAATCTGATTTTTAAGGATGACTTTTCTAAGTGGAACTCTAAATCAACAAGAATAAAATCTTGGAGCATTTCTATCATAGCTATATTATCTTGGAACTCTGCCAATTGTTTTGTTTTAGTTTTAGTTTTCTCCAGGAAAAAGGGAATCTCAAGCTAGTTGTTGCAATAGGAATTTTGTAGACAACAAGAATATAAAGTATTTCCCCTGAATGTTCAGCGGTGAAGTTACTTATCCCAGGTTTTGCTGTGCAGAGGTAATGAAATAATTGCCAAAGTTGACTAACATGTCTTGTAAGCCTCCAGTGCTTCCAAGTGTTGCATCTTGTTGGATTCATATTCTGTAATTTAAATGAGTTGAAAAGTAGCTTCTGAAGGTATATGACCATGAAAGCATTATTCATGAATGGGTGGTGATCTACTATGAGTCTTACTAAACTAATAATCAAGTTCTTGTAGACATGACTGAGACAATTTTTCACAGTGTTTGAAATTCTGGGTAGCATGTGAGAATAAGGTTGGAGATTTAAAGATGACAACAAAAACAAGTAAAGCAGATAGGAAACTTTCCTTGTGGTAATATTAAACAGTTTGGTGGGGGAGTGTTCTCTGTTGTGCCCTATACTCAGTTGCTGTATGCCATGTTAATTAACTGAAGGAAGGTATGCTCATTTGGGAACCTACATAATACACAATGAGCTGGTAAGTGCTTTTGGCTCTTTGTTTGGTTGCTTTTTCTCTGAAGTTTTTTGCCTCCTTTTTTCTAACTAGTCATTTTTCTTGTTTGGTTGCTTTTTCTCTGAAGTTTTTTGCCTCCTTTTTTCTAACTAGTCATTTTTCTTATGATAAAGCAATGTTTTATAAGGCCTTCTTCATCTGGCTTTGCATCATAGTCCTGTGTCCGAGTGTCTAGGTAGATAGGTAAAAGAAGTGTATTGAAAAGAATGAGGACAGTCCCACTTAACTTGTGTCTTGAGCTTAGGAAGTTGAAGTGGCTAAAAAGCTGCTTTTCAGTGGAGCATACAACTGGTTGAGTACCAGAAGGAGCTTGGGAATGCCAAAAGGCTCTACCATTTGCAGTTAACAGCTTCCATTTGCAGTTAACTTGCGTGTGTGTTGATACAGCTGTGCAGGCTAAATGTGGAAGCTGTTTTGTTTTCCTTCTGGTATGAAGGTTTTGTCACTGTTTCTTGGATGGACTGATGGAAGGAACCAAGAATGACTTTTTCTGTTCCTATAGCTCTTCATCTACAAAGAGAAAAAGTAGAACCTCCTGTTTCAGAGTAATGTTTGCTGTCATCCTGGATTGGGAAGTTACAGATCTTGCTGTCCAGAACTGGATTGAGGTCTTACACTTAATTGTATTCTGGCCAAACAGCTTTTATATTTTATCTGCCTGTAAAGTTCCAGGAATGCAAAGGCCATTTAGCTTCTGGATGTGCTGCTGTAGCCTGCTTTCACCACGAGGGAGGATGTTGCCTGCAGTAAAAAGTGTGTTGAGCTCCTCTTCTAGCCAAGGATGTCCAGGAGCTGCCCTGTTTCCTTCTGCACCCTGTAACACCAAGTTGTGGTGCAGCAAGCTTCTGAGTAGGTCTGTCTCTCTGAAAAAAAAAATTAATAAATATACCAGAACTTATTTTTAGTATGTGTAGTGCTTTCTCTTTTTTTGTTATGGGATGGAAGAGAAAAGAAGGCTTGTATTGAATGAAGGGTCATGAGTGTTTTTTCAGTACCGTAACTCTGAGACTTTTGACACATCAGTCTTTTAAAGCACTAAACAGCAGCCTTTACTTCAAGAGTATGTTGTTCTGTACTGAGGGAGCCAGTTCTTGTGGCCTGAGAGTGGGGGGGAACAAAACAGATGACAAAATAATAAAGAACTGTAAACAGATGAAAATAATAATAAAATCTGTAAATGTAAGCGCATGGAACTGCTTAGGAACTTAGGAACCTTTATGAAGACTGTACATATAGTTAATTGAATAACATGTATGAAGTTTAGAACCAAGTTTGTTGGTACAAGCAATAGTGGACACATTTTTTATTTTTCTCTGCTCTTCCGCCTATTTCTTTTTGTCTCTGTTCATGTACAGCAGTGAACTCATAATCCACGAGGCATTTTCTGCATTGATCCTCTTAAAAATTAGTATTAGCCTATATATGAAGCAGTCTAAAGAGGATTGAACACTGCTGCAAAATTAGTACTTGTTGGCCTCATTGCAAGGACAGGCAGGTTCCCTGTTCTTGTATGGAGCCTGGTTGTGTGTTTTCTTCAGGGTTGTGCAGGCTGAGCAGATGTGTAGGTGATAAAGCACTGGTATGGAAGTGACTTGGAAATATATGGAATTAGCAGACTGGGAAACTGTGATGGTTAGATGGTTGGTGCATCTTATTACTTAGCTGGGAGATGGAAAAGAATATGCGAAGCAGGGGAGGGTTTATGGAGATGGCCAGTTCTGCTGGGAAAGCAGGGAGGAGAGGAACAACTTTACAGACTTGGTTGCTGGTGTACAACAGAGACCAAAGGCTGTCTGGAACCTAAAGCAGGTCTTACAGAACTGCAGCAAGGCAAGACAATTGGGAGGCTGGAGTTCCCTGTGCCTGAGTAAAGCCTCCAGGTCCATACAGATCTGGATACATTGCAAATGGCAGAGCCAAGGAGTAGGAGGAAGAATGCATGAAACGTGATTATAGTTCTTGCTTTGTTGAAGAGTATTTTTCACAGCCAGCCTTGAACAGTATTTCTGGGTATTTTTCCTTCTCCCAATATAAAGTAGGCATTCTTCTTGGCCCAAATAATTGATTTATAAGTATATGTTCAGTTGTGCTTTTTTTTTTTTTAATAAACATTTGTCATTGAATATACAAAAATGAATAGAAATGTGGAGGCTTTTTGTTTTTACAGAATGTCTTTGTTCTCATTTCCACTGAAAGAGATAATGAGTTATGATTGTGTGTTACTGGAAAAACAATGCAGGATGTGGGGAACAGACCTAGAGATGTGGAAGCTGTTGGATTTGTATGTGAATTCCCTCTCTGTGTAGATTATATATGTTCTGGGGAGAATGGAGCAATGTAGACTTTTTAAAAAACAAAATGCACATTGAATTGATGTCTTAAATCAGGTCATTGAAGTTGTGCTTGACATTGTTTGGGTTTGTTGTAAATAAACACATAATTCTGAAATATTTCAGAAGGAGCCGTTGTTTGTTTTGCTGAGCATGATTCAGACTGGTCAAAGTTTGTATGAGTACACAGTTGATTCCATAATATATGTCCATAAAATGCATTAATTACCTTTCTGGTTTGTCACATTTCTTGTGCCAGTAGGAAAGACTAAACTGGCAATACCGTGTGGTGTTTAGGACTGTCATATGCACCTGGATAACACTGGTTTGTTTGCTAGAATTACAGTAACTTGTAAGAATGTATGTCAATACACTATTTTACGTATACTCTTCTCTGTGCTTTCACCTCATCTAGTAATGCTTGAATTTATTCAGAAGATATGTATTAAGTCACATTTAAGAAATAAGATCCCAGTTGTTAATGCAAGCAGAATATATGACTGTTCAGTAAAATGAGATGAGACTCCTTTTGTTTGTCTGAGGATGTAAGGAAGACAGTTTGTGGAAGGGGGGATCATTGGATCAGCTGATACAATGACAGGCTTTGGTACAATCAATATTCTCTCAACCTAATCTTATAAAATATTTATTGCCCTGCTTTCTGAGCCCCATCTTGGATGTCCTCAGTAGACTCTGTAATTCATGCCAGACATTGCACTGTGGACCATGAGATATTGCTGTATCTAAATCTGTACTTACTTTGAGTATGGTAAGAACTGTCTGCAAAGCATTTAAGAAGAGAAGAGTGGTCTGCACACAGAAGTTAGTAATCAGGCTCTCATCTTGCAAGCAGGTTTGTGTGGGTGGAACGTAGCTGAGACTGGGCATATGTCTGCAGGGGTTGCCCTCTAGTACAGGAACCTGCTCAAATATACTCTCCTGACCTCTCAAAATAACAGCGACAAAAATCCAAACCAAACAAAACTCCCCCAAGATACTGAAAACAAAACGATCCACACCAACCAAAAACACACACATGCACACAACCCCCCAAAACCCCCTAGTAGCAAGCTTTAGTTGTCTGCAGACTTTAGGAGTCTGCTGGACCAATGCTGTGCCCAAAGCTTTTTTTTTCTCTCATATAGCTGTTGTTTCTTTTCACTAAAAGTCCCTAAAATGGCCGGAGGCAAGAAATGCAGGCATTCCTTTTTTCACTCAGCAATTGCATATAATTACTAAGGATTTGCTGTAGGTGCATATGTATGCACACACAGATCCCCATCTGTGTTTGGCTGTAGATATACCCCACTTGAATTGCCCATTTGTCAGAAAATTATTCATTGATCAGACCTGTAGGTGTAAAGAAAACAAGTACCTTTGATGGAATTAGTATCCCCACCAAGAAGGCAAAGCTACAAAAAACCCTGCAAAGCCATTGAAAAGTGTCTGTATTTTGCACAGTGGTAGGAATTAATTTTTTCTTTCCTGTTAAAATCTAGTCTTATTTAGATGAGAGAGTGACTGCCTTTTTCTTCATTAAATTACTGAGACTGTTGAAAATCTAAATGTTTATATGCTTGGTCCTGTGGAAATAAATTTACTGCTCAGTTAAATCTTACTTAGGTTTTACTCGACATTACTGAAATTCATAAACTGCCTTGAAAGGTCACCCTGATTATCTTCTAGGTAAGTGAGACATAGAATGTAGTTTCATTTCTTTTATGCTGGAATTAGTTGTGAAGGATTGTGTGATGAATATGTGAAACCTTTCCATAGGCTTAAGAGCTTTTATCTCTACAATTTCCTCTCTATGAAGAATTAAAAAGTATAAGAATCAACCCATAGGTATACATTCACAGTATATTAGCTGTTTAATGTGTTTGACTAGCTATTTTAATGAGGGTGAGTACTACTGAAATACTTTCTTTCTTCAAATATGTAGATAAATTTGTTCTAAATGTATGTTGAATCTTATCTTTTATGTGTCTAAAGAATTTATTACTCCAGTGTCAGAGGGTATGTTACACAAATCTACTTCATACAAACACATGACTGTATACATGTGTATATTGGCTCATGTGTGTATTAAGATGTTGATAAGAACACATTCTTAGATGGTTGAATTTGCCTCTTTGGAATTAATTTAAAATACTATTTTAAAAAAGCATCTGTTTTGCAGTTGCCTTGAAATGGGCCTCCTATGTGCATAAATTGATTGTGCATCAAATGATACATGCTGATATCCAGGAATTCCACTGAGATTTTTAAGAACTTATTTTTCCTTCTTTAGAACTGACAACCACTAGAAGTAAAACTAACCATTATTCAGAAGCTGTCTTCTGTTCTCTAATTTAATTGTTGGCTTTTATGAGAGTTCAGTTCCTGTTGCTGCATGTCTGCCTCTGTTTTTCTTCATAGCTCTGCTTTCCGTCTTCTGGAATAGGATGAAGGTTTATTATATGTCAGTTGCTTTGGAAAAAGGAATTTCTCAGCA
The DNA here is from genome assembly GCF_015832195.1 of Motacilla alba alba. NCBI lineage: Eukaryota > Metazoa > Chordata > Aves > Passeriformes > Motacillidae > Motacilla > Motacilla alba. The sequence continues at coordinate 47,001,554 of NC_052046.1, forward strand.
GATTATGAAATGATGCTCTTGATCAGGTGGAGCATCTGACGGCCTGTGCAACATCTGGTTTCTGATTAGTGTTTGCTGAGAAGGCAGTATACTCTGGAGATGAATTTGCTGTAGTGTGAAGGAGGGATGATGCTGGAATGGGTTTGGGAGCATGTCCTGGGAGAGTGGGTGAGTGCAGCAGAAAGTCAGTTGAGCAGGAGTAGTTACTGTTTGTCTGTGGAAGGTAAATGGAGTCAGCTGTGCTAGTTTCTATGCAATAAATGGCCTCTGAAAGTCAAAGGTGCTAATGTGTCCCTGTCATTACAAGGCGCCTGACAGTGAAGAGAGCTTTGAGGTTCCCACTGAGAGATGTTGGCCTGCATATTTCCATGGCAACAGCCATCCTGTACACATTTGTAACCTTTGAATAAAGATACAGAAAGGAGGGGGAGATGTTTTTAAAGTTAAAAATGTATAGCTTTAACTCGATCTTTCATTTTAACAATATCCTTTATTTACAGTCCTTGGAGTGTGGAGATTTTGTAAGGAACAGAGCTGTCCTTTTCCCATTTAATAGACTTTGAGATGACATTTTGGGGGCATAAGTAATGTTCTGGAGATGAATACCTGACTTTAGTTGTAGCTGCACCAACATCACACCACCAGCTTAGTTGCTGTTTACTTACATTAGTGTGTTTTGTACCAAAATTGTAATCAAAATTTATTATGCAAGGGGTTTGTTACTATGATAAAATTGTTTGTCAGGAAATGTGAAAGAATTTTAAGTAAGTTAGAGACAAAACTTCTAAATTGTTTTAGATTATGTGATCTATTTTATCTTTTACATAAGGAAAGGTAAGTTTAGCTCACATCCTCACCACATGACTTAGAAAGTCACAAGACTTCTAGTTACAAAATCTTTTAAAAATTTATTAACTAATAAAACACTGCTAATAAAGCTATTTATACTTTTAACTTAATCTTTAAATATTTTGTTGTAAAGTCTCACACTACAGTGTAAGCTTTCTTAACTAATCATGTTATAACACAAAAACATACTATACTGTGCCCTAAAACTCTAAACTTTCCTCTACTTAGTTTAATGTGTTTCTACTTGAAACTATATAAATCCACATTCTCACTTCTAACACCTAAATTTAGAAGACTTTTCCAAAGTCTCAGATCAAATCCCATGTTTAATTCTAAGCTTTGCCTTACAAGCCCAAAGTTCTGAGAATTCCCTACCTTTCAGATTCCAACATTTGAGGAAAAGAACTTCTAATTCTCTGTTGAATAAGACTTATTTTCAAAGAGGAGGAATGTAAGATAGCCTAAATTGTAGTTTCTTAAGCAGTATAGTGGCTGATGCACAAAAACCTTACACTGGAGGGGAGAGCAAACTGTTCCTGCAGAAACTTAGGCGTGCTCTTGGTTTGCAGCCTATGTGGAAGGGCATATTTATGCTTGCTGCTGTCTTCAAATCCCTGCCTCCTTTACCCCCCCCTGTGTTCTTGACAGTATTTTTTTTTTTCATGCAGTGGTGGCCATGTATCAGGATTGCAAAATGAGTGTTCTCTGTCCAGGTTAGCTATTCTCACTTGTAATTCTCAGGTGCGCTGTGTTGTACTTCCTGGGAATTCTTGCTACCAAAAAGCACCAGAATTTTGCCACCCATCACTTTTCTTGGATCATCCTTGTGAAGAAATAGTGAATTACTTTTGGGTTTCCCATTTATGCTAGAAGAAGTTGAGCTATAATACCAGAACTTACGTAGTGAGACCTTTGCAGAGGGATGAAATAAAACTATGTTTCTTCTGTGCCTTTACTTTGGACAGCTAGGTTGTCTTTTTGCTTTGGACTAATCAATAGTGACTGTAGGTGAGGCTGTTGCTATCTTGGTGAGGGAAAACGATAGATATTTTGTTGTGACTGCATGCAGAGTCACTCCAGTATTTTGCCATCATTTCTCTCAGAAGGAAGAGGTGTATAGGTCCTACTAAGCTTAGTGGTTGGTGATTGATAGTTTAAATGGACAGAGTTGCCTAGAGTTGCCAAAACAAGGAATTTTAGTGCTACAGATGTGTTGTTCCATCTGAATTGCTATGGCTGAGAAGACTGTGGTTACTACGAGCCTCAAGTACTGCTTCTACCTTGACCCTGAACAAAACACCCTTCGTGCTGCTCTTGTATGGATCCCTAATGTTCCTTGAGAGAGTTTTTGATACGGAACGACCCAGTTGGTTACTATGGAGAGTTCATAGTGACTATGCAAACAGGACTGGAAAGTTCATCATGCTGGGATATTTAGTAGGATAGTCTCCATTATGGGAGAGATAGGGAAAAGAAAACTTGGAGGAAAAATTAAAAGGTATTGCAAACTCCTTTTTTCCATTTAGGCTGCAAAGGATATTGATACTGTTACTAATATGTGTAATTTTTTATTAATTCCCATGTGTTCGGAATGGTTTACAGTGACTGTTCTGATATGAATAAGTATTTCTGGTCACTTTGAAATTAGAGATAACTGTTGTCTGCTAGGGATCTAAGAGCGGAAACAGGTCCTTGTGACGTCAGGACCGCATGTCAAATAGACATGGCAGCATAGTTACAGCATTTCCCTCAATTTTCATGAATTAGAAAGGTGAGGTTTAGCACTAGTCAGTGTGGATGGTTTTTTTAACGTAGACAGAGGATGAGGCATTGTTTTGACAATTTTTGGTTTGAACCAGAGTTAAACAGATGCATTTTGAAGCCAAAGTAGCTTTTGGGTCAAGTTGCCTTACTGCCTGAATGTAAGATGTTATGCAAGTGAATATAGTAACATCCATGAAGAGCATGATCATTTGTCTTCTGAGAGAAAAGTGCTGTCAGTAAAACACCAGTCATAACCTCCCTCTCTGCAGTTCTGCTCTGGTGATTACCCCCAGAGAAGAAAGTTGTCCTGTTTTTGTCACCTTCTGCAGTGTGGCAGAAGAATATTCCTATAGCAGTTTTACGGTGCCAGGAATGGATTGGAGTAATACTTGAGAGTAGAAAATATTATTTGTTAGCTGGCTTCTCTCTCAATTACATCTAAGATTCTAACCACTCATTTAGGGTCCTGAAAACTTGTTTGCAAACTTTGTGAGGGTTTATGTCTTGTGTCATTAATAGAGAATAAAACCAAGCAAGATCCAGATAAATAATATTAATTGAAACTGCCTAAAAGGGAGATAGAGATGTGTTGAGGTGGGAATCAAGTGGTCTAAAGGATACTGAAAGTGTGTCTTGGAATTTGAAGATGAGTACCTAAAATGCAGTACAGACTCTGATGATCTGAACATGAGCTTTTGACTGGAGAGGTGCTGTGGTAGCTCTGAATTTCAGTGTTCAGACCATGATGTTTCGGCAGTCTTTGAACAGTTTGCCCTGATCCTGAAATGTCTGCCTGGATAAAGCTCGGCTGGAATAGATATGCATCTAGAAGATAATACTGTAGCCTTTGTTCAGGATATGCAGAGAAAATGAAAAATGTTTGCCTTCTGAAAAGTGTTTCAATGATCTCACTAGGAAGAGCAGTGTGGATTTTTAGTGTCGTACTTACATTACAGCCAGTAACACCATAAAAATGTTTGGTTAGATGTCCTTGCGGGATCGCTGCCGTGACTTCAAAACTTCTTCAGATGGGATCAAATGACTTCAGCAGGCTCTTTTGAGACCTTTCCTGAGGTGTTCAAAATCCTTTGTGGTTGCATGAGTCCAAGATGTTCAAGCCTTGAGATGTAAGACTTTATAGAGTCAAAAACTGTAAATGTGGCCGAGATTCTGTATTTGGTTACTTAGGCAACACACTATTAGTTTTTTTTCTTTATAGACTGCCACCCCTGAGTCTGCCATCTGTTCAGATAGATGAACCCTTTAGTTAGGGTTAAAATTAATCAAATATTGACAGTAAAGCCACAAGCATTTTTTATAGGCCATACAATCTAAAGGTGATATACATTAAGATTCTTGTGGAAAGCAAGAAAAAAATGAAGTTTTATTGCTGAGATACTGACAATAATGATTCATATCAATTTTAGCATTCAAAGAGGGAAAGTACAGTTTTGAGCTACTGTGTTTGTTTTGGCAAGTTGTTTTTTTAAAATGCTTTGATGGAACTGTTTGTACTGTTGTGAGCCAGAACAATGTCAGGTGGGTACTGCATGTACTGCAGCAAGCAACTTTAGTGTTTCCTGAATCATCCTGAGTAGAGGAATGTGAAGGACAAAACTGTAATAAAAATGGATGATTATTGCTTTTCACTGAAAGGGAAAAGCTGTAGCTAAAATTCAGTTTAGTTTAAATTCTTGATGTTTCATTTCCTTTACTCCAAAGGAGTTCATAAAAACATTGTTGATACTTTGCTTTTGAAGACAAATGTATTCCAGGGGACTTAGAAATCAAGCTTCCTTAAAATTTAAATAACTTTAGTCTAAATTTTAATATCAAGCTGCTTAGAAATTGTTTTAATCTGAATAGAGTTGGTGTAGTGCATTTTTAGTGACTGATAAATGTATCTTGTTATATAAATCAGGTTATGTATATAGGTGTTTCTAGTACTTAGGACAAAGAAATATTGTATATAAAGCTTGTTTTTCAGTTGCCTTAAATTCCTAATACTATCATGTACATCAAATTACACACATAGCTGTTTGTTCTCTTTGCACATTGGCACAGATTTTCCAGACTCATCATGCTGAACCAGTAGTGGCATTTGTGCCCAAGGGTTATGGAATGTATGTGTATGGACTATTTATATATGTTATGGAATGTTTGTGTAAGTGTATGGAATAAGAGGCAAGTCATGCAGTATCCAGGACAGCACCAGCAGTGTGATGATGGTGTTTTCTTGGGCTCTCTTGTGATTTGTACAGTCTGTGTAGCAATTGTTCAAAATCTTGTATCTATATTAGTACTTTGAGTGCCTATGTTTGTGGCAGGGACAGGGAATGGGAAGGTGAAAGCTGTTAACTGTGCATGAAATGCACAGCAATATGCAGAATTCATCAGGGACTCTGGGTCACTGTTTTTATCATAAAAAAGTATATGGCCCAGCTGTTAGCCAGCAAGTTACCCATAGGAGTAAAGTACTTGTGCTTTTTTTGGGGTTGAACTTTGTGGCAGGTGGAAATCGAGTTCACTAAAACAGCTGAGTGTTTGCTGTGGTAATTGTGGCATGTGTCTGGACTTTGGTTGTAACTCCCTGCTCAGCTCTTTGGCAGGAGGACAGTGTGATCTGGTCCAAAGCTTGAGGTCTCTGAGAGGCATGTGGAATAGCCTAGCTCTGAAACTGCTGAAGGGGAAGAAACTGCGATAGCAGGGAGGATCCGTAATGAAGCTTAATGCTTTTTGTGGCCATCCGCAGAGTTGAAAATGTTTTAGTGAGGTTTGCTCTTCATTTTGTAATGGGGAGTCATGTCAACATGCATCATAGAGGAATACACTGATTAATCAAGGTATTTCTAGTGAGAACAGGAAACACTTAAAAACCTGAGCTTTTCATTAGCAGTTCCCATTTCCTGTCCAGCCTCTCTGTTTGATGAAATACAGGAGTTTTACTGCTGGATTGAATGCCTTAATTCACAGCAGTAAGTGGCAGCAGTGATGACTGCTGCTGTGGGAGCCTCCGTGAGGCTTCAGCCTGCTTATTTGCCATGACAATCTGGCAGAACTTTCTTATACTCAAGGTTTCTTTGTCTGCTTATATTGCTGCTGTGTTTCTTCAAGTTTCTCAGGATGCCTTGATCATTTTCAGGGTATAAAGCACTTCTTACTTTTGGATCTCCCAAAGTACAGTTTGGGAGATTCTTTCTCCATTTTCAGGACTTTGATTTAATTTTGTTCCTAATTGTATTTGTTCTTCAGAGTTTGTATGAAAAAAATTGAAAGTATTCCTGTATTACTGTGATGTGACATAAAGCAAGGGTTTTTTTAATCTTTTGTAGTTGATAAAAATGTGAGCTTTAAACTACATTCAGGAGACAGAGAAGAAATATAAGTGGTATTTTGAGAGGTTGAGGAAGTAATTATAAAGGCTTCGGAAGCTCTCTTCCAACAGTCATAGTGTGCCTGATGAAGCCAAATTAGGTAGTTCCCTTTATGTAGAAAAGAAGGACTTGGAGGTTGTGAGAGGATGATGTTTGTTGCTTTCACAATTAATGAGTTCTATTTTCTGCAAAAATCTAAAGACTTTAGGCTCAAGTGTAATTGATGGCTTTGTGGTGCTACCAGGGCTGTCATATTCTGGTGGGCCCCAAACAGGCAGATGTGTTAAGAGTTTATGGTACCTAAACACCAGTGGGAAACATGGTCACTGCCACATGAAATAGTTTGAAACAAGAAGAAAGTGAGCCTCATGGAAGGAGGAGAAGCGGAATTTTGAAAGATAATTTGAGTGGTCCTGCTTCTTTGAGTCACACAACTTTGCCTTTGGCTGTTATATCTGAAAATGCTTTCCAGCTAAGTCTTTCTGCAGAAGTGAATCCCAAATGCTTGGAGGAGGGAAACGTGGTAGTAGCTGTTAGTTTATGGAATATACAGCACAATAAAAGGGGTATGGGGCAGGCGATATGAGCATCATCCACGTGTCTGAGCTGTGTGGCACAGACATCATGAGTGGATAGTTAGGAAGGGCGTGGAGTTGGGAAGGATGGAAAACTGGATAAAAAGAAAGACATGTGGAATTTACCTTTTCTTATGGAAAAGGTGATTTATGTCTAGATTTTCAAGCAGATGTGTCATATGGAAAGAAGATGACTTGCTCTGAAAAAACGCATCCATGCGATTTCTAGATGTTTCATTGTGGAGTAAAACTATGGTGTGTATTACTGATCAGATGAAAGCGGAAATGTGTATTATTCTGATTCACACATTGCCTTCTTGGTATGCCTACTGCAAGTATATTAGCAAAGCCCATGATCACGTTTTTCTTCTCCATCCCTCCAATTTGCTGAGAAATAGCCAGAAATAGCCCCAAATTTCTAAGGTATTTGTGCAGAGAAGTAAATTCATTGCATTTTGTAAATCCTTCCTGTGCCAGAGCATTAGAACTTGCAAACCTCCTGATGCTGATTACCATGTTCACACTATGATAAAAATTGAAAGATAATGCATTTGATTATTGCTTGTGTTTTTATATCTAGGTATACCAAACATGCTGGGAATTAGTTTCTACAGATGGATTTTCCCTGAGGTTTGTATTCAGGCTGCACTGATTGATCCTTGGTGTAGCTGTATCAATAAGCTAAGTCTTAACAGGCAGCTGGCAATAGAATTGGGTTTTTAGAGGGCAGCCTTATTGGCATATGGCTCTCATTATAGGAAAGTACCACATCTAAAGCCGTTTTTAGTTCTTGATGTTGTGGTAGTGCCATGTAGAGATGCTGCAATTGCTCCAGGGAGAAGATGGAAATGCCTCACATCACTCAGCTGTCCTCCTGCTGATTAAGGAGTGACACTGTCCGAGATGCCTTTAGGAGGCAGGCAATTATTTTCAGAGAGAGAGAGATGTTAACCAAGAACTGAAGTCTTAGGGGAGCAAAGGGTAAGCAGGGCTGGAGAGGGGGGAGGCTATTCCCAAAACATTTATTTTGCTGCTTTTTAGTATTAGAGTCTCTTGAGAAAGGTTTTCCATTTACATGGTGGAGCATTTAGCACTTGTGAGCTGACTATGTGAAGAGCTAAGTGTTCTCTGTTTCATATTCTTTATCTTTACACTTGCTCAAATGTAAAACAACCTAGTGCTAATTTGCATCCTGATAGTGAGACCAGCACTGATGCTCTTTTTTCTTTCTACTCATTTCAGATAGTATTATGGAGGTTGTTTTGTTTTTGTTTCAGTACTGATCTAAAATTTAGTGCATTTTATATCTGCTGGATTTATATCTAGCAGGCTGCTGCCATGTGGTCATTATTTTTGTGTCAGACTCATTACTTGATGACAAAATTCAGGGCATTGCCAACTGCTCAAGGCAACCATTTGCTACTGTCCTTGTAATAGAGCTCTCAAAACTGCCATGCAGCTTGAGTTGCAAGTAAGAAATTAATTTTTTAGGTATTTTGTTAGGCAGAGTAAGTTGAAAGCTCATTTAGAGATTCTTCTAGTAGATGAGATGTCACAATAGGGAATAATTTAGTGGCAGTGGAAGAGAATTTTTTAACTTGAAAAATGGTGTAATATAGGCTCCAGATGGGAGGTCTACATAATGTAGTCACTGTTGACTCGTCATTTCATTATATCATAACTAACGATGAAGCTGTTAGCAGATTGAAGTTTCCTAAACTGACTCTGAGTCATGCTGCCTATGTGGAAAATATTGTAAATGTTCTTATGTGTACGTGTACATCAGGATCTCTTTCTGTGACTAGTTTGCATCATTTCTGTAATAGCCTTGGTTCATCTGGAGACATATAGGTGTAGTCCCCAAGAACATCAATGCCTGAGTAAGGGCCTCAGTGTTGTCTAGTAGGACCTACTGGAAAGCTGTTTGCTTTTTTTTTGTTGTTGTTGTTGGTACATTGTTTATACATACTGTATGTTTTCTTTGCAATACAGCTTAAATGTGAAAAAATTATGAAAAACACTGATGCCTGTTTTGAGTACATTGTAGCTGAGCAATTGGCTGCTTTGATTGCACTCGAAGTGCACAAAACTGTAACTTGAATCTTGAGATTTATTTTGAAATCTTGAGATTTTATTTCACACTTTGATGTGATTTCTGGAAATGTATGCAGAATAATCTGTGTTTAGAAAAGTGGATGGCAGTTGCATATCACTATTTTTTGCTCAAAGACATGAAGTCAGATGAATAAATGGGAGCTGGGATGGCAGGCACAGACCTCAGTTGTGCTTGTGCTCTAGAATGTACTGTAGCATTTTCTAGTTACTGCTTCTGAATTGTGCCAGTGCTTTTGCTTTTTATTGAAACCTGTGATATGTATTACATAACTAGCATTTGCTTTTTCTGGTTTTGCGATTTAAAAAATTTAACTGTACCTTGATTATCAGCATCACTGAAGCTCATTTGAATAAGTGAATAGAATGCACTCTGCACAAATGCAAAATCAGTAGGCTGTTGTTTGGAAATATGTGTTTGGAAATATGTTTGGAAACACAAAAGGCAAACCAAGAATAACATCTGCCTTTTAGAAGGCATCAGAATAATATTTTATGCTTGTAAAAGATATCTTTTCTTTAATAAGAAGAATCTATAATACTGAAAGGTTGCTGTTACATTTTAATGATATTGATGCTTTGTCTAATAAAAAAAAGAAAACAAATGTGGAGGTGAATCTTTGTACACTTTGAGAAGCTAAGAATTTAAGAAGAAACTTAACTGATACTCACTTAATGTATATTTTCTTCAGTGTTTATTCAATACGTTAATTTTTCTTTAATGTGTTTTAATATGACCTTTAGTCAAGGTCTCACTGAACCTGTGAATTCCCAATGAGTTTTTTTTAAAATTTGGTCAGAAAAAGAAGGCGAAAACTGTAACAATGACAGAAAAGCAGAATCAGAGAAATGAATGTTTGTAATTGAGTTGTTTAGTGGCGGTTGCGCGTGCAGCGCTGTCGGAAGTTTGATATCTTGAAATTTCTTTTTCTCTCCTGCTATGACAAAAGTGTATATATTTATGTTTATTTCCAGGGAGATCAGCCGATAGCAGACTAGAGATGATGATGATGATGTAGTGTGCAGAATGGGGAAGGATTTTACAGCAAGTGAGGTGATGACACACACAAAGAATTAGGTACCTCTCTTGAGGAAATCCATCTTTGTTGGGAGGGGAGACTCTCCCAAAGAATGTGGCTGAGTAGATGGTGTGCATAGATCAATGTGCACAGAGCACTGGATGGCTGCAGGCAGGGGAGTAGACTTTGGCCTCGTGGTGGTAGGTCCTTCAGGAAGAGTTATCCACAGCAGGCTTTTTTTGGTTTTGTTTTGGTTTTGGAGGCTGCTGGGAGATGAGGACTGTTTTTGTGGGTGCAGGTGGTTTGTCTTTGCAGTCAGTTGGAGTGATTTGAGAGGGTGGTCCCATGTATCAGTGGGAGATGTGTGTGATACAGACCTGCTTTTCTCGTGAATGGCTGAAACCTGGCACATGGCGTAACTTACATTGGGGAGAGGTAAGTTGATACTTCTGGTCTGCAGTAGCTGTCATTGGTGTTTTGCTCTCTCCATTTTCTGTCTGGGTATGTAGCTGTGTCTGCTTTTTCCTATTCCTTTCCCTTTTTAATTTTTATTTTAAGTTAGTGCCACATGACTGCTGTCTTGCATAACTCTCTACAGCTTTGTTTATTGATGCACTTGAGTACAGACTATTATTTTGTCTTTGCTTCTGTTCCTATCGCTTATGTGGTAGTTAGTTTTCCCCTGAGCTCTGCAGGTGCTGGCAGACAGGGGCAGACGTGCCAGTGCTGTGGGGCACCTCGGGAGGTCCTCTGCTGATGTGGTGGTGGTGCCTGCTGCTGTGGGAGCCTCACTGAGGCTCTAGCCTGCCTGTTGGCCATGGTCTCCACTCCAGGCCATGGGCTGCCCTCTCCAAGAATAAAAGCATGGGAACAGCCTGTTAGGGAACCTTCACAGAGGGAGCCTCTGGGCTGCCCAAGATGTGAGGGCATGAACCATAGCCAGTGATTGCAAGTGGAACTGAGAGTGTTCCTCAGTGAAAGTTGTGTCCCTCTCCACTGCTTCTCTCATTTTACACAAATCACATTTTGCCATTGTTTCTTTTCTTTTTTAGTCCACAAAACCATGAACTTGCCAGATAATTTTCATAATGCAGTTTTTATTTATGTGCTGAGTGTTACGGCTTTTTAGTCACAGAATTGTGCTGTAAAAGTGAGCTGAAGAAGTGTAGTTACAAATTAGAAGTGGACAGTGTTCAGGTTTTCTTTCTCATTATTGTGTCAAGAATGAAATGGTTAAAACAATGAGAGGTTTCCGTTTACCATGTTTGTATCAGCTGACTACGTGTTTTTCTTATTAATGAACTGTAGCTGAGTAGTTGGCATCTGCTGTGAGGGAGGATGAATGGGAGAGGGAAATGATCAACCATCAGTTTTGTGACTTTGCTTTGTAGAACAGCTATTTAACATAGTGCAGTAAAATTTAGCAGTTTCGGCAATTCAGAATGATGCTGGCAGTCTCACATTGTTTTCAGTGTGAACAAAGTAGCTGTGGCTGATCTGGTTGTTGCTATTAGCCTTCATCAGTGCAAAATAAGGTCCACAAAAACTACTGTGAAACTAATGATCTCTTTTGAAAAAAAATCACAAATGTTTGGGATTAGTGCAGGTGCTTCAGCAGCGTGACCAAGGACCAGACTGGGAGTATGTAGCACAACGTGCCAGAGCAGAAGCTGGTGGCTTTTGCAGTTAAAATGGTTTGCAGAAATAGTGCTGACAAAGTCACCCCATTGCATGAGCTACCAGAGAGGTAAACAGTCAAGATGTTTGGGAAGAGCTGCAGTGACTGAGTTGCCATGCTTTATTTGGCCTCTGGAAAAATCACTGTATGAAGTGTAACTGAACAAAGAAGTTTGTTTTAAAAAGTAGTTTGTTCTAAAAAGTTTTAAGTGACTTTGGATGATAGCATCATGATCTTCAAATTAGTTTATGTAGGCATCATAAATTTGCTGTTAGAATTTTACAACTGGGAGGATTTCAAAAAGCTCCGTAAAGTAAGGCACTTATATTTGCTTAAGACCTAAGTAAAATGAGTGCATAGCCCAGTTTTCGTGACTGTTTTTTCCTTTTATATTAAATGTTGCCTTTAAACTTTAAAGGCATCAGTCAGTGAAAGAATCCTGTACTTTTCAACATTTTTCTAATAAATAGAAGTAATTATATCAATGTATTAATATGTATTGTAGTACTTAGTATATAATATATACTAATATATTATTATAAGTAATTATAGTAATTACATTATTAATCATGTAAATACAGATTTTCTTGTCTGGAAATCTAGTGCAGGTCAGGATCCTGGAAGGCCCTATTTGCTTGAAGTTCCGTGTTATTCTGAGGATGGATGAGGAACTTCAATAAGAAAAAACAAGTTATACGTGTTTCTTTGAGTAGAGAAGCTACTAGTTACAAGCTTAGGAGCTTTTACTGCTCTTATTTAGTTTCTGCCTTCTTGATTTGGATTTATGGGTGAAATAAATAAATAAAATATTTCAGAAAGTAGTCAAGAGTGGAGAAGGGTGTTGCTGCTTGAGCTCGGTGTCAACTGGCTGTGTTTTGTCCATCTTTCTGGTTGATAGGGATTCATTACTTCCTGAGGGGACCACCCGTGCTTTCAGAGGCTCCAGACATACAGGGCTTCTGGGAAAAGGACTATGTTTAACTCTGTCAAGAGCACTTCAACGCCAGGCACTAGATCAGTGGTCCTCCTCTGCTTAAGAATTTGTAGTCTTGTGAAGGGAAAGACTGGTGAAGGAGGAAAGATTCTCAGTTGTGCTGGCACTTGCTGTTGACTTCAGTTTAGCAGATGATAAGCAGAGTAAGGTGTTATGCTAAACCATTTAGGCCATAATGCCCTCTTCAGGGTAGAAACAGTATAAACACAAACGCTCTGGTCAAATGATAATTTGGACAAGATGTGCGATACTGAGAGGGATGAGAGAGTTCCTCCAAACCGTGTGGCTGCCATAGGCAAAGCATGACATAATGCTGCTTTTCTTTTGCTCCAGACTCTCCCAGACAGCTACAGATCCAGTGTCAGGTTTGCAGAGACAGTTTTCTGACGGTTAGCATGTATGTGGAATGTGTGGTGTCTGGAGGCTGAAACTTTCCTATTTGTGATTTGATAGTCTATCACTTTCCAGTTCCACAATGAAGTTTTTCTTCACATGCGATTTCCCATGAAGGCTCGTAATCCTTTGCACTTTGGGGAGTTCCATTTGCATTGTTACATTGCATTTTATCTTGTGTTATAATTGCTGTTGATGAGCTGCACTATGCTAGAGTTTATCTAGAAATGGTGAAGTAAATGGTGTAGCACTGTGTAAGATTAACATGTGAAATAAATATGTACTGAGACATTTCTTTTGCATGGCATGAAATCTTGCAGTTAAATATGTAAAAATATGCAGTGAGAACATTTGTAATTATGCCATGCAAGGCTGAAGGAGTTAATATGGAGAGCTTGTATTGCAGTGATTCATGGCAAATAAGAACAGACTTAGAGAAGTGTGGCTTTGTTACAGAAACTTTTTAAAAATCTAGGTGGGATTTTTCAAAGCTATGTGTACAGGCAAAGAGAAATGAGGAAGGTTTTTTCACAAAAATTTTCATATAGGTCATTGAGTAGAGCTTTGCTCTGTAATCACTAGGCATTGTTTCCAAAGCACATATGTACTGATGCTAGGGTTTCGCTTCCAGCTTGACAGTGGGTTGGGCAGATTCATGATGGGTAAAAAATCTGTGCTGTAATGATGAATTACTATTTTTTGGTGTGGTATGGGTTTTTTTGGATTTGTTTTGTTTTGAGTGAAAGAATGGTTTAAATAGAAATGTATTTAAACCAGCCTGATTGCTGCCTTGGTCTTCGTTGTCTCTCTCAGAGGTACACATATGAAGTCTTTCTGAACTCTACATGGGATGGTGAGGCAGCTGCATGCATAGCAGCAGACTGCTGAGTGGGTTTTGCCCTGAGAAGGAAGGGGCTGTGCTACAGAGCTATGCGTGCTACTGCTGCAGCTGTGCTCTATCCTTCATTGCTTCTGCAGCTCTGTGGCATGGCTATGTTATAGAACTATGTCAAAAATGTAATTGATAGTAAAATTCTTGATAGAGTCACAAAATCAGTTTTCTTGTAGCACCCCAGAATTACAGCAGCTGGTGTCCTGCCTACTCTTTCAATGCCACTCTCTTGCTTGAGATGGGGGGGAGAGGAGGAGGAGGTAGGGTGGTGAGCTTCAGCTAAAAGTGAAAACATAACCTGATGAAAAAAGTGAGCCACTGCTTCCCTGAAGAAAAGCAAATTAAAGGTGTTACCCTAGTCCCTGAGTAACACAAACCTCTGGAATGGCTGAGTGAGATTTTGTGACAAGACTTGTCCACTACTCTCATCTTCCCCATGTAGAAAATAGATCTCTCCTCATTTTGATTCTAATGATTGCAAATCCTCCATGTCATCTTATTTACAAGCATTAATTACTCTCCTCTGTGAGAGCCTGCACATTTTGTTGTTGATCATCAGTTTCTGGCTGCTGGATCTTTTCATACCTTATTAAATTAATGATCATGCTATTCAATATCACCTTCTCCTATCAACATGATGAAATCTTAAACTGCTTACATATTGCTTAGACAGGTAGGTGTTTCATAGGCAAATTGGTTACTGCTGGAAGCGTTGATGTTTGTGGACAGAAAGTCTATCATTTGTGGTGTTAAAATTCCAGAATATAGTTCTGCAAAAGTGGAACCCCTCAAATACTGTAAAATGAGATCATAGAAAAGAAGATCATATGAAAGAAGTTACTGATCAAAATCAGTACTAACAAAATCAGTACTGAATCTTACTGTTTGTTCCCCCTCCCCCCCATGAATTTACTAAATGTTGTAAATACAGTGCTGGATAGTTCACCACCTAAAAGCCCAGTCCTGGAACAATCAACCTGACCGTTTGATTTTAAGTAAGTAAATAATTTGGCTGCTTTTACTTTTCTATGTGATGGTTGAAGAGGAGGATGAGTGATTATGTTATTGAGTGTTCTAGTTAAATATCCCAGGCTGTTTACACTGTAACTAATAATGCTGAGTAACTCTGGGAGTGAATCTGTTTTTACTTTGAGTAGACAGCTATAATAGTTGCGTGCTATATTAAACTGCCAGCAGTTTTTTAAATCCAGGTGGAGTAGGAATTTTTGGACCAGTAAATGCAGTAAAACTTGAATTGAGCTTCTTGTTCAATTAGTTGTATGTTAGTAAGTGTATGTTTGTCTGTTAACTGGAGTGGCATGGCCTGCTGCTGGTCCGCTCTGTAAAAATGAAAGCAGTATCCACCTTCAGCAAATTAAGGCTATGTCTGCCTTAAATCCTACTCTTGCGAGCAAGGGGAAGGGGGTTTGTTATAAAGAAAAAAACAGCCCTGAGGGGAGTAGCAGAGGCTTGGGGAATGCTTCAGTAGACAATGTACATGGTGGTTGGAGTCCCTTGGAGGTGTGAGATGGAGCAAAAGCTGCCTTGTACCTTGCCTTTTGCCAGTGAAATAGACTCAGCTGCCGCAGTCACAATCCTGGAGAAATAACCTTTTATTCAGTTTTCTGTAATATTTTAGTATAGGGAGCAGTTGCTCAGTTCTTTGTTGCCTTTTACTGTTAGGGTCTTTTGGTTTTTTTTTAAATCTTGATGCATTTTTCTGAAGCTGGACCCAAACTTGGTAAATTCTTGAAAAGCTTTGTAGAGAAGTATGTACAAAATCAGTTTAGGAGAACGAAATGGTTACTACCAGTTACATGAAACTGTTCATGCAGATGATGCTGACTTGCAATGAAAATGTGTGCTCCTACATTTATACCCTTAACTTCATGATGCTGATGTGCTTCAGTGGGGATTCTCATGAGGTGTACGTATTCAGTTTCAAGCGTGTCCCTTTACAGTAGCCTTTTGTGATGTAGTCTGTTTTTCAGCACAATTTACTGTGACATTTACTTGAGTAGGTTTTTTCTGTTGAAAAGGATATTTCAGATATCGTACCGTAAGGTTTACAAAAGAGTTGCATCTAATTGCTCAGATTGAAGTGCTCAACCCTCCTGGCTTGCACACACTCTGCCCATGAAACGTGTTAATCCCCTCCTGCCCTCCCCCCATTGAAGAAGCCTGATACATTTCCTTTTGCATTAGTTGGGCCTTCTGGGAAATACATGCAGAAATAAAAGACTTTTCTATAGCCCTTTCTCCCTCAGGAATGCATAGAAACTAGCTCCTTGGATGTGGTCCACAAACTTGAAACTTGATTGGGGGGTGGGGGAGGGAAGGAAATCTATAATCCCATGCACATGTTACTGAGAGAGTCCTAATTAAAAACTGAGGCAAAGGTATAGAAGCTCAGATGATCTCATGGTACTTTGCAAATAAAGAATATGTTTGGTTGGGTTTTTTTTTTAAACCTATGTGTTTTACTGAGGTTTGCCTCCAAAGCAGATATTTAAAACTCTCTTAGTTTTGTGACCTTTGTTTGTCCTTCATCTTTATTAGCAGTGTCTACCCAGACAGTCTGTGTTTAAGAGGCTTGTTTTGTTTGCAAAGATTACTCAGGTATGGTGGTAGTTTCTTGACTAGCGGTGATGCTCAGACATTTTACCTTAACTATAGCAAGAATTGGGCTCCTTGCCTTGGGATAGTTATTTGTGCATGCTGGTTACACATGCATGGAAACCCACAAGAAAGGTGACTGCAGATTTTTACATGGTATTGCTGTGTTGGTAATTGATATCTGTAGTGTACTACAGGCAGAAAGGCCATGCTGACATTGATGGAGTGTCTGGTTGTATAGGAATGCCTGCAGCTTGAGATGGGCTGGCTGGCATGTTGCAAAGGACCCTGAGTTTTGAGCTGCCTGTGTATGGGCAGGGGCTCTTGGGGCATGCTGGTGCTGCCCCTTTACAGGAAAAACCTTGTGAGGAGCTCACCTGGGGCTGGTTAGCATGGAGGTACAGTGGTGTGGCCAGGGCATAGAGTGTAGAGTGGTGTGGTTGCCTGTCCATATTGTTGGGCATGTGGCAGTGTCTGTGCTGCCCTCCTCCTGCCTGAAAGAGGAGTCTGTGATTTGAGATACATGAAGCATGAATGCAACCCTTTATGGGCCAGACAGTGTGGTTGTTCCCAACATAGGCTTGCCTGTGGGTTCATCTTTGCTATGGGCAAAACCAATTTTGCCTTTTTCTCCTCCATGATTATATTTATTGTTTTAATGTAGCCTGAAAATTGCACAGTAAAACTCTTTATTATGAATACATATGCAAATATTTAATGTCGCCGCTTGCTCATTAAGATCAACTCAAATACAGCAGCATTAATGGTGCTTTATGTGTTTCTCATGGTCATGGCATCCATGGAGACTTGTGCCTCTCAGTGTTGGTGCACCACTGCCATTGCATACGCCAGAAAAGCTAGTTGGAGCTACTTCTGCCAGTTTCCATTCTCTCTCCTTGCTCCCATGCAGCTTCCTCAGAAGTGGCAGTGCTTCTCCTTGCTCCCATGCAGCTTCCTCAGAAGTGGCAGTGCTGCTGCTTAGAGGCCTGATGCTGCAGCACATGAGTGCTGCTTGCTGATGGTGTGTCCCACCAGTGACAAAGCAGCCCTGCTGCCGGGGCAGGAGCTGCCTCAGCTGGTTTTGCCAGTAAGAGGAGTATTGGTGAAACCGTGGTGTGATCTGTGCTGTGGTGAGGTGGAGCATGAAAATGGGCATCAGCAAGTTAAGGGTGAATCTGACTTGACTGAAGTGACAGTTTCTTTCAGCTGACAAAAATATTTTGTAAGTGTTGGCTTTCTTTCGCTTATTATTTAGTGTGGAATTGTATGTCATGTTTGTTGGCAGCCCCCAAAGGAGGGAATTATTTTAATTCCACGCCTCTTCCAGAAGCAAGAGATTATGATCTCTGTGATGATGGGTTGTCAGGCTGTCTCTTCTCCCCCCAAGTTTTTGGACGGAATTGTAGAGGATGGAGTGTTGATGACCTGTTGTACAATGCCCTCTTCTTTTGATGCTGATGTCTTTGCCTCGTGTCTCAGTGCTCTCTGCACCTTGATTTCTGCTATGGGTCAGTTTAATAAGATCATCTGGCATTCTGATGTCACCAGCTGACAGTTTCTTAGAGCAGGCTGCATGTTTTTTTCTCTTTGATTTTAATTCAGTAGTAGTTGATCTTGGTTGTGCAGGCACAGATTTTCACCATGTGGTTCACTCCCAATAGGTGACATCTTGTTCTGTGGGCTTAGTTTAAGCCCAGACCTTCAGTGTAGAGGAAGGGCTCTCTTTAAAGTATGTAAGGGTGGTGTAATATGGCTTTGCAGGCTTTTGGAGACACTTTTCAACATTGACCAGCTCACTGTGATTAATTACTTGGCTACTAATGAATGGGGGGATGTTTTCTGCATTTTTGTTATTGTCAGTGGTTGGTGCTTTTTCACAGCTTGCATTCTGCTTAAGTCGTTTCCATAAGATTTAATACACTGCTTCCAACTTATGCTTTTAATTATGTTGAGCAAGTTGCTGATTTTAATATAGAGTCTTCATTTAGTAATGACTTCTCAGGCTGTAGGCGATGTTTTGCTACAAAACTGGTTCACTTGAACTCACTCATAGGTGACAGTTGCCATGAAGTTTGCTGGTTCACTTTTCTTAACAGCAGACTACTTAATAGGTAAGAAGGCTGAAACCAGAATTTTTTGTTTAATTTAGAAACTAACTTTCTGTAGTTTGATTCACTTTGCAGCGAATCACAGAGTACATAAACATAGCATGTGGTTAATCTTTTATGGTAGTATTTGCTTTTGAATGGTGGAAAAATTCTAAGAAAAGTGTGTTGGAAAACACAGCTGTTTAATGACAACTCTTAATTTACTCCTTGATTTGATGTTTAAGTTTTTAAGTATGCAGAAATATTTCTGTATCAAAACTTACATCATAGGGACAGTATGGTGTGCAGCTTCTTTTTAATCATCTTCCTGAAAGAATGGTTGCTACAGAAATGATGAATCTTCAGTCTATTTGCTGAGGAGTGCCTGGAGAAAAAAAATGTACTTAGTCATGCTGTGTGTGTTTATCTAGAACTTTAAACTCCTAATTTTCCATATTGTTTCAACTGCATTTATTTCAAATAACACATTTGACTGTGGAATAGGGTTTAGGCATGGAAAAGGTATATCCTCCTTTTATAGGGCTGGTATGGTGCTCGTGGGTTGGAAAACAGCATGTCAGCAGAGTTTCTTCAAAGCAAGAAATAGGTGAAAGTTTGGTGGATTTTTTTAATGTCTAATTTAAATACAGATCATTTGACAATCAGATTGTTGATGAGAAACTTGGGCAAGAGTTTCAGGGTATAAAATGTGAACTGATGAAAGCTGTCTTTGCCTTAGGAAAAGAAGGTTAACCCATAACATGGAACAAACTGATCAGCTGATGTTTTTCAGCATGGATAAGATGCCTTTTAAGAGTCTGATAAATCAGTTGTGTGGTTTAACATTGAACAAAGCCTTTTTTAAAAATAATAAAACTGTCTGATGTTGTGTCTTAAATTCTTAATGGTAGATGACAGCAGTAGACTTCCTTTTTCTGCAAGGTATTTCAGTGTCTGTTGTGTAGGGGCCCTCTGGCTGTTGCAGCAGTGTTAGCCAGCAGCTGCTGGCTTGGTGTGACCAGAGTCTTCTGGGACAGCCAAAGGTTGATTGGGAATGTGACATGTGGTAGGGATCCAGGGAGGCTCTGACCCAAATTCTTCACCAAACAAACATCACTGGGCATCTGTTCAGGGGGGGATAATTACTGCTGGGGTGACAAACTCTTCAAATTTATGGCATCTGAAGATTGTTAGGAGTGCAGAGTTAATTTTCTTTCTGAATTAGGTGTGGAGTTTACCTTTCTTGTGTTTGACAGTGACTCTTATTTTGAATATCTTGATGTTAACTTTTTTGTTCCTCCTTTGTTGTAAGTATGTGGAGTCTGGCATAGCATGATCAGCCCTGGTGTCAGCAGGGCTGTCCTCTGAGGCCTTTATGCCCTTCTTGAAGGCATGGAGCAAGGATAGGGGACCAGGAGGAGCAGCTGCCAAGCCCTGCCTTGCTTTCAGATTGTGTGGGAGGAGAGCCATCCCTGTCCAGCACCAGACTCTGGGAAGAGCTGCTGAAGCTGAACAAGGCCAGGAGGAACCTGTTCTGAAGGATGGGTGGGAAGCATGTTGTTTTGCTTTGCCCTCAGTTAGTGGTTGAGAAAGTTGCAGTGCCGCAGCTCCTTTTGGCAGCACTATGAAAATGGCCTCCGTCTCTAGTAATTTATGCCTCTCACCAAGTTTTTACACTCGCTGTTTTCCATGGTGATCGCTGCCTCTGTCAGCTTCTTGCCCAGCTGTATCCCTGTCTGCCTGGCTGCTGCCTCCCTGCCCCCTGTGCCTGCCAGAGAGAGCAGGTTCTGAGACTCTGGAAGGTGCATCCTCCATCTTTTACCTTCCCTGTGGTTTTTGGGGAGCAGTGCTGTGCGGCATGGTTTGGTTTACATTGCAGACAGTTGAAATGGTTTGTGAGCATACGGGTCCACACTGGCTTCTGATCCAGCGCCAGAGGGGGAGAGCAAACCAAAGCCCTCTGGCATAGGGCTTGCTTTGCTGACCCTGGGAGGTGGAACTGGGCCTACCACACCAGCTCCATGTCCCATTTAATGTTGATAAAGAACTGTGAATCACCTCTTTGTATCTGTAGAAGTTGGATTCAGCAAAAATGGCAGGTTTAACAGGTAAGATGTCTTTCTAGGGTATTTGTATTTGATGATGACGACAACAGGGCCTATTGTGAGAGTTGGCCTCTGTCTCTTCTGGATAGTGATGCTGTTAGTAATGTTTTCTGGTGTGTAATTTGGGACTATTCTTTGTCCAAACTCATCTGTTTTGTCTGAATGCTAACTGATGCCATCTGGGTCATCAGGTTTCTACAATTTCCAGGGCTCACTTACACAGTATTGAATTGTTTGGGTTTTTTTTTTTTCTTCTTTTCCTGTTTTGGTGTTGCTGATCTCGTCTCTGTAATCTTCTCAATTCTGTAGGTATCAATTTTTAAATTGATTGAAAAAAAGTATTTTTCCCTGTTCGTTGAGGAGCTTTCTAGAGCAGACGAGGTAGCCACTACTTAAATTCCCATGGTCACTCCTGTTCTGGTGCCCTAGAGTACTGTACTAAGATGATGTCAGTTGCTTCCCATGTAAGTCAAATTCTTAAAAAAAAAAAAAGAAAAAAGAAGAAAAAAAAAAGGGCCCCTACACCAGAAAGTCAGCTGGTGGGTTTTCCTCCCTGTGATTGAGCAGGGCACTCACATACTCACATCTGAGATGATAGGAGCCAGATGCCGTGGTGGCCAGACTGGCTGCAGGGCATGGGAAGCAAAGCTGTGTTGTGGGGCATGTGCAGCACTGAGCATTATAGTGTGAGGGAACTCTTGTCTTCCCTGGTGTTGCAGCTGGGTGGCCCTCCCCTTGCCGCTTCTTTATACCCCCCCGAAATTGCTTTTCTCTCTTCCATGTGAGGTTTAAGCTCAGTTGAGAGGAAGACATTGGGATTCTCATTGCCTAAAGAAAGTAAGTTGAGATTAAGCTAAGTGATTTTTGCTAAAAGGTGAAGGCAAGAGGTTTGTTGGTTTGTAGTGAATGAAATGGGAAGAAGGAAATAAATAAAAATGTTTAATTTTGTTTTTATAATCCCATGTTTCCTTTCCTTTCCTCCTGCAAAATTTTATGTAGGTCTTAGTTTATGTGAATAAGAGGATAGAGGGAATTCTGTGTCTTCTAGCAGTTTAAGAATTGGACTCAGATTGAAGACAAGTACATGTATTCATGACATGGCCAAAGTTGTACCATGAGACAAATCTGTTGTGTTTTAGTAGCTTATGTCTGCTCCTTGCTTGGTTAGAAGGATTTCTACCTCCCACACCTCCTTTACCCCATGAAGTGATGTAGCTGCAGTGGAAAAGGAGTGCAGAAGTGTGCTAAGGCTTACCTTTATGCTTCTTAGCCGTAGGAACCGTGCTGAGCTGACTGAAGTTGTACAACTTAATGAAAGAAAGACCTTGGTGTACTGAAAAGTAACTGTTCTAAGAAGAAAAAAAACCAAAAAACCCAAAACAAGGCCCAAGAAATGGCTTTACCTATGCACTTTATGTTGTAAAGAGTATCTGTGTCTTATAGATTCTGGGGAGTAAGTGCTTGCTGTAGGCTTCTCTTTTCAGTAACTCTAGAGCTGCATAAATTGACATGCAAGGACTCCAGTGCTGACAACCCCCAGAGGCTGCTGGTCTCAGTCATGACTTTTGTCTCTCAACCTGATTGCTTTGAAAACAGGGTTTTGGACAGACATTGTCTGAATGTCTCAAAAAACAGTTTTAAAATTAAGACACTTGGAAAGATTCATTTGGAAGTTTGGAGCTTTATTGTAATGTCTTAGTGATTGTGAACAGATTCCATGTATGTTTTTAATATGTCATTTTTGTAATGTGTATCAGTTTAGTGGAACTCAAAAAAGCTTGGTTTAGTCTTCTTTCATTATCTTATTTGCCTGGGAGGGAGTACAGGATATTACCTGAGTCATGCAAGGTTGATAAGTGCTAGAAAATGTTTACAGTGAGATAAATTCAAGAAGCACTGCCTGTGTGACTTGTCAAAGAAAATGTAATGGGCATAAATGAATAAATACAAATGATGAGGAAGAAAAATTTAGCTGATTCCTTAGGGTAACATATGTAAGACTGCAGTGTTTGGAAACTGAAAGCAGGTATTTCAGATCAGTAATAAAGCATACTTCCATAATAGAAAAATGGCAATGGATTCTACCACTGCAGGAGGCTGTATGTTGGGAACTGCTTTTCTAGGAGCAGATTTTAACTTCAGCTGACTTGTGGAGGGGTTTAGTAGCCTTTGTTATGCGGAAGGGCAAACCGATTTTCAGTGGCAGCTTTGGCTTTGTTAGCTGTGTGGTTTTTTCCTATCCATATCTTCCCTTCTGTGAATGCTTGTCATGTAGTTTATGAGTTTATTTCGTTTCCTACAGGCTTCACCTGGTCTAATTCACAGCACTGTGTTGCTGACTTTTCTGTTTCCATTTCATGCATTGTTTCATCTGTATCTTAGTGCAGAAGCAGAGGTATTTAAAAACATGAGAAATGCTGATAACTGGGAGAATTACAGCTTATATCTAGTATCTAGGTTCTTTTGGTTGATTTTGAAGATAACATTAAGGCATGTCTTCATAAACTTAAGGTCATAAAAAGTAGTGAATTTCAAGACTTTAAGGTGTTCATCTGTCATTTTCTTGAGATTATCGCTTACAGGCACTTGACATCAGCCAACTCAGACCCATTTTGCTAATTGAAAAACATTATCTCCCTATGTGAATTTCTAAATCATGTGGATTCGTTACATAACCTGACACTAACAGGCTGTGATAGAATAAATCTCTACCATTAGAGGCCCTTTACTTGTCTCAGCCTGCTATTTCATTTTATTCTGGGATTTTTTTCTTTACTTGTTTCTGAAGCTTTGTATGTTCTTTCATCATTTTTCTCTTCTCATGAAAATTGAGATGAAAGTATTTATTCTGCTCTTTTCAGTTGCTCCTCACATTGTGCCACCTGGGATTGCTGCTTGTAGTTAGTGTGGTTGATCAAACATCACAATGTAGAAACAACATTGATACAATTGATTTTGATTTTTAAATGTGTTATATATATATTAATGGAACACCACCTGAAGCTCAAAATCTTTCTTGCCTTCCTTTATGAAAGGAATTTTCTCCTTACCATTTCCTTATGGTGTTTCGCAATTTCTTATGTAATATTTTTACTGAAGAATAACTGTCATATCACAAATGTTTTGGAAGAAGTGAATATCTGATTTTTTTTAGATGTTTGTCTCATATTCAAGTGTCAAAATGTTGTATTTTTTTCATAGGTTGGAAAAGTTTCAAAAGAGTGCTAAATGTGGTGACTAAGGAGAATGGAAAGAAGGTAAACTCTTTCCTGGGGAGAGGTTTTGTACTGTCTTTTCTAGCTAATGGCAGTAGTTAAAGTAGTATGATGTTGCACTTAAAATCTGCTGGCTGTTACGAAAATGTACTGTTTAGTGAAAAACTTTTAAGAGCAGACTTTGGGGAAACTTCTTTGTTTTATTTTTACTAAGAATTTTTGCCTCTTCTTTCAGGGCAAAATCTTTTTTTACTGTTGTGTTTGTTGAGAGATGAGAAGTGGAGCTACCTGCAGAAGTTCAGGTCCTTGTTGACTGTACAACAGTCATCTTTTGTTCTCCAGTTGAATATGTAAAAGACTGACTAACAATGGTTTCATTATGTGATGGCTCCTGAATGCTGTTGCCTGATGGGCAAGGAAGCGTCAGCTTTAATTAATGGACAGTCTGTTAGTACAGTTTGTTTGTTTAAACTGTGCTAGGAGGCCCATTGCTCAGTGATACACTAACCTACAGGAATATTTAGTTGTCTGCCTTGGAAACCTTTCAGACTGGTGTATGAGTTGCAGCATCTAAAACTCATTGATTGGCAGAAAAGTTAGACTTCTGCCAGTAGCTGTGAATTATGATTTATCTGTTTTGAAGCTCTCCTTCTGAGAGTGACAGGCTTAGTATCCAGTTCTTCTGACAGGGAAGCAAGTGGATGCCATCACGCTTAGGCAGGGTTTTAATCACAGACCTGGTTCTGTTTCTCAAGATGGCAGTACCCACCTAAACCATTTTAGTAACTGCAGTGCTTTCTTTGGTGGGCCCCCTACATTTACAGTAAGGTAAACAAAACTTCTAAAACAAAGTTTCACATACCTGTTACTCGAGGGTGCATAGCATGAAAAGCAAAGGTTAATGAAGTGCCTGTGTGTGAAAGTCTTAGTTGCATGTTAACTTTTTCTTTGGCAACTCTAAACTATCCTGATCGCAGTTTTTGTACAAAGCGTTTTCTGTCTGCTGCAGCTGTTGTGACTATACTGTGTGTCATCATCAGTCTGTCACTGCTCATTGATGTGGAGGGGTGTAGCCATTAATTACTCACTTCACTACCTGCTTCTCTAGCAGTGCTTTTAGAGTCTTCTGATGAGAGTACCACTCTAACTTTGATAGGGTGAGAGGGCAGAATTTGGTTAAACATCAGTGTATTTCAAATTAGTTTACTTCATACGGTTTCTTCACAGAGCTGTGTCTTTCAGATGGATTTTTTGTTCTTGCAGTCTTTATTTGCTGTCTGAAGTTGCATCAGGCTGTGAGAGTTTGTGTTAAAACTGTAAATGCAGTTGGTTTGTATTTGCTATACCCATTGCCTTGATTTTCTAAGAGATCTTTATGGTACATTTTCAGTCTTCAACATATGGCAAGTAAATTTTAAACATACTAACAGTGCTTGTTCATACTTTTTTTGTCCTATCCAAATAGTGAAATCAGCTTGTGGTACAAATTATACTTGCTGAACTTGTCATCGGGCATTTATCTGCTCTATCTCACAGCACTCAAAATGGCTTTTGGTGTTCTGCCGTCAGTGAAGTTGGAAGACAAAAGTAAATAAACAGGGTTCAGCATAGGTGACCTGTCCCTTTCTGTTCTTCCTCAGTGTTCATTTTTGAGTCCTGCTGCTGACCATTTGTGATGCATCATTATATTCTCATAAAGCTAAATCATTACGTCCCTGCCACAGTCTGCTGGTTTTCATCAGCATAGGAACAGAAGACGACTGTGGGACCACTGTAATTCAGTGACTTATTTATTTATTAATGTTCTGGGAGCAGTTCACATTTTGGCTAGCAGTGAGAATGGAGTGATGTGGGCTTGGCATCCCCCAAACACTGCTGTAGAGAGAGGCTTTGGAGGCAGCTGAAGGCCACATTATCTGTCTGCTTAAGGGACTGAAATGAGATCTAGGATGGGAAGAGAGCAAAGGTAGTGGGGTCTGCATTGAGTCCTCCTATTCTGAACTCAAGATCTTCTACTCTTTTAGTGCACCTGCATGGCAGATTTGACACGTTGTCAGTACTATTGTAGATCGGAATCCTGTCTGTGACTGTGTGTTTCAGTGATGCTCAGGTTGGTGTTCTTGAAGTGCTGTCCTCTGTGTGTGTGTATGTGTGACAGAAGTTCATCTTGTGCACTTGCACTTACGGTATTCAGTCCTCTGGTATCAGTGCAGAGTTTTCAGAGCCTCAGAGGTCCAGACTCTCTATATGCTTCTCACCTTACACTGTAGCTCAAGCACAAGTTAACACAGACTTCAAATAAAATAGGTTGGTATTCTGCAGTGTTTTCTCACTTGGTTAGCAAGAGCGTTAACCCTGTGCGTGCTGTGAGCTGAAGAGGTGTGCATCACAGTTCGTCAAGTGGAGCTGCCAGAAGGAAAAATTACTTAAAAAAAATTACTTAAAAGAGATTAAAAAGATATACTCATGCAATTAGAAATTGAAGAGACAGGTGGATCAGTGGAAACCTGAACTTGTGAGGAACACATTCAAGATGCTTTGTTCCATGGCAGCAGCTGGTCTGGTAGCTTCCAGTGTGTTTTCTGTGTTGGCAGAATTTCAGTAAAAACCTTAACACTTTCCAAAACTGTAGTTCTGCACTGCAAAAGAGAGCATATTCTTCCTGAAAATCTGCAGTTAAATGAGTTTTTACTTGTTTCCTTGCTTTAGTACTAAATTTTGTCTGGCTCTATATTGAGCTGCATTTAGAAACAGATCTGGCTGAAAAGTGATGTCACACCTGCATTTCTCCACAGAAAAGCAAGTAGCCTAGTTTTTCTGCTGGGTAAGTTTTTTGAAACTTCAAATCTAGTGTTTTCATTTGTCTGTAAGAACAAGGGGAAGAAAACTATGCATGTGTAGCTGTCTGCATCTTTCACATTAATGCATATGTTACATATATACTGCTGTTAAAGTGTCATTTCAAGCACTATCTGTCTGGTGGTTGTATGAATCCTGAATTTTTCTGTTTGTGTGCCTGATCCTGTTCTTGTCCCTTGGGTGATGACATTCTGTTCCTGGTTGGTGGATGTGGAGAGACGACTCTGTTTGTTGCTGGCCAATCTCTACATCTCCATAAAAACACTGCTAATATTTATTCAAATTACCTTCCATCTTGTGCCTGATACTCTTCAAACATTTGAGGGCTTTTCTGGTGGAGCAAATTTCAAGCACTTGATAGTTTACATTCTCTTTAATCCTTGGTAAGTAACACTGGTCAGACACCAGACAACAAGGGGTAAAAAAAGGCACATGTGCAGATGCCTTTTTTGTGTCAATAACCTGGAAAATATATTTTTGCTTACCTTTTTTTTAATACATCCCAGAAGTATGTTCTGCAGAACATGGCAGGTCTGGGAAGTGCTGAGACAAGGAGCAATGTGGATCTCTGCATTAGTTCTTTCAGCCAGAATCCCTGGTTGAGAAGGTGGTATTTGGGGGAGCGCTGTTTCTCTTTTTGCCATGTTTGTAAGGAATGCCTATCTTCTCTCCATATGACCTGAGCTGGTTCAGTATGCAGTAGGGGATGATGCTGGGAATTTTCATTCAGTGTGAGAAGGAGCTGGATGATGGAGCTGTTTGAGCAGTAATTTCCAAAATAGCCAAAAATAGCCACTGACAGTCAAGTGCAGACCATACCACCTTTGAGGGGAAGATCTTTTGCTTGCCCTTTGCAGTGATGAGTTGTGTTGTTGGGTGCCTGTCTTCTGGCTTGAGGCCAGGGGTGTGTAGGGATGGAGGGCACAGCATTCTGGGTCTGTTCACAATAAGGCCCATCTTGCCATTCCTCTGTGCCTTCAGTATGGCACAGGGGGTGTAATGCTAAAGCAATTCATTTAGTAAAGATTTTGTTGTCGTGGCACAAATTCTCAGGCCTGAGCAGAGGAGAAATATATTTGTGTGTTTTAAATCAGTGAGTATAGCAAACACTCTAGTTACATCATTTTCCCTTGAATTATGAACTGGTTTTGCTTCATAGAACAGGAGACGCTGTGTGTTTTCAACACTTGTGGCACTGTCTCAGTGCTTTCTGATTTGATTTTCATGAATCTTATGCTTCAGTCACATAACACACACAGAATGAGGAAATGACACCATTTGCAATAGCAGAACTGGCTTCTATGATAAGTTTAATTTTGGTTTATTGAGGCCTTTTGGTAGCTTTGACTGAGTTTGGAAGCCATCTCTGTCAGCCACATGTTGTTTTAGATGAGTTACCTATGGCTGTGACCTGAGGCATGTGATTGCCTTTGAAGAATTTTTGAAAAAAAATACTGCTTAATCATTACAGTACATTGCAGTTCTACTTCTTTTTCTCCATGTATAAAACCCCAAAATGACAGCCTTGCTTTCCTTGCTCTATACTGTTTGATCGTGAAAAGACCAAGTTTGGAAGGTGCAATTCTGATTTTATTACAGGGAAATCTGAGAGGAAAAAATGTAAATTGAGATTTTTTTTTCCCCCCTCTCTTCATGCTACAACAGGCTTGGCTCTCTGATGAAGCAGCACTTTGACAATATGTTCTGAACTGTGAGCATGGAATTTTGACACTCAGTGCTGTGAGAACAGAGCAGATGTTCACACACAGGTTTTGGTGTGGAATTTTGCTGGGTTTTTTTTTGTTTTGTTGTTTGTTTGTTTTTTTAACAGCAGCTTTGGTGTGATTTTTGCCTGTCCTGTGCTACTGCCATAACTTTCCTGGGCACCAGATGATGACTGAAATTTTGGATATGCAATGTACCTTAGTACATTAAATGTTAGTCCCACAGAGAAACCATGCTTTTTGGAAACAGTTTGAAAGATATTTGAAAGATATCTCCCCTTTTTGCCAGTCTTCTGGAAAGTCTCAGTGTGGAAACAGTGAAACCCAAAGTATGCATGCTGTATATTCAGGCTACTACTCTTGGTGTCTGAAGGCTCTCTTTCCCTGCAAACAATGTAAGGTGTTATTGTTGTGCCATTTACAGGGGTTTTCTTAGTTTGGTTTGGGGGGGTTGTTTTTGGTTTTGGTTTTTTGTTTGGCTTTTTGTTTGGTTTTTTGTTTGGTTTTGTTTTGTTTGTTTTGTTTAGTTTCTTTTGGTTTTTTGCTCATCGTGTTTTGTTTGTAATTTAGCGTAACGATTAACTGTGTTTGAAAGTGATCTAGAAGAGCCAGGCAGAATTGAAGGTCCCATTGTGCTTGGTATCATGATGAATGTATTTTCTGTTTCCTAATGAATTTGCAGCACTGTTGATTTCAGAGTTCTGTTGGATGTGCAATGAAACAGGTTTTGAACTTGCAGCTGAAAGGAGTATTTTTCAATTGGAAAACCACACTTACTCTTATTTGTACTGCCAGATGCAGCAGAAGTTAATCTTTTGCTGCAATGTAGCTCCCTGAAAAATCATGTTTTAAGCTGCTGCCAGAGAGATGCTAACAGATGGGAAATTGGAGGAATGTGCCTTTAAGTTTGTAGTGTTAAAAGTCAGTACATGTTCTGTATCTGTACTATGTGTGAAAGCAGTAACTTCACATAGGAGACTGACCTCAGATTCATTCTTACCTGGTTATGCCACTTCCAGTACTCTTGTCCTGTACATCCCCCAAGGATGGCAACATCCTGACAGCTGAAAACCAGCTGTCACAGGTGTGTGGCAATTAAACATGGCACTTTCCTGTGGGGCTTATAGCAGTTGTTTTAAATCTGTATTTCCTGATAGCTGCTTTGCAGATGCATTGGATAGAGTTTAAATGAACATAAGTTCTTAATTTCTTGGCTGTGCTTGTATGAGGCTGTAACACTGAGGTATTTTTAAATTGTCGATTAGTTAGCTTCCTCGATTGGACATTATTTACATTACCAAGTAATCCATTCAAATATTTAAAAACAAGCATTCCAGGATTCAATTTGCATTCCAATTTACTAGTCTATTGCCTTTCTTCAAAATACAAGTATTGCCAAAAATGTTGTCTGTAACGTGCTATCTGCATATGATATATGCAGATACTGAAGCATTTTAATGTAAATATGAACAAAATATTTTCAGGAATTTTTGTATGCTTTTTGAAAAGGTTGTAGCCTTGGGATGCTAGCCAGACTTTGAACTGTAAAAGAGAGCGTAAAGAATGCAAGATGTTTTTAGAATAGACTGAACTGTGAGCAGATGGCTTCATTAAATTCTTTTTATGCAAGGAAAGCAGTTGCTGTTTTTGGAACTTAATTGGCTAGAGCAACTGCTTGTACATTGCCATCCTAAGTGTGTGGCAGGTAGAATATTTATACAACTCTGTGTAAAACAATTGGTCCATGTACCTTCAAAGTATAGATGCAGGAGAGTGGTGCCTCTCTTCTGTCAAATGATAGGTATGAATTGAAAGAAAAGACTGAGTGTTTCGTCAGTAAACTTCCTGTGCATGTTTCTCTCTGCTAGTTGATTTTTAACTTCTTGACCCCAGAATTCTGTTCTTTGCCACAAAATCCTTTGGTTTACTCTTTTTTTTTGCTTCCTTTCTGGACAGCACAGTGAAAAACTACCTTTATAACTAAATGTAACAAAATGAAGTTATAAATGGCTTTTGAAGGAGAGAGACCCCTGAAAGGTAATTTTCTTCTTTTAGAATATAAAAAAACTTCTGGCAGAAGTGTACCAAGGGCATGGTTGCTCAGGGTTTCAGTATTCTTGTGTTGTTCAAAGTTTTGTGTGTGCAGTGTGAACAAATTTTTGCTTTGCTTGCACCTAAGCTGCAATTACATACTTGATGGTCAGTCCTTCTAGCCCCAGTGTTAAAGAAGAACTTCTGAAGTTTGGGTCAAGGCAAATACTCCCAAGTCACAAGATTTGAATACCCTCCTACAAACAGAATGTCTGCTGGGCTTCAAAGATAGCTTTAAGGGGGAGAATTTGAAGGGCTGCTAGGTCCTTTCAGAGTTGAGTGTTTCCTTTAATTTGTTGTCTTTAAAATTAAATTTGAAGGCAATAAACCTGGTATCTGGGAAGACAGTGTCCTGCTATAATGCTAACTTTATTGGTATTGATTGCAGCATATCCATTCTTTTGCCTGTGAAATGCCTCTTTATTGGATATTAGGTTGTTTTAAGTAGTGGAGGAGGACTGGTGCATCTGCTGCTGATAGATCTGAACTTGCATGTTACGGCTTGTCAGTTGGTATACAGTATATTCTGGGGAATATAAAACAAGGGCTCTAAACAAGCTTCTTTGTTGGTTTCAGCTCTGTTAAAATGCCTCTAGCAGATAATCTGGGACAGTAGTGTTGGGATTAATTTGGTGTTTATGATTGAGTCAGAGGAATGCCTTTATTTATCAAGGTACTTGTGTACCAGTTCGTATCACCATACTGAACCAAATAACTCAGTGTAGTAGTTGCGTGGAAGTTTGTTGTGAATGTTTACACTTATTTGCATAATAGATCAAGACCATGGTTTTTAGCCAGGTTGTTTTTTTAAGGGTAAATTTGTCATGTAAACATGAATTGTGGAAACTGGCTGAGCCAGACATCATATTGCTGGAGGAAATTTTGTGCTTAATTAGAATCAATAGGTTGCACCATGAGAGCAGAAAATGACCTTGAATTTGGGAGGATGAATTACTGCCATGTTACTGGCCTGGTTTGAAGTTTCTCCCTGTGATATTTACACCCTGGATTCTCCTGTTAAGCTTTGTATGTCTATGATACTTTCTTTTAAAATGCTGTCTTTTAACTGTATGTGGTACTAAGAGGGCTGGACAGTGCCACTATTGTGATAGAAGTATCTGAGCAGATCCACTGTAAGTGCAAACTGGCCCTAGCTATCTCGTGCCTGCCACTGTCCATAAGACAAAGCTTTTGGACTTATTGTGGTACGTTTATGAAAACAGTCATGATTGTAAGTGGAGCAGTTCACCCCACCCCATGGTGTATCAGGTGTTTGCCAAGATCGGCAGCATTTTTCCTACCTCTTTGTTCCTCTCTGCCTCTTTGTTGCTGACAGATGCAGCAGCGCTTCACAAGGTTGTGGGGACCCTAATGGGCAAGTGTTTTAGATTCTAGATTGCACCCATTTTCACCTTTCATTTGATCGAGAACTGAATGTTTTATAACCATAGTTCTGGTACATCACTCAGTGTTAGCAATATATGCTGTGAAAAGTAGTCTTATTAAACGCCAGGGCTTGCACATCCTCTGGACAGGAACTCAGTCTAATATTCGTGTCTGTCATTCTTTATTGATGTTTTGTAAACAAAGACTGCTAAGCCATTCAGACATCTGGGCTGAATCACATTTAACCAGCTTATGTGAGCAAATGTTTCTACCCATTCACGTAGTGAAATGTTAGCTGCAAAGCCTGGGTTGTTCTGCACAGAGATGAATGGCTTAATGTGGTTATGATTTAACTAAATTCGCTCAGCTTGTTCTAACTATGGCTTTTTTCTCATAAAGGCAGAAATGATTGACACTTTGCAGTCTGGGTTTAATCTTTCGACCCATGGAAATTCTCTGCTTTTGCTCTTGCTCGGTTTAGCTTCTGTTAGCCACAGACCGTTTATAAGCAGAAGCAAAGGAAAGAATGTCTGCAGACGTTTTGCAGATCAGATGCCTCTTGTGTCTGGTCAGCCTTGGTTTGAACCAAATAATACACAACATCTGAAAACATTTTTTTCTACTTTGATAGTGTTTTTCTCTGCTGGGGGAGTAGATTTTCAGCTTCCTTGAAACTGGAGATGTAATAATGATCTGTATTTTAAGAAGATAAAACGTCTGCTAAGACTAGAGTGCAAATAATTCTTAATTGGAGTCTGCTTTGTTTCCAGAATTTTCCTAATAAGCAGCAGAGGAAAATGAATCTGATGTTCCCATATTCACTCCTGCAACTTTTACCTGGTTGTCAGTGCTGTAGCTCATAGGTAGCTTCACACTACTCTGAGCTGCTGCAGAAAGTGGTCCAGGAGCAGGGTGGGAGGAAGGCCAGTACTCTTAAGGGCACAGCCTTAGGTCATGGCTTCAGATTGTTCTTAATTGAGTAACTGCAGTTGCCTCTTCCATGTCCTTTTGCTCCCTTTCCTAACCTCTTGTGCTGCTAGTGTTGCTTCTCTTGAGTGAGATCTTTATGATGATGAGACTGTAGAGTGTCCTGGTTAAAAATTTATTCTTCGTCTTACTCCTCTGAGATAGCTTTCTTCTGAACAGCTGTCTGATTTTTGAATTTAATTTTTATTCTGCTTTGTATCTCCACTGTGCTATGCAGCATGTTACTTGCCCAAACAAGCTGTGCCTGTTCTGTTCTTGTATTGTTCTCTTTAGTGCGTAATGCAAATCCTGCTAATCGATGGTTGTTTCTGTTTCAGGTATAAAAAACTGAGTCATTGTTACACTAGCTCCTCAAGTCCTGTTGATGGGCAGCATCCACTGTGTAGATTTAAGAGTCTGAATGCTGTATAAACCCTGGCCTGACTATAGTATTGTTTGCAGAGTGGACTAGTAAGTTGACTTTCAGGCCTGTAGACTTGCCTTATCCTTCTGCTGATCAGCTTTCTGCAGTCTCATGGATATAATTGTCACAGACAGGCTTTCTGAAGGTGACATGTCATCCTTTCTAATCCAATAGAGTTTAATCTTTTGGACTACGAACAATTGACTTTATTGAAATGGGATTTGACAATATTTTATATTCTCTAAGCATTTTTATTTGCTGTTTTCTGTTTAAATTTGGCATGTTTCTCTCTGGAGAAACACAACTCCATGTTTCTCCATAGCTTTGCTATGAAGACCTCTTCCTTGGAGAAACAGTTCTTATGTTTTTGTTGAGTCTTCTGGTGCGCTGCAGTAACACACGGAAGTGCTTGCTTTATCTGCTTTAATAGATCACTTTAAGGTCTTGTAATCTTATTTGTCTCAATTTCAAGGGCAAGGATTGGAGGACTACAGACTCTCATTGGATGAGCATTTCACCTGAAAAATACCGTTCAGCTCTAGTTGTTTAGTCTCAGTGCAGCAATCCAAATTACGGCACATTTATTCCTTGAAATTGTGCTTCTCTGCTGTTGATATCCCAAGGACAGGATGCCTGCTTTGCTGTCTGAGTGCGTGCTTCTTGATGCTTGTTGGTCTGAAAATTTATCGATCATCCTGGAGTCTAAACTATGAAATAGGATCCTGCATAGTAATGGGAGAGTGCCTCTCCCATTGAGAGTGCCTCCCAGAAGAGGCCAACCTGTGCCTCTTCGGGCAGCACGGAAGAGAGCAGAGGGTCTGGCATGGGGTCTTTGCTTGCACTCACACCTCTCGCTTAGCACCAGCTCATGGAGAGGAGTTTGTTTAGGGCACAGGATATGGCTGCTAGGAGACCAGATAGAGTTCTCCTGAGAGAATAGGCACTTTTTGATATCTGTCTGCATTCATATGCATGAGATTGGTCTCAGCTGATGGGTGTTTTCTAAGCATGTGTGTAAGTACTGAAAGTGTGGTTGTACTACCCCTGTGGCTGGCGTGGGTCCTTCTGTGCAGTTGGAAGAGTCCAGTGGTGGCAAAGCAGTGCCTGCTATAATGAGGTAGCTCTAGTAGGTGTCGAGGTAGCTGTGAAAAGAGTGTGGTGAGTGACTGGGAGATTCTCACAGAGGATGGAAAGTGATGGGAGGTGCTCACAAGCAAGCTATGCTACCAGTTCCTCAGACTGTTAAAGACAATAAATAAATGTTTCTTGAACTTGTTTTCCCTCTGAAGCCTTATGAAGTGGCTTAGTAGGAGAGAACTATTTGGCAAGTGACATAAGTCTTAAGATGTATAAGCTGAAAGTACTGCAAACTTTCACTGAATTACTGAAGTTGTAACTTTTACAAGCCACATGAAAATCCTCACTAGGCAGGCTTCTCACCTTCTTTCTTTCGGAGTTTCTGAAGTCTTCAAGTCTTTCTGATTAGTAAAATTTTGCTTTTTTGAGCTGTTGTTCAAGTGCCCTTCCAAGAAGAGGCTTTCACTGAGTCCATTGTGACATTTCAATGGGCTTCCTCAGCCAGGCTTTCACCAGCAGCCTCTGTGTGCCACAGGAGCTGGTGGAGTGCTCTGCTCAGTAGCTGTTTTCCCAGGCATGGTCACCTTCTGTTTTGGCAGTCACCGTGTCCTTCAGAGGTGAAGCACTTGATCCCGGGCTCTTGCACTCTTTCTCAGACATGGAACTGACAACTGTACTATCATGTATCAGAGAAGCTTGAACATAATGCATGTCTCTGAGAGGTGGAAAATGTACCAGAGCACTGGAGAGAAGGTAGATGCCATTGACAGGTTCTGAGACTTGGATGAAAAAAGAGTTATCGCCCATGGACTGGTTTTGCTAGCCAGCAGCTCATCTTGGTCAGGACCTGACCAGATTGTTTTCAGGACATGTATTCTCTGGAAGTGTCCTGTGAAGCCTCTCTTGTTAAACAGGAAGGACTTCTGTAGGAAATCTTGCAAAAAATCCTGTAATAGGTAGAACGAAGCAACCAGTTTTCATAGTCTGAGATGCAGTGGGTGATGGCATCTTTGGTTCCCTGTGCATCGTGAGTAATTTGGAGAACTTAGGTGAAGATGAAACTTTCATATCACTGCTGAAACATATATGAAATAAACCTAATTCTTTAGCTTGTCCTGAGTTCATCATTGTCTTGGTGAAGGTTCATTTTGGGCCGGACTTTCAAATGTTAACATTTTAAATTTTTGTTTCATTCTAACACAAAGGTTAAGTAAGCAATGGGTTTTTTTCCTGCTGAGGGGTGATGCCATTTAACATCACCTAAGGCAGCACAGAATGACAAGTGTTTTACTTGCAGTCTTGAGGGAGGGGGTCATCTGTTGTGAAATTGCATCACCATTTTCTGTCACTTAAACATTGGATATGCCACCAGCCTTTCAGAGCATGTTAGAATTCAAAAAACTTTAACTTATTCAGATACTTCTGAAGTGCCATGGCTGAAAAGAGCTAATGATAAAGTGTGTAATGCCCATTGTGTTAGAAAGATAGAAAAGCTGTTTGAGCATAGATCCTCCAGTACCTATATTTTTTCTGCAGAGCGACTACTAGTTTTAGACTTTCTCAGATAGCAATCAGGGAAGTTTTGTAATCAATAAGGAGCAGCTTATGTTGTGCCTTAAGGTGTGCTGACCTTGCTGGTGAGCAGCTTAGACTGTTGCATGCAGACTGTAGTGCAGTTTCTCATGTGTCACTGAACAACAAATCTGTTGTTAAAAAAAGGGTTTTGCCAAGCAGAAATATGTCTGCAGTCTGTAAGAATAAGGCAGCTTAAATGAAGCTTGCTAGCAAACAGTCCAGCAGAAGACAAGATTCTTAGCAACAAAAACAATATCTGTCATTCTGTCTTAAATTGTGGAGGAGCAGTAGCAAAGCAGCTAATACGTGGATGTTAATCTGGAGTACTGATTCCAGTTTGTACTGTGTATACTCATGGTTACCTTGGTTGACTTCTAATAGATCTGCAAAAGCTACTTAAGAAAAGCAAGCTGATTGTTAGTAGATTTAAATTCTCAGTGCAAGTCTACATATCTTATAGGAAACTTGAAGATTAGTGGTTTTTCAATTTCTAAAAAAAATTAGATCTTTTCAATTTCCAAAAAAAAAAAAAATTTCTGGATTAAAAGAAGTCTAGATAATAATTTGCTGGAAAGAAAACTGTATATTGGAAGTTGCTCCACAAATAAGTAACATTGCTGGGTTCACATTTTAATAATGGGACATTGTTTTGGTTTTTTTTTTTAAATTATAAACTCTTGCAATAGTTTAATATTCCAATTAGAAAAAATTTGGGAAAGTGTCAAGGGAGAATGAGAAGGAAAATAATGCTTTAGTAAGAGTCATTCATTTGTTTACTGTATTAAGTCT
This sequence comes from Motacilla alba alba, assembly GCF_015832195.1. NCBI lineage: Eukaryota > Metazoa > Chordata > Aves > Passeriformes > Motacillidae > Motacilla > Motacilla alba. The sequence continues at coordinate 47,038,118 of NC_052046.1, forward strand.
GCCTTTATCAAACAAAAATAAAAACCAAAACACACCGCCAGATTTTTAGCAAATGAGTTGCATAGTAATCAAAATTTAAATTTAGTAAATTAATACATCCACAAAGAACTTTAACCTTTAAACTTTAATTGATTTGAATTAATGTAGAAGGATGATATTTGTTTTCCTATGTAGAAAGGGCCTGTTTATTTTGTAGGCTGTATGGGGGCTTTTGTTAGTTTCTTGCTTTATTAAGCACGCTTTAGGAGAGAAGGGTATTTTGTGGTGTAAAATGATGCTTGGAATATAGACAGTGAAGGTGCCCTCTCGAGTCCTGTCTTTACTTGTTCTGGGTTGTGCACCAAGGAAAGGGGATATAGCAGTCTTAAGGATGTCCTTTGCATGTTTTCTGGTAATGTGTTACCAGTGTCTGATGACCTCAAAGTTATAAAGGGTACAGGGAAGCAGCTAATGGCTTGAACACATCTGCAGAATCTGGTTCACAAGTAACATTAATTGCCACTGAATTCTCTGACAAATCTCTCTTGTTTGGAATTAACTTTTGCATTTGGCTCAGCTTAACCTAATTTTTCAACTCTGACATTTGAAATATGAAAGCTGTAAGTGTTCTGGGGTGGGAATCTCTGGTTTGAGATGAAACATGAATGGTGGTTGCGGTGGCATTTGGAGGTCAGCATTGCCAAGGAACGTGTTTCTGTTGAGCCCTAACCCTTGTAGGAAGCACATAAATCTCATCTTGCCTCTAATGCCTTTGTGTAATTTTCCAGTTCTGCTTTTTTGTAATATTAAAACCCCTCAAAATTAGCTTTCAATGGCTAGAAACTTACAGTAATTATCTGTTTTATCAATAAAGTTTGAGGCAGAACCTCCATGGTGTGCATATCTCCTGTCTTTCCTGTTAAAACATCTATAATGATAGCACAAACAAGGTTCTCCAAGTTAATAATTGAGTGTTACAGTGACTCTCTCTGCAGCATTTCATTTGGCATAAGAAAAAGCTCGTTTTAGGCTTTGCAGGAGTTAAAATCCCAGTAATGCTCATGAGAATGTTCTGCAAGTAAAGCTTCTATTAATCCTTTTCCTGACATGCTCACACAGAATTTGATGTGAAACCTGAAGCACTTGCACTGAAAGATCTGCACCTGTGTTTTTGGATGTACGGAAAGCAGTAATATGGGCACAAACTGATACCCTGTTATTAGGTAAAGGTCAAAATGACCTTTGCATTATTAATATCAGCACAAGGGTTGTATTGAGGCAGGAACAGTTATGATCAATGCTGTATAACCCCATGGAATAGATGTAACAGCACATGATTAATCACTGCATTTGTGGAAGATATCCCAAAGTCAGAGGGTTTTAGTTTTTTGGTTTTTTTTTCAAACACCTGAGTCAGTCATTGCTGAGTTGTTGCTGACTGCGTTCTGCTTATGCTTAACAAGTTCTGTTCTATGCAAACATTTTTGTATTTGCTGGTATCTATAATTTCTTTGTATATCTTACAGAAGAGTGCAGGCTCTCTGGCTGTACATAGTTTAAAAAACAGCAAGGGTTATTAGGGAGCAGTACTAAGGATGATTTGTAAAATCCATGTCTGTGCTGTCAGTGGGAAATACTAGCAGTGTATTTCAGAAGTATGGTTCTGTTACTTTTCAGCATAAAAATTGAGAAGGTTGATGTAGAGTTTTTAACACAGTAAAAAAGGATAATTAATTTCTGACCTAGTCAAATCTTAAACACAGCAAAATCCCAAACCTTTTAATGCTTGCCACTGAAGCTGTTTGTATTAGCTGTATGTGTTAGAGTGAGATGATGATTTCTTAAATTTTAAGGCTATTTTACTGTATTTCTTGCTTGGTAAGAAAACATGAGTTTCATTTTGCTATTGGAGATGATCTCAGCTATTTAAAATGACCCTTGCTGTGTGTGGTGAATTCTGAATTTTGACCCTAGACTTCCATGTGTTGTGTTTTTAGTGAGGTTGGCTGGGACATGTGGTTGTGCCATGGAATGTGATCTTTGCCAGTCCTTAGGAACAGTGGAATTTCTTGAATATGCTAGCAAATATAATGATGACACACTTTTGACGAGGGTTTGAGGTGACAAGAAGGAATTGTAGTTACTTATAACTGGCAGAATAAAGTAAGTTGTTTTCATAATGATGTTGCAGCAGGAGAGCAGTGCTTACTCTTGGTGAAGTGATGTTATCCTTGTGTGGAGTTCTGTATTTTCAACATCTTTTTCAGCATGCAGTCCTGCCTGAAGCTTCGTAGCTGGTGAGTGCTATACAGCATCAGAAGGGAGAGCTGCATTATGTCTGTCACAGGCCTAGTCATATACAGCCCTCAGACCTTCAGAGGTTTCTTTCATGGACCAGAATCTCTCATCTCTTCCTTACTTTTTCTTATTTTGGCCCTGAGATGAGGCAAGGAGGACTTGGAATGAGTCTAACACTTACTTGGCACTCCCATGTTTTCCCCCTGCCCAAGGAAGGCCCAGACGTCTCCCATAGTGTTGCACTTGTATTTCAATCTGCCGCAAGCTAGCATGAATGCTGAAAGGGACGCTGTGCATGGATTTAAACTCCCTTGATCCAGCCCCTTACCCTTAGCCTGTTGAAATTGATCAGTTGACCACACTGATCAGTTGCGCACTGGTGTAGGTCTGGACAGGGAATTATGGATGGAAACCAGAGGATGCAGAAGCGGCCAGAGGCAGGATAGCTTAAGTAAGCAGGATGTAAGTCTGGATGCCTTGCAACTGTAAGGAAGAAGAGCAGTTATCTTGCTTGCTTTTCCCAGCCCCATTTCGGGGACCCAGGGGATGATTGTTTTATGCCATTCACCCTGGTACATTGCTAAATTTATAATGAGTGTCTTAAAACTCAGACATTCATGTAATTTATCAACTGGTGTTTAGGACCTGTAGAGCCTAAAAGTGTTGTTTTACCAAGAATTATCTCATCCTGCAAGTGGAATACTGCAGGAGAAAGAGGAAAAAAATTGTTACCTGGTGGTAGACCAGGTGTGAGGGCTGAGAATGTCAGACTCTACTTGTGTCAGTGCAATGAAACTTGAAAAACTGCATTGCTTCTTTATGCTGTTGCTGTGGTATCTGAAAATAGCTTTACATTTGTTGTTTGAAAGTCAGGTATCAAAGAACAGGTATGGAAAGTAAAAGTAAGATGTTTGTTATTTTCATTAATGCAAGGGTAAGCAGACCTGAGAGAAATTACCAGTTTTATAGTTAGTTGTTGTTGTTAATTCTTTATTCTGTATCAGGTTTTCAGGGGAAATAAGTGTAGAAGCCAAGACTGGGTGTGCTTTGAGAAGATTCTCTATATGACTTTATTGCATAAATGGGTGACAGGAAAAAAGGAATTGAAGTTCTGTGTAAGTCTTAATATCCCTGTCTTCTGTCATAGGGAAACCCAAGTGGTGAAACTTGCTGCTGAAAAATCAGCTTCCCAAACAAACAGCACATGCATAGAGGCACTGGCTTCAGCTTGGAGCTTTGGAAAGAGAATTGACAGTATTTGATGGTGACTCTTCAGCTAACTGCCATAGAAATACAATTAATTGAGGAAAAAGCATTTTGAAAGAGGGTTTTCTGCACCACCTTCAACGTATGTCATGCCACATGGAGGAAAAATTGCATGGATTTTACTGTTCAGGCAGCATGATTCATGTCAAATACAAAGCTGGATTTGTGTGGTTGGCAGTAGAAGCCAACCTCTGGAGGACAGGTGAAGCACGTGGGAGTAGTGATGCTTCCATCCCCTTTCTGCATCCAAAACTGAGAACTCAAAATTATTATCACAGACCTGTTTGGCATTTTGTTGTTGTAGTTCTTCACCCCAAATGTAACTCTGAATGTGGCACCGGTGGATTCAAGAATGTATGAATTTCTTTTGGTCCATTCTGGTTGTCTTGTGATATTGAATGGGCATGTTTTTGTCATGCTGTGAAGTGTTGTCCTAACCAGTTCTAGTGACATTCTCATTATGATTTGTGCAATTGAACACGAGAGGAAGATAGTTTCAAAGGGGCAGGTGTGTTGCATGATAGTCAGATTAAGATACTCAGAACTAGAACAAATTTTACCTGTTCATAAGTCAGCGATGTCCTTGCATAACTTGTAATGCTTGAGGAAATCCCTTTTTTTATAGCTTTTTAGGGGTATTTTGGACACAAACAGACAGTTTTGTTGTGGTTTTACAAAAAATGGGTGCATTCCACCTGTGAATTTTAATTGGGATTTTTTTAATAGTAGATACCGCTGCAAGGTTCAATTTCTGGTTTTTATATAGCCAAAGACAGTTAAGTTTTGTTTTCTTTACTTCTCCACTGTTTTGAATAACTTAGTTCAAATTCCCTACTTCAGCAACCTTGTGCAACTCCCTCAGGGAGGCTGTGCTAGGTCTTACAAAACCAGGGAGCTGACTCTGGCTCCTTGAGCAGAAGTTGCCTGTTTCTTCCAGCACAGAAGCTTTTTCTCAGGACAGACAGGTAACCTGTTCCAAGGCTTCTCTTTAGGGTGCAGAATGTTTTGCTGTGCAGTTGAAGAAGTACTGGTTTGTAATTTTATGTGTTGAGGTGAAAATTGCTCCTCTTTTTCCTTCTGTTGCACTTAATGCCAAATAACTTCAAGAAATTAAAAAAAAAAGAAAAAAGGAAGGCAGTATTTTGAACGTGCTTTTAAAGCTAGTTTAAAGCTGTTTTTGCATACTTGTCCCTGAGCAGTGTATGATGTTGACAGTGTGTAGGAATAGGAATATGTACAGCCAAACAAGTTGAGTGTTCTCAGTGGCGCAGAGATGTTTTGGTTGGGAAAACTGCTGCTGTGTGGAAAAGGTAGTTGTGTTTGCCTCCTCTGAGAGTCAAGAAACTTCAGAATCTGGAACCTGTCAGTAACTGGCATATTTTGTTAAAAACTGGCTTGAAAGCCTGAAAAACTAGAATCTGATACTGAACTGGGTTTTTCTGCACTATCAAGGTAGTAAAATAGTAATTTCTAAAGAATGTGAAAGATTCTTCATGTCTTTTCCTTGTCTTTTTCTTTGGGGGGGGATGTTTCTTGGGCGGGTTTTTTTTTTTTTTTTGAAGGGGGCCATGTATTCTCAAGGCAAGAGAGAAAAATACCAAGACAGCATTGAAAAACACTAAATATGAAACACTGTGAAATCTAGGTGTTTTGTAATCTATGTTCAGATAACTCTTAAACATATTCAGACTATCACCTGTCAACATGGCTAATGCAGTTTGTGTAAACAATCCAGAAAAGCAAAACCAGGAAATACTGTAGTACTACATAGTTAAAAAGGAACAAAAGTTCACTGAAAGTGACAAAATCTATTTGCTTATTTGATCTAAGCTCTTAAGAAAGCAGGTGGTATAATACAGCATGTTGATCTTAGTTTTAGCTTTCCTGGGTTGGCATGTTAGCAGAATGAACATGGAAATAGGTAACTTCTCTTATTAATATTAGAAGATGTTTCCCTGTAATTGGCAACTGATAGTCTTTTGGGTAAGACATGTGGTTTTTTGGGTCTTTGGGGGCTTTTTAGCTCTTGATTTTCCTTTAGGAACCTGAAAGAATATCTGATAAAGAAGAATAATGAAAAATGCAGGCAGAATTTGGACTTTCGTTTTCTGTTACTTTTTATTGAATAGGAGGAGTAAGATTTAGAGGCTTATCTGCTATTTCTTCTTGTTCAGGTTTTTTAACCAGCAAATAATTTCCAGGATTGCTCCTTTTCTGATAGAAGGAGAAGGAGATATGGATTACATGGGATTTTATGACAAGAGGAGTAGTAATTGTCTCCTTTATATTGATCTTTTTGAAGTAGAAAAATTGTTGATTGTGGAGGTGGTCGCAGTGATCTCTGCTCTCCAAAGACTGTTTGTGTATTGACCAGAATATTGTAGTGTTCCTTCTGAATTTTTTTTCTTTCCTAAGCGAAGGCTGTGTGAATACATAAAAATTTTACATATCCCTGAAGTGGTGCCTCAAAAAGATTAATCTCAAGCAAAAATGCTGGTACTTGTTACTTTCTTTATGCATTTGTGCATCTTCGTTCCTTCTCTCGTGCGCTGTGGCTGTTGGTCTCACACAATTGTGTTGGTGTTCTCTGCCTTTACTGGAATTTGGTTCAGAACCACTACCATGTTTTAAATTACATTAAAATACTCTTGTGTTGATATGTGTACAGTATTGTAACTGGAAGAAAGCTGAAATTGTGAAACCCACTCAGATTCTTTCCTGAAGAAGGGTTGGGATGCATAGATACTATCATGAAAGCTCCCATTCAGTTTTATGGAAGTTAAGTTGCTTAACAACAAATTCTCTCAGTATCCTTAAAAATGGAGAAACTCTCATCATGGCACAAGCTGGTCCAACCTTGATATTCTTATTTTGTCATTAAGATACAAAAGGCATTTGTAGCTCTCTGTCCCCAGTTTAGTCTCTGTATTTTTCTTGGCTTTTTTGAAGATGCTTGTGAGATTTGAGGAGTGCCGAGGTGGCAGGAATTAATACTGAGGATCCCAGCAGAGTTTGAGTGAGATAGAGATCTCTTTTCGAGATCTTACAGGGCTTTCTTTACTTCATTGTTTCAGAACAAGGTTTCGCATGGTCCTTTGCTTCAGGTTAAAGCTCACGTACTTACTTTTCCTATAATGTTTAGTAGAAGTAGACAGATGTCAACAGGCAAGTAAACGGGTCAGTTAAATTAAGATGTTTTTTATGAAAAGTAAACTTTGCAGGCAGGAAAGGGGAAAAAAAAATTGAGCTTTGCTCTCTAAATATTGCAGCACGTTTGTTACTTGATTTTTCACCTCCAGTGTCTTGTACGGGTGGTGCAGGTATAATCACCAGGCCCATCCAGAGAAGGTGGGGACAGTGTCAGCAGAAGTTATTTTAGTGTTTCAGATCAATTATTTAAATACAGTGATGGTAATATGCGCTGTTCTTGAAGTTTGTAGTCTAGCCTACCTTTTCATGTAATTAAAAACTGTAAAACCACACATAGCATTAACAGGAAAGTTCTTAGTCACAGACACTGTCTGTAGGCAGCTGTCTGTGCAGTCTTACTCATAGCTGTATGTTGGCTTTATTGTGGCTTCCACATAAACTTTTAAAATAGTTTTTCTAAGAAAGCCAGTATGTATAGTTTGTGGCTGACTTGAAATAGAGGGAGCAAATATAACTCTAGTTGTGATTATCAAGGTATTTATCTGGAAATGGTATTTCAGTAAGGTCAGTGTATAGTGCTGTAGCACTAGAAATGTTCCCAAACTTAAAATATGGGCTCCCAAAGAGACTTCCAAGTAAAGACAATTTGTTTATAAGCTAGTTTTCTTGAATTTTCTTTCTTCTTCTCTTCATTTAGAATCACAAGGATCTGGTTACAGCAGGCATGTGCTTGAATAGAAAATGAAAAAAATGCTCCTGATCTGGATGGTAATTGATGTGCAGGAGGAAAAGTAGTACATGGTAGTTGTTCTTTGCATTTTTAATTTTTTTTTAAATGCAAGTAGGATGCAACAGCCAGAAGTACCTTGTAATACATTAATGTGGTTTGGAATTTGACAGATTAGAAGCCCTTCAAATAAATAAAGTGTATGCAAACACACATATATGAAGGATTGTGGATCTTTTATGAAAAATTTTGTTAAGGTGACTATCCCTTTATTCTACATAATGTATTCCAGGCTGTCTTTCATTTGTAATCCAGTAGGTGTTTTTCTTTAATCTTTGAAGACTTAGTCACAGTTGTCAAAATAATGAGCTATTCGTGGTGTAATTTTTCTCCCCAAGCTTAAGTAATCATTGCCAGAAGAAACAGTTTAGAGGGTTTTTTTTTACCCATAAGTTTAGACTTAAGTCTTCTGAAAACCTGACAGGGCATAAGTTTTAAGATCTTCTGCAGTACCTGCTGTAAAGGATCACCTGTGAGGTTTGGGTCGAACAAGAGCACCTGAAGGATGTCTGCCAACCTGCAGTGCTCACATAGATGTTTAATTTCATGCTCAAGTCCTTGTTGGATTAAAGGGTTTAATTGTGTTATAGCTTCTGGCAAGCTGGGAGTAGTGTCTTGTGTGTAGCATGGCTACAGGTGGTCTCTTGACAGGCAGGCAGTGGCAGTGTGACCAAAGGAGAATGAGCCCCTACTTGCAAACCACCTTTCACCTTAGCCCAGCCACTCTCACACCTTGTCCCATGCCTGTGGGCTTCTCTGCTGGAGACACTGATGGCTACTGGCCCCTTCCCAAGGACCACACTGAGGAGGGATGGAATGCTTTTAGGAGCAGAGTTCCTGAGCTGAGGTGCCACAGCTTGGAAATCCTAGCAGCTCATCTGCCTCTTTCCACCTCCGTGGGGATCCAGAGGCTGTCTGAGAGGTGACCTGACCTCCAGCCATCTGCCGCCTGTCCTTCAGTCCCCAGTGACCTCAGATCATAGTTCAGAAACCTGGAGCTATTTGCCGAGACTTGAAAACCTCCATGTCAGGCTGTTTAAAGTAAGCCAGGAAAGTATACGGGTCAGCTGATTTGCTGCTAGGCTTTTCAGAGCAGTTTCACACTTACTGTAGCTATTCATTCAGATGCAAGTGCTTTGTTACAGTGAAAGGGCTTGTACAAGCTATAGGCTGATAGAAGCTCTTTCTCAAGAGAGGCAAAAGAGAATTTTCTTTTTTCCTTAAGGTACCTGAAGCTAAAATAGATTATAATTTCCTCTGGAAATATAAGATGTAGGGAGCTATACTTGGATCTGAAAACTCCAGTAGTGATAGTGGCTATGTTAATTGATAGCCTCTTGTGGCAAGCAGGAATTTTTTGTCATTTTTACCTATTCACTTCAATAGTGAGTAGCTAAAGCCATAGAGGTGATCTGGTGTAAGTTGGTTTGTGGAGAGCTTCATAACTGATCTGATGATTTACAGCGTGCCTGCTCTAGTTTGTTTTCTACAGAATGAAAGGTGGATGGGTTAGGGTTAGGTTACATCCAAAGTAAGTCAGTTACATTCTGCTACTGTTTCTGAAAAGTAACTGGTGGTAATAACATGGATGGGTGTAACGTGGTGGTGTATCTTGTTCAGATACGATTGTGGGGAGAATCAGACTAACTTGCCCTCTTTATATAGCCCAAAAGATGCTGAAAATACTGTTTTGTAAGCAGAAGTGTGCTTGATGTAGCTGTTTGACGCCTTTTACTATACTGGTAGCCACAAAACATACACTGTTGAAGATCTGGAAAAGACATTGTATAGGCTCACCCTTAGAGACAGACCTGCAGTATTGAGCTGCTTCTTGTAATTTTCTCTAGCCTGTTTCTTTTGAGGCTTCTGTCTTCTGAGTCATTTTAATCTTTTGGGACAAGAATGAAGCCTTCAGAATTGCAGTGGGTATTTTTTTGTCAGGTGCACCATCTTACCACTTGCATCTTTGGGAACTCCTTTACTATTGACTGTAGTGAAATCTACTTCAGACCGTCAGTGACTTGCATTTAAAAAACACAATGCCTTTACAGGGCTCAGCCTTCTAAAAGTGCTTTGATGAGCATTAGGAAATATATATGCTAAATACAATCTGATGTAACAGTGTTATGAGTCTGCATATTGGAAGCATGTTATGTAGAAGAGTCTTGGGATAAATGCTCTGTTGTGTCCAGTTGTGATTGCTTTAGAGTGGCCCACTCTTGACCTGTGATTACAGCAAAATAAATATGAGCATGCTGGGTTTCATGGTCAGTATCCAGAGCCTCTTTCCTAAGCTGGGGCATAATGCAGTTCTTTAATAATGGAGGAAAGTGTTGGAAGTGCTTTATATGAATTTAGTAAAGGTAGTTGTTTGTGAGGCTGGCTGGTGTCTAATCTCTCTCTAGGGACATCCTGTACCAGCATGTGAGGGGTCCCAGACTCTTACCAGTATCAGTAATTGCTACTGCAGTACAAGTACTGAATAATTTTGTGCTGGGTAGAAATCAGCCAGCTTGGGATAGGAGAAACAAAAACTGAGTTTTAAAAGGGCTGATGTGTCTGCTTTTTATTAGGTCTGCTTATTTTTTTTTTTGTGTTAACTGCAATGTCAGGGTCTTGGCTCATTGGATGCAAATGTAGCAGTTCTGGTTTTTGTCAGGAATGCTCTGCCCTGGAAATCTGAAAAATAAAAGACCAACTATTGGGGGAGGATTTATTATAATTCCCATATCAGAATTTACCCTTCAGGATTATGTGGTACTGATGTGAAAGCCTGTTTCTTACCTCTTTTTAGAAAGGACGTTTTTCTGACGGCTTCCCAGCTCTGGAGAGTGCAGGAGGCTCCGAAAGGTGGCAGGTACGTACATTGAAACCAGAGGTACATCCCCACAGTAAGGGGGGCTGTGTTTGGTTTGTGGTGACTTTGTTACAGGTGTCCTTGTTAGCAAAACAAATAAGTGTACTTCAGGAATACTGGGGACTTAGTGCATACTGAAAAATGTAAATCAGGATTGCATTATAAGTTTGATTTATTACATTCTTTTGCTTCAAGACCAAAATACTCAGAAAACTTACCAGGAAAGAACTTCTTTCACTCAGGAATATACTCTGTATTTACCTGTTCTTTATTTACCGCTAAAAGGTCATTTTCAGAGTTGCACCTTCCCTGTGTTATGTGTTTTATATGTATGAAAGAGTACTGGGCTTGCTTTTGACTCTGAAAGTGCTGCTGGACACCTAGTGTAGTTCTTTTTAAAGCACACATACCTTTTAATTTAGACATGCGGGTACTTTCATATGTGCCATTAGTTGCCAAGAGGCATCTTCAAATAACTTCAAATGAATCATTCAGCCCTATGAGCCCAAGAAAAAATGAGAAAGAAACTGAGCAATATTTTTGTGACAGTATGTTTAACTAGTAGGAGAAGATGAACTTCAGGAACTTACTTTCTTGCTTGGTTTTAACTGCAGCACTGTCACTATCAGAACCAAGGTTTCATAATTGGGAGTACCCAGTCAGGCAGAAAATGATCTTAGAACATGCCCAGGGCAGCTCTGGGATATTTGGGATAACTCAGTATCCAAGTTAGCTCTCTTGTGTTGCTCTTTGAAGTTGAATCCTATTCCTAGAGATCTACCCACAATAATCTTAAAAATAAGGATTTTAACCTGTCTTGTCATAATTTTTTTTTTCACATGATACCTAATCTTTGTGTAAACTTTGCCCACAGAAAAAGAATGTAGTAGGAAAAGAACAGGAATGTGAGTTTAAAAAAAGTAATGGATCTTTAGCAGTATCCCTCTGAAGATAAATTCTCTTCTTTAAGCACAAGCATTAGTTTCCTGAGGACTGCGTGATGACGTATTTATCATGCAGAAACAGAAAATATTGATTTCTGGCCTAAAATTGGGAATTTGTTTCCTCAGCTTTTATATTTTAGCACTAGTGCATATCCTCCAGCAGGCTTTGTGGTAGCAATAAAGACCACACCAAATTGTCTTAGGAACCTTTATCTAATTTGTAATCATCTAGCAACTACAAAGTATTTTGGTTACAGTTCAAAATGGAACTAATCCCATGCTCTGCATATATGTTAATCATAAAGGGCTACTGGTCTGCTAGTTTGAGGCTGTACCTTACCTGAGGAGAAGATGAATCCATATGTATTTTATAGTAAAAAGATTGTAAATAATGATGTTTTTCATGGGACTGTATAAAAATGGCACTGTGCTTGAGGTTTTTAAAAGGATTACAACTAAAACACCCTGTCTTTACTGGTCTGAAATTCACAAACTATGTAAATAGAATTCAGATGTCAAAGATAATTTGCACACTTTTCTCTGTGTAATTTTGATTACTTAAAATACAAATATTGCCAACTTTTTCTTTTAGTTTTGGAAACAAAATTGAAAGAGAAAAAAACAGGTTTAAACAAAATCTTGTTGGATTTCTCTGGTTTGTTTTTCAAGTATGGAGCCTTAGAATCTGTTCTAAAATAGACATCAATAAATATTGAAGCAGGCTTGTATTCTGTTAAAGCTTCAAAAGAAAGTTATTTAGGGAGAACTTGGAATTTATGCCGTCTGACAGTTGAATACTTTAACTCACCCTTTTCTGCTGGCAGATGCAATTCACTCATAAATTCGCCTGTCTCCACATACTGAGCTTCATATCCCTCATCATAGTAACTTACAAGTCACTCCTTGCAAGTTTTGCAAATGTTTTCAGGATTTTTGTAGTTTGTTTTCTTTTTTTTTTTTTAATTATCTAAAAATAGTGGGGTAGACAGCCTGGCAAACCTGCCATGGTTGTTTCACACCTGGCAGTGGGAAGGAAGGGTGTCTTGCAGTTAGTTGTTCTTTACTGTGAGGTCCTCATTGTGCTGTCCCTGGACAATGTGTGATGGTGATTTTATGGAGAGGTAAGGAAGTATGTGTTTTAAAGGGCCTTCCTTTACGGAAGGTGGTCTTTTGTCTGGCAGCCTCACTGGGGGGCTGGCATCACCTGTGGTCATGGAGCTGTGCATTGCTCGTGTTGGGGAAGAAAAGTGGGTGATAGCATGAGTGAGAGAATAAGTACAGAGTAGATGAGGAATTGCAAGGAGAGATAAACCCTGTGGAGAAGAATAAAGTGCAGTACAAAAAGGGAGGAAAATCATGGAGGCACTTAGTATGGCTGGGGAATCATGAAGAGAGTGATGGCATTAGGCCAAAATGGCTAGCGGGTCTTTGGCTTTCTTGAAGGGAGAGGGTGGATCCTCTGTGATGGTAATGATCCTTTCTTGGAAATCACAAGAGTCCCACCTTATGATGCTGACTGTTTCTGGTGTGTTAATAAATTCTCCTGGTTTTAACCTTCATATACAAAATAAAACTAGATCCACTTAGCAGTTTATGTAATACTGAGCCAAACAGAAGTTGCATAATGCAACTAAGTGTTTATCAGAAAAATAAATATTTCAAAGTGAGTGTTGCAAAATTTGCTATTTCCTAGCTTTGAAATTCCAGAATCTGGCTACCTTGTGTGGTATTTATTCATATGAGATATGCACTTGCATCCAGCTGTACCATGCTAACTGGGGAGGGAGACACTTGCCTCTGGGTTGCATGACTTATTAAAAAAACATGGGTACTGGCAAGGGTTGTGGAATTGACATCTCTGAAAGATGAAATTTTGTGTTCACAAGTACTTCTTTGTGTGTACTTTGCCTCTGTGTCCTGGAGGGTGAGAAGGATGACAGTCTCCTTCCCACGATTGGTTTTCCAGCTTCTCTCATTGCATGACTAGGATTTTGCATTTTTCCAGAAGGTGGACTAAAGCACTGCTTCCTTGATGCCCAGTGGCAGAGGTGATGTGAGAGACAGATGGTTTCTGATCTTTGTAACTGTCAGTATATGCCATTGCAACTCCCAACAAGTTTCAAAACTTGTGCTAGTATTCCTTACTAGCAGTTATGCCGCCTGAAATTTTTCTAACAGCTTTGAATTTCTATACTTCAAGAGAGCAGAAGGTTGTTTCTACCTATTTCTCTTTCCTTGCATTACAATTTTTCATGTCAAGGAGAACGTTCACAGCTTTGAGCTTCCAGCTGGGCTCTGCCAAACTGACAGGAACTGCATTGATTGTTTCTGCAGTTACCCTGTTTTTAGTCACCATAAGTACAAGCATCACAGAAAACTCATTTTGCTCCATTTCATCGTTACACATTACATCACTGATGCAAAATTAACATCAGAGTCCCTAAATTATGGATTTACTGATTATTTACGTCAGAAAATTTTTAACAGTTGCACAGAGCCACAGTAGACCTGTGGTCATTTTAATCAGAATTTAAGTATGTAGCCAAATATTGCAGGTTTTTTCCTCCTTTACTTCTTCGGTGTACTTGTTTCCAGGCAAATTGTGGCTTATTTTTTTGGGAGTAATGCTTGAAGTATTAGGAGACCTAACTTTTCAGAAATTCAGAGCACTCAGATCTAATCAAAGCTAGTGATTGCTGATGGAACTGAGTTAATCTGGAAATGAGGCCATTGTCTGGGCCTTCTAAATTTATTTTTTTTACTTTTCCTTCTTGTACCACTTGTGTTATGTTAAAAGAGGTTCATATTGGATTATAAATGACCTCTCAGTGGATGTCAGTGCAGGACTTACTCCAGATAATTTTCAGCACAGGGAAGGGAGGGGCAGGGGAGAGGAACTAAATTGAAGGCTAAATTAAAGGACAAGGTTCTGAGTGCATTTTCATGTCTATTTAAAGTTATAGAAATGAGAACAAAGTGGATCTTGCACAATTGGGCATGTATTGCTCACTGTAGTCATTTTGTATCATGCAAAATTTTGCCCTGGATCAAGTAATGTCTGACAAGTCAAAATTATTAATGTGAAAAAGGACCTTTCTTGCAATCCTGTACAGTAGGAATGAAATCACAGATTTACATTTTGTATAGCCAAAGTGATTCTCAGTCCACACAGCAAAGCAGGCATTAAAGGATCCAGCCAGACCCTTTGTTTCCTTCAAAAGATAATGTAATTCAAGCTTCGTTGTCATTTTGCATCCTGAGGTAGGCGAGCTAGACTAGAAATGTAATGTGACTATGGGAAGTCTCAGGATTTTCCTTTACTAGGGCTTATATTTGCTAATTCTCTTTGAAAGTCCAAAAAATATACAGGACTTCAGAAATCTTCTCTGGAGTTGTCTCTGCTGTATGGTATTGTACATAGCTGATAGTGTTAAGGTGTCCTGGCTGTATCTTTAAAAAATAAATCAAAAATAAAATTAAAAAATAAAATCAAGAGTTAACAGGGAATTGATTTTTACGTGCAGTTTTTTCAGTAACAAAAAGTAGCATTAAGCAAAGGATTAGCTGTGTTCAGATGGCTGTTTTCCTCCTTACATTTATCTTAAAATAAAATAGCTAAAGTGTCTGGAACTTAATAATTGAACCATTGTTCCCTTTTTAAACACTCACCTGTAAAGCTGTTTGCTTGCCTCAGAATATGTCATGCCTTGTAACTCAGATGAGTGAGCACTTTTTAATGTATTGGAGAGGAAAACCTGGAATTGTTTGTGTATGATGATAAACAGGAAGGATGAAAGACACACAAAAAAGCCTAGTAAGCTTAACTGAAAACATTATTAGAACCCAAAACAATTTATATGATCTGCTACAAACAGTTGGATTTGATCCAAAGTGCTTACCAAGACAAAAAAAACAACAACAACAAAAAACAAACAAACAAAAATCAAAAAAAAACCAAAACAAAACAAAAAAAAAAAAACCAGAAAAAATTACAAAGTTACAGGTTCAGCTTGAGCAAGTCACAGTCTTGTGTGGATTTTTTTCTTAGTAGATAAGATACTTGTAGAAATAAATAAGATTTTAAAATCTTTTAGTCTTGCCTGTGATCATTTAGTAAAGCAGGTGTAAACACTTAGAATGTAGTTGCCCATCTTTTACTTGGCCAGTTTACTTAAGATCCACTGGCTGTGCTTATTCGAGATTCCTTGCCTTTTCCTGCTTAAACCCAGGACCTCCCAGAGGAATCTTGCTTGTGCTTAAAAATATTCTTGCTCAGCTTTCCCTTAGTCTTTTTACCTCTGTGTTTTTCAGGTATTGGTCCCTTCCTTTTCAGTGTTACTAATGATTTTGTAACCTTCTGTCATGGGCTGACGCTGGCTGGATGCCAGGCTCCCACAAAAGCTGCTCACTCACTCTGCTGAGCGGCTGGACATGGGAGAGAAGATTTAAGGAAGGGTTCATAGGTGGAGATAAGGACTTAGAGATTGCTTATCTAATATCATCATGGGAGAAGCAGGCTCTAATTAGAGAGATGAATTGAAAACATTACTAACACAGTCAGAGCAGGATAATGAGAAGTAAAAAAAGCCCTTAAAAACAACTTCCACCCCACCCCTCCCTCCTTCCCAAGCTCTACCTCCTTATCCCAGTGGTGCAAGTGGACAGGGAATGGGGATTATGGTAAATTCATCAGCCATGGTTTATCCTGCTGCTCAGTGGGGCAAGTCATTCTCCTGCTGCACCATGGGGTCCCTCCCACGGGAGACAGTTCTCCATTAACTTCTCTGATGTGAGTCCCTTTCAAGAGCAGCAACTCCCTGTGAGCTGCTGCAATGTGAGTCCCTCCCGTGGACACACAGTACTCCCAAAACTGCTGCAGTGTGGATCATTCCTCCATTCCACCCCACTCCATGGGGTGCAGTCCTTCAAGGAGAGGCTGCTGCAGCAGGGGAGCAGGGCCCCTCTCTCAACAGTTGGGCTCACAGCCTCCTCTCAGGCATCCACCTGCTCCAGCCTGGGGCTCCTCCATGGGCTATGGGTGTATCTCAACATCCCCGTGGACCTCCATGGGCTGCAGGGACGCAGCTGCTTCACCATGGCCTGCACTACAGGCGGCAGGGAAATCTCAGCTCTGTGCCTGGAGCACCTCCTGCCTCTCCTGCTGCACTGACCTTGGTGTCTGCAGGGATGTTTCTCTCACATGTTCTCACTCTGCTCTTTCCTGCTCAAAACTAAAACTGTTCCACCAACTGTGTTTTGATTTCTTCTTAAGTGTGTTATCACAGAGGCCACCATTTGTAATTGGGCCAGCCTTGGCCAACAGCCCATCTGTCTTTGGAGCTGCCACAGGTTAGCTCAACTGGATGTGGTGGAAGCTTTTAGCAGATTTTTTTCACGAGCCACCCCTGAAGCCCACCTGCTGCCAAAACCAGGCCATGCAATACACCTTGTCTTGCCCTGCTGCTGGATAACCTCTGAGTATTACACTTATCTTGTATTGTAGTGTGTCTCCCACTAGAGACACTTGAGTCACCTCGGTGACTCTGGCAGGTGTGGCACAGTGAAAATTTAGCATCTTGTGCTGTGCTGCAAAGGACATGTTTTTTTCATCACTACCCCAGGTGTCCAGGCCTCAAAACCTATTTATGATCAAGTAATTGATGAATGCACTTACTGCTTCTGGAGTCATCACCTAGGAGTGGTTGCAGGAAGACAGAAGGAGTGAAGACTTCTGGAAGATGGTGTAGAAAGCAGTGAACAGTTTTGTTTATTAGGACAGGCCTTTTGTGGTCTGAGAGGAATAGTTGACTTAGAGATGCAATTACTTTCATGGTACTAGCAGTTTCATTGTTGAAGTGTTTTCTCTCTTAATTTTTGTATGCAGTGCATTAGCTCTTTGTTTCTGTAGCTGTGTTTTTACCCCCTGCACACCACACACCTTGAGTGAGTTAGTAGCATTACAGGAAACTTCACTAAAAAAAGACTTCTGTAAGATCCCTAGTGTGGGAGGTACAGCAGACTGTGTAACCATTCTTACTATTAGTGCTGCACTTCTCATGTTCTTTGCTCTGTGATACTAGTGTTTTTTGTTATCTTTATTTATTGTTTGTTAGAGAGGTAGGATTTTCTTTGACACACTGTTGAGAGAATAGACTGGAATTAAGTTTTGTGCATTAAGCATAATTGACCATTCAAAGTATTTACACTTGGAATTCTAGATTGAAGTGATTGCTTTCAATTATTGCCCATTTGCCATGTAGTGTGTGTCTTGTTTTTAAGAATATGATTTTCACCAATTAATATATTTTGTATCCAAATTAAGATATGCAGACAACTGTAGAAATACTGCAACGTGAGTGCTATTTTTGGCAGTATTTGGTTTGCTTTCTCTTCTGCTTCTTGCTTCCCTCCTCTCTCCACAGCATCATTTATTTCTCTGGTGAAACAGAAGAATGCACTCAGTCGCACTTCTCAGCAGCTCTGCAGCCTATGGAGTGTGTGGGCAGTCTCTGTATGCAGCATCCTGGAAAATGTGCGTTCTCTTGAAGTGATCTGCTGAAAAGCACGTACTTGTACAGTTGTTCCAGCCTCCCTTGTTGTCTCAAGAGCTGAAATGCCTGGTCTCTAATACTCCCTGGGGTCTCCATTTCATTTGCCAAAGAAACACTACCTGCGCAGTTATCCAGTGAACCCCGAAGAGCAGGGACACTGAAGATGGCTCTGCGTGCTTTTTATGCTGTTTGGGCTTTGCTGCTAGAAGTGGCAATAGCATTTGGCCCAGTGCCAAGGATCACTTGGGAGCATAAAGGTAAGAGCAGAAATTTAAGTATTGTAACATGGGATAGTGCCACATCCTCAGGTTTTCTGTGGGATTTGAAGCTCCGTGAGGCTTTAGGTTTTTTCAGCCAACTTGCTGTGAACTGGTCAGGTGTTGCTACTTTGTTCACCTTCTGAAATGCTTAGGACCAGAATATTAAAAAGTCATTCACATGCACTGGGTTAACTGATTTTGGTTCCTTCAAGCAACTTTGAAAGCAGCTTTTGAAACAGAGGAGGAATTCGAAATTTGGCTTTCTCAGCTCAAGGGTATTGCAAGAGAAAACCCCAATAGGTGTATTTTATTTTAAACAAATTATTTGCACCTCTCTGGCTAACAATCTATTTTGACACCGAGCTGTCTTGAGCATTAAATAAATAAACAGATAAAGGAAAAATCAGCATTTGGCCCTCTTTTGACAGTATTTTGTGGTGTCTAGATATGAAAGTCTTTAACAGAACAATGCTTTTTTTGCATTTGAAATTGCAGCATGTATTCCTAATCTACCAATACAATAATCAGATGTCTGCAAATACAAGTGCAATGAGAAGTAGTAGAAATCAGGGGGTACCTAGTTTTTGTTTAATAATTTTGTCTGGGTCTGAAAAGAACTTCAGAGCAAAGTCTATAGAATAGTTATTTGTGAATATATGCATTTTCCTCTTTTTTCCACTCTTAACCCCCCATTACCCTTGTAGCATGGATGTTTTAAGAGATTTTGTCTTTGGGTCCTTCTTTAACATACGTAAGCAGCAATTGATTACTTTCCCAAATGTACAGTAACTGAACAAACCCAAACAAATGGATTGGCATAATGAAGCAATCTTAAATAAGGGTGTTAAATTCTGAGTAGACATTCTGTAGGAAAAGATAGATGGAGATTAAGAATGTAGTAGGAATAAGCAGATTATGGGATGACTGTAGGAAGTGTTTTTCATGACAGATAGTTATAGCAGTTAGTGAGTTGCTGATACAGCCTTTCAGAAAGGGTGGCCTAGACAAGGCTTGCAGTTCCTGCTTACACTCCTTGATGCTTCTATCTTATAATTAAAATTTGGCAAGTTGCTATTTAATGGTATTGTAAGGTACTGCTGACTCACATCCAAATAAATATAGTCAAATAGTCAAAATAAATGGAGTTTATTTTCATTCCTGCTATTTCTTTCTCTGTCTGCTAAAGATTGTTGCATTTAAATGTTGGAGACCTTCTTTAAATAGGAGAGGGAATTTAGTTCAGTGGAGTTGCATGAACCGGTTCATCCATTTTGGGAAAATTTTCCTGCCAAGTAAAAGATTTCAAAATTACATGCTTGAGAATCTAGTTTAAAATTAATGTTTGTGGAGTATTACAATCGAAAATGTGCAATTGCTAATGATACAATTGGAATTAATAGTACATTGTTTTCATCTGTATCATTAAAAGCCATGCTTAATTAATCTTGCGTCTTCATGTAAAAATGACTGAAAGCTTTGTACGTTATAGTTGTACATTCAGAAAAAATACCCTTTTGTATTAGTCAGTTTGTGTCATCTTTCTTCAAGCCATTCTGGTCCGTTCTACACACTTCCTCATTCCGCTGCCTTTTCTCATATCTCCTGCTTTTTCGTGTCTTATTTCTATTCATCTTGATTTTTTCCTCATGCTGTTATTTTGTGTGTATGTTGTGTATTTCATCTATGGTTTTCACTTCACAATCAGCTACAAAGGGTTTGTTATTTGCTTCTGTGTCTTTCTGTTATGTCAGTATGCTGAAGAGTTGTCTTAAGGTGCAGGATATTTTGTAGGATTTGTTCAGGGTAGTTGCAAAGGGATGTGGTGGCTGGCCTGATTTTCCACAGTAGCTTGGTATATGGAAAGGAAAAGGTGAGGAACAATCTGACAGTGGATGTGGAAAATACAAGCACAGAAAAGGCAAGTAGAAAAACAATGAAGAAGTGAGTTAACAGGGATCACCACAAGAGAAAATAATTGAGCATTTGAAATTGAATGAGAAGGTCAGGACAAGTGATTTTGATGTTGGTGGAAGCTGCTGTTTCTGCTGAATTAAGCTTCTGAGGGGTCCCTTGTCTTTCACACGGCTTGTCTGAATTAACCTTTGTTGTTTTCAAGTTTTCCAACAGCTAAGTTTAGACAACTTAGAAAAAATGACTCATGAGCTTGACCCTGAGTGATTGTGTTTCTTCATGAGGTGCTATTTTTTTTCCGTTTCAACAGAGGTCCAGCTAATACATTTTAATGAATCAAAAGTGTCAAACTATTCAACCTTGCTGTTAAGTGAAGACAAAAATGTTCTATATGTAGGAGCCAGAGAAGTGATCTTTGCCTTAAATGCGATGAATATTGCTGAGAAGCAGCACGAGGTATGCCTTTTAATACATTATCCTCCATGTAAAAATTGTACTCCAAATTTGACTTAATTTCCTGATGTCAGCAGCATTGTATTTTAGACAAATAGGTGCCTAAAAGAGAAATTGCTCTGTATGGTCTACTCCAGTATTATTTCTGGAAGATTTTACAGAGTAAAAGAGAATAAGAAAGGAGCAGCTGGATATGAACAAGCAGTTGGAGATTTCCTTGGTATTTTCTTCTTGGGGGCAGGATGGACGAGAGGGACTGTGGGTATCACCCATACATGTTTCCTTAATATCAGGAGTGGGCCATTTTCTCTTAATCTGAGTCAAAAAGTAATCTGAAACAGAGGCAAATCTGGGGCTTGCTCAGAGCAGGCCGCAGAATGTGCTGCAAAAGAAGGCCCTGTCCTTTCAGTCTCATCTTCTGTTTGGTGTTTAGGTGTGTCTGCACAGCAAGTGGTGGTGCAGACAGGTCTGATCAGCTCACTCAGAGAAGTACTTTGAATATGTTTGTGCTGATTTCTCAAAGTAGCTTAGCCCAGGCAGAAGTCTGCTAATGTTATATTGCTTCCAGGTCCTTCCCAGGCTCCTGCTTTTCATCCCATCAGCAACACAGGCTGACATATAGAGATACAGCATGGACTACCACCCAGGGTGCTTTAGAAGATGCTTATATGATTTTTAATCTGAAGAACATGTTCATGGGTGGTGGTGGACACTTTTGCCAGCATATACAACATAATTGTAAATTTGTACTCAGTATAATGCAAATTAGTCCAGTACAATTTCTTTGATTCCTTTCCCCCAAGTGTTTCATATTCAAGTATTAATGAAATAGAGAAGTACTTCAAATTGAAAAAATACTTAAGCCAGTTACAGTTGCATTTCCGTAATGCATATGTTAATGAGAAGTTTGTGGGGAATCATCATTATGAACCTGAAATATGGTAGTTTAATTCTGATTAAGGCACATGGATTTGAAAATGTCGCCTCCCTGGGAAAAAATGGCTTTGAACCTTTGAATGCTACTTGCTAAATGTCTTGCATTTCCTCTAGATGGGGTTGTCTTTTCTTGTGTATGTTGCTGCAAGATTTTCAGACCTTGCATTGACCTAAAGTACAATGTGCTTTTTTGTTGCATGTTTTTTGACTTAGTTACACTGGAAGGTCACAGAAGATAAAAGGACTAAATGTGCAGTTAAGGGCAAATCAGAACAGGTATGTACTTTTATTGAACTTGGAGAAAGATCTTGCACATTTTACTTCAAGAGGAGTGACATTAAAAGAAGAAAGTCTGCAGCTGTTTGAAATTAAAATTTCAAAACAAACACCTCAATTTTTTAAATTAACTTGAGTGTTAGAAATTGCAGCATGCTTAGTCTTTTTTTTTTAGTTCATTATTTTTATTGTTGAATATTATTTGAATGTTTGAAAATCTGAACGCACCCTAATATGTGCTTAATGTTAATGTTTTTCCATTAAGATGATAAACCAGTATTGCTGTCACTGAAGTAATTGGTAGCAACTGTTGTGTCTTTTTATTGCAATAATTCCTTCACAGCATTTGATTTTATGGAGTGAATGATTAATTTTGTGTTCTTTGCTTTAGGGCATAGGGTTTTTTTATTAGGCCAGTTTATTTTTTCACTAGCTTCGTATATGCGTATTTTGTGTTGCTCAGCAGGTGTTCCTCTTGTGGTGTGACTCAGACAGCTCAGAGGGCACCCGAGCAGCCAGACCTCCTGTCAGCTTGGCAGGATCCCCTGGTGTTTCTGGGAACCACTGACTCCTTATGACTGCCAGGGCACAGGCTGGCCTGCTCATCTTGCCTCTCTTGTCTGTTTACTTGGGGTAGTTGACTATATGTGAACGTACCTTTCTATTTGTGTAACACCACTTTATTTAATGATGCAGTAAAGCAAGGATTTGCTGGGAAAGACTGATGGTCAGGCTTTTAACACAGGTTTGAAAGTATAAGTCTGCAAGTCCTCTGAATACAAAACGCAGATCTGTTCTGCACTTGGAGGGATGTGATCCTTGAACGTGCCACCTGTTTAGTTCGCGCTTTTAAAAACCTCCAAATGCTGCGTCCAGGGCTGATAGTTATCCTGCTTCGTGTGGTTCATCAGGATGGGAGTGAGCTTGTCTCCCTTTGACAGCTACTTCTTTTCCTTGACTGACCACTGATGACTCTCAGTACATTATTTGAACATGAGGTGTGGCAGATATTTAAGGTGTGTTTCCTCCTTGTCTACCTCTGCAGAATAGGATCAGAGAATACTTTTTTTTTTATGGATTAGTTGTGGCTGCTATTAATAATACTGATATGCAGCCATGATGAATATGGGATAGAAGTTTCTCTTGTGCATGAGTGTATGTTTAGCAGACATGTGTGAATCTCCAAAAGTCCTCTCAGAAATTATTGGTGAGTTGTAATAGACCCTATAGATACGTACTTTGATAGCGCTCTGAACCTATTTTAATTTCTCCCAGTTTAGCAGTTCATATTTACTCCTAGCCGTGCTTTTTCCTCACTTCTAACCTTCTACTAGTCCCATTTATGGTGTAGCTATGGTGTTTTGCAGTGTACTACTTTCAAAAGTGTCAAAGTATTAAACCACTACTGATATTTCTTAAACTTAAATGGGCAGTTCTCTCCCCCACCCATCAGCATTGTACTGTATAATGCCAGCAGAAAGCATTCATACAGCTGTTCAAGGGCCTTATCTGGCGGAAAATTGGCTTTACACTCTTCCCCCTGCTTTTTTCTCCTATACAGTCACAGAAATACCTAATTTGTCTCATAAGAAGGAATAGTAAAGTCAGTGCCTAAACTTGCTTAAGAAGTTCATGGAACAGCAGTTAGTGGAAGGATATGGCAGTGTACCAGCAAGAATTAAGGGGTGTTACTGACACTGTTTTTTTCTCTCTCTTTAAGTGGTTGTTTAGAGATGTATTACTTCATTATTGTTCTGAATTTTTATTGCATCCTTTATTAATTTAAGGATATTATTTATTATTAGAGTTTTTGCACTTAGCAAACAACCTTGGCTGTC
The DNA here is from genome assembly GCF_015832195.1 of Motacilla alba alba. NCBI lineage: Eukaryota > Metazoa > Chordata > Aves > Passeriformes > Motacillidae > Motacilla > Motacilla alba. The sequence continues at coordinate 47,061,624 of NC_052046.1, forward strand.
ATTGTTTCATATAGATGTATGGGGGTGACAAAGTCTAAAACTCCATGTTTAACTAGTTGTTCCCTTGAGAGGTATGTTTTGCGCTTGTCCTTCCATAAAACAGCTTGGGATGGACCCTGCTGAGCATGCTGTCCTGCTAGGACACTGAGGCTGCTGCATACTACTGGCTGTAGGAAACCAGCTTCTTGCAGGATTGATTAGAGCTCCTGAAGATTCTAGGGAGATGGTGTCCCGGTGTCACCCATGTGTCACCTGGGCTTGCTGTTGTGATGTGGCATAAGTAGCGGCAATGGACAATGTTGTTTGTTTATGTTGGAATGTGGCAGCTATGGTTTATCAGACTAGTCCTTTCCTCATCCTCTGTTACAGACAGAATGTCGTAATTACGTGCGTGTCTTGCAACAGCTGAATGATACTTTCCTCTACGTGTGTGGAACTAATGCATTTCAGCCAACGTGTGATTACCTGGTAAGAAATGTACACATGTTTTGACTAGCAACAGCTGTAACTTAAAAGCAGCTCAGGTAAAAAATTTGTTACTCTCCTTTCCCAAAATTTTGCATCTTCGCTGTTGGCTGTAAGGTTAGGAACACTTGTTGCACTGTTCCATGGCAGTGGCAGAGTATACTGCTCCTTTTTCAGATCACTTAATGAATTATTGATTTATCTTGTCCAGCTGCAGATCTACTTTTTCTTAGTTTTTATAATTCTTCATGTGTTTTGTGTTAACATGAAAATAGTTACTAAAACTGATATTACACTGTTTGCAACTACCACTCATTACTGAATCTCCCTGAAATTTCTCAGATTCTTGTCTCTCTTTGTCTCTGCTCCTGGCTGTGCCAAAGATGCGTAGTGCTGAATCCTTCAGAGTGAAGTCTTGGCACAAAATTAAAACTCCCTTTTCTCGTCACTTACTCTTGTGTCATTTCCTTACTGCAGCTCTTACCAATTTGAAAATTGAGAAATGTTGTAATTCTTTGTGCCTTTAGCTTCCAGTGCTTTCATTACATAGTACTTTTCATTACATAGTACATTCATTACATACATACATTTCATTTCATACTGATTACTTCCCAAGTGCTGTGGCTACCTTTCAGCTTTCTGCTCCACATTCTTTTAGTTTGTAAGGGATTTATAAAGTAGCAGGAAAAGTACACTGTTGCTTTTTAAAGCCTAATTGGATTATGCCCTATCTCAGAAATTCATCATCATCTCAAAAATTGCTTAATACACCTCAAAAAGCATTTTGATTTCTGAGTCTCCATTTTTTTTCAAGCTAATTGAATAATTGCTGGTTCTTTCTATGTATCAGTTAACTTCTCTGCCTTTCCTGCTGTCTAGCTTTTTTGGGTGCTCGTTCTTGAAGTCTGTCTGGATTTAACTTTTCATCTTTTGCTCTTTTCTGCTTTGATCCTCACAAATTATAGGATCACATTTTTTCTCTGTCTTTGGGTCTCGATAAGATTTTGTGAAAACACATATGCCTTCTGTAATTTTACACAGAATGCCTTTGATACTGGAAGTTGATGACATAGCCCATTATTTAGTGTTTAGTTTTTAGCTAACTTTGCACAAGTTGAGTGGCTAAAAAAGTTCTAATAGTTGTTTTGTGGTTTTCAACAGAATTTAATTTCATTTGAACTTGGAGGTAAAAATGAAGATGGTAAGGGCAGATGTCCATTTGATCCTGCTCAAAGCTACACATCTGTTATGGTTGGTAAGTTCAGACTTTGCATTCCTCATTCTTATGTTTAAAAGTGTTCTATCTTTTCCACTGTCACACTCCAGTCTGTCATTACCAGAACAGTGGCTTGCATTCGTAGTTTTTTGTCTGTATTGTGTATCTGTATAGATGTTTAAATACTTACTTAGTCAACCTAAGCATGTTTCTTAAAAGGAGTACTTCAGACTAGGTTGCTTTGGAAGCAATTTCTAAATTTCCAATTTTCAAACTGTATTTCTAGATGTTAAAATACTTAATCCAAATAGTCTAAATGTACTTAGACTGCCCTTATAGTATCAATTACTGTAATTTCAGTAAATATAACAAGCGGTATTGTTAACTGTCCTGAAGAGGTGCTGCAGAATAGGGAAGTGAGATTTTAATGCAAGTGTACTTACTGCATGGAAACACACCACCAAATCTTAATCTAGGGAAGCAAGAATCTGTGGCTTTTACCTGCTTGTATCAGGATCATAAAAGAGAAGCTCAGCAGCACATGAAACAGGAAATGAGAATAAAAAAATATGCTCCCTGCATTGTGCCTAAATCTGTACAAATCGAGATTGAATAATAGTAGCATAGAAAGAGAGGAAAACAATTCCAGAATCCTGGTGCATTTAAGTAAATGAGCATGTTTTAAGATAAATTGTAGGCTTTCATGTGAAATGTTAAAATGCCACAAAAACAACGTTGACTTTTGTCAGTTCTCATCTTAGAGCAGTAATAATAATAAACCCAAGTGGGGAAGTGTTAGCTTGAGAATGATTGACAGAAATGTAAACATAAAAGACATGTCTAGGGCAATTTGGAGGAAATCTGTGTTTACCTTTTCTTGTGGGAAGTTAAAACTTAGATAGACTCAAAAAATATTTGTGTACCCTTTTTGGTATCCAGTCCATAAGTTCTAATATATTTGGTTTTGTGTTGAAGATGAGGAGCTTTATTCTGGGACTTCCTACAATTTCTTGGGAAGTGAACCTATTATTTCACGTCACTCTCATCAGAGCCCTCTGAGAACAGAGTATGCAATACCTTGGCTTAATGGTAAGTGAGCATAAGAAGCGGTCCAAACAAAGTGGTCCAAACTTTTTCAATATCACATGTACAGAGTTTGAGTGCCTTACCTGGGTAAGAAGTAATTGTCTGATGTCTCAAAGAGATGGATTTGGTTATATTGGCATACACTGTGAGTTTGTGCCCTCATGCATGCCTCCAAGAGATTCTCTTTTGAAATTTCAGGATTTTTATCAGCACTGATGATGAAAACAGCTTCAGAATATACATGTTTCAACTTGACATTAATGGTTTATTTCTTACCTGCTTGTTCATCCTTGCAATAATGCAGCTTAATTATGATGTGGTAAGGAATTGAATAGTTTTGGTCTTGAACTGAATTTAAAAATTCACTGAACTTTGTGAATTTTCAGAGGTTTGAGACTTTGTGCCAAAAAGGACCAAAATAATGACAATTGTCCAAAAAGTACAGGATTCTGAGTTCTGTAATACATGTTGTAATGGCACTGTCATTTTAGAGCTTCAGCTAATAGCTGAAATAGAGAAGAGGCAGGCAAGGGAGGGTTACCTCTCCAGGCCCATTGGAATCTGAAACCACATTTGACTGTGGACTGAAGAATGCTGAAGTAATGAGCTGTCACGTCATAGAGATCTCCCAGTATCTTAGTGCTTTCACATAGGTTTTGTGGTGTTCTGGGTTTTTTTCTGTTTCTGGTGGTTTGTGTTTTTTCTATACAATAGAAGAGTCTTCTGTTTGTATCTGTAGAGCCCAACTTTGTTTTTGCTGATGTGATAAGAGCAGATCCAAACAGCGCAGATGGAGAAGATGACAAGATATACTTCTTTTTCACTGAGGTGTCTGTGGAGTATGAATTTGTTGGAAAATTGATGATTCCAAGAATAGCTAGAGTATGCAAGGTGGGAGATAGTTCAGTTTACTTTTGCTGTATCTCATAGAATCTTGCATGTGCATGGTTAAAAGCATTCATTATTCTGGACCTACTACCAGGTAAATGGAGGTGTTTGAGTTTAGTAAACCTTGATGAATAAGCTGTTCCAGTCAGTTCAACGGAACTGAGAAGGCCTAATGGTTGCTTTGTAAATAAATACTTGATTTGATTTTACACAGTTTTGAAATTTCAGTACATCTGGGGCTTCTGGTCTTCTCTGGGAGAAAACAAAGCAACCATGACAAAACCCAGCAACAGAAAAAGTGTTGCTTCAGTTTTCATTGTTAATTTTTTTTTAAACAAGTACAGCTGCCTGTGAAGAAGTGACTTTGGTTGGAGCTGAGCAGATAGAATGTGTGTCAAGTGACTTTGAAGTAGCTGTGTGCCAACACAACTGTAGTCGTGTCCACAGTAAAATAGTTCTTGACTGTGGTGTAGCAGATGGGACTTCTGTAAAGCTGCTGCAGCTGCCAGAGCCTGAAGGGAAGTGGCCACCAGCAGCCTGATTCTGTCACACTTGCTATGCTTAAACCTCTGTGTGTTAAGCTGATTCAAGTACATCCTCAGTAGTGCTGGTTGAAAGTTTTGCTGATGAAAGTTTTTTCAGTAGAAAATGTTTCTTTAACAAAAACTTTTTCAGTGGAATGTATCAATTTCCTTTTTTTTTTTCCAACAGGAAATTTATCTGGCTGTTTCATTTTTATGAGGTTGAAAGTTTTGACTTTACTGTTTTGTATTTAAACAGGGAAGTCAAAACATCAATAACAAGTTAATGCCCTTGAGATTACCATTAAACAAGCTGGAGGCAGGTTTAGATGGGGCTTGCTGTCATGGCACTCTGCCCACTGACAGCGTGTGCACACTTTAAAAGAGGAGTATTGTGGAATATGAGAGCTTCATTTATTATATTTCAGACTGTTGCTTGAAATAGAAATCAGTGACAGATCGCAAATCTATAAGCATTTATACTTAATTGCTTTAATAAATTTTGCAGATTTCCTTTAATACATTGCATGCACAATTGGATAACGAATGGAAATATTAATACTGTTTCAATATGCCTTTTTATAAGGGAAATGTCAGATCTACAGCACAATTATCAAATATTTTGAAGTACATTTCTAGTCAATACATCTCAACTTAAGCCTTGGTACCTGCAAATCCTTAATAACGGTGGTAACTTCTAGAAGGATTAAACCATTGCTGGATTTCTTCTAATGAAATTATCAGTGTCAGGCAAGTCTTAGGGCATATTGCAGCGTTAGAATTTAAATCAGTTTTGATGTCACCAAACAAATGCAATATTTTGTATTTCTCTTAAAGAACAGTGTAATACTTCCATGCTTGTTTTACTTTTTTCCTAAGGATGCATTGTCCATCTCAGTTTTTCTGAGTGATGCTGAAGTATGGTTCTTCATTAACTCTCATATTTCATCTTCCCTGTATGTGTGATAGAAATAATTTTGCATTATTTTTGTTGAACCAATTTTCCTGTGGCTTTCATACTGTTTTGTTTGGGAATGTGTTAGTATTTATTGATGGTGCTATAGATGAAATATCATAAAACACCAGGGCTTAGTAATTGCAGTGCTATATAGCAGTGGTTCTTAAGTGCAAAAATGCTGCTAGTTCTCACAAACATCTTTTTATTTTTTTAATACCATAAGAGGGACCAAGGAGGATTAAGGACCTTGCAGAAAAAATGGACTTCGTTTCTCAAGGCCAGACTGATTTGTACCATCCCTGATAAGAATTTAATTTTCAATGTTATCAATGACGTTTTTATTCTCAAATCTCCAACTTTGAAGGAACCAGTGATATATGGAGTCTTCACCCCACAACTGTAAGTGTGGTATAGCCTTTTCCTGGATAAGTACCTTTAATCTCCATTCATTACTACAAGAAAATGATAATTACTCCTATGTTTTGTTGGATTTTGGTTTTTTCCTAATTTCTTCTTGAATTAATAGGAATAATGTGGGATTGTCAGCAGTGTGTGCGTACAATCTGTCTACTGTAGAAGAGGTTTTCTCAAAAGGAAAATACATGCAGAGTGCTACAGTGGAACAGTCTCATACAAAGTGGGTACGATACAATGGGGAAATTCCGACTCCTCGACCTGGTGCGGTAAGTTTCTGTAGTCTTGGATCTCACGACTTTTTCAATGCTCAGGAGGAAACAGGCTAGGGAATACTAGCAACCTACTAATGTTTGCCCTCACCTGGTTTCTTCTTGTAAAAACTTCATAGAAAAATACTCAAATGATATGTTCTGAAATTTTTATCTGGGAGTCTTTGGGTTTTGGGGTTTTTTAATTTGGAATTAAATTGTTTGCTGGTTTTGTATTTCATTATTTTCTTAATAATTTTCTCATTGAGAAATAGAACTGAGTTTACACCAGCAACATCACACACTTTTTGTTCAGATGATAGGAAGTATAGCATCTGTTGCATTGTCTCAGTAGAATCAGCCTATTTATCTAATGCACTGCTCTGCAAACTCAAATTTTCGTAGTGCTGCGTCAGACTTTTTTTACTTCTGTATGTTCCTTACAGTCATACTGTTGCTAGTGCTGACAGAGTTGATTGTTAAAAGTACTGAAGGTGCATGAGAGCACAGAAGGAATATTGTCCTATAATGTATTTTGGACCCAAACAAAAATGTAATCTAAAGCTCAAGGATTAGCACATAAAAGTGCTGTGAGATCTGAGGACCTTCCTTGGTACAATGAGTATAGTGTATAGGTGTGATTACTGGCCAGAATAATGTGGAGAAGAAAATGCATGCAACTGCTGTTAATTGTCTTCATTTTGTACAAGTAAATGATATCATTTGGTTCTCTTTTTTCTTTTTCACCCTCTCCCTGTCCCCTCTTCTAGTGTATAAACAATGAAGCCAGAGCATCAAACTACATGAGTTCTCTGAATTTACCAGACAAAACATTGCAGTTTGTTAAAGATCATCCTCTAATGGATGACTCAGTGACCCCAATGGGAGACAGACCTCGCCTAGTAAAGCGAGATGTGAAGTATACTCAGATAGTAGTTGACAGAGTCAGAGCACTCAATGGCACCATCTATGATGTTATGTTCATCGGTACAGGTGAGTTCTGCAGAAGACCTGGTTTTGGTGGTGCACTGATTCTTAAGTTTTCTTAGAGAAACTCTTGAGATTTCCATATTTACAGGGCTTTTACAGCAGCTGGTACAAGAAAAAAATAAGATGTCACAGTAACGCAACAGTCTTAGGTGCTTTGAAAAAGTATTGCAGGAGAAGAACTGCAAAGCTTAGTGAATTCAGCAGAACTACACAATATAATCCCCAACTGCTCATTCTGTGCCCCAGAATGTTATTTCCAGCTCAGAAGTCCTAATGGCAAGTTTAATGGTTTTCTTTGACACAAAGCTGTTCTGCTGAACAGCAGGCAGATTATTGAGACAACTTACAGCAGTTGTGAAGGCCTTTTTCTTGCCTTTTTATTTCAAGGATCTTACTTAATCATATTGCTCTTTTGTTTCAGATCGAGGAGCCCTGCACAAAGCTATCAGCTATGAAAATGGCATGCATATTATTGAAGAAACACAGCTTTTTCCAGATTTTGAACCAGTCCAATCTCTCTTGCTTTCATCCAAAACAGTGAGTGGTATAAGCATCACAGCATTTATCTCCTTTGTTCTTTCACAAAACTTTTTTTGCACGACTTTGTGACAAGAGACCATTGCTGTGCACAGAGCCAGCCAAAGGCATTTGTAACTCACCATGCTGCAGCAGTCATATATTGCCAGCTGCATTTCAGTATGTTTGGTAGGTGGTAAGCTCCTGGAGGTATTTAGACATGGGGAATGGCTGGAGGAGCACAGGTATGCAGGTCTTCACTTGGTTTCCATGTGCAGAAGCAGGAAACTGTAAGGTGTTTTAAGAAACTAATTTCAGTTTTGCAGGGATGTAAAAAACCTGACCCCTTGTGGCCACTGCAGATTTGTGAGGAAAAATCCCAGGGATTGAGGTTAGCAGAGGAGTGGTGTGTGATTCTGAGGAAGTAGACCTAAGAAGAGAGAACATTCTCCAAGCATTGGGACTCATAATTGTGTAGTTAATTGGCTTCTGCTGTTGCAAATCTCTCAGGCTCCTGTATGCTGATTGTGTCATGAGAGCATGAGAGCAGTCACGTTGCTGCAGCTGTGGGTGAGGACCTCTGGGGAGGTTCTGTCTGCCCAGTGGGGCACCAGCTGCAGCTCCAGCTGCACGGCACAAGGCCTGCTGCACACTCCAAACCTGGCAGCTGTCCTGCACTGTTTATCAGTTGTTTGGTTTAATCCTAGAGTGCTTTTGGGACAGTAGGAGGATGGTCACTGTGTGTAGTTTGTTCATGAATTAGGTTTCTGCCCCTACTTGCTCAGACCTTCACATCCATGAATATATCTGTCTGTGCCTAAAGGCACTTGTAGCATCAGCATCAGTGAGGTTTTCTGGGTTTCATAAACATTTAATGCCTCTTTTGAAATATCTAGTGGTAATACCAGTATTCAGTAGCTACCTAGTGATCCATACATAACTGCTCTGCAGCTTAGGGACTTAGGAATACTTTGAAACAGCTTTTATTTTTGTGTGATATTTAGTAAAATTTTGCACGTCAACATGATCAGCTCAGTGGAACAGAGGTTTATGTCATAATTTTTGCAAGCTCATTCTGCATGCTTGTTTATCCTTTCCTGCTTATAATAGAAAGAAAGGATAGATTATGTTTTTGCTAGACAAACAGAAAAGCAGGGTTAAAAGCGTCTGTGCTTAGTTTTCCGTAAGCGTATTTGTATTATTTTTATTTTTGTACAATATATCACACTGACAACTCACCTATATATCTGTGCAGATATGTATTATGTGTGTGTGTATATATGTACACATACATACACAGACACAAAATATTTGCTTTATCTGCAAAAAAAGGTTTAAACTACTTGCTTTGACAGGAAGTTTTGGAATTTGCCCTGTCACAAAAGATAATGATTGATAGCTCTTCTAACATATATGCGAGTACCCATTCTTTTAATTGTGGGATCATTCCTACACTGGCTTAATTATGATTTGCCTATTTCAGGGGAGTGCTAAGAAAGAGATGGGCATTAAGCCTGATACAAATACACATCATGTAGCAATTTCCTTACACGCTTGGAAGGCTGTTGTAGGAATAATGGCATTGAAATTTATTCACTCTGGGTCCAGGTGCCACATATTCACTGACATACTTGGCTGCCCAGTACATTCCCATAAAACCAGAGGTCCTTTTCAGTGATGGGAAGTGGGAGTTGGGTCAGCTGCCAGAGTCATGGTAGCTGTATAGTCACAGTACCACCCAAGCAGGGATTCCTGCTGCTTCCCAGCCTGAAAACACAAGTTTCTGCCTCCACAGTCAGTGGCTACTGAAGTCCATCGCAGAGCTGTTGATTGTGTTACAGTATTGTTATTGTCATGGCATCCCACAGTAGTGGACTAACCACAGAAGGGTAATAATTACCCTGATGGTGGGCTTTGAGTCAGAGTCCTTTCTGAGAGCATTTTTCAGTAGTCTCTAGGTTCTTCCCATAGTGTATGGAGGGTGGTGGGCAGTCAGATGAGCCTACAGCAGATCACCTTAACTCCTGGTTAACTGGAAGGTGTGTCTGGATTTTTTTTTTTAATGGCTTGCTCAGCTTGCTGCATGTTCCCTGGAATCTTGCATGTGTGAACTGGGAAACATGCCGAAACACTACGACCCATGTGCAGTGTTGCACTATTGCAGTGTTATCCAGCAGAGCACTAGAGAGTGAACAGTGCTTGGTGCACTGTGGAAATCTTTGAGTAGAATGGGAAGCTTTTCCTAGGAAGATGTAAGTCTCCAACACTGTAGACTTCCTTCTATGAGCACTGCAGCACATCCCTTTCTTGAGGCTTTGCCTGATAGTATGTAAAGTCACAGTGTACCTCTAGCTATCATTTTCCATGAGCTCTGAGGCAGATGAGTGAAATACAGCAGCTGCCTGCCTTTTATAGTAAGGATGAGTGTGGAATCTTCCTGCTGTGCTCAGTGTCAGACTGCACTGGGATCCCCAGCAGCAATGGTTCAACAGCCATTGCGATTATTTTCCCCTTCTTCTTGTTGTCTTGCCAGTGCTGTTTCCTTTGAGTACTACCAGTGTTCTTTCTTAAGAAGCGTTTGACTCTTGCAAGGATGATGCTGATGTGGCTGCAGAGACTGGCTGGCTAAAGAGCTGAAGGCCATAGGGCTGCTTTGGGTTAACAGGAGCATCCCTACTGCCTGCTCAGTCTTGTGTGCCAACTTGGCAGCCTTGTCACCAGTGCAGCCTTGCCTTGCCTTACAGAAGGATTATTGCATTCATATTTCTGGGAAAACTGATAAAGTCATAGTTAGACATGGTTACTTTCCACATACCTGTTCCAGTTTTTTGTTGTCTTTTTGCACTTTTCAGCATTGGTGCAATATTTCCAAGATAACTTTCTAGAAACAAAAGCTAGTCAAATGCTTTACCCCCCCCTGAGACACCACATTTTACAAAAAAGGGTGTATGTATGCTGCTCTTTACTAACACTTAAATTGTTCCATGAATTGGATTGTTCGGGTTTGAGAAAGTGATTTGCTGTGATGTTTTTTTGTTGTGCTTTGTTTTCTTTAGGGCAGAAGATACCTCTTTGCTGGTTCAAATTCTGGTGTGGTGCAGTCTCCAGTGGCATTTTGTGACAAGTACATCACTTGTGTTGACTGTGTTTTAGCAAGGGATCCTTACTGTGCTTGGAAACCTCTTGAAGCTTCCTGCATTGATATTTTTAAAGAAGGTGAAATGGAAAGGTAATAGTATCCTTTGACCTTACAGTTACAGTCAGTATTTAATCAGTCTTGTCCCATACTGATAATTGGAGTTTTAGAAATCAAATGTTTTCAAATACAGACTTTTTCCTATCCATTTATGTCTGCTAGTGCTGTTTAGATGACTCTTATTAGTACGAGGGGATGGGCAGGCTTTAGGAAACAAGATTTGAATTTGTAATGGTTGGACTTCTTTCACAGGAACTGGATTCAAAACATAGGTGGAGATGCATCTTCTTGTTCTGGTGAGTCAATCTTCAAAGAGCTCCTTCATGTGTCTAGGTGGAGTGGTGGAAGAGTTCTGTTTAGTTCAGCTTTGCTTTTGTGATTACGGGGACGTTCATTTACATTGTTATAGGTATGGGATTCTGCTTTGAATATTTGAATATCTGTACAACCTGCATGTTGTCTTAAAAACTGTCTGTGTTTGTATACATTTCAGTGTGCAGTGCACAACCCCCTGAAATGAATGGGGGCACCTCAACAGTGACTTGTGAATGAAAGCAATACCAGAAGTACTTCTAATGCAGAGGCCTCTGTCTCTTTGATGCAGCATTTGACATTCTACTGTGAGCTTTGACAAGTGCTTGGTTATTGCTGCTAGATCAGATTACATTATTCTGAAAAAAAAAAGCTGGTTTTATGGTGAAAGGGGAGGAGGAACTTAAGACATGATATAGAGCAGCTGAAGTACCTTCCATAGTGCATTAAAGCAAGTAACCACAGGTCATTTCTTTGTCCTGTGTGCTGCTGCCACCAGATGAAGGAGATCAGAAAGTGGAGTAGAGTTACAGGAGATTTTAGCTGCAAGTAAAAAAAGCTCTTAAGAGTTTGATGTACTCACTTTTTTATTTATTATCCAAGCAAAGCGTGGACCACCATGAGAGCTTTGCTTGTTATTTTTTTATTAATTTATGGGATGCCATAATTTGCAGGTGTGCCATAAGTGCAAATATCCTTCTTTTCAGAAGAGAGTTCCTAGTTCAGTTTCCTCTTGGATACTTTGTAGTTGTTGCTTTACTTAAAATTCACTGATTAGATATAAAGTGAGACCAAGTACAGTATCTTTCCCAAACAGTGACTTCTCAGGTGCACACTCAGTTGTGGATCAGTGAGGTCTCACCTTTATCTAGAAGTGAGGTCTTAGAGTTGAGGTGTCCTATCTTTTAGTTTGTCTTGATGTTCCATGTGCAACTTGGTATTCCACTGAGATTCTTGCATGCTGTCCACCCTGGTCTTGTGAGGTGAATGCCATAATCTTCATGCTTCCAGTAAGACTGTAACACAGTCTGGTGAAGCTGTACAGATTAGAGCAAACTGGAATCATTGCTGATACTCTGCACATTTATTTTGATGTTCCAGATAAAGTAAGAGAGAATCCCCTACAGCATACATTCAAGCATGGGAGCACAGCAGAACTCAAGTGTTCTCAAAAGTCCAATCTGGCACAGGTAGTTTGGAAGTTCAAAGATGATGTGCTGAGAGTGGAGAGTCCCAAGTACCGTCTGCTGGAGAAGGCACTGCTCATCTTCAATTTATCAGAAGGAGACAGTGGTGTTTACCAGTGTTTGTCAGAAGAAAAAGTGAAAAATAAAAAATTTTCCCAAGTGCTGGCTAAACATGTTTTGGAATTGAAAAAAATGCAGCATACCACGGTGGGCCCCACTGCAACAGCTGCACCAACAGAAGGTAATAGTGATGTGCCAAAAATGTCAGCTGTGTCAACCGAGGGGTCCACTGCTCACATCTCGACCACTCACATGGTACCAGTAACCACAACAAGGATATTAACAAAGCCCATTGGCCCTGTCCTAACAAGTGTAGCCTCCAACACAGAGCTCTTCAATTCAATTCCTGATGCAGTCCCAGAAAAGACAATGTTCCTCAAGTCAAATGATAACTTCCTGTTGATGTTTCTCTTCCTCTTCTTTTTCATTCTCTTTTTGTGCCTGCTCTCCTACAACTGTTACAAAGGCTACTTGCCAGGGCAGTGCTTGAAATTTCGCTCTGTGATGCTGCTTGGTAAGAAGAAAACAAAGTCAGATTTTTCTGATTGCGAGCAAAGTGTGAAAGAGACGCTGGTGGAGCAGGGCAGTGTCAGCCACCAGAGCGGGGAGCAGCCCAAGCCTGCGCATGACACCGGCTACGAGACGGAGCCTGACTGCGGGAACAGCCAGCTGCAGGCTGGGGATTCGCAGGCCTCCCGTGAGGCCAAGGACAAGCCCTTCGACGTCAAGTGCGAGCTCAAGTACGCTGACTCGGACGTGGAGGGGGACTGAAGGAGCCCGTGGTCCCTCTCAGTGGCGGAAGTGAGCTGTGCTCCTGCGGCTGGCTATTTGAGCACGGAGAGCCTGGGTGTGACAGCTGAGCCATAGCAGGGGTTAAATGCTTAAGCTGTACAGCAAGCCAATTTTCATTCAGATCTCAACAGATTAGCGAAGTGGTGTACTTGTCTGGACACCATAGCATCTTGTGTTGTACTGTCTTTTTTTTCTGTTTTTTTTTCAAATGGCCAGTTTCAGATCACCACTTGTTTATTCCCAGTTTCCCCCCCCCCCTCCCCCCCCCCCCCCCCCCCCACTGAGCACTTTGCTCTAGTGAAGCTACTTGCTTGTTCTTTGGCCATATTCTTCGATAGAGTAAAAGTAACTTTATAATTCAGTTGGCTTTAAAAAGTACTTCAGTCTTCACATATTTTTAGATGCCATTAAAAAAATCTAGTTTCATTTTAATTCCAAATTGGAAATTGAGTTTAGTTTATCAGATTGGTAAATTATAGACTTTTGTCCAGATTGGGACATTTTTTTCCTTTGCTTTCTAGTGATTGTTTTGAGTTTTATGCTTTGTGTTTTGGCACACTAGGTCTCTTTAGTTGGTTAAAGTTAATTTTTTTAACTGCTCTACAAGTATCTTAGATTTTAAGGTATAATGGGGATAGCATTGCCTTGATTTGTGTAAGACTCAGGGATAATCTTGTTTAAAGGCTCTTTTCTTTGCTGCTTTCTAGAAATGTAGGTACAACAATATCAGTACAAAACATGGAGTAAGTGGGGAATGGGGAAGGAGGAAACAAATGCTTTTCTTTTTTTTTTTATTTTTTTTTATTTTCCTCCCCCCCACCAGCCAGCCAGCTGGACATAGTCACATTTTATTTTCTATACAAAACTGGATTTTTTTTCTTTAGTTTATAGAACAGTACAGGCAAGCAACTGTCAGTTAGCAGTGACAAGGAAAGAGGTTTCTTGCATTGTGGAAGCAAAACAGGAATCAAGAAGAATTAACTCCAACAATTCAGCTAGTGACTCGCTGGAATGGACTGTTAGGACACAGCCTGATGAGAAAACGTTGCTGATTTTTTTTCTTTTCAGATTCAGAAATAACTCAGCTTCTTTTTGTGACAAATACTTGCAGCGTCACCCTTTCTGGATGATACCTTCACTCTCCTATGCAACTGGAGGCTGAAACTGGAGCTGCTTAAACAATCAGTCCTTTGAACTGTTTATGTGAATCATTCCTGCTAACGTGAAAGTGTGCGTTTGTTCTCAGCCTGGTTCACAGCAGCACTGTTTGTCTGTAAAAGCATTTTATGTGTGCAGTACAGTCCTGAAGAATTGTTCCTCTCACTGCTTCGTTCTGTAAATATTGCTAGAAGTAGAATACATTTTAACAGTAAATAGCAGTATGCCTGGGCTGCTTTTCTGTGTTGAACCTTCATGCAAAAATAATTTAGACCATCTTAGTGTGAACAGTTTATATTTTATAAGATTCAGTTTGGTTTTATTTTTCTATTTTTAATTATGTACATATAACAGAATAAATATTAAAATAAATTGTATTACATCTTGGCTTTTCTGAAATGTGACACAATGACACAGTGCTTTCCATTTAGCAAGCACTAATGTTCCTTGTGATTTCCTTGGGGGGGAGTGTAAAAACTTCGTAATTACATTGAAGCAGCCTCTCAGCTTCAACTCGAATGGGTTATAACCCAGGGTGGGGAGGTGGGAAGGATGGGAGAAAAACAACATGGGAGAAGGAGGAAAGTGCTCTTTGCTAGGGGCCTAGGGACACTTCGTCTTACTACCTTTCTAAAACTCATTTGTCTTTTTTGCATTATTTCTTCATTGTGTGATGTATTTCTTGCAACTTCTTTCCTTAGTACCCTTTTACTTTCTTTTCTGTCCTCTTCTGTCACACAGCCTCATCTCCTATACCTTTCCCTCCTACTGGTACCTCCTTTTTGTCCTGTGTGGGAAGTGATTCACCTCCTTCACCCACCAGTACCCAGCCTGATGTGTGGTCTAGCAAAGACCCCGTAAAGGTCATGTTGTTGCCACCTTTCCTAAGTGACCAGGCACAGTATGTTAGTGTCCGGGGACCCTTCCACCTCTTCTGCCAAGCCACAGGTAAGTTGGTGGACCCCTGTATAAGCCAACACTTTCTGCATTAAAGGTTTAGCTATGTCACCATGTACTGTATAAATCTTACTTTTGTGATCTTTGGGGGGGGGGGGGTGGAAACAGGAACAAAGAGAGACAGTATCAGGATGCCACACTGCGAGTACCATACTGTATAATGGAGACTCTGATTTCAGCAATCCACTTTAGTATGTTGATCATCAGTTGATTTTATTAGGCTCACTTGCATGCTGAAGGAATTCAGTGAATCAGGATTGCATCTGGTATTTAGCAGGCAGATATTTTCATTGCCAGTGGATATGCAGTTTAAAAAATAACACCTTTATTGACCAGGTCAGTCATTCCTTTTTCCATCTTATTTCAAGTGTTGACGTACATACAGTAAAAATTTCCATTTTATAGCAGATATATTACCTGAGATGTACAGGAGGACAAAACTATTTTTTTTCACAGCAATTCAGCTTTTTTTCCAGTTTTTGTTTGGATTTTTACAAACTACAATTTGTAATTGCTGGTTTAAGCTAAGTATGATTTAATGTATCAAAACAGGTCTTCATATGTAGCCTTATTCTTTAAAAGAAGAAAGTTATATAGATTGAATATGAAAAGTTGCGTTGTTCCATATTGGCATCTGTGTTGGTGTTGCGTGGAAGCAGATTAAAATGCATAAGTCTTTATTAGCATAGATGTTAACAAAGGCACTATTTGTATTTCCATGGCTAAAAGGAGCAACAGTGGGATGAAGGTTCTTTCATAGACTAGAATCATTCAGATTGGAAAGCACTTTTCGGCAGTAATTTGTTCTCTTTTGCGATAGGCAATTTGGGAACTTGGTAGTCCACTATGAAAAAAAGGTTCCAATATCACAGAAGATTTAAAACAGTTTGATAATTGTGTTGCAGATCTAGACTACATTTTAAAGTTACTTTTTTTCATCCAACAGTGCCCATCTTAACATGATGCTAATGCTGCTCTTAAAAATTGTCAGTAATTGTATTTGCCTTAGTAATGAATTTAAGAAGGAAGGCACAGTGTCCTAAAGTCAGCATTGTGGACTCTGTTCCTCTGGAGGTGTAGGGGTGAAATATGGAAGAAACTCTCAACAACCGCCTGAAATCCAAGGGCTACAGTAATGGCACAGGTGGGGCCAAGGTGACCCAGCTATGGAAGCTCTTCTAATTCCTGTCAAAGCAGGGAAGGACTGGACTTTGTATTATGGATAGAGTTTTTGCTCCCTTTGGGAAGCAAGGCAATTGGCTGACACATCACACTCTTCTCTTACCCAGAATTACAATTTCAGTCTCTTGATTTAAAAAACAAACAAACCAGCAAATGCAGACCAGCACATGGAACTGGTGCAAATATTCACATCTTTCTGGGTCCTGCATGTAAGGATATATGAATTCATCCTGGGTAGGGGGTGGCTTAAACAGCTGCTTTTGCAAGGAAGGTCTCTGGATTTGTTCAAATTTGTTCAATGTTGGTTGATATTTCTTTACATTAACATAGCTTTAGTGGAACTTGATTTCTCTCAGCTATGTGAATATAAGGTTAAATGTGTTTGCAAGGATCAAAAGGGTTAAATAGGACTGGCAGAGAGTTAAACGTTGTACCTGGTTGTCTGCAAAAAAGGATATGGCATCAGTAAATGTATGATGCAAATACATGGATTGCCACATCATCCAGTAAAAACCTCAAAGCTTATTTTTAATTAAAATTCTAACTTAATTGTTATTTTATCAGAATTGCTGAATCTCTTCCTTTTTTAATTGTAAATATCTGTTTCAAGCTGTCTGGAAACTCAGCAGGAGTTGGTGAGTTCTTTTGCTCATCTCTTACTCATCCCACATGTTTTAACCTGAAAGCTCGCCTGAGGATAAGAGTTTACAACCTTGTAACTGGCTCGTTTCTGTAAGGTAAAGTGGGTACAGCACAAACAGCACTTGTGGCAAACTGCTAAATTTTTTCTGAAAAATAAGTTTTTTTCAAGCATTAAATACTCCTGCTCTTCTGGGAAAGGGAGGAATAAATCTCCCTTGGCAAATTTGCTCCTGGTTTGTTTCTGCTCCACTAGATAGTCTCACATTTCTCCAGAGATCTGTTTGCTATATGTGCATGGAAAACATTAGGTTTCCTGTGTACTTTCTCTAAGATAAATTTTCTCTCCCATTACAGAATTTTAAAAACTTTTATAGGCAGTTCAGGCAAGTTTCAAATAAATTGAACAAAATACTACACCATCTGGTTCAGGGGAGAGACAGTGAGTCGGTGATGTACGCACCTGCTGTATAATTTGTCTGGTGTGCTCTGTTGAAATTAGGTGTTGTAGGAATAGGTTTTTTTCCCAGAGTTTTGGTTCTGCTCGAAGATGTTTCACTGGCACCTTCCCCAGCTTTAGAGTAGTATGTCCATGTCCATAATTTCACAGACAAAACTAATATATGGTGAGTGTACTGTGCAATAGTTTAAATACTTTTAAAACCAAGTGCTGCAGAACACTCTGCTTCACCTGCAGATCAAGCCTCTCTGTGTCCATGGTGTCAAGATGACTCCCTTCCTTAATTCATCTGTAGCTGGAGATTTTACGTATTGGATTGTTTTCATTCCTGATAAAAAAAAAAAAACCAGTAGTGTCAGCATAAAAGTTCTGTGAACTTGGAAATACACTTTCAAGGAGTTAATATTTCATGGAGGTACTGAGATTGGTATCTGGTAACACGTACAATGCTTGTTCCCTGTGGTTATGCAGTTTTAGGAGGAGTACAAGAAAGTTTCCTGCATCTGTGGAAGAAAAGATCCATAACTTGCAAGAATCAGAGTTGCAAGTAGTTCACTAGAGATTCCTCTTTGGTGGAGCCTGAAGTCGCACTGAAAGACATGCAGAAGGGTGGGGAAATTTTTTTTCCCCCAGGAGGAGGAGGTCACCTGTCAGAGACTGACTTACCCATGGAAATGAGTAATTGATTCTTGGGAGGGTTTTTTTTTTGCATCATTTGCATGATTGCATCAGCTGTGGTGCCCTGGGGTGGTCTGGTCTGATGTAGAGCTCAGTCAGGAGAGGCATGGAGGTGTGCAGCAGCCAGAGCAGAATGAGCCTGCCTAGGAGTGTTCTTTGTGCTGGACTAAGCGTTTGTCTGAGATGACAAATGGCTGCATTGAAATTACAGCATATCAGTATCTTACAATTGACTTTACTTGGGTTGTTACTTTTCTGTTCTTACAAGAACACCAATATCAAATAGCAATTTTTCACACACTTGTGTTTTATAACCAGTTGAAGTTGGTAAGTCGCTCTTAATTACAGTTATGAAGAGATACAGTGAGAATGGTTTAATTGGTAGCCTTGAAAGGAAAACTGCATCTTCCAGGACAAATCAATCCACTGCACAAATATTTCAACACTTGAGAAAATTTTCAAATTTTTATGCAGTATATTTTGAGATTTAAACACAGTGATGCTTTCCTGAAGCAATACCCATGGCTTCAATCTGTATGCTTAATAAATGGCTGGTTTACCTTCCTGTGGGTAAGTTTGCATCTTGTTAAACAATTTCATATCCCATTTTATGAATTGTCTTCTCAACAGGCTTTGGCTGTTTTATCATGTGCTATTTGACTTAATTTCACTGCATTTGGCTAGTTATCTCATGGCCGTTAATTTGTAATTTTGTACCTCTTTTTAAAAATTATTTTTGCACTGATTGTACATTGCTTAAAAACACCGTGGCACTATCAAACCTTTCCTGTGTGCAGATCTCTGACATGCCACCTGTTTATTATTATTTGGGATGTGTTTGGAAAACAAGTTGAAAAATTAAGATTTTTCCTTTAATATATAACAGAAAAGGACTTGGAAGTTTTATAAAATTGGGTAGATATTGTAGATCTATTTTGCATAAAACTCACAGACATTAAAGATACCTTTGTTACTTTAGGTTGTGATATCTTAGGAGTGTAATTTTCCTACTACAATGCTGGCATTTATTTTTTCAGACATGGGGCCTGCTGAGACCCTCATTGCTAAGTCTGCATGCAAAACCAACAGCATTAAACACCTTTGTAAGTGCTGTGATTACCTCAGCTCTGATGTGAGCTTTATAGCGACTTCTGTAATAAAATTGAAAAATAATTTTTATTAGTGACATGGATGATGCATTCTTAAATTCTGGCGCCAGCAGCAGATTTTGAAACATTTCTGTAAAAATTTCCTTTGCTGTGCAGTTTTATGTGGAAAGACTGTGGTCAAGGTATGAAATATGTGGAAAGCTGTGCAACAAGAATGCCTTTTTAGTTTGTTGTTGTTGCTTTTGGGATTATTTCTTGTTGTTGTTTGTTTGGTTGTTTTGTTTTAACTTTGTATTAATTTTCCAGTAAAGACTAGAATAAGTTCAGTGTAAAAATAATTTAAGCATAAGGCAAATAAAAAGTATCAGGCATCAAATTAAAAAGGGAAAGAGCAAGAAAAAGAAGTGGAACCAAAAGTGTCTTGTTATTTTTTCCTCAGAAGATTTAATAAATGTATTGTTTTCCTACATTTCACAGTGTGCAGCTGCACTCGTAAAGGTTTTTCCTGCGAAATGAGTAATAAGGTGCCGTGGGAAACATCTTGTGCGGCTTTTGGTAGTTTATAAACGATTAAAACATAAAGAAGGAACTTTAGGGCCTTTGGGAGATTCAGTCCACTCAGGACTAGCAGCTGCAGCCTGCACTAGTTACTGCTGTGGTAATGTGTGTAGAGCACTTGAGGCTGTACGTCTGCTGCAGTGTGTCCCGTGCACAGCAGTTGGTGCTTGGTACACTCACCACTCAGTCTTACAGGCTGCATCTTGTGTCAGCACAGGGCTTGGGGAAATAAAACCCTTGAATGGTTTTCAGAGCTTTCCACTGATAAAAAACCCATTTTTTTAACCAGTTTTTACCCTCGCACAGTTTGAATAAGCCACCCTTTTGAGAGAGCAACTTGTCAAAAATTCTGTTGAGGCCAAGGCAAAGAGCTGGCACCTCTGTTCAGCAGCAGCTTGGCTGTTCAGTTGTCTAGTTCATCTTTTTAGCTTGCCTGGGGATTGGGTGCTGCATGGGCTGTCAGCAGAGATGAGCTGCCTGGGTTACAAAACGAGCAGTATTCTCAATTTGAATTTAATGTACACAATTTTGGGAGACTGAGAGAGAGCAGAATCCACACCAGCTTTTGTAGTGTGACTAGGTACATATAAAAAGAGGAGCTTGCTTCACATTGGGGACTGTGAGACCCAAATGCCTTTTGGGATGCCTTCTCTCTGGAGGGAGAGGGATTCACTTAGTGTATTTTCTTCTCTGTACCACTTGCTTGCAGAAGTTTACCTGACCTCCCAGTTTAGCCTTTCTTTTTTTTACAGTTCAGCATAAATATTTCAACTTTTTCTCCTTGCTAATATGGGACTTAATTCAGTAATGTCTCAGCTTGAAGCAGTACCCTGGTAGTAACTGCTGCACCCTGGCCATGATTGAGCAGCTATATTTCCCAGTCCTGCCTAGTGAGATGTGATGGGTTTGGACTGGTACAGGAATCTGGACCACAGTTTTACGCTGTTTTCCTCAGAATGTCTTGTTACTCCCTGCCAGCCAGGATTGCAGCCTGACTACCCCGTACTTGTTTTTCTTCCCCATGAGAGCTACAGCCTCAGTAGAGTTGTAATTAATAATCTGTTGGTGTGGTGGCTGATAAACTGAGTACTAATTTAGACCAAAGCTGTCATCTTGTTTTAAACCATTTCAGCAGAAACTGCTACCAGAACTGTCTTAGCATATTGTGTGCATTGTCCTCACAGTGGAGATGAAAATCTCATTTCCATCTCTTCAGTCATCTTCCTGCTAGATTTACCTCTCAAACAAAGCCAAAGCAGTAGTTTGTGTTCTCTGGAGAATAGAAGTGATTTTTGGAGAGAGTGTTACTCCTTAAAATATGTTCTCCAATTTTCTTCACTTTATTTTAAAACTTAACGTAGTAGCCTTGTTAGCTGATAGGATGGCAAAAAATACTTAGGCAAACGCAAAGTGCCAGCGGAAGTTTAGGCTGGGCATCAGGAAAAAGTTCTTCACAGGAAGAGTGATTGGGCATTGGAATAGGCTGCCCAGGGAGGTGGTGCAGTCGCCATCCCTGGAAGTGTTTAAGGAAAGACTGGATGTGGCACATAGTGCTGTGCTCTAGTTGATAAGGCGGGGTGTGAGGTTATAGGTTGGACTTGAGGATCTCTAAGGTCTTTCCCAACCTAGTTAATTCTGTGATACTGTGGAAGTGGAATCTAATGTTTTAGTTTTTTTTGATTTTGTGACAGTCCCTGATTCTAGCTTACCAGTACTTTATCAGATTTTTTTTTTCCACAGACAATTATCCAGGTTCCAATTGCAAAACCTTTTTCTGGACATTCAGTGAGCAAAGAATAAATGCATGAACAGTTAGAAATTATATTTTTATCTAATGGGCCAGTCAGCCATTTTCCCAATCTGCTTTTAAATTCCACTCTGAGAAGATGGATGCTGTGTCCTGCTTGTACCTATGTGTGCTGTGCATTGCCTCCAGTGTGACTGGTTGCTGCTTCCAGCTCTTACGTGGTTCACCTCCCGCAGGAAGCACTTCGTGCTTTCCATCTGTCATAATAAGGCTGCATCAGCTTGTGGTGCTGATGTTACACAAAGGGATGGGTAATTTAATGAAGCACCAGGTGTCTGAAGGTCCTCATGCATTCTTCAGTATAAAATACTTGGTATTGAAAGTAATATTCTTTGGCATTTCAGAGAGGTCTGTTTTCTTGGCTTTTTATTGGCTTTTTTTCCATTGCTGTCAAGTTTGTCTTGTAGAATTAATTGCCCTGATTTAACAATCAAGCACCAACCAATGAAACTACCAAAATGTGCACCTCTGTTATAGGGGGTACTGGCTATATAACTTGCACTCTGTTTTCAAAAAACTGCTAAGATGCTTGTCTCAATTTAAAGACTTCCCCCCCACACACACTTTTCCGTTCAGCTTCCCTCCGATGGCTTCATTTCATACTGCTTTACTATTTTAGTATCTTATCAGCAGCAATGACTCAGACTCCTACAACTCAAGAAACTGTGACCAGCCCTAAATCTTTATTCACATACTGACTAGTGCTGGTGGTAATGTTTCATATTAATGATTGACTAACCTCTTCCTGGGCTAACTTTGATGTCTGATTTAAAAGAAAACCTTCCCGCATCCAGATTATAGTGCCTTTTTAAAACTTAATCCCTGCTCCAGATGAGAGCTTCCTGTATGATCTTGGTTTTCAGAAATCTGGGATGTTTGCTTCAGTAGAATTCAGCAAAGCCGCAAGCTTGGTAACAAGCATTAAGTCCACATGCTGTTCTTAATCTCATGCACGTGGTGAGCTTTGAAAGAGGTTTTGATGTGTATTGGGTTATACAAGGGAGGTTTTTTTGTAACCCGAACTTCCCATCCCAGTGGATAGCCTCTGGTAGCAGTTCTTTGTTTGGATTATAGGAATTTGTGTAAAAGACTTTTTGCTACCCTGGTAGAATTTCTCTCTGGGATACCTGTCAGTTATCACTGGATTTCAATTTGCTGTCAATTTGCAGAAGTTATCAGCTGGAGTGTAGGTTTTCTGATGGCTCCTGCTTCTGCACTAACTCCCCTGTCTTGGAAGTGTTTTCATGAATATAGGGAAGTCTTATTCAAATGCTACCCTTCAAGAACTAGGTTAGAAATGAGGGAGACGTTGTGCTGAACCACCACCAGTGGTAGCACGGCTCACGTTTTACAATGCAGCTTCATTGGGCTGCTTTTGAAATGTCTCCGCAGCTCCCTGCACATGGCAGCGCTTGGCACAAGGAGCCAGTTTGGCCAGTGCTCACTCTTGCTCCCCCTGCCTTATGTCACTGAGCTCTACTTAATCCATAATCTGCTTCTTTTAAATTAGTGTTTCCAAGCTGTCTTGAAAACCATATGTCTATTAGGATGTGATGTGTATATGGCAAATGCTTAATTTGGTCCAGTTTAGCAGGGCGCATCCCCATGCTGCTCTGAATCTGTAGCTGTATACTTTAGTTCTTTAAGTCTGGTTTTATTTACTTAATTCTTTTAACCTTAGGTCAAATTTACAGCAATAACCCAGTGAATGCAGTCAGACTGTGGGTAGAAGATTACAAGCAGTTGCAGGGGTTTGAGTTTCTATGCTAACTAATGAATTTTTTGTCTCATGGAAAATATTGAGAAAAAGTCATCAGGGTATTAAATATGTGGTTTTTGTAACCCAGCCTGATTGACATATGTCAGAGAGCCCATTGTGCTGGCAGAAACTACCTGGGCCATTACTACTCTGGCCATCACTACCTACTACCATTATCAACTCAAACTACTGAAAGCAGTGGAAATGAAGTCTATGTGGGAAAGAAGCAAACACTTCCACAGACACTACAAAGTTTGAAGGCCTTATGCAAAGAAAAGGGTAGTTCAGATAATGCCACAAAGTTTCTTGTATTTTTGTTTGTTAACTGTTAATTCCCCTTCTAAAATCACCAAGGTGGTGAAGTTGATTTTATTTAATCATATGTAACTATTGTAGTTTATTGAAGCAATGTTTTTGAAGTTAACTGTTTGAAATATATTTTTGAAATCTATGTCATGGCTGCTTAGACATAGTTACTTATGTACCTATCCTGGTGTGCTATTTAATTCTCTGCTTGATTATTATGTTTTAATAAAATTACTTTCTTAAACTCTTTCAAGCATTCCTAACATGGATGGCAAAGTAAGTAGATCAGGTCAGAGACTTGTATTTTAGAGGTTGAGCTAGACATGTAAATTATTATAGTGATGGTAAAAAAAAAAAGCAGAGTATGTGTTTTTATTATTTTCCTTTATCTTCAAAAATTATTTCCCTAACCATTACATCAGAGTCTAAATTTCTCACCACACAGTTGTAGAAAATTTGCATTTAACAAATGTGGTTCAAAATTTTTGCAGATGAAACTGTGTCACAGTGTATTTTTCTGTATTAATCCATCCTGAAAATGAAATCAAAGTAGAGAAGGTAATTGCCTGAAAATTGAAAACAAGCTGCACTGAAACAGGATCAGGAAAACCCTGAGTACTACTTGCATCTAAATTTTGCTGCCAACCAGTGTAAGTGGGGATGAGTGTGTATCTCTGGGGATTTCCAGTGCTTCTGACTGCACAGAAAAACAACGGAAGGGTAAAATTGCCTAGCTGCCCTTCCAGGGGGCCAATCTGAACCAACACAGCTTGCAAAATTTCATATATAAGGAAATCGTTCCACTTTAATCTCTTGGTGAAATGTGGATGTAAGCTGAAATTTTGGCAATTTTCCAGCACAACTGGGATCTTCAGCACTAGAAAACAGAGCAGGTTCTCGGGTGTGAATAGTATATTTGAAGTAAGTTGAGGGAAGTGTCCTGCACTAAACATGCTGCTTCCTTGCATGGCTCTAAAATGGCACTTTGGGATTTTGATTTTTTTGCTGTGCTTGGGCTTGCCATTCCTCCCATTTGTCCAAATTCCAATTTCAGTTTTAGGTTACTGAATAATTTGTCCCTGGTCCCTGACTTTCCATGAACTTAGTGACATGTAACCTATCTGCTGTTAGCTGTAGAATGAGTACACCCATCCATAAAACACCTTCCAAAAAAAAAAAAAAGGTATGTGCTAGACAAGCTGTTTTCAGTCCAGTGTATGCTTGCCCTTTCTGCTTTGTTAGAGGTGCTGTCAGCCCTTCAGACTGTGCCACTTCCCTCAGAGAAACTATACAATGTTTTAACTAGATCATGTCCTCTATCATTCACGCTTATCCCTACTGCTAATTTATGTGCTCATATTTTTGGGAGATTTGGAAATAAAACTAAGGAGTTCAGAATTTGCCATGATCTCCTTTTTACACAATGTAAAAATGTCTACTATGTACAAATATGTAACATGCACACCAATGTAAAAACTAGTTGGGTTTTTTTTCTGCATGATTATCTAAAACTTAGTAACAGAATTGTATTTTTCTAGGGAAAAAAATGCCACATCAACTTGCAATATGACATGCTCACAGTAAAAGCCATAGTAGGCTCTGTCAAGATAAATTTGCATCCATAGTTAATTTTCTTTTTACCCCAAATTCTCTTCATGTCTTCTCTTGCTAAGGCTAGTCTGGATGCTAGGCCCAGAGGGAGAAATAGTCATATTTTAAACCTAAGAATTACCAAGTTCTTAGCTTGGCCCAGATGTCTGTATTTTAAATGGAAAGGTTCTGATGCTGCCAAGTGCACTTCAGCCATCCTTGCTAGCTAGTTTTCTGGGAACAGCTGTTCTGTCCTCCAGGCTACTGTAAATCTCTGATTTATTCAAATGTTGCCCTTGCAGGTTAAGGCAAATAATAGTAACAACGCTAAAAAATTAGAACCTTGGATCAACAACAAAGAGTAATCTTTCAAGTTCTGTCTTGCTTAAGTGCCTGCTGTGACTACTGGTTCTGTGCTTTTTCCAATTCTTCCTCTTTCATTACTAGTTCCAGCATCTTTGAAGCACTGAGTCCTTGAACTTTTCCCCTCCTGGCCTTTTTTTTCAGTCTGTGAGGCATGTGGTTTCAGCTTTGTACCAGGACCTAGGTTGGGCAGCAGTAGGCAATGTGTCCTGGTGCTACAGGAATTTGCACAGGCAGATGGTGCTGGTGTTCATCATTGGCTCTTATCACGTGTGCTAAGTTCCCCGTTGTGAGAATCCACACAGAATTCCTCAATACAAACCCACAACTTCAGCTTGAACCTAAATTTCCCATGCTAGCTCCTCTTAATCCCAGGTTTTTGGTGCCCAGAATTTCAGCTGACAAAACCTAAGGAACATTTCAATCAACCATTTATGTTTTTAAGCCTAATCTTGGGGGTTTCTTTTCTTTTCAAAGACTCATCTTCTGTTTTCTTACAGAATAACCTGACATTTTTACAGGTCCGGATAACTCCTACTTTGTCTGGAGGAAGAATGGACAAAAGATGAAGGCATGCATCACGGAGCAATCTCACATGCTGCTTGATGGCAGAGTGCATGTTTTCAGCTGGGTGAAAGATTCAGTATCAGAAAACACAGAATACAGGTGTTCATTCATCTCAAAAGTTGGGAACACAACGTCAGAAGTGCTGATCACAGTGGAAGATAAAGGTAGGCTTCTTTCAAGAGTATGCCATGTTTGGCCTGACCCTAATATGAGTAAAGTTCTGTGATATTCACCCAGAAAATGTGCATACCTAAAGATGGTAACTCTATTAGTATGCACTTCATTTATGGAAAGGTTTTAGCGGCATAAAAACTCCTTCCTCTACCCCCCCTTTCAAAGGACTAATGTAAAATAGCAGTTATAATCTAGAAATTGAACCAAAACCTGATAAACTAATTGAAAAAACCTGAAAATCAGATGAGTAATGGAGATATACAAATAAGTACTCTGATGGAATTCTACAGGGTAATGTAGAAAAATTCATTTATAAGGACTTAAGGAAGTCAAATGGTAAAGAGAAACCCCCACTATGCTGGATTTTTTAAATTGCATGATTTGTAAACCATTTATGGTTTTATGGTTTGGATTGGGCAAGGTCAGTTCCCTCTGCTCCATTTGGACACTAACTAGGCAGGAGGGCAGTTAGGTAACTTCAGCAGCTGCAGGATTTTGGGATGTCCAGGCTGCCTGCTGCAATTAGCTCTTGAGACCTTACCCAGGTGTAGAGAAGGTCTGAATAGTCTTTCTTTAAAAGGCAGCAGGAGCAATGAGTATGATACAGAAGGGATTTTCTTGGCAAGACTAAGGAAAAATTAAGAAGCTGGTTAATACCAAATGTGAGTCTGTCAAGGAAGGCTCAATGCTGCTTTTTTCAATGAGAGAGAACAGCCATGCAATCACTCCAGTTACTCTGAAGTCTGTCTCAGAAGCAGAATTAAGAGCATCTAAACCAAGCCAGTGTAAATGTAAAACAGACAGAGGGTTTCTCACTGTGCTCTAAAAACATATGATTCTTGCTACTGTCCCAAAAGATAAATAGAAAATATGTCACCATCAGTCTTACGTTCTGCAAAAAAAGCTGGCAAATAGACCAAGATGCAGTCACACAGCCCTTTCTAAATTATCAATGTAAGGAAGTATAAGGAACTCTTGAGTGAAATGACATGGTGTCTACAGATGGCTGAAGGATCAGACCCAGCCCATGTGGGTTTAGAAGGGGCAGGTCCTGCCTGACTGACCTGGTCTCCTTTTATGACCAGGTGACTCGCCTGGTGGATGCAGGAAAGGCTGTGGATCTTGTGTACCTGGACTTCAGCAAGGCCTTTGACACTGTCTCCCACAGCACACCCCTGGAAAAGCTGGCAGCCTGTGGCTTGGACAGGAGCACTCCGTGCTGGGCTAGGAACTGGCTGGATGGCCGGGCCCAGAGAGTGGTGGAGAATGGTGCTGCATCCAGCTGGCAGCCAGTCAGCAGTGGTGTCCCTCAGGGGCCTGTGCTGGGGCCAGCTCTGTTCAATATTTTTATTGATGACATGGATGAGGGTGTTGAGTCTTTCATTAACAAATTTAGGGATAATACCAAGTTAGCAGGGAGTGTTGATCTGTTGGAGAGTAGGATGGCTCTGCAGAGGGGCATGGACAGGCTGGATTGATGGCCAAATCCAGCAATATGAGGCTCAACAAGACCAAGCTCTGGGCCTTGGATTAAGTCCAAGTGTTGTGGACACAATAACCCCTTGTGTGCTACAGGCTGGGATCAGAGTGGCTGGACAGTGGCCAGGAAGAAAGGGACCTGGGAGTGCTGGTGACAGCAGGTGAGCATGAGCCAGCTGTGCCCAGGTGGCCAAGAGGGCCAATGGCATCCTGGCCTGTATCAGCAACAGAGTGGCCAGCAGGAGCAGGGTACTCAGCACTGGTGAGGCCTCACCTTGGGTTCTGTGTCTGGTTCTGGGCCCCTCAGTTTAGGAAGATGAGGGAGCTAGGAAGATGAGATTCTTGGAACATGCCCAGAGAAGGGCAACAAGGCTGCTGAAGGGTCTGGAGCACAAGTCCTGTAAGTAACAGCTACGGGTGCTGGGGCTGTTCAGCCTGGAAGAAAAGAAGGCTCAGGGGAGACCTCATCTCTCTCTCTTAGAACCACCTGAAAGGAGCATGTAGCCAGGTGTGAGGTCAGTCTCTTCTTGAAGATCAAGAGGACACACGCTTAAGCTGTGCCAGAGGAGGTTTAGGTTGGACATTAGGAGGAATTTCTTCACAGAGAGGAAAATTAAACATTGGAGTAGGCTGTCCAGGGAAGTGGTGGAGTCACTGTCCCCGGAGATGTTTAAGGGAAGACTGGATGTGGCACTGGGTGCCATCAAGGATTTTAGTCATTGACAAGGGTTTGACAAGGTTGGATCATAGGTTAGATTTGATGATCTCAGAGGTCTTTTCCTGATTGATTCTGTGGTCCTGTGATTACTGAAAAATGGGGAATACTAACTAGACATGTCCATCATGTTAACTGGTCCTCTCCAACATGTCACTCTTCTCCCCAGGCTCATGATCTACGTGGAGCATTCCTGCGCTTGTTAGAAGGGTTTGAACTATTAATTTGTACATACTACCTTCTAGATCTCAAATTACAGATAATGGCACTAAACCTGTTTACTCTGGAGGCTATTAAGTTTGCAGCACAGTGTAGGAGACATAACCATTTCAACAAAATGTACCGCCAAAAAACATGAAAGAAGGTAGAGCAAAATGAAGGGTGGAGGTTCCCTCTAGCCCTATTCCTGCAGGACAGGCAGTCCTGAATCTGACCAGGTACTGACTTCTGCCATTATATGGTTATGCAATCATCCCTTTTCCATTCTCAGATAGTACCGGTCAGGATGCATGGACCAAAGAATTTGACACCTGGAGAAGTGCCATCAGTGAACATGACAAGATGATGCAAAACTGGAGGAAAACATGGGTAAGACTTTCACAGACTGCCTCTTGCACTTCTGCAACTGCATGTATTTATATGAGAAAATGATCAGTGTTCCTGACCCACTCAGCAGTAAAGTCTATGTATGACATTCATTGCAGTTGTGTCAGCTTATTCCTTCAGTCCACTAACCAAGTGCTCATCAGACAGTAGTTCTGTTCCTGCCCAAAACAGTTAAGTCTGTGTATAGTGAATGGTGCAGATAAATTTCATCACATTTGTAGACTAACTGGATTGCAGAGACTACTGGACTTCATAAATAGTACCATTCATAAAAGCTGACCTTTTTTCCTTTTTTTTTTTTTTAAAGAAATTCATACCCATCTCTTAATATTTTTTTCCAACAGCTAGAAGATCACTTTCAAAAACCTCAGATATTATGTGCTTGCTGCCTGTGGAACAGTTAGTATAGGCAACTTGAAGCCTCATTTTCATTTCTAGAGTGGTATTAACACATCATTCTAAAATTTTTCTTCAGGAGACCTGCAACAAAAGAAACAGCCTCTAATGGACAAAGGAATTAACAGGCTAGAAGGAGAAACATATGCAAGTTAAGAGTACCTGTTACTCTTATTATTATAGCATTTGGAGATGTCTTTTCAAGTGTTAGTGCTGACATTAAAACTGATATTCAGGAGAATCACCTCAAGCATGAAGTGGAAGGGGATATTCTTACTGCACCAAAGCTAAGTTACATGGTACAAGAGAGGCCACCCATCCCATACAACTATCTCTGGTTTTCTGATGTCAGCTATTTCAGCTTAATAAAGAACAAAAGCAGTCTCAGCAAGATTTGTGCTGTTCAAAGAATGTAATATGATGTTTTCTGTTTTGAGTTCATTAAGCCAACCAGATAATTTTGGGCTTGAGGATGTTGGCATAAGATTTAGAAATTAGGACATGGATCACATTTATTTAAAGGCATTTCAACTTGTACACTTATTTTTCTTTTACTATGTTTACCCTTATGTTGCCAGTGTTTTGAAGAGCATTCCTTTCTAGTGTCAGCAAGCTCATTTGTTCAAACATATTTCCTTTGGTAACTGTACTGGGTTTTAGTTAATTTTCTTCACAGCTGTTGGTATGGGGCTGTTTTGGATCTGTGCTGAACACAGAGCTGATAATGGAGAGATGCTTTTGTTATTGCTGAGCAGGGCTTGCACAGAGCCAAGGCCTCTTCTGCTTTTTGCACTGCCATGCTGGCAAGGACATTGGGGGTGCATGGGAGGCTGGGAGGAGACACAGCCAGGACAGGTGACCCAAACTGACCAAGGGGATATTCCAGGCCATATGGCATCATGCTCAGCATATAAAGGCAGGGGGACATGTATGGAGTGATATCATATGTATTCCCAAGTAACCATTATGCATGATGGGCCCTGCTCTCCTGGAAATGGATGAACACCTGCCTGCCCATGGGAAGCACTGAATGAATTGTTTTGCTTTGCCTGTGTGCATGGGTTTTGCTTTTCCTATTCAACTGTCATCATCTCAACCCACAGTTTTCTGGCTTTTACCCTTCCAATTTTCTCCCACTGTGAGAGGCTGGGGGGTGCTAGCTGGGCTTAAACCATGACAGTAATAAAGTTTCTATACCAAATAAAGAAGTTCTGGCTAATGTTTAAAATACAGATAGATTACAAGGTATGCAAGAAGACTCTTTAGTTTTTGCAAATTCTTCTTCTATATTTGAGATAATGTAGCTTAAAAATTCTATGCCGAATGAATTCAAAGGCCATTCCTTATGATGATCAAGTGTGATGATCAGACTGAAAATGTGAGGGCCTACACTATCCACAGTAAAAGTGTTCTACTGCATTACTGCTCAGAGTTTTGTCCTTCTGCATCTAAGAAACAAAATTCTGATGTATAAACTAAATTTTCTCTATTATCTGCTCAATGGATTTCAATAATCTGGAAGCAAGTAAGATGCTCCCTAATAATCAGTCAGCTTAGGCAGAGAGTTGCTTTGAGCAGTATCAGAAAGCTTCATACGCATCCCTAAGTTCTCGCCTAACTGGTAAGATTTAAATTTTCTGACATTAAAGAAAGCAGTCTCCTCATGCTAAGACTTGAATGATCTTTTTTTTTTTTTTTTTTACAGTATCAGACCACTTTGTCACACATGCAGAGTGAAAACTCATTTTTTTCCTACTTTTCTTAACCATTTTCCCTGTTTTTCACATAGGCATTTTATTAATGCCAATGCAGACTTCTAACACCACTAGAGATAATTTTTTGCTCTCAGGACAACTATAAATAAACGTCTCTTGAATTGTTTCTCCTCCATTTGTTCAACTGCTTTGAAGCACACTTGGTTCTGTGCTCCCAAGTTTAGTTCTGTGGAGGTGAGCGGCAATAAAAAGTAAGACAGGGGTCAGGGTTATGGATGATGTAGCTAAGCTCTGCCTTGGTTCTGCAGGAAATTACTGCAAGTAATAAAAAGGAGCCAATTTTTTTGTTTAGTTCAATTTTATGGGGAGGAAAAAAACCCAAAAATCTGTGTACCAGCATTAGTAACCATGGCTGTGACACCTTATAGTAATTTTGTTTTTTACTCTCTAAGAATTAGAAATAAGTCCCTAAGATTGTGAACAACCTGTAATGTTTCTGAAGTTCTGTGCTCTTCTACAGTAAGACAAAATAGAAAACACAGTCAGAACCTGAACTTCTTTACCAACTGATCCTCATTCCATGCAATGACTGGGTTTATCAGTTCTAGAATTTTAAATGTGTATCCAAGTAGCACAGGTATAAATGAATAAACCACAACTTACATTTGCATCAAGGGTGTATGATGGCCAAAAGCATGTTTTGTCACTGGCACCTTTCAACCCCACTTTCCATTTAAGATTAGAAGGAACTAATACAAAAAAGATTATCATCATAACTAGTGCATTTCAGCATAAGGCCGGCTCCCCTTGTCAATGTTCCTTCCCAAAAGTGACATTTCAAGTATCACCAAATTCCCACAAGACGAGCTTATTTAAGTCACAAGCATTCTTTATAGAATTAATATATTGTAACAGATTTTATACAATTTATAGTCTACAAAACTGTTTGCATTTAAAAATTTTTGAAGTGTTTATATCACTTCTATCACCACAAGGCAGCTAATTTCCAAAGTATTGCACTACAAATGCTCAGTATGGTGAAGTGCTTGCAGAAACACCTCAGAGATGCTGAGCAGCATATGGCATCTGTATCACCTTTCAGAAAAGCTGACATGAGTTATACGTGC
Source organism: Motacilla alba alba (assembly GCF_015832195.1). Classification (NCBI taxonomy): domain Eukaryota; kingdom Metazoa; phylum Chordata; class Aves; order Passeriformes; family Motacillidae; genus Motacilla; species Motacilla alba. The sequence goes on from NC_052046.1 coordinate 47,093,821, forward strand.
ATCCCTTCAATTACCTTCTTTAGGCTTGTCCTCAAAAAAGTGTGTATATAGGCCATTCCCACTAAGGTGCTCCACCACTACTATAAACACATTTTGTTTTTAAAATTTTATTTCCTCTAGGATACAAACTTCATTTCTTATAAGATATAAATTTTTTCTATTTAGATACAAACTGGGATTGCTCAAAAACTCATAGATGAACATACCAACACAACCCCAAACAGAAGGAATGAGGAGTCTCAGCAAGGAGAAAGTACAGATAAGCAGGCTAACACATTTGCTGTCCTGCAATATCCTTTAACTTCAAAGCAGGATCTATGATAACCTACTCTCAGTAGCAACAGAAACATAAAATTTATAAAAAGTCTAAAGAGAACACATTCACTTCAGGAATTTCAGACCCTTGTAGTCTGTGCTATCTCCTTCACACTTCATGTATGATCCCCAAAGAACAACACAGAAGAGCTAATTAGGAACTCTGTCATCATGGCCCTCCTTAATTAGTTTAAATCAAGCTACCTGCCTCTAATTAATTTGTTGCTGACTAGAATAAAGTGACATTGATAGCAGCCTGCCCTTCTAAGTGGGCTTATTTAGAAGAAAAATTAAGAACACACCCACAATCAAACAACAGCTGAAGTTTTTTTATACAGGAGTTAAAAATTAAGGGCAACTCTCCTTTAGCCCCTTCTGGCTCAAGGAAACTCTTCCAGAAGAAAATTATTTTTCTATCAGATTTTTTTGGTATATTCTACCCAAGAAATCAATGCTAGTCCATAAATCATTAAAGTATGCCAAGCCACTTCAATTGGTTTGGGGCTACAACAATTTGGTGTTGTCATCTGCTATAATAATCAGAGAAACACACAGAACATAAAAACATTAACCAGTGCCTCATGTGCTCCAGTGTATATTCTGTATTAAGGGATTCTCAACAATTTGCTTAGCTAACTTCAGGTATTTCTTTAGATTATGTTATTTTTGCTACCTTCTTCCTAGGGATCTAACAGAAGAAAAAGATAAACAGAACAGAAAAAATAAAAGCCCAACAGAGCTGGATCTGGATTTACTGATGGTCTTCCAAATTCAGTATCGCCATGTCAGCAGTTGCACTCTTTTCCAATTCTAGTGCATATGGGTTATATTCTTCTTCAAGTTTTCTCTTCCAGACTTTAACTAGGGAATATTGGGAAAAAAAAAAAAAAGAAAAAACAGCAATCAACGTATTACCATATAATACTAGAGGAAAAACTTAAAATGAAAAGTCAATCCTGATTTTTTACTTCCCCTTCAAAATAAGTGCTGAGATCAGCTGACACACAGGCATGCTGGCATTTACCCTACGCAACATCAGATGACACACACAAGAATAACTTAAGAGTGATGGGGTCCACTGAGCTCCTTGTGTCCAGCACTCTACTCAAGTAAGGCTAACCCTAAAGATGGTTCCAACTTTAAAAAAACCCAGTAAGTTTTAAAAACTTTCTATCTGCAATATTTTGCATTGTCTGTTGACTTAAGAACAGAGCTGGAGGAAAATGTTTCTACAAACGAGTGCTTGTGGACAGGAAGGCGCATCACAAATAGGCTTCAATACAAAAGTTAGTCTACCATAGTCATGGACTATGGACATCCACAATTAATCTTAAAAGTATTTTTAAACAAATAGAAATATAATTAGGAGCTCTGCTAAGCCTCCTTGAGCAAAGCAATGTGTACTGCCTGCCATTTGTGGATTTCAGGGAGTAATTTTCTTTTATACTTTCTCAGTAAAAACTAACTTCAGATTTATAAAAAAACCCAAGAATTCATCTCCACCTTCCCTCCCTACTAATGACTACAGCAGATGTCATTTGTTTCAATGAAAATCAGAATTGATGAGCACTATGAATGAAAATGGAACAAAATGCAAATCAGTAAATACTTACTGTAATTTGGTACATCCTCATCTGAGTCCTTGGAAGATGTTTTACGAGTTTCTAACAAGCCATTTTTTTCAGATTCAGGAGTTAAGATGCTGGGTTGGGTTTCTCTTAGTCCTGCTTTAGCTTCTTCCTCTAAAGCCGCTATCATATCTTTGTAGGCCTTCCTAGCCTCTGTTGTCAGCTGCACCATTCTATGAAAATGGTCCTATGGCAATATAAAATACAAGAGTTTAAATAATGCAGTAAGTTTTAACATCTCCTTGAAAATCTAGTGAGTATTCCTTATTCAGAATGTGTATGGTCATGCATAAAAGTTGAGCAGCTTAGTAGAATGAAGACATGAAAGACACAGCATTTATCAGGATTTATAAAAACAGCAGTTCTCTTGAAAAAAATCATCGATGGAGATAAAGAGGAATAGGATGTCAGGAAAAGACAGCAAGAGTTATTTTTTTTTTTAACAGTGCTGACTGCCTATACTTCTAAAATCAGTTTTTCATATAAGCTATGTATATGACCTGTGATGAAGAGTCTAAGTCTGCAAAAGCAAAACAAACAAACAAACAAAAACCCTTAAAAGTCACAGTATTTTCATCTCCTCTGCCAAGTAAAAAGTGAAGCTTTTTGAACAAACACATGAAGTGACTTATGTCAGCTTACCTGAGCCCCATCATAACTGAAAATTCCCACCACACTCACAGGCACTGCTTTGTTCACACAGCGGCCCAGGGCCTTGCGATTAAGGGCAAAAACAAACGGGATATTCTGCTCACAGGCACAGTCAATAATGTTGTGTAGGGTCTCATCCAGCCCACCTGGAGCAGACAACACAATCAGGCTGACTGGAGCTCAAGAACTATGCTGTTAACATATGGCAAAAAACATCCCAAGATTATGGGTGAATTCTGAAACTACTCCTTATATCACAATAGTAACGTTGAATATCCATTTTTAAAGGACAACTTGACAATTTTTTCTTAATTCTTAGCATTAATTTTAGACTGCTTCTATTTCATATTTTACTATATATGTAGTACAGTCTAATCTAGTATCAAAAAAGACCCAGCTGCTAAGGAATTGTTTAAATGGCAATAATTATAACAATTACAATAAATTAATGCAAATAATGACAACTTTTAGGAAACTATCACTAGTGATTTACTGTCAGTCCGTGTTCTAAAAGAGATTGATACAGTGGGACTCCTTGTGATGGCAGGATGGCATCAGCAGCCTTTGGATTGTCTCAGCTGCAAAGTGCTTTTTTCTTTTTTTTTTTTTATTTTTACCCTAGACTCAGCTCACAGTTCAGCTGCACAGCTGGGTTTCAAAGGATACTCAAATAAATTCCTATAATAATAATAACAACAACAATAATAATAATAATGCTGTCAGTATGCTGAACCTTCTTTTTTGCATTTCTTTTATTAAACAGAGGGGTTTTTTTTTAAGAACTTATTTACCCTTTGACTGAATCTTTTCACAGTTAGGAGAGATGATGACACACTTCAGTTTTTTCAGTTTCAGATGTTTCAGAACTTCTCTAAGACCCATAACAAGCCTGCGTTTTATCTTGGCCTTTACTGGGTCTTTCTGATACAAGCGATCTTGGAAACGAACCAGTTCTTTTAAGAGATCTGTCACACAACTGTCAACTTCTTTACTAAGTACCTGGCTGCAGTAACTGGAAGAAAGGAGCAATCAAATGGTTACATTCACTAAAATTACAAATATGTAACATTTAAATGTGTAATTCGTTAAATATACATTTAAAATACTATTCTATGTCTTTGCATTTTTTTCTGTTTCCACTCCAAACACACTTGTTATATACACAAAAAGAAAAATTAACTTATTTTTAGTGTCTGAAAACTTGAGAGGAAAAAGTTTTGTTCCTTGTTTAACTTCCTAATCACACTACATTAAAAATACATTTATACATGTACAATAAACCTATCTATCTGTATCTATATATAGATATACATTTTATTCCAAGAAATAGGTATGTACATGTATTTTTCTACTGAAGCATTTTTCTGAGGGCATTTATTTTTACATATATAAATTAAAGTACAGCAACCAAAGTACAAAATTCTAACTTATTTCTATAAGTTCAAGGCTATGTGCACCAAACATGGAAAACTGGATCACACTCCTCCTCCCTACATTCATGTACATCCTTTTTCACTTATCTGATTATGGCTTTGTGGTGTTCATGGTGTTCATAAGGAAAGGATTCACCCTCCTTCCTAATACACTCTGGAGAAGATAAGAATGTTCTGGTGAAGAAGGGTATCAAAGAGAAAAACTAAAGATGTATCCACTGCATTGTCAACAGAAAAATTTGCCAGTGGCAAATTCATATAAGATAAAGAGAAGAGATCACAACATCTATCCTGAATCTTAGAGATACAATTATTTCAAAATTTTATTTAGGTTTCAAGAATTTTTACTTACTATTTCCTATTGATTTCACTAAGTCTTGAAGACAGATCTACTGGAACACTAAAAAACCTGATCTAAAGAAAATAATCTAAGCTTTGCTGAATGCTCTACATCCTGTAAACTGAGTTGTCCTTCACATATTCAACCCAAACTGTGCTCTCAGTAAAACACTGTTACATAGACACAAACTAAGCATTTTTTTTTATTGCAATTAGAAGTTAAATTAAGAATTAACACAGCAGGAATGGTTGTATCACTATTAACCATTACTATGACATGACCTGCAAAAAAAACCACCAGTGGTGGATTTGCTTTATGGGAGGGGAACTGAAAATTAAGACACTGCTTTCCTCAAGAAACTGTTTCAAGCTCTTATCTCTGGATCTCTGACCTCTTCACATATAGTAATGACTATTTCTTTTTTATAAAGAAATGTGTATACACATCATCTTAAACATTTAGCTGAAACTGCACAGAATAACTCATGAGTATTATCTTTATTTCTTTGCCCAGCCTCAACATAAAATGTCATCTCATTTCTTTACATTTTTTTGTTTGGTCTGGCAGTAGAAAACAGAACTACAACTAAAAATACTGTTTAAGAAATAAAGTAGCACACCTTATTTGAGCTGTTACCCCATCATTTAATATAACGTACTTATATTTTAACAGCAGGTTCTTTTCTTTCCTTAGCCTCTAGCGAATTTGGGGTTTTTTTCCTTCAAGAAATAAGCATTTTCAAGTGAGAATCACAAAACACACTATGCTTAGAATTTTTTGTGAGCTTACAGAAACACTGAAAGAAAAAGATTTAGAGCCTTCAGTCTAAACTCCAGTTAGTTGCAGAGAATGCAACTGGACTACCTTGTTTGAAAAATGCCATATTGGTGGTACTGTGTAAAATGAGCCATCAATAAATACAATCAATACTTACTCTCTAAAATTTCTGCTGTGGATTTTTGGAAGAGTGGCAGTTAGCTGCTTTGTAGTCACAGAACCTTCTTTAGATTCCTTGATCCCTGTATGCTCCGGAAACCCTTCAGCAGCTTGAGTTTCCAGAACAGCTATCATGTAAATCAAGACACTTTAATTGAAAAGACAGCCCAAAAAGCTTTTTGAAGAGATTAATCTGTCAAGCATGCATGGAAGAGTCACTACTTTAGTATTAGAACAGTCTGTGGTAATAGGGAAACAGGTATAACCTTTTTTTTTTAATCTCATAGGGTTTTTTTCTCATTTCAAACCTCATTAAGTGCCAGCGGTAGGCGGGAACTTTCCTCACAAAGGAAAGTCATATCATAAAACCACCAGGCAGAGAAGTGTGGAACAGTAATCAGAATCCCTATTACTGACTTCCAGCTTTGGCCCACTTTACAGTCAAGATATGCCTGAAGGGAATCTCACAAAACTCTGAGGTTGCAACCTTCATTTGGCAGTACTTGGTACTTGTTTTCTAAAGTGCTCAAATTTCCAGCTACATACTGTATTACAGGTTCCCTCAAAAGATACCTGCTTGACTATCCTGTAGAAGTGTTGCATTTCCAGTAACATTTCCTTCTGTCTGACAAACGTTATCTTCATCTTTTGGTGCTGCTTTCTGTTCTAACAGGTGCTGCTGTTTTCTTTGTTCTCTTTCTTTCAGAATAATCTAAAAATATATATCAAAACCAAACCAATTTGATGTCATACAGATAACAAAGCATTATTCTTACGACATATTTACACAAACACCATTTATAAAGAGGTTCAGCACTAGCATCTGACGTTTACAACCCTCTTTCTATTTGCACATAAAAAGAAGGAAAGATAATTCCTGAATTTACATAGGAAAAGACTTTCACCTTGATTACCAGTATATGGGTGGAGAAAATATTTATTAGGGATAAACTACGAGGACAGAACTAAAGTTAAAATAACCCTCTGTATAGAAGATGTGACAGGAAGCAAAATGAATGGGCAAAGAGGGAAGATACAACAGACATCACAAGTTGGACCTAACACTTGTTGCTGCAGAATCAGCTGGAGTTCTGGCTTGGAAGAGCACAGAAACATTAAATATGACCTCTGATCCATTTTCCCCAGTTGCAAATACGGTCATCTTTACCAAACCCAGTAATATTTCTTTGCATGTCTCCCTGTACCAATGATGTGTGGACACTTTTGTAGTGGCACTTTATCATCTATCAGTTGATTCAATGGAGAAAGTATATATTTTGGGAATTTATATACACCATTTAGCAAGACTACCCTCTTCTACCCCAACCCTCTTGGAAACCAAGCAAAGCTTAAACTGAATTCAGACAAGTGGACACTGAGATGCATATTTCCATATGAGAGGGTTTACTTAACACACTCCCAGAGTAATATATTATCCTACAGTTTTAATATTTCAGGTTAAAAAAAAAAAAGAGAACCTTTTTAAGAGGTGTTGGTCTCTTTGCTTTAGGTACTTCTCTCTGTTTCCCCTTCTTCACCAAAGGAGCGCTGGAATCCAAGGGATTGTGAGGCATCTTTCCTTGGTTTAAACGGTGACTTCTTGTGGCAGTAGCAGGGTCTTTAGATGGCAATGGTATGGCACCACCAACTGAGATTTAAGAAGAAATTTGCATCAGACAACTAAAACAAATACATGAACTAGAATCCAATTTCAAGTTTAAGACTGGTATACACATACTAAAATCGTGTTGTGTTGCTATTAAGAATATTTACAGGCAACCCTGTATCATTGAACAATGTTATTTTTAAAAGATACTCCTTACAAAAGACTGCTGTTTTCCCTACTTCTCTTATACCCCTGGAATCACAACCTCTGTCTCAAAAGCAGAATTTGACCAAACACTGCAGTCCAAGCTACCTTCAACACCACACCATGCCTGGCCTGGTAAACCTTCAGGAATTTCTGTGTTTCATGGTGGTGGCACTTCCTCCACCACAGATTCTGTACTGGGTTACGATAAATACTGAGTAGCAGTATCACAGATTTTAGCGTAAGCATTTACACCTACCTTTTGTTACACCTTAAGGAATCTAGATGGAATTCACTTGCAAATGGGTCATGAGTAATGCAAAGCTACAGCTAAGTCTCCTGGCTTAACCTGCAAAGCTCGCTGAAGATGTCCACTTTACTTGCATATTTTCAGAGGGTTTAGAGCACAGGAGCTTTAAATGACTGGAGAATGACTAAAACTGGATCTTCCACACCATGACCTCATACCCAATAAACTACTCTCCCTCACTATCAGTAGGAACCACTGTATCCTGTAGAGCACTTTGTCAAACTTCATTTACCTGCAACATAAAGCAGCTCACATTAGCAAGTCAATGGAGAGGATGACTAAGTAAGTATCAGTGGAACCAGCTTGACACTTCCCTCTGTGACTCAGGCAACCTCTCTCCTCTAAACACACGAAAATATTCTGGCAGCTTGTCATAAGCCATCTTCATTTACTGCTTCCACAGTGTTTAAATGCACATCTTCCCACATAACTTGCAGTACTCTTACTGTAAACAGTTTACATCATAAAACTGCTACACTGATGTTTCTTTTTCAGCTCTGTATATCAAAGGCAAACTGAGAACACTGCCAAGAATGTGCAGCATAGGTAGCTACAAAAATTGAAGTTGGATTTGCAGCAATAAATAAGCATACACCCTGCAGATACATATTTCCTTAATGTGTACATCACCATTTCAAGTTCACAGTTTTCATGTTCCTAATTGATGACTTTACCAGTATTATCTATAATGTGAAGTGGTAACTGGAATAAAAACAACTGTCTGCGATCACATTCCTTTCCTTTCTTGTTCACTGTCCTCTTCTTGGAAACAGAGGTCAGCATGATGCCACTCTGCAAACTGGAGCTGTACTTTGGTACACACCTAATCAATGGTGTACTGAACATTAAAACAGTATAAAGCTAAAGTAACATCTGCCTTATGCTTCCAGGATACAAACATGACACATCAATTTCTCTTCTGCAGCAGATTCAGGCACAGGAAACTTAGTATTAGAAAACAGGTATTTTGATCCATACCTTTGTGGCCCACCATCTACTCATCAACCCATGCACTGTATAGTTTTATAGAAACAAAAATGGTTATTAGGACCTCTGCAGCATTAAGTTGGATGGACCCAAATGAAAATAAAAGGAGATCAAGTGAAAAAAAAACTTTAAAAAAGCATCTCATAAGTTCCCTCAACTTAGTGAAGGAAAATCTCACCGATGCTCAGCATCTTGAGCTTCATATTTAAAATCTCAGTTATCACATTAAGTATTGTGAGATGAAATCTCTTATGATTAGGTCTCTTTCTGAAATAATTACTAAAAAAAAACTTTGCTGAAATAAGAGAAATTTTACTGTCATTGAATACTACCAAATATCGTGGTTCCTTTTGCAAAATATACTACACCAGCATAATTAAGATTAAATTTTTACCTATAATGAGAAAGGCAATGAGCTGCTTTTCTTCTGCTTCCCGGTTATGCATCATAAAGGACTGAAAGATCCTTTCCATTAACAAAACCTAGCATTCTGTTAACATGAATTATTTCACAGTTAAGAGGTATATCAGAACTCATCCTTTGGCTTGGGCTGCCTGACTCTCATATAACCTCTGTGCTTGCAAAGGAGCTTTTTCAATCAAGCCTCAGCTCCACGATTTCTAGCATGAGAGGAGATTTAAGAAAGCCTTTGTTACTGTGTAGCCCCTTCCTGCCTGTTCAGATCAGAACAATAACACACATACATAAAGGAGAGCAAAAATCTCCACAAACATTGGTGTTTCTGTCAAAGCAACATTTCAATCATGCCTTGTATTTATATAAGGCACTCTTTCACAAATCAGTGTCCTTAAGATATTTCTTTCCAGAAGTCTTCTGTCAAACAATTCAGACTGCCATGCTTTTTGAATTTCTTTCAAAGAAAGAAATTCCTGTATCTGGTGAACTGTGCTCCTGCCTGCATAGAGATCACCACAGATCAGAAATCAGACTACATTTAATGTCTAAATACTTTAAAATAGCTTAAGGTGAAACAAAGGAAATTTCACAGTAACCAATACCTGAAAATACCACAGGTTTAGGAGACTGTTTTGACTTCTCTGTTTGCTGCTTCTGCTCCAAGACTGCAAGCATGCCACCCAAATCCAACTGCACTGGAATTTGACTCTTCTTACCACTGCTCCTGGATGTTTCCTGAAATAAGTTCAGCACCAGTTAGTAATGCCCTCCACTTCAGACTGTGAAGACCATTATTTTTTATGATATAAAACACTCCTTTAACATCTTTACCCACAATACTTCTGATCTTTAATGTCACTCAGTGGCCTTCAAATAAACATCAACTTTAATGTCCAAAAATATTAAAAAATCAGAAACAGTTCAGGTAACTTTAAAAAATGCTACTGCAACAAAGCATAAAAGTATAAAGTCTTCAATAAAGGAAGGCCTTTATATCAGGGTCCCACTTTGGTCAGACTGTCATCTATCTTTGAAAGAGATAAAAGGCAAACCAGAATTTAAAGTTTTCTTAGAAGTATATAAAAACTACTGTGATTCTTCCAGAGTATATGACTGCAATACACACAGATCATTATCTCCAATATCTCTCTAAAAAGAAAGGTCATCATCTTTGCACCAGCTCCTTATAAGCACTCATCTTTCTCTCTGCTTTGAAGAGAAGGCAAAAGCCATGATTCATATTTAATAAAGCAGAAAATAAAAAGAATAAAAATGAATAGTGTGGTGAAGACTATGAACAAACTACCACAGCAAAACATGCAAAGGAAATGACTGTTGGATTTGGCACTTTTAGAAGTCTTATCTGGAGGAATCAATTAATTGTAATTTGTGTTACAACAGGGTTACAGAACATGACCTCCTCAGTCTTTAACTGGGATCTCAGCTTGCACCAGAGCTGTGCCAGAACCTACTCACCAACACGAAACTACTTCCTGACCCCACTTGTTGCTCCATATTTCTCCTCCTTGCCTCAAGATATGGGGATCTCCTTGCCTCCCTGTTCTGTCAGAACCACTTTTAGGAGGTTCCCAGCTCCTTACAACAATCAGCTTGGACTGGATTTATGCCATGATCAAGTAAAACAGGTGAAAGAAAAATTCGTGATATCTGAAACCCACAGACATTAATGAAAAGTTTGTATTCTTCCTTAAACACTATATCAAACCCTGGAGGTTGGCAATTACTACCAGTGATTGCTTCTAATTAGAGAGATTAGAAGAGTGACCATGTCACTTATCTCAAAGTACGAATGCAGAATCCCAGATGAGCATGGATTTAGTCTTATATTTAAATAGGCTCATTTCTTTTGTCCATTTTGAGTTGTGAACTTCTCTTCAACATGAATTCACTTACCTGAGTTTTCTTTCTTTCTAATACAGAAGATGAAGCTTGTTTCCCTGACAGTCCATCCATCTTGGGAGTTTCCTCCAGGGAGGGAGACTGACTATCACAAGGCTCTTTGGAGAGATGGATCTTAGGAATTTAAAAAGAAAAGGTGACAGAGAGGAAGAAAAGATATATAAAAACAAGACACATGGAAAAGGGTGAAGACGATATTAAATTCAAACCAAGTGCACCTTCACCATGTCTGTGAATGACACCAAGCCGAGTAGGCTTTAGGGAATTCCTTCAGGGAGGGGATGCCATCCAGAATGATGGATGGCATTCTTGACAGGCTTGAGGAGTGTGCCTGTGGGAGACTCATGAAGTTCAGCAAGGCCAAGTGCAAGGTGCTGCACCTGCATCGAGGCAATTCCCAGTATCAACACAGGCTAGGGGATGAACAGATGGAGAGCAGCCCTGGGGAGAAGGACTTGGGGGTGTTGGTGGCTGAGAGGCTGGACATGAGCCAGCCATGGGCACTCCCAGCCCAGAAAGCCAAACGTGTATAAAGAAGTGTGGCCCATTGACAAGAGTAATTATCTCCCTCTACTCTGCTCTTGTGTGCCCCTACCTGGAGTACAGTGTCCAGTTTAGGGATCACCAGCACAAGAACGACATGGACATGTTACAGCAGGGCCAAAGGAGGGCCACAGAAATGATCAGAGGGCTGGAACACCTCTGTTATTGATAAAAGGTGGAGAGAGTTGAGGCTGTTCAGCCTGGAAAAGAGAAGGCTCTGGGAAGACCATAAGTGGCCTTCTAGAAGGGTGACTATTTATTGGCTGCCGTACCACTTAATCACATTCACGGGGCTTTTCAGATTTGGAAGAAAAAAACTAGCAAGACAGCTTCATTTTCAAGTATTTGTTACAGGCATATGAGCAGCCTAAAGATCACATCTCTGAAATTTATGTAAGCTTTGAGGGGTTATATCCCACTTACGTCTACAAAGCTAAGGGCTGCTTTCATCTGAGTTGCATGTGCGTACGGCACCTTTTTTAGAAATAAATCTTTTTTAAGCAACGGCTGTGCCTTTTGCTACTCACTCCTCCTTGTCAAAGCTATTTACTGCCTCAAACAAAGCAAACAATGGTTTTGTTTTCTTGTGCTTTGAGGTTTTTTTTAAACCACTAAAATTCACATGGAGATAAAGCCAAGGACCAAAATTTTTAGTAACAAAACTCATTTCAAAGCAACTGAAACCTGGAATTTTACCATTATTATTTATACTACTGACTTTGACAGAACAATCACATTTTCAATCCTTATCATATATGCTTAGGATTCATCCGCATAGTGAACACAGTTCCAAATTAATTCTTGAGATTTATTTCACTCATGTAAAAAAACCTCAAAAAGCCCAAACAATGTGGATTCATAATTGACATTTGATTCACATAATGTCGCAAGATTACTTACTTCAGACTGCTTGCTGACTGCAGATGTAAAGGATGGTTTCTGAGGTCCTACCCTGTTTCTCCTATCAGAAGCAGCTGCCAGATGAGGAAACTCCTCAACATCCTAAACAAATAAACCAGATGATGACTTCATAAGAACAATCAAGTCCATATTTTCAAAACTTTTTCCTACACTCCAACAATTTCCTCCCTGTTTATCAAACATCTATCATAATTTGTTTCAATGTACAAAAATTCAGAAGCCAAGGGTAGTGCCACCAACTATGACAAGTACGACAATGGTTAAATCTTCTATGCAGCAGCAAATTCAAGGCTGAAACAGCTTGTAACAGAAATGCTTCCAAAAGAAGCTTGTTATGGTTGTCAGTTGATAGAAATCATTAGAGGTAAACAGCTCCTAAAGGAGTGGTTTTCAGCTCTTTTAAAAGCCTTGCAAACAACTTCCCTCTTCTTCCAGTACAGTCTCCAGATGTGCAATTCTGTCTTAAACATGTGAGTGGTAAAGAACAGAACAGGCAGTATGTACTAGAGTACAGGAATAAACATAGAAATTACTCAAATTATTATGGCTTACACACAACAGGAAGTTTTATTAGCAGAGGATCCATTGCACAGAATCTGGATTATCAAATGCAGACAGGCTGAAGTTTGGCCTATACTTGCCACCCTCTGCCACTACTACCCACTGCCTCCATCCCAATGACCCCAACCCATCAGCTAGGTTTTTGCTTCTCTTCCCACTTTCTGAGAGGCTTTTTTAGCTGTGATACAGTACCACTGAACACACCAAGACTTTTTCCAGCCTGAAAGGCTTTATTTAAACACCACAAGCTAGGAAGCTCTAGCACAAGGAGTGACACACTTCAACCAATGAAATAATTTTAAAGAAGCTTGCAAGTAAGGCAAAAAGCAACTGCAAGGAAGTGAGAAAATATTTCACAAATACACTCTTTTCGCTTAGAAGACTTAAGTAAGTCTTTCCAAATGCTTCTGAAAAGCAAATAGATTTCTGACATTTGCAACATCCTGCAGCAAACTGAATAATTAAAATGTAGCACTCAGTGAGAGGTTACACCTCCCTGTATTTGTTCTTACCATTTGTAAGAACATCAAACACTAGGAGAAAGGTCAAGTAACTTCCTTTTTATTTTCTTGCCACTGCTATATTGCCATTTAGCCATCTCTTGTGCATACTGAGAAGTCCTAATTTTGTTCAGTCTTGCCTCCCACAGAAATTGCTTCATACCTTTGATTTTTGGAGCCTTTTGTCTATCTTTTTTAGTTGAAATATGTGTATTTTTTAAGGAATGGGGAGAAAACAAGAAAACAAAATCCACACTATATTTAGATCAGACGTGTCCTGGAATTCTGTATTGTCATAATCCATTTTCCTTTTTACTTTCCTAGTAATTCCCAGCACCATTTACATGTCTGACCAGTTCTACTAGCACTGACCTGATTATCAATAGCAGCTTCAGTATTAAGGAAGATATCGAGGTCAGGACCTACCAATGTGTATGAAATGACAGGATTGGTTTTCTCCAGATGTATTCATTTACGCTTATTAGCCATGTCTATAAATGACTGACCTATACAAAACTAGAGAGCATTCCAATATGTGGGTCTGTTGAGCTGCTGCACATAAACAGACCCTTCTTAAACCTCCTGGGTGCCCAGAAGCTCCATGTGTGTTATCTCTTCATGTTTGATTATTTCAAGAGCATCATACAAGCATCTCACTCATTTTTCAAGCTGATGAGGACAAAAGCATTCCCAGCAAACCAGGAAGGTCAGAAAGCTTTCCTTCACTGCCACAACAGATGCTGCATCCACATCACAGATTTCAGTACAACGTGTATGTCTTGTTTCACGGTTCTAGGCAATTTTTTTCAAATTTTGACTTCAACAGTCCCAGTACCATTCTGCTATTTTCCGTGACTTCTGCCATTCTCTTTCACTTTAGAGTGCTCATTCATAGCATGTAGCGCTTATGGCAGCATATAGCAAAAATGAGGATATTCTCCTGAAGAAATGAACCAGCAGATCTTTGGTTTTACCCATAAGACTCTAACAAAGAGGTCTGTTAATACTAATTTCTTGTGCCATTCCTGGACAAGGAAGCACATAATGAAACCACATAGACACAGTTCTGCTTCATGTTCCACATTGAAACATACAGAACAGAAGCCAGCCAGGAAGGCTTCTTTATGCTGTCATTTCAGAGACTGAGTATTATGTACACCAGATACATGTAAATCAACATATGCACATACTGTACAATATCAGGCCTATAATGAAGCACTGTTCAACCACATACCAGCAACACTCCTCTAACATAGGAGAGGCTCATGCCTTTGCAAACTGATACACAAAAGTATCAAAATACGTGCCTATTACAGTTACAGGAAGGAAACTGAAATAAAAAAATCAGAAATGTAAACACTGTCAACAGTGTTACACAGAAATTGCTTCCAGCTGTGAGACAACTAGAACTGTAATACTGTACGACAATCATTAAAACCATGGCACACTGTAGCACCCAGTATACGATGTTCCCCGTACCCCAAGCAACAGTTTTTACAGAATATTTCTAATTTAGGAAATTGTACTCACCAAACGTGGTAATTTAAAAACTACAACCCTTTCCTACCAGTAACCTCAGATGTAACAAACATGTCAATTGAAAAAAAAAACTGTACTAACATCCTCTACAAATAGGATTTGAACTTAAATTTGTGCAAAGCTGTGTTAACACTTCATCCTCTAGTACACTCAACACTTAAAAGAACAGCAACAAAAACTTAATCATTAATCAGTTTACCTCAATCTTTGGTGGTTCCTGTACTGTGTTAGATTCGCTTTGAGGGCTTTCTACGTCAGTGGGTGACTTTGCTTTTTTCTTCTTTTTCTTCTTTTTTTTCTTCTTTTCTGATCCTTCTTCAGGCTCAGCTTCACTTGCAATACTTTTTGTTTCTGACTGCTGCAAAAGACCATGTGGCATGACCTTTAAAATCTTTTTCAGTATCACCTACCAAAATACATGCAATGTCTAGCCTTACACTTCTAAAGGATATCTTAATCAATGCAGGCTGGGACACTAAGCGGACAAGGAAAATTCAGTATCTCTTAGAAATTCAAGCTATAGCAAGAATTCTTCAGGTGCAGCACACTGCATTGTTATCAGAATGTATTGGGACTAGTGGGATTTAATTAGGAAATATTAAGCCAAAAAAGGCAAAAGTTCTATGTTTCATGTCTTATTCTGAGGGTCAGGAATTTGAAAAAAAATCCAGCCTCAAAGTTGAAAGTTCTTATTCCTAGGCTAGCACTGTCTTTTTGATATCCTATGACTCTTTTCCATGACAAGAACAATTCTAGTAAGAACAAGCTGACTTCATATAATCTCTTTTAAATGTGGATACTGCAGAGAGCCCAGGGAAAAAATTGCAATAAAGAGACACAAACATAGTGACAGGCATTAGATGAGAGCAGAGAATTCTCAAGTACCTTTGGTTCATTCTCCTGCTTTCCTTTGCCTCTGGAAAGACCTTCAGATGCTGGTGATGGAACAATTTTCTTTGGGGGCTGCGAAAGTACTGAGGCCCAAGACACATGTGGTGGAGCAGAGCCCTCTGCAGGTGCTTCAGGAAATGACATTGGGAAAAAAGTAAACACAAAGATGTCTCAAAAATAGTCCTCAAATACTCAAAAGAAAAAGGATCGGTAATTAATTAGCCAAGGCCTAGAAAATAAAGCAGAGCCATATTCTTTCTGAGGAAGGACTTAAATAAAACACACATTTCATTTCTCCAGCAAGCTTTCCTGAATTTTAACTACTCCATATACTGCCCAACACTATACACATAAACAAAATTAACTGGTATTTGTAAATCTGTACTGTATCATACTAACTCCACACTCCCATGCTCATCTTCAAAATACTGAAAATCCTGCTACGTTTATGTACAAAACTCCTTTAATATTCCTCCTAGCTGTCATGTAGCTTTAATGCACAAGGCCACACTGGTACTTTTCACTTTCTGAAAACTTCTGTGTTACAAACATACAAAGCAGCTGAAATAGTTCCCAGTGTGCCTCAGTGTACAAGACTGTCACTCCCCACCACTAAGATGTACCAGTGTTTTGTAAGACAT
The DNA here is from genome assembly GCF_015832195.1 of Motacilla alba alba. Taxonomy (NCBI): domain Eukaryota; kingdom Metazoa; phylum Chordata; class Aves; order Passeriformes; family Motacillidae; genus Motacilla; species Motacilla alba. The sequence continues at coordinate 47,110,164 of NC_052046.1, forward strand.
TTTGAAAAACTTAATTAATTTTGTAAGTATTCCTAACATGAAACAAAGATAGAACACAATCTAGATTTTTCTTAAGAATGAGAAAAAACTTCCCTTCAACAATAAAATAGCATAATGGGTTTAGATGGCTAAAATTTGGTAGGAGGGTGAGTTTGCAGTAGCTGCTGTGATGAGATGGACATGGCCAGCCCCAGACAGCTCCAACACAGACCCATGGCCAACCTCAGCTGGGCCCATCAGCCATGCTGATGGTGCCTATGCTTAGAAAGAGTAAAAAACATGTGCAGGAGTTGGAAGGCAGAATGGTAAGAAAAACCGTGAATGCAGCAGCACAGCAAACACCAAGGTCAGTGCAGAAGGAGAGGCAGGAAGTGCCCAGGCACTGGAAGAGAGATTCCTCTACAGCCCCTGGTGCAGACCATGGTGAGGCAGCTGTGTCCCTGCAACCCTGCAGAGAAAGAAGTGGCTGAGTGGCCCCTGTTTCTCTGTGTCACTCAGAGCAGGGAGGAGATATTAGGAAGATGAGAGAGTTGGAGGAAACTGGCTTTAGTTTTGTTTTTGCTTCTCACCATCTGACCCTATTTTAATTGTCAATAAATTGTCAATCTTCATCAAGTTGAGTCTGTTCTGCCTGGCAAGCAAGCAGTCTCCCTGTCCTTATTTTGGTTCACAAGTTTTTTACCTTATTTTCTTCTCCTGTGCTGCTGAGGAGGGAGAGCCAGAGAACAACTGTGTGGAAGTCTAGCTGCCTGCCACAGTCAACCCACCCACTGCCTTTTTTTTCTCAGGGATAGGAATTGACAATAGTATTTAACCAAAAACTCCCATTATCAGATAACTTTAAAAGTTCTGGAATAATTTCATCTTTAGAAGGCCCTTTAAGGCATTTCAGCAGATCACTCTGTCCTCTCTGAATCCTTACTGAAGTTACTGGGAAGATAAGGACCAAACTGTTCAGACTGGTGCTGTCTGTGTATGCACAGAAATCCAGTGAGAGGCACTCAGACAACTCAATCTCAATGTATGTGATGCCTCCAAGACAGTCCTGATGAACAGAACTCTTTTCACATGAAACTAGCCATGTGATAGCTAGAAGCAATTTGAAAAAGCTTTTAATCCCCACAGCCAGACAATAGGTAAACAATAACAACAACAACAAAAAAAAGCCCAAAGCCCATCTTCCCCTCACAAACTCCCAAACTAAAGAACAAACATAAAAAAATGGGAGGTGTTTCAGCATCGTGGTTCTCTTAACAGAAATAACATAGGACATAGAAAAATTTTTAAAACTCTGGGGTGCCAGCTATTTAAAATAAATATGCATATAAAGCCTAATCAAATATCTTTCTCTCATTTATTCTTGGAAATAAGATCTACATATGACTAAACAGACTTCCAATAACCAAAACATGTTCCTTTTCTCACTTGAAACGACATGAGAGGCAATTACAGAAATATTTTCACTTGAGCATCAATGACACAATAAAATAGGACTCAATATCAGAGCCAATGTTCTTCACTGTTCCCTGTGCTCAGTATTGGGGCCAGTCCTGTGTAATATATCAATGACCACGATCAAGTCAACAAGTTCACAGATGACACCAAACCAGGCAGGAGTGGTTATCTGTTAGGAAGGTAGGAAGGCTCTGCAGAGGGACCTGGACAGGCTGGATTGATAGGAAGAGGCCAACTGCATGAGGTTCAGCAAGCTGAAATGATAGGCTCTGTCCTTCAGATTGTCACAACAATCTCATCTGTTGCAGACTTAGGGAAGAAGAGCAGGAAAGCTGCCCAGAGGAAAAGAACCTGGGGATGCTGCTGAACAGCAGCTGAACGTGAGCCAGAGTGCACCCAGGTGACCAAGAAGGCCAATGGACAACAGTGTGGCCAGCAGGACCAGGGCATTGGTACTCAGCACTGGGGAGGCCACATCTCGAATGTGTCCAGTTCTGTGGGCTGGACGCTGAGGTGCTGGAGCAAGTCCAGAGAAAGGCAACAGAGCTGGGAAAGGGTCTGGAGCACAAGTCCTGTGAGGAGCAGCTGAGGGAGCTGGGGGTGTTTAGCATGGTGAAAAGGGTCAGGGGAGACCTTATCACTCTCCACAACCATCTGAAAGGAGCGTTTAGCCAGGTGAGGGTTGGCCTCTTCTCCCAGGTAACAAGAGACAGGACAAGGGGAAATGGCCTGAATTTGTACCAAGGTGGCTTCAGATTGAACATTTGGAAAAATTTCTTTACCAAAAGCATTATCAAGCACTGGATGGGCAGCCCAGTGTAGCAGTTAAACATGTGGAGACTCGGCACTTAAGGACATGGTTTAGTGGTGGACTTGGCAGTGTTAGTTATGATCTCTTCCAAACTAAATCATTCTTCGATTCTAAAATCTCAGCTAATGAAATATGAGCAAGAATGAGTGAGAAGTGGTCATCTCATTTGAAAGAAAGTGATGCAGCATTATTTCTGGGTTTTCTTCTTTTACAATGAGCTTGCTCCTAAGTTTTTTTTTTTACTTTACACTTCAACAGCTCCTCAGCACACTTCAGTTTTCCAAACTGCTGAGATACAAACAGGTAAAAATGCAGGCAAATAAATTTTGTTTGAAGAACTTACCCCTACCATCACATGAAGAGGGAATTAAACTGGCTCCTGCTTCATCTGAAGCTTTTGGTGAAGCTTTGCTTTTTGCAGAAGTATCTTCCTGCAAAATAGATGGTCAGGTAACATAAAAGGATTAAAATCACTGACCTAAACACAGCTAAACACAATAAAACACCATAAACTAAAAATCCTCAACCTATCTACAGATAAGGGCATAAGGAGCTTTCTGGCCTTTTTGTTGCTTGTCTTAGTGGAACCATAATTTCAGCCCTACGGTATTACAAAATTTGAGCAGGCGTCTCTTCACAGGTGTACAAGCAACGCTATGCCTTCTGCTATTTTACAAAAGCATCAATATTCTAACAATAAACAAGAAATTATTTTGATATTTCACATATGCTAAAAACAAATTCTATCATCAAACTCAAACAAATAATGAAAAATGACAATCAAGGGTTAGCAGAAAGGTCTTTTTTCATTACAGACAGTTTTCTAGTCAGAAGCATCAGAATTATTATTCTGTTTGGATTTTCAGAATTATTAATCATTAATCACTACTGAAAACTTTGATTCAATATATGTGATATACTGCTGAATACTTCAGTATTTTATTTACTAACAAACAGGGAGCCAAAGAAATAAAGAATAACATTAAACAATATTTCTTCTCCTTCTATAATTCAGTTTCTTATTTTTAACCTTTAGCAGAAAGCAATTAAGTAAAACAATACAGACTTTTTTTTTTTTTTTAAGGTGTGGAAACTATTGGATAAGTGACTGCTTACTTATTATTTCCAAGTGAAAGACAAAACAGTAAGCTGCTACATACAGGAATGTATGTGGTCCCTACAGGCAAGCTAGACCATACCAGTACATATTTACTTTTATTCTGGTGGTACCTGGCTTTCCTCTATCTATGGACAACACAGACAAAGAAACAGCAGTAAGAAAGAGTAGGAGACAGCAAGCACTGACACCACCACCAGAAGAAGAGCCCTAAAACCTCTAGCTCTGAACTCCTTTGCTCGCAAAGTATTTAAATAAGTCTTAAACTGCCATACTGAATGCACACTAGTGGCATTAATAATGTTTGTACTTTTGACAAGTTTTATTTTTACAAGTTCTGCAACATGGGTTAGCATGGGCTATCCTAGGTGTCCAGAAGAAGACACTTAGTTGACTAAGGACACAGTGTTACTTTCCACCAAACTTACTTGTGTATTTTTATGGTGTATGTTCAGTATCTCACTGCTTCCCAAACTCTGCGACTTGTGGAAATCCAGAATGCTAGCTTCAAATGTGGGTACAGGATGAGACTCTGGTTTTGGAGTTTCAGTTGACTTCTTGTTTGTAGCTTTATTGAACCTGTCTAAATAAAGCATGTAAAGCCTAAGTAATTAAATTTGCTTGTGATTATTTCTAAGTATGTTTTATATACTAGTTAACATAACTACAGCAATCGTCACGAGGACTGTTGCTATGCACAGCTCATATGAAATAAAAAACCTAGCAATTATAATCAACATGCAAACACAACGCCGGCTGAACAAGCAAGTATAAATTCAGATGCTCATTTTAGAAAATTTTTATATCAGTTTACATTAATTTTTTCAATCAGGAAAGAGGTCATCACTCCTTCTCAAGAGAGTCACACAGGAAAGGGTATCTTTTTCCTTAACTATTCTAGATTTAGAAACACAGTTACAAAATGCGGCATATTGATTGCATAGACACCCATTCCATATCTACTCCATGTACTTATAACCAAACAACATGTTTGTACCTGGCTTCACGGAATCTCTGCTGCATGTAGAAGTGTGGGATGAAGTCCTGTTCACAATTCTGACAGAAGCTTCACTTCCATCATGTCTTTTCTTGTCCAGTTTTTTCTCACCTTCTTTTGATCTCCTCTGCTGCAAGTATTTGTGACATATTTAGTAAGTTTTACTGAAACTTCGTTAAGCTAGCAAGTTTGCTGTGAGCTACGGTTAACCACCTCTACATCTGGAGTTTGACCATCAAGTTAATACAAAACAAATAGCTAGTATATTATAAACACAAGTAACCAATAAAATTAGGAATAGCCATTTAGAGACATGGTATTTAATTTCATCTACCTTGTTCCCTGTGCCATTTTAGCACACATTATAGCCCAAGTAAGATGGATATTTACCAAGGTTTCTGGACAACTGCATCTTTGCAATGTCATTAATCAGAGCATTTCCAATAGTTTAAAATTATTTGATATTAAATCATTCAGTCTGATTTTCTAAAACAAAGTCTCTTCTAGAACAGGGCTAAAATCTTAAAAGCATGCCATCTTTTGACTGAACTACGTATCATGGGCAAACTGTTTAAGACTGATGTCAGAACATCCAAAAAACTTGGACTAAAGTAGTTAGAGAAGACACACCTACGTGATCCCTGTAAATGACACACACTCACCCATTCTACAGACTCATGAAAATCTTACGATTCTTCCACAAAATGCAGTTTGGCAGAGCTGGGCTTAGAAATCAGCAAGCAAGGAACAAGCACCAGGTTTGCATCTATGCAAACTATACTATACCAGCCTAGACAAATGGCTTAACTCTGATCACAGGATGCTGCACTAAATTCAGAGGACATTTGGCAGCAAAATTGTTTTCTTGGGTGGGAGGACAAGGCATTTCTTGATCTCCAAAGGCAAATCATTAAAGTGTTAGGACACATGATCAAATTAATGCAAAGCTGCAAATATAAATCACTTCTCTGAAGTTCACCAAAGAATATACGACAGAGAAAAATGACAAAAATACTATAATAAACAGTACAAGGCCCCTACAAAGACCACAGAACTCCTTCCAGAAGCTTAACTAAGTTTTTTCATATTACATCACTTGTGCTAATGCTGAGCACATCCTCTCCCCAGACAGTTTCAGCACATAATCCTCCTCTCAGCAAGAAAACGAATAATTTTCGATGTCCAGACTTTGTACCTTATGTCAAATAAAGCATGCTCAGGACCTAGTCCTTACAACTCCTCTACACAGGCTTGATCACAGTGAAGTTACTTAGGTCTCTGCCTAGGGAGTACAGTGCAGCAAAAGGATGTGACTGCAGAACAGATCAGATGAAACTACTGGAAACAAAAGCAGTTGTACAAATCTAAGAAACACAATGTCTAATCCCCGAGAAAAATGAGTTTATAATACACTTAGGTTTTTTTCCCTTTTATATTTTGAGAGGTTTGTCTATTTTTTGTTTGAAAATATTTTGCAAGTTTCAGGAAGTTTATCCCCAAACAGAAGAGAGACAAAAACGACTGAAGATGTTTACAGAACATCAGTATATTTCTGACTGAAAAAGACTACATTTCAAACATGAACCTTTCCTCCCTCTCCCCAGCAGCACAAGTTCCTCTTTTCTTGAGGATTGTCTTCAACCTGCAGCAAGTCTTGGAAATCCTTCAGCAACAGATGTGGTCTTTGACTTATCAGTCAAACAGATGATTAGAGATAACAGGTCTGTCTTAAGTCAGGTTAATGGAAGCTGCCACAGGACTTTAAAAAAAAAGGGCCCTTCTCTTCTCTCCCCAAGCCAAAACAGTGAAAAAAGAAAGCACAGCTCACAAATGAATGGCGTTCCCCACCTCCTCCCCCCAACTTTGGATGCTTCTTTCTGAGAGAGAAAAAATTACTTCCCCTCATGTTCCAAAAATGCTGCTTGAAAAATTGTATCACTCTGAAGTGTACAATTCCACAAACTTTTCAGTATTCTGAAGCTGGGCACACTACACTGCACTACTATGCTTTTCAAATGTCACTGATGATCACTACAAGAAAGAGTGATGATTCACTTTAAAAATATGAACCAAACATTTATAAAGATTGACTTAAAATGAGAATATAATTTTAAGAAAACACAAATTTGCTCACCTTTGAAAGACTCTTACTTTCTTGTCTGACTGGATATGTTTGTTCAGCAGATTCACTGACTATTCCTGAATCATTATAGTGTGTTGAGTTGTTAGACTGATACTGTGAGCCAGCTACTGGATACACATTTGCAACAACATCAGGCGAGTAAGAGCAGCTGGAGTATTCACGGAAGGCAGGATCTCCCAGAACACTATGTGATGGATATTGAGAAAGAAATGAAAGTCATTCTGGGGCACGCCTTCAGCACCTACTTGTTGCCTAGACAAACATATTCCTCGTCTAAAGAATTTGTTTAACAAGAAAGCTCTATTTCAAAAAAAAACTATTCCATGTTATTTCAATTAAGTATTTACTTACTGCTACAGACTTCTTTAAAAGCAATTAATTTTGTTTTGGGAAAACATGTAGTTAAGCAAGTATCTTGAAAGACACATGTTATCCATTTCTAAGTTTCAAATGCAGTCTACTTCGCAATTACAGATCTCACGCTTGTTTAAGGTTACTGAGATTCTTCATGCTTATTTCCAGGAAGCTTTTTCTTGTGAAACAAACCAAAAACACAGTGTAAGGACATGACATGCATCACATACTTGACTGCAAAAAAAACAAACATTAAAACCTGTCTTAAATCGACAATAACAAAATGGAAGTATAACATTTTATGGAGTATAAAACATGTATGAAACGCAATGTAGAATTATAAATCAGTAATTAACTGACCTGCACGTACCCAGCACAATTTGTGAAAACACAGCATGTCCGGGGCATGCCTCTTTCCTTCAAACGTATGCTCAAAAATTCCCTCTCAATTTCCTTCTCTACTTTGTCCAGAAAATACATAAGAGTCCAGATTTGATTAGGAAGAATAGAAATTTCTCAGTTTCAGAAAGCTGCACTCAGTTTTTAGAGCTGCTCTCCATGAAGCTGCCAGCCTCAGAATTTTGTGTAGATAATGACAGAGAAACTTTCCCATTGGTACAAAAGACTTCAGATACACTTCAACACACTTCATACTACTTGTTGCAATTCTGACAGAATGTAGTCAAAACATTGCTTATAATCAGTTTACAGACAAAGAAGAAATACACCAAATGAGACCCAAATATAACTATGTCTTAGTCCCAACAAGACAGAATACTCATTAGAAGACTACTGTTGTCTGGGTTGTGGTTTGTTTTTTTTTTTTATAGTAATTGACTTAATGCTAATGCTGTGGGCTTTCTCTAATGCACAGAACAGGCCATACTCACCTCAATGTTAAATTTCTAGTACAAATGAAAATAGGTTGAAAATACTAAGATTTCCTGTAGGATAAAACAATGCCCTATGATGACTGTGCTCAATAATACTCTGATTTTTTAAAGAAACACCTTTAACTTTGCAGTAATTGTACAAACAAACCAATGCTCAGGGCTCTAAGAAGCCATGAGAGAACTATGTAACATCATCAGATTCTTACAAGTCTCAATTATTTCCTATCCTGCTACGTAGCCTTTTTTTCTAGTTCGGTCCTTATAAAATACTTTTATAAACTTACCACAAATACCATTCCTGGGCTTTGATAGAAAAATCCCAAAACTTTCAGGAACCTGTACATTTTTAGCAAAACTGCCTTTCTGGAGATGCACAGGTTGTGGAGAGGAGTTCTAGGAGAATCCCCATATACTAAATATTTCACAGGATGAGAAACAACTACATCTACCTCAGCCTGGTTGCAACACAACCATTCTTTCATCCAAGGACTGGATTCTTCCAAAACACACAAAAACCAGACCAATCATTACAGAGTACCAAATTCTTAACACTCTGTAACAATACAGGCCCTTGTGAACAAAAGACCAGGTACCTGGTATACACCCAGAGAACACAAATGTAAAAAACTAAATCATGAAGATAATGCAGAAGCATTTCTACAGTTGGACTAGCAATATATTGGAACCTTGACTTTTTAAGAGTACTCAACACCCAATACCAGAAGGTTAAAATCCCCCAAGAAATAAGATTCAGAAAATATACATACTTATCCAAAGACGGTTCCTGAACAAATGGGTAGCATGTAGTTAAGTACCTAGGAAAGACACATGCTTCTGAGGGTTCTGACCATGCCACAGTTACCGCCGCATGCTTTGGAACAAATGGTTTGACCTCTGCTGACAACTTGATGCCCTGAGAAACAAAACGTTTTTTGGCTACATGCATTTGGAGATTAATGCTATTAAGTGAAAAACACTCAGTCTCACGAGCTTAACTGTCATTGGAAAGTGTTAGTTTGCTCTCTTCTACCAAAACATGCAAAACAATAAAGCTCACCAAAAGGAAATGGAAAAATAAAGTGAAAATAAAACCAAGGAATTCAAAGAAATATCTGACTGCTCTGTAAAGTCACTTAATACCCTCATTCATCATGAAACACTCACAAAGGTCAGTTTTGTAAAGGACAGAAGCCTGCTTAAAACAAAATGCATTAAATGCAAATATGTGAATTCTTACTTCAAATTTGAACAGTGCAAACTAAAATTCATAAATATACTAACACTACCACTAATCAAACTCTGTAACATGTACGTATGTAACAATAATGACTTTGAGCACATCTGTATTTTAAGGCTGAAATGATCATTTTACAGCCTTCTTGTTTCTAGCGCAACACGAATTTATTAAGACAAGCTTTCCATTTGTTCTGCATTACCATCGACTTAAACTGGGTATGTACATATGGAAGGACAATGAAATGAAACTCGAAGTATTTACTGCCATGTCATCAAAACATGCAGGAAGCAACGGCGACTGTAGTATCTTCACTAAGACGCCCGAACCTGACTAGGTCAGAGGTCCATGTGTGTAACACTACCACTAATTAGAATCTGGTTAGAATCTGGTCACCCAGTCTTACAGTGTCTGGGATGTGCACCTGTCCTTGCAGCAGACCCTCCACTCTGAACGAGAAAAGGTTTCCACACTTCAGCTCACTGGAAGTTAACGTCTGGAGCTGCCCATCCCAACCGGCGGGAAGCGACTCGCTAGGCTCCAACCTGAGCGACCCTTGGCCCCTGGTTTTGACCTTCCAGAAGGACCCTTCCCCCAGTCCTGAACCAAAGGCTGATCCAAGGAGGGGTGGGAGTCACCCTGCCCAGGGAAGTGTACGGGCAACGGGAGCGCTCGGCCCAGGCTGGCGAGCGGCCTCTGGGGCGGGGAGCGGCACCGAGGCGCGGCCCGAGACGATCTGCCCCCAGGCGGCTCCTGGAGAGCGACTCCGCGTCGGGAAGAGCCGGGGAGGGGGCAGGGGACTGCAGGTGCTGCCGCCGCCCTTACCTCGCCGCCGCGGCCCGAGCGCGGCCGCCTCTCGGCCGACATGGCGCGGGGGGCGCGGCCCCGCTCCCACCGCCCTGCCCGGCGCAGGGCGCGCCGCGATGACGCCACGGCCCCGCCCCGCCCGCGCTGCCGGGCGGTGTGCGCGCGGCCGCTCCCGGCGCGAGCCAAGGGGTCCGGAGCGGGCGGGAGCGGCAGCGGCGCGGCGGAGCCCCCCTGGCCGCAGGAGAAAGGACGGCACCGAGCGAAGGCAGGCATGCACCGCAGACAACCACGCAGGACTCCGGTGGGCACGTTCTGGGGAAAAGCATGACTTCAGCGGAGCTCAGCAAGATTCTTAGTGAAGGTGATTGCTTCAGACTTGGACAGTCCCGCTCTGGCCAGCCTGGCACAGACCAGCACTTGAGACAGACGTCTCTGGCAGCTTTTGGAGGAAGGACTACACGGTTCTTTTCCTCACCAAACTTTCCAGGTTACTTCCTTGGTCCGCCTCCATGAGAGCTCACATTACACAGGCCGAGCACATACTTAACCGTGCTTTTGTTGGCCTTCCACACTGTGCACAACCAAAATGCAATTTTCCTTTGACATGAATCTCTTACGCTTCAAAGTTACTCAGTATACAGAACCACAAAGCCAAGGTGACAGTGTGGATGCAAGACAGGAAGAGCAGGCTAAAACCCCAGAGAAAAAATTACCTGGTATTGGCACAGTTGAACGAAGGATTCTAAAAAGCTCTTCAAAATACTGAGTACTACTCAACCCTAAGTTTATACCAAGTAATATCAGGTTCATCAAATGAGTTTTGTCTTTTGAAGTAGGCAGTCTTAAAAAATATTAGACAACGAACATTTTTTGTCCATTAAATCAAAACTCTAGACAGTTAGGTTTCATAAAACATTTAAAAAGTTTATTTCTTAAGCCTACTTACTACTGAACAGTTGAACTACTGGATTTGAACATACTACACTACTGCAGAAAGTTTGAGTGCAAAAGTTACAGAACACTAACAAGTGATGAGCTAATCAGAACATGCAACACAAACAACACAATTTAAGTCAGAGAGGCACTTACATTAACAGTAAAAGATAAAGTCATCACTCTTTGAACATCATAGCAGCCTGCTTGGAATTGCATTTGACTGAGCTTTGTTGCTGTGAATAATACAGCTCATGCACAGGTTTGGATGTATGTTTTGTAAATTTCAAGTATTCACTGAATACTACCAACATATATACACACTCATATACATAGTTCCAGAAGATTCAAAAGGCCATGGCTTATTTCTGCTCATCCTTTGGAAGTGGTCTTCTGAAGAGCAGAATATGTGGCTCTGTAGAAAGAAAATTGAACAAAGTGTGAGTTTGTACAAGTTTTGATTAAAAGGATTTCTTTAATCTTAAGCAATAGTTGAGGCTTAGTTTCAAATAAATAATTAGAAAGCCTAAGTACGGCCCCACATGTAATATTAACAGACCAAGTATGCAGTACTCTTACAACAGTCGAGTTTTTATTTCTATACCCAATGCTGGCAGTATCCTAAACTTAAGATCCTTACAGGAGGGAAGTGCTAGGAAAATCCAGAGTATTTTATAATGTCTCTTTACATTAGGCTATTTGAGAAACACTGTTACTGTAACTTAGACTAACAAACTGCTGATACTGTCTGTTAGGCAGATATCAAACACCAACGCAAAATCCACCTTGGCTAATACAGCCAGCTTACATTATTATCGCTCTTCTTAACTATAAATGCCTCCAAAAAGTCTAAAATATCAAAGGTACCCAAATAATGGAAACACTGGAAGGCTATGCTAATTTCTTCACTTGTTTCTTCATGGAACTTCACTTTGGAATGTTTCTTCACTTGGAACTTCATGCTGCTACAATTTATCGATCAACCCGTTACTTTTTAGTCGGGCTTGTCAATGGTACAAGTCTGGAACGGCTGTTCTAGCAATACCAACATCCTAGTTAGTAAGGGTCTTAGGGCTTCGCACTCCATTAAATGAAACACTGATTTTTCAGGAGGCTCTACAGCTGGAGTTAAAACTACCCTCTAAAATTTTCAGAGGATTAATACAGGACCTTGTCTGCACAAGCCTCTATTAAGTTGTTGTACAAAAAAAATCAGGTGTGTCCGCTTTATGATTTAAAGATATGCCGCTATATTAACTTTGCTTCAGTCACTGCATACTCACGTTATTTAAGAACTCACAAAAAGCCTGTTTCTATGTGCAGAGGCAGGAACAATCTCCAGTCTGATATTTGACTTTTTCATTTGTCTAATTCTCTTCAGATGTGCTCACCTGGCTCATGGATCATATAGTGAACCCAGCCAAGACTCTGCTGAACACCAAGTCGTCTCCACTCTTCTTCAGACATCAGATGAGATTTTGGCACTTGTTTTGAAAGTTCTCGTGGCAGCATCACATGTCTGTAGAGGTTAAATTATTAAACATACACAAAAAAATATTATACTCTAGAAAATTGCAACAGATCTGCACTGAAAGGCAGTTACCACGTTATGAATACTCACTTGGCCCATAAAGAAAACAAGAGTACTGAAACTTGGCATGAATTTGATTATGAAACCCGTCCCAGAACGCAGTTTAAAATCACTTACGACTATGAAACGTTACATCTGTAAAGCAACTGCATACTGGGAGCCAAACTGTCTTCTAGATGAGATTTAGACCCCTTCAGACTCCAATGACTATACACTCAGAGAAGCATGTGCTCCTGGCAACAGGCTGATACATCACCTTCTTGAAAAATAAGAACTTTGGACTTATAAGGCATTTGTAATACTGCTTTCAAGTAAGTCTAGAAGAGTTAAATTTCAACAGTTCCCCGTCGGCAGGGGAGGACGCTGCCCCATCCCAGGCTCTGCCACAGCCCCTTCCCTGGAGTTAGCTCAGCGGGTACTACCCCTCCGCCATCACCCTGTGGCCAGGGCTTGTGTGGGGCCGCTGACCGAGCCATCTGCGCCAACCGATAACAGTTTTTGGTCACTCATCTCTTTCGTCCCGCCAGCCCAAAGCCACGCTGTTGGGGAAACCCCCTTGGAGAGGCTCGGCACAGCCCCTTCCCACTGGCCTTGCGCCCTCCCTGGCTCCATTCTCCAGGGAGCCGCCTCATTCCCTGAGAGCAGCCCGCACACCTCAACCGAGGCGCCTGGCCGAGCCGCCCTCCTACAGAGCAGCTCTTCCTAATCCCTCCAGCTGGCCCTCCTACAGCTTCTTACCGGTACTCGTACTGCTCGTCAGAGTACTTATCAGAATAGTAGATCTGCTTGTGGGCCATGGCGGGCGGCAGCACAGGCTGGAGCAGCGGTACGAGCGGCGGTACGGGCGGCGGCCTCAGATACCACCCTCACGGACGCCTCGCGCACTAACTGCCCCCTTCCGCGCCCCGCACCGTTTGAATCCAGCGGCTCGGCTCCCATTGGCTCTCGCCAGGGCCGGCCAATCGCGTGCCGCGCCGCCGCGCCCCACCCGATCTCGCTGCCACGTGACTCGCGCGCTCGCCGCTCCCAACCAATCCCCGGAGGCCGCGGCGGGCGGGGGAGCGTTACGTAACGGGCCGCGGCGGTCGGGCAGAGCGGCGGCGCGGGCCCGAAGTGGGGAGGCGGCGCTGGCGGGGGAAGGGGCAGCTGATTGGCCAGCGGCGGGCACGGGCACGGGCACGGGCACGGGCACGGGCACGGGCACGGGCACGGGCACGGGCACGGGCACGGGCACGAGCCCTTCCAGCCTGTGGCGGGGCGGCCGGGGTGGGGCCGCTGCGCCCAGGTCGCACATGCGCAGCTCGACCCGGCGCTCGGCGCCCCTGCTTTGCATTGCTCCGCCCGGCCCTGCCCGGCCTTGTCCTGTCTTGCTCTGCCTTGCTCTTCCCGACTTAGCGGGGCTCGGCTCGGCTCGGCTCGGCTCGGTCCAGTCCCCAGTTCTCAGAGGGCCTGCTTATTTCAGGGTAGCGAAAGAGTGACGCCTTCGTCCTTTTAACTGAGCGTCGTCTTCACTTTAAAATGGTGCTGTCCCTTGGCTGCTGTAAGCCCCTGGGATGCCGCTGTCAGGAATGGCCGCACCGTTGGTCGTATTAGCTCAGGGTGAAACCAGATAAAACACGGGGTGCAGGTGTGCCCAGAGCAGGGTGGGAGCTGCGGACAGCATTTCAGTTACAGCAGTTTCAGCATTAAGGATGTTACAAACATCCTTACCCAGAGAAACAAACCGTCGAATGCTCCCCTGAGAATAAGTGCACAGCAGGCTGCCAGGGTTTGCTGGGAGGTGCTGCAGCTCCCCAGATAAGCATGCTATTTCTGCCCTGTGGGATGAGATAAGCACAGTGGGAATGTGGCCAGAAAGAGTGATCTCACGGTTGCTTTCTTAGAATCACGGAACCATAGAGTGGTTGGAAGGGGCCCGAAAAATCATGTAGTTCCAACCACCCACCGTGGATAGGGACACCTTTCTCCAGATCAGGTTGCTCAGCCCCATCTAACCTGGCCGTGAACACGCCCCGGGATGGGGCATCCACGGCCTGCCTGGGCAGCCTGTCCTTCACGTGCTTCATGCCCTTGCAGTAGGGAGTTTATTAATGTCTAAATTTCCTCACATGCTCCATTCCCCCTGCCTGTGATGTGCTCCTCTGCCATCCCCTTGCTGGGCCTTTGCAGAAAAAAGGAGATAAGTCTTTAAAGAAGTTTCTGCTTCTTTGGTGCTGCCAGAAACGTGGGTACTGCCTGTGGTTATGTAATGCATCAGTCTGAAAACAGTTCTGATGGAGGAAAAAAACAACCAAATCCATGTGATGCATGACTGCTGATACACATGCGTGGGTAATAGGTATGATTCTTTTAGTAGCATTGTTTCTACTGGCACTGCAGCTTGCCTTAAACAAAAAAAGTTTAAGCTAGTCTCGCACCATGCAACCATTAAAAGAAGTGCTTCTCATAATCTAGCAGTAATATTTTTCTCTTAATTTGACTGCATATTAGAGCTTGTTGGGCACAGGTCATTTACAGGCAAAATGAAGTCAGTGGTTTTGAACTGGCATAGCTAAATGTGTGAAATTCATGTAACCAAGGAATATATATTTCAGTATAATTGTAAAAGTACAAACCACCTGCAAGTTTTCTGAAGTTTTGGTTAGGTTATTCAAAATAGAGAGGTTTGGAGGGGTTTTTTTGCGTAATTTCAGGCAGCACAACTGTTATTTTTATATACTTGAGGCAGAATGTACACAATTATTTCTGTTAGGAATGTCATTGTGTAATAATGAGGAGAAAAGTTTAAACCGCCATGATGGTGGATGAAGGACATTTCCTCTCCGTGTCTTCTTTTACAAGCTTTCTGCTTATCTCATGCATGCTGAACATGAGAGAAAATTGATCTTTATGTAATCTCTATGTGTAACCCTTTCCCTTTGAGTTTGTTCAGAAGTGAGAGGGGACATCATGCTGACCAATCTGGTAAAGAGTGAGTGAGATAGCAGTCATTGTTTTTGCAGACTTCAGCAAGGCTTTTGGTGCCAGGTAATACCTTGAAAGAGAAGCAGTTGATGTATGGACTGGGTGTGCAGACAGTGACCTCAGGTGAATGGCCAGGCCCAGAGGATGGTGACACATGACACAAGTCTAATTGGAGACCAAAAAGTGTCCCAGGGGTCAAAATTTGGCCTGAGCCTTTTAAACATCTTCATTGATGACTGCACAGTGGGCCAGAGCGTACTCCTGGCAATTTTGCAGATAACACCTATCTGGGATGAGTAACTGAGAAACCACAGGGTTGTCCTGCCAGGTCAAGGAAATGCAGAAATAGACTGAGAGGACCTTCATGAAATTGAGGGGAACAGGTGGAACAAGGCGAAGAAGAAGAGCGAAGTCCTGCACCTGTGGAGGAACAACCACAGGCACCAGTACATGGTGGGAACTCCCCAGCTGGAGATGTGTTTTTTGGAAAAAGACTTGGGAATTCTGATGAACACTGAGCTGAATGTGACCTAGGACTGTGTCTTTCCAGTGAGGATGGCTAGCAGTGCCCTGAGCTGCAGTAGGACAAGTGTTGCCAGCAGGTTGAGGGAGGTCATCCTGCCCCTCTGTAGAGCACAAATGAGGCCTCTGCTGGAGCCCAGCTTTGGGCTCCTGAGTTCAAGAGAAAGATGGAGCCGCTACAGAGAGTTCAATGAAGAGCTACAAAGATGAAAACCTGTGTGTGAAAACCTGAAGGCAGGACGCAAAGAAGACCAGAACCAGGTGGTGCCCAGTGACAGGACCAGAGGCAGTGTGCACAAGCTGAAACATGACATGTTCCTAATGAACATCAGCAAGCCTTTTTTACTGTGAGGCAGGTAGGACACTGGCAGAGAGCTGCTGGAGTCTCCAACTTTGGAGACCTTCCAAAGCCATCTGGACATGATTCTGGGCAATGGGTTGTGGGTGACCCTGCTTGAGCAGGAATGTCAGACCACATGACCTTCAGAGGTCCAGCCTCAGCCACACTATGTGGTACTATGTGAAACAGGCTCTTCAACACTGTCTTCAGGATGCTGTTACTCTCAAAGGCTGTGTCAGTCACATTGCAAAGAAGGAAATAAACTGTTCTGTACAGTTTGGAGAGAACAAAAATGCGTGTACTTTCTCAAGGCAGCTTTGTCTACACCTAAGGAAACCTTTCCTACCAGTACATAATTTAAATGTCTTAGAACATTTCAGAAAAAAAATGCTTTCTGTGGTAATGTTTTAGGTCAAACTGATCCTGTCTCTTTCTTTTAGGCCTGCTTGCTATGGTTTTGTCAGTTATGCTTTCCCACTGTAACTTTTGCAAATACAGAGTGTAGAACAAAAGTAATTTTTTTTCTCTCCTGTGCTCTAGAATGACCTTTTAATTGTAATTGTTATATGTTTTCATATTTGAAGAAGTTAGTTTCTGGAGTTAAGATTATGAAGTGGTGAATTGAATCCTCACTCCACAGATTCTGAACCAGGAAGTGAGTGAGACCACTCATATATCCATATTTATTAAAGAGAAAATCTGCTGAGAAGCTTTAGCATACTCTTTTGCCTCAGCATGTTGAAGGCATGTATTAAAGCATTTATGAAAGAAGTTTGCCATAGCACAGACTAAAAAGTATTCCACATAGCCTTAGGGGCATAGGTTTGTTAGGAGAAATGTTAGCAAGCTGTGCAACTGGAATGTAAGCTCCTGCTCAGAGACCTGTCTGATTAGGGCAGCAGCTGTGATTACATTGCTGTTGAAAGACAAGATAAAATGGCAGAACACAAAGAGAATGTTCTTGAGCGTCCCTCTCTCCTGAAGCTGTAACACAAGCACATATAAAATGGAGCACTGGTATCCTGCACTCTGTATGTGAGCAGCATGACTGTAGTCAGCATAGAGGCTCTTCAGAGCTAAAGATGGACTATGAAGTTTATTGTGGGGGATGATTTTGAGTATCAAGACAGGAGCAGATTTAAATCCTCTATGTTACCTGTTTGCTTGTTACTAAGGCCAGCCACAGAGATATGGCCCATATGCACCTTAACTATTACATATGGAGAGTTCAGATGTAAGTCATGGTATATAGCACAGAAATATTTTCTGTGCTTTTTGTCAGAAGGGGGAGATGAAAAATTTCCCATCTGTGTTGTGCATAGAAGTCTCTGATTAAAAGTCTCTGCAGCTTTTCCTGTTTAGTTCTGTGAGGTATTTTAAAAAAGAAAAGTTTTATGTACTTTTACTGTGCTTCAGTTTTCAAACATGTCCTTATAAAACACTAATGTCAGATGCTTGAAAGTATTTTTCTGAATAGAACAGCAAGATCAGAGTCAAGGAACCTTTTGTACTCTCTTCATGAGTCATAATCATATACACAGTTAATAACTTTTGAGTAATTTGAATCACATTCATAGCACATATAGATGAACTGTTATCTATGGTTTTATATTTTCAATGTTTCTTATAGAAGCAAGGTGTACACAATTGTACTTCTTGTCAGTTTTGATCCTCAACTACCTTTTGAACCTATTGGCTCAAACTTAATACGAATGCTGATAAATTATTGCAGGTTTCATGACAACAGGCAGGCAAATAAAGCAGAAGAACTCTGATGGGGGATGATGTTACAATTAAAATTGCACCTTATAAGACAGAGAATCTACATGGGACAAAAAGCTTTGCATAAATGCTTTAGGGGTAAATATCTTTCAGCATTTGGTGTACGTGCCTTCTGAGACTGCAGAACTACAAACCATGAGTAAATAGAAAATAAGTCTCACTTAATTCTTATACTTAGTAAGGTAACTTTCTATTTTTGATTTTATTTGCTGGCTTTATATGGTGTTTGCCTAGTATTCAGCAACACTAGTTGTCCCCAAAGCACTCCTAGGCTGCTTGTATGTGTAATTTTAACAATATTTGTCTCTGAAGGTTTGAGCTTCAGAATTTACCTCAATTTAGATAGTTACATTTGAATTTACTGCCTTACTTAATTTGAAGGACTTTATCATAAGTGTTTAGTTGTGTGCTAATTAACATTCCCTTAGTTGATGCAGAAGATGGGTTATTTTTGTTTTGTTTTAGTCCACACAAAATTGTGGAGAGACTAAAGAATGATGCTATGGTTTGATGATATGGTTTGATTTTGGTATTCATCTCTGGTGAGGCCACACCTTGAATTGTGTGTTCAGTTCTGGCCCCCTCACTGCAAGAGGGACATTGAGGTGCTGGAGCATCTTCAGGGAAGGGCAGTGGAGCTGGTGAAGGGTCTGAAGCACAAATCCAGTGAGGAGCAGCTGAGGGAGCTGAGGATGTTTAGCCTGGAGGTTCAGGGAAGGCCTTATCCTTCTCTAGAACTGCCTGACAGGAGGGTGTGGCTAGCTCAGGGTCGGCCTCTTCTCCCAGGCAACTAGTGAGGGGACAAGAGGACGCAGGCTCAAAGTGTGCTGAGTGAGGTTCAGGTTGGAGATCAGTAAGAATTCCTTCATGAAAAGGGCTGTTGAGCCATTAGAATACTCTGCCCAGGGATGAAGCATTAAAACCGAAAATCATGGACAAAGACTCTCTAACTAGTTAGAGTTAGAAAGTGGTATGTTTGTTGTGCCAGCGGGCGGCACTGAGGGGGGCGTCATTCCTAAAATGCGTGGCTGGGCTGTACAAGGATTTTTGCCTTCTATTTTTTTCCCAAAATAATACATATGCATAACCCCAGCACCTTCCATCCCCGCTTTGTATTAAAATGAGGTTATTAGTCCTTCAGGCATACGCAGTTCCTCTCTTGAATTGGCGCAGTGGTCTTGAATTAGGTCAGTAGTCAGAGGATGAAGTCAGGAAGGTCTTTGTCAGGTGTCTGTGACCCTCTGGCATGATCCAAGGCCCCCTGCTTTGTGATGGATTAACACAGAGTCCAGGTGCTGGGCATTGTTCTACTGGTTTCAATATGTTCCTATAATGGTTAATACTCCGCTTCCTTCTTGAAATAAGCTCATAATATAACAATTAGCTTTAGCTTAAGCTTCCAATAATCATTAACTTATCATTGGTGTGTCTAACATCAGTATGAATTGGTTCTAGCCTTCAGCTAAAATCTTAAATTTTTAAAATCCTAATTCAGGGAGGTAGTGAAGTAACTAACCCTGGAGCTGTTCAAGAAACAACTGGACATGGCGCTTAGTTCTATGGTTTAGTGACAACATCAGCTTCTGTCAGAGGTCAGACTCAATTATCTTGAAAGTCTTTTCCAACCTTAATGGTTCTACGATTCAATTCCCCTGTTAAACAAAATCAATAATGCGGAATTTAGCAGATGATTTCCATAGCAACCAATGCTCATAAAACACATTCAGGATGATACTGTATAATAACTGGAGAATCAAGCAAAAGAAGATTCTGTAAAATAAAGCACAGTCCTGCTCAGAGTTTTCGTGGAGGTTGCATGGAGTGCAAGATGACAGTGTCTTAGAGTAGGTCAAAAGCAAAGAATCTGTAGTGGAGAGTTCTTCAGTTACTGGATATTTTTCATACAGAGTTTAAATACTTTAAGTAAGGTTTTCTTTAAACTTGAATATGTCAGTGCTAGACCTAAGAAAAGATACTTTCAGCCAAACTTATCTTTGCAGCTTTCTCTAGTGGTTACCTTCTGTAATGGAAGAGTGTAAGAGTTGGAAGAGTATTGTGATGACACATTCCTAGTTTAGTGTAGATTCTGTTGAGGGATTTCTTTGCCTATATGGACTTTTGCTTCATGAATTTTCAGGTCGTCTTTGGGCCAAATGTCTTCTCTGCACAGTGTCTTGTTGCAAGGAGTTCCATGGCTGAAAAAGTTCCTTTATGAGAAGGGGTATTTTTTAAATTTATGTTAAATCTGCCACATGCTGGGTTTTACATTGAAAAAGCCTGAGAATGTTTATTCATTGTCCCAGATGTTTGTAGTTCCAAGAGATAGGGTATATATCCTACAACACCGCTAGCCTTATGGGCTAAGATTTTGATTTTGAGCCCAAAGTATTGATATTTTCCCACCTCCCTTACATAAATATTGCTCATTGACTTCTGTAAAGTTACTCAAATGTTTAAAATATATCACTTACAAATTTTGTACACAGAAGTGAAAGTGAGCTGAAAATACATCTGTTTGCAAGTATTATAAAGGTTGCCTTAAGTGTTGTTTAGTTAAAGTGGTAAAAGATGACACAATACAAATGAAATAAAATGTAATCTGAGTAAACCATATGCATACAAATATTTTTTCCTATGGTTATTGTTACAATTTAAGGTTTAAAATAGCCACTGGAGGGCTCACTGATCTTATTGTAAATGACAAGCTTATCTTTCAAAGTCAGTACTTGTGGGTTTTGGCTAAGCCAGTGTTAATAGGTGTGCTCCCATTTGAAGAAGACTGGATAATAACAGAATTTTTGAATATAATGCACAGGGAACATCTACATTTTCATCTTGAAGAATAACAATTCTTGTGCTTGTTACCGGTGTCGCAGTGTGGGAACATTTACAAAGGTTTGGAAGGCAGGAGGATCTAGATGCCATAAAATGAATATAAAGGACCAGAGTTCCACTCTCTTACCGTAAAAAATGTAACATTTCTTCCTGTCAAACAGCAGGGTTTCCGCATTTTGAGGAGCCACCTACACACATGGCAGATTTTCCCTTCGCTTCTCCATTGTGTGTGGCACCAAAGCTTCAGTGATGAGTCAGGCCTAGGGCTGTGGTCTTTTTGGACCACTGGTAGAACTGGGATCAGTGCAACACATTTAATTGGTGTCAGTTTCTCCTGGCATTTTGAATCAAGCCTTTATTTAATTGGAGTTAAACAGAACTTAGTTTTCAGAAACTTTGGGAACAGTTAGTTCTCCTTACATGCATTAATACTTTTGTATTTTCCCCAGCCTGAATCTTTCCTTTGTCTCTTTGGGTTTTAAGTATCCTTCTTGGATATGTACTGAGTTGTCCTATCACTGATACAATGAATGGAGGTAAATGATTTATATTTATTAGGAGCAGCTTCCTTAAGTTCTCAGCAGTACTCACCACTTTTCAGTGGGATATACATATGCTCTATGAAATACAGTGTTCCTGAAGTGATTTTATGAGTAATTTGTGGTTATCTTACTTTTTTTGTTCCTGTGGGAATATATTATACCAGAATTTCACTCAGTGTGTTGCTTTTCTTTAAGGAAACTCATCTAATTTATTGTTCTCCAGTGATCATTTTTAACCTATTTCAAAATATTTGTCTTGCACTGAGTAGCTGCTTGAATTCTTTCCTGTGATTTTGGATCCAGCATTTTGCAAACTAATTCTATATTTTTTTTCCCTGCTTACATGTGTCCACTTTGAGTGTTCCTCATTACTCCCCTCTTCCTTTATTTTAGATACTAAAAAGTCATCTATTGCAGCGGATACACAAGATTTTGATTTTGTCCTGGCAGGTAAACCTCTTTTATAATTCACAGTTAAGTATATTGATATTAAGTAAATACTAAGTATTTTTGCTTTCTTAATTTTCAACACATCTTCTTTTCACCTTCCATCAGCTTTTAAATTATTCATGTGAAGAAAAACGTCCATCAGTTAAACTCTTCCATTATTCATTATCATGCAGTAGCTATAAAGAAAATAATTTACCAGTTATAACATAGGTGGGAAAAAGATCCTACTTGGAAGTACGTTTTGTCTGAATCTGCCTTTCCTTCTTCTCAGACTGAAAACATTTGTCAAATTCACTTCTGCATTTCATTCAGGGCATGTATACATGGGGCCATCTTACAAATATGATACAAAATGAGCCTTTTCAGATAACTTCACCTCTAAACATGGCAAATATTGGAAATGTGCTTAGTTTGAAATGTTTTCCTGTTTTTATAGACATATCCCTTTATGTAATGAACGGATTGCCTCTGCCCTAAACTATTAGTTTTCCTAAGAATATCCTTGACAGAAGGATACTTTCTTGGCTGTCCTTGAATATTAGTCATTACATGCATGCATTTGCAGGCTTACCTTTAAAAAAAAAAGCAAAAAAATCAGCCAATTCACAGAAGAGACATAGGCAAACTGATTCATCTTGCTTTACAGGTATTAAAACTTAATGCCTGTTCGTGTTTTTAGTGTAATATTTGTGGTGTTGTCATGGATATCCTGTTTTGCCATCTTGCAGATGTGCTAAAATGGGATTTTCGCTTCCCACCTCTTAACTATTCATATGAACTTGCTTGAAATCAGTGAAAAGTCTTTAGCCATCCCAGCAGATGTTGGACTAAGATGTAAGGGAACGATAGAATGTCAGCACATGTTTTATTTAATAATATTTTTCAATTATTTTTACATCTTATTTCACTGTTGAAAATTAGATGCGTATTGTGTGCTTTCCCTCATGCTGGGGCACACCAAACTGCAAGCTTCTGCTGGCTTAGTCTGGTAGTGCAGCTCCTGCACCTTGATGCTCCCACCAGGAACCTGCCATCACTGTAAGAGAGGCATGTTGGCTCAAAAACTAGGCCTCAGGGCTACTGGTTTTTTGAGAATAATTTTTTAAAACTTTTGTTTTGGGGCATAATCTCGTAATCAGAGGTTCAAAGTATGGACTGAGTGTAGATTTGGAAACCATTCTTGTATACAGTGGTGTTTTCTGGTGTTTTTATCATGGTCTGTGAGTCATGGGACTATGCCTCCCTTTGGGTGGACTTGGCTGTGGTGGTTGAGTCAGTGCAGCTGCTGGTGACCCCTTCCCACTGGTGTCAGTGACAGTGGGAAGAGGCTCCCAGAGAGCACCGCAGGGAGAATGGGTCAAGCCTAGCCTGCAGGAGCTGCTTTAAGCTTGGTCTGGCCTGAGCTGCAGTTCTGTCTGTGTCACAGGCATGCTTGTGTCTGGCCCAGGACCCTAAACCTGCTGTCTATGCCGCCACACTGGACTCCTAGCACTCCTTCCATAGGGAACTACTGGTCCTTCCTTTTCCCTGACAGTAACCTTTTTCAGCTGTATCTTAGAACTGTCATGTCTGTAATATCTCCTTTTTTTTGTGTTTTACTGTAAATTCAAATCCTGCAAGAACTTTCTACCAGCTTGCAGAGGGAGCTAGAGGGATTTCAGTTTCCCTTCTCCCCCAGCCTATTTTCCAGCTCAACCTCCCTTTTGTGATGCTGGAATCACCTGCATTTCTGGCACAGCAATGCCACTTCTGACCCACTGGTCCCACTCATTCTACCATCTGTACAGCACCGAGTTAGAACACTCATGACTCTTGCTTCAGGCTCAGGATAGAGGTTATATGATGCGTGGATTCTCAAACTACTGCTGGTAGTTCACATTTCATGAATTCTCTATTTAAAAAAAAACAAACAAAACCTCTTTATTTGCTGTTGGCCATGTTGATTTTAATTTTAGATGAAACATTAAAGGCTGTGGGAAACAATGGCTTGATTATTTGTGAAGACACAAAAAAACGCTCTTAATTTGTCTCTTCACATGCCTTCTGGAATGAGGTACTTAGTAACATAACCACTGCAGTGCAAGTGTTTGACAGGCGGAGGGGTGGGGATGTGTAAACTTGATTCACATTTTCGACTGAATCTGCACTGTGGAATTGTGTGTACATCTATGCCCACAGGATGTGCCTGCCAGAATGCATCCTCGACTCTCCATACCTGTATGGCGCAGACCAAGGACTGGCCAAAATGTGTCATAAATTTGTCTTCTGTGGAAATGACAGTGTGTGGAAATGGCAGAAACATTTTTACTGAACTGTGATTTGCAACAGTTGCCATACTCATAAAAATCTGAGCAGAGCTTCCCCTTTTGGGCTCTTCATAAATTACCTTATTTATTTACCTCACATAAGGTAAATATATTACCTTATAATTGTTATATTAAGATCTAAGTCTTTGGTATATGTAGCTTTCCAGCAGAGTATAACTTTACTATCAAATCATGCAGTTGTATGCAGAAAGAACTGGGTTAGCTTTTGTAACTCCTCTTGATTTTCAACTGCAGTAGGGTAAGGCTATAAACCTGGAACAGTATTTTTAAAGAAGCCATAAAATGTGTACAGCTTTGAGAATGTACTTTGGTTTTGGACTTTAAAATCTGTTTTGGGAAGATGCAAGAAATAAAAATGGGAATAAGGGGGGTGTGTTTCAGGACACTGAATAAACTAATTGTTGCTTGAGATGAAGTCACTTTATTTTTTGGCTCAGTATTACACAGTGTGCTTACAGAAATTACTGTACTGTGGGTAGACAGTGTTATGCTTGGAGTTTGCGTTGTGACAGATAGTAAACATTTCATTTCATTTAAGAAGAAGTGGATTTCAGAGACCTTGTGTTGTGAGGTCTACCATTTTTTACATATGCATAATGCAAAACAAATCTGAAATTAGCCCCATTGGAAAAAATGCTGTGTTATTACTATTTTACATTACTATTACATGTGGAGTGGGTTTGCAGTTGAAAGAAAATTAAATAATAAGTGTGAACTCAGACTCATTATCCTGCCTGAATGCAGGAGATGGAGTTCTTTCTTCGTGGGCTCCAGCTGGCAGAAGTGTGCAAGCATAGTATGGATTTAGATGTGTGCCTTTTCTTGTGAGATGAAAGGCTGCCTATGGGATTAGTGCTCTGGCTTGATCATACTGTTTTCTACTGCTTGATATCAGCTACTAATTTGTGCTGCTCCAACGGAGCACCCAGTGAAGATAAGGGTTAGTTTGATTTTTAAGGGTACAAGAGGAGTCTAAACAGTGTAGCTGGTCATCCAGGTCTTTGATAACAGAGATGGACTTTCATAAAGACAAAACCAGTCGGTGCTTTTGAATTTTCAACCTGTTGTCCCTCAAAATTAATCTGTATGTGTATCATTTTTTTTTTATGACATTGATCATTGATGTCAGTATTTGGATGACATGTAGTGAAGCTTAGACTTCAAAATTGCCAGTTCATACTTTGAGAGCACTTGAATTGTATTTTAAACCACAAAATATGTTGCATCTGTGAAATACCAAATTTCTTTTCAATAGGGACACTTTTCCCACTCTCTGTGTTTTAGAATTTCTTAATGTAAAATATATATAATTAACAAGTCTATGAAATCTGAAAATAGTATCTCTGGATACTAGCACAGTATCTCTGGAGTATTTTTCTGACATTATTGTGCATTTTTTAATGTCTTAGTTATGCCTGAGGAGTCTGAAAACTTTCTTCAATATGTCTTATAGCATAGCAAGCGTTACCATGGTATCTTTTAACATTTTTTCAATCAGCATATGGAGCCACAAGGGGAGAAAAAAGACTTGAGAGAAGAATTTTGGAATGGCATAATGCTAAAATAAACCTCTTATAAAAAATGCTCCATATGATTGATGATAAATTAAAGGAAACAGTCCTGTAATGTATCATCTGTTAGTTAAACATGTGCTCTCATTTTTCTAATCAGTACATAACCAAAGCCAATTACTACAAATTAGCAACAACAAATGACAGCCTTTAATTAACTTGAAGCTATATCCCCTTATTTAAGCTTTCAACCCAATATCTGGAAAAGTGGAAAAAATTAACCTTCACGGTGTTCAATATTGTAGTTTCTCAAAAAGTAAAATTAAGATGGAGACACTGGACTGAATGTAGGAACTAGGAATGAGGCAGTTTTAACATTGTCATAGAACTAGTTTGCCAGTGCAGTCAGCTCCTTCCTGAAGACGTGTTGGGATGTAAGAGGGAAAAGGTTTTCCCGAATGGTATGAAGTGGTAGCGAGGCTCCTCACAAATCAGTTGAAGACTGATAGAGTTGCTTAAAAATCCATAATTCACCCATATTTTCCGAAGCACATATTCCTCATGACTGCCAAAATATAGTACTTTGCCCTCCTTTAAAGTACCTTACAAAATGTGAGTTTTGTGACGTTTCCAGGAGATAAGTTAGGTGGTAAGGCTTTAAATAAGTTTAAATGTGTTGCTTTTTAAAAATACAGTCAGTCATGTGATTGAGCTTTTATAAATACAACATGTTAGTTGAAGACATACGGTTTTATCAGTAGGGAATATTTTGTATATTGCAGTTTCAACTTGTTACAGGCTAAGGAGGTGTTTTGCGCCAACTGTTGTTCAAGATGAAGTTTTTAAAGAGAATATAAATTGCAGTACGGATTGTACAATCCAGCAACCAAATGTTGAACCTACTCTACTATGGCAATTCAAAGCACAAGAGAATTTAGGCAGTAAGAGGAGTAAGAAGATCAAATTATCTTTGCCTCACTTTTATGGGGGCCAAAATATAGAAGGGAAGAGCCTGAAGCTTAATTTAAACTCAGCAGTTCTTCAACATGCATTTTGGTGCTGTCAGAGTTCTTCCTGTTGCATGAAGCAGATTCAAAGGAAGAAGCTGGGTATTTTGCAACAATGCAAATGTAAATACATAAGTGTACCTCAGATTTTAAAATGCAAAAATGTTTTCTTGAACCTTACTTTCCTTGGTGATTTGTTTTACATGAAAGTGCTGTTGCATTGGCTATTAGTGCTATATATCTTCTGTGAATGAACAGAAAATGTTAGTATTTAGGGTGACATCTTTGGAAGCATTAAATGCATATGCAAGCACTTTAAAATGGCAGAATATAATTAGAGTTGTGAGTTTGACAGTAATTACTACAAAATTACAATATTTTTCACTGTGCAGAAGGCAAAACTAAATGAAATGGATGTGTTAGCATCTGGTAAGCGTGAACACAGTTTCTTTGAGATGGTTGAATGTCATATTTGTGGCACTCTGAGTGAGATCTGTGGCTGATTGTTGCTTACCATTCAATTGTTGCATCTCAATATGGCCTGTTTATAATTGGAGAATGCCTCTTTCTGCAGCTTGAAAATATGAGTGGGGAGGAGGTCAAGTTCTCTTTAGTCATTCAATCAGGAGTGCTCCAGTGCAATCACACATGCAACCTATTAGTTGGGAAGGCAACTGTCTAGTACTTTCCCAGTGCAAATAATTGCCAGGGAGAGAAATGGCTTTTTGAATAAAATTTTCCTCCTCCTTTTAATATCAGGAAAAACACAGCTTTAATTCTGTTCCTGCAGATTTTTTTGTGTTCTCCTGTTATACACAGTACTGAGTAGAGTATTAAGTCCCAGCTTTGGTGCATGTATGAAATATTAGCATACTTTTCCTAATGTTGAAAGAAGATTCATGATTTGAGACAGGTTATATGCGTAAATTCCTTGCATTCTTAGATGTCAATGAATTTCTCTCAATGGTATGCTGAAGAGTATGTACACATCATAAGGGTGAATAAGAATATGCTTGTTTTTTAGTCTATAGGTCAAAACATGCATTTACTTCCTCATTATTTCTGGATATTCCAAGTATCCTTTCAAGAGGGTTTAGCTGCATGGGATTTTCTTTGAGTGCAAAGTTTCTGTGGTGGTTTTTTTTGTACAGGTTTTTTCTTGTTTTGTTTTATGTGTGTGGGTGTTTCCTTTTTTTCCTTCTGTTTTCATGCAGTGTCTTTTACACGGTTATTATTGTGCATGGCATATGTCACTGAAATAAGAATAATGAAGAGGATGAGAATTAGAAGGAAGATAGTGGTAGCAGGATTTCGGTTTGGTTTTAAATGAATCTAGACATTTTGCTTTGCTGAGTTTAAAACAAGCCTTATAAAGCAGATGAGAAAAAGTCCTGTTATCTTGCTCTATTTCCATATTATTAATTAATGGGCTTCACTGAACTTAACTTACTCCTTAAAAACATTGTAAATTAGAGTAGCATGCATTTACTTAGTTCTCATCTTCATCTTAGATAATTCTAAGCATATCCTATCCTAGGGAATAGTGAACAGTAGAAGTTTCATAAGAGAACTGAAATATCATTCAGTTTTATAATTGCATTAAATATATTTTTATAAATTAATTTATTCCTTTATATATTGCTTCACATCCAAAAGTTTTGCTTTCTTCTCACAATGTAAGTAAGAAAATACAATACCTCTTCTGCAGTATTTATAATAGTGTTTATAATATCTGTAAACATCCACAGTTAGTTCTGGTAAATGTCGTGGCCCCTTGCATGGGTTAAAAATAAGGTCTGCTGCATGACTGATTGTGGAGGTCCCTCTCAGATTCTCATAGGATGTAAGAAAGAAGGAGAAGTTCCATGATTTTTTTTCCCCAAATGAAAGCAGTGTATTACATGCATGACAAATACTTTAGTATGCATGGCAAATACCTGGAGTATCTTATGTATGGACTTCCTAGAATATCAAAACTGGTAACAAGGAAGGCTCTAAAGATAGATTTTTGAGTTGCTATGATGGCAAGTAGAACTGACACTGTAGCAGTAATTTTTTTTAATCTCAGGACATATGTCCTTTTGTTTTTTTTTTTTTTTTAATTTTTCTGAAACAAATGTTTTAATAAGTATGTATTAAAACTTAGTAATCAGAAGATAATTATATATGAAGACATTTAAAATTCAAGTAGGTTTGAGTTTGTTGGGATTTTTTTCCCCCACATTTCCTGTGTTCTATTTTTGCAGTTACAGCCCATGTTTCTGCCTTGATTTAGTTAACTATATTTGGCTTGGAAAATGTATCGTTACATTATGTACACTGATGATATGGTTCCTATGTTCATATTTTTAAGTTGTTTAAATGCAAAAGGCAATAAATGCCCTTGCTTTTCTTATTACCATTTTCCAATACTTACTGTTTCATCCTGTAAAATTGTTTAACTGTGACTGTCAACACGTTCTTTGTCAGAGATTTTGCTTTTTGGAGTAAAATTGATAAATAATGATACCTTCCAGACTTCCAGCAGAGGTTTTGGCTGTGAGAATAGAAAATTATTGAACACTGATCAAAGTATTTGGGAGCTGCAGGTAATTTTAAAGTAATCTAAGCCATTAGTTGGACAAGTTGCTCATTCACCTGTAGTTATAAAAATAACCCAATACTGTTGTGCTACTATCTTAGAACAGTTTTTACTTATTTGCTACCCAAGGAAACAAGAGGAGAAAGGAGGAAGAATTATCTGTTTAGAAAGAATACACAGAGAAAGAATGATGATTAAAAGGCCAGCAAGTTGCTGTTCACAGAAGTAGCTATTGAGGAGACTGAATAAGGGGAGAAAGTACACAGCTTATTTAATGATTAGATGGAATCTGTTTGTTTTGAACAATATTAAAACATTTGATCTGCTAATAAGCAGATAGCTTCAGTCTGAATACTGAACAGGCATTCATTAGATGTGATTCAGCTGCAGTAATATCTTACCAGCCCTTTATCACTATCTTTCCATAGCCTATAGAGAGAGTTTAGGATGACTTGGTTTCTAACTTTAGCCCCTCCACTAAGTGTCTAAAATTAGGTGGGTTGAAAATGAATTTTGGGAACATGCTACTCAGTGGAAAAATTAGCTTTGAACCTGGAAACTCCCACCTGCAATCTGCATATTAACGTGGCAGAAACATGTGCTATATATGGGCGGGATAAAAACGGTTGTACTGTTTATGGACACGTTGCATTTCTGCTAAGATTGCATAATCATACTTGAGATAGCTTTCTGTGGCTGTTTTAAACACATTTCATTCTCATTGACATAGCTGAACTTTACAAGCAAACATTCACAGATTTCATTCATCACCTTTATTTGTTGCCCAGAAAAGGCTTATGTTGGTCTATCTCTTGATATCTAGAAACTGAATTTTCACAAATACCACAAATGACAATAGCTAATATCAAAATATTAGTGAATATCTTGTGTCTTAGCCAGTTTTTAAAAATTTAAAATCTTTATCTTTCTTTTTTTTTTTTTAATCTATGCCATGAACATTGAGAGAATATTCTCTTTTCCATAAAATATGCAGTCAAAAAAATCTGTCTCACAGCAGTATCAGCAATGCCCTTTTCCCAAGTAACTAACCTTTCCTGAGCTAAGCCCTGAAATGAACCTATCATGGATATGACCAGCATTTTATGACCTGGCCATGATAAATGGAGAATTAGTCCTGTGTTACTCTCCTATTCAGTTAATCATTTTTCAATTTTGAAATGGCAGAGGGAGATTATATTACATTCTTTATTGACATTAGGAAAGCTATTTTCTCCTGAGTAATGTCACACAGTTCTTAACATCATACAAATGTGACGTTACCTAGGAGCTCAGTAATCTTGGTTCCCAGCATTAATAGTGTTTAATTATATAATATGATTTATCGCAATGCTGATTAATTTTCTTTAAAATGTAAGGCAAATGTTTTACAACATTGGTAACCATTAGTACTACATCATTGGGACACAGGACAATTTTATGTTCTTTTCATTAATTACATCTCATGTTGTCCTGTCCTGTCCTATAGCAATATATTTTTGTATTAGAGTTTCAGTGAAGAGGGTGACCAGTGAAGAGCACAAAGGACAATTTTTGCCATTTTCAATTTCCTACTTCCATGTGCTCTGCAATGCTCTCCTTAGCTTTAATAAAGGTGGAGGAGAGGAGGAGTGACCTGCTATCCAAACTTCCATGCTGTTTCCTGAGTCTGTCTGACAGCAGTGCTTTTGAAAAGACTATTCTCAACTCTGAGAGCTTATCCAACCTCTCTAAGTCTGGCAGTAGGCTAAAACACTTCGTGTTTTTTTCAACAAATTGCTTAATGTGTTTTCTTGAGGAAACACAAGAAGTTGCTGTTTTCAAATTTACCAATTATTTCTAAATTAAATTTGTCCTATTGCAACCATTAATATATATGTACAAATTTCTGTTTTCATTTTCTTTTTCTTCTTGACTGCCTATATACGATTTTCTCTTTTTGTACTGGGAGAGGACCTTAATTCTTTTTCTCACATGCATCCATTTTTTTTTCTGCAGATGCAGCATTTTATATATAAACAATATATTTTTTAAAATTACATTATTTGTATATTTATATTACAGGGGTTTTAGTTTTTAAATCCCTTTTGGTTCTTTTTCAGTTTCTTTTTTGGTTTGTGATAAGAAACTAATTAATTTCCCTCATTCCTGTATGCTTGAAATCTGCGTAGAGTTCTGTTTTTCTCTAAAAATAAAATGAGTTTTTATCTGATAACATTTCAAACACCCAAGTTTGTCATTAGGGAATTCTGCAGCTTTCAAGCCTTTCTAAAAGACCATTATTTTTCATTATAAATGAGAGTTAAAATCTTTTGTGCCTATGCTTGGATATAAGATATGAAGCTGTTACATCTGCTGCTAAGAATGATGTAACTGATCTGGTATTTAAAAATGCCAGAGTGAGTAGGTAGTTGTGGGAGATGATATGAACACTTTTAGCAGGTGCCTTGCTTTCCAGTAACCATGGACCTAAATGAATGTTTATAGATACTCGAATTTTTAGCATTTATAGGTTGTTTTTTTTCACCAGAGTCTTGTTTGAGTGTACACCTGTATGTGATGTACAAATATTCAAGGAAATAAACAATTACGTGTAAAAGTAGTTAGTTAACAGGCATATGAGGCATCAAGCCAAAGATAGAATTTGTAGTGAGTTAACATGGTACAGGAATAGCAATGTGAAGGTGGAGGAATCTATTTTGGAACAGGGAGTTGTTCTTGTGCTTTAAAAACCTTCAGGAACTTATAACAGGCTTTTTTGAGCTTCACAGCTAAAATTGCTTAGTAGATTTTACACCTTTCAGTATTCACTTTATTGAGATACTTTGTGTAAAAAGTTTTGTACCATAATACTACAAGACATTGCATTTGTTTTGCTTCACCACTTAATGAATTCTTTTGTTTGTTGGCTGCTATGATTTTGATAGTTGTCATCGACATGTGGGAGATACATACTGAAAAGAGAGTGTAAAGGTCCTTCTACCTTAAGGCTAATATTTGCTACTTTTACTGTACCCAAAGAAAAATATTCTATGAGAAAAAGTATTTTTGTGTTACTCTAGCATTAGTCATAAGAGCTAAAGCATTAACCAAAGGCTGCATGCTACACCTACAGTGTAGCATTTTGCTCTTCTGAGCTGGTACTGTTGGAGTCCTTTCCTCACAGCCTTGAATGCCTTGAATTCAGCACTGGATGCTGCAGTCTTCTATTGTGGTGCAGGTCACGTAGCAGTGAATGAACAAGGTTGCATGAATAATGTGCTTTTTATTCAGCGATTGGATAAAAATTAATGCCCTCAACACCTACGTACATCCAATCTCCACTGCTTCCTGTGTGCTTATTCTTCCAGAAGCTTTAATTATTTATCCTCAGAGAGAATTTGACAGTTACAAGTAGTCACGACTCAGCAGATTAACCATACAAACACCAGAACCCATCTCCATGTCAAGTACACTCAAATATCTCATGGAATCAAATGTTGATTTTGAAGTGATGTGACTCCTAATTAAGAGGGAAAAAAATGTCATCCCTAACTGCTGTGTATTTTTTAATCTAACATTGTCTTTAATTAAATTAAAGTTGGTTTAATATTCTTGCTAATTTCAAGAGGTAGTCTGAAGTGTGTGATATGCTCTAAATACTGACACAGGCATTCTGCAATGGAAGTATATTTTCAGGAGAGAATTGGGGGAAGCAACATTAATTAATAAGCCAAAATATGTGCATGGTTTCCCTTCATGCAGTATTGCATAGTGATGAGGAAAAAATTAATTACATAAGATACTTGCAGCATTTGCTACTTAATCTTTACCAAATATGTTCAAATTAAAGCAAAACTACAGGCATAGTAGGAGTCAGTATAGCTATGTACACTAAGAGGAGAAACAGCCTTGGAAATAAACTGTAACTTCTTTATACTATCTAGAGACAGAGAAAGGGAGAAAAGCATATGTTTGTGTATATATATATATATATATATATATATATATATATATATATATAAAATATAAATCTGTAAACGTGTTTTTTCTCCTTGCTCTGAGTGCAAGAAGATCACCAAAGAAACAGTAAGATGATTTCTCATGTGACTTTTTTAATGCTAAAAACATGATGTGGCTGTATTTTAGAAGGCAGTTCCAGAAAGGCCAATATTAGACCACCTTGCTGCAGCTTGTTGAATAATGCTAGTGTATTATCTGACTGGACTGCGTGAATCACAGCAGGTGGGAGCAAATCTGTCTGTATCGTCAGACTGCATAATGTAGGAGTATGCCCAGCACTGGTAGCTACTAATGATTGATTTAAGCCTTAAGAATTACCCAGAAAAACTATACCAAATACTGACCTTATCTCCCCATGCTAGGAACAGACTCAAAGGTGTAATGTGCAGTGGTTATCTTTTGTGCTTTTGCTTACAAACAGTAAGCAATTGGGTGACTGATTACAGCAGCAATTCACCCAGAGTTGTGACAGCCTCTATGAAGTTCTAATAAACACCAACTATTTTCCTTGAAAGTAACTGACTAGTTTAATGAAGAATTCACTCACAGAAGACATGTTCCTTGTGTTAAACAAAAGAATAGAGGAGATACTAACAGCAGCTCCTTTTTACCTTTTGTTCTAGGAATTGTTAACTGTTGAGCTTACTTCAAGCCAGTTGGTAAACTGCAAATTGCACAGTATCATATTTAGTTCTATTGAAATGAATGTGCAGCTGAACGTCTGGACCAGTGGTTGAGGTTTGCCTAACTAGTGAGAAATCATGTGATGTGTATTCTATCTAGGGACAATTATCATGATCATGATGAGATGAATGTCTGAAGGATTAACTGAACTGGTTCTAATTGCTTTTGTATGTGGAACTTGGCAAACTCAGATTTAAAATTTTTTGAGTGTTAGCTTGAGAGTTGCAAGATGAGATAACCATAATAAAAGCAAGTGTTCTGAAGTATGGTGATGTGCTGAGGTAATCTCAAGTGTCTCTTTTAAGAATTTGTAAGAGGTTTATCCCAGACTGCATGAAGATATGGGTGACAGGCAAGTTTGCATACTTTCTGAGATAGATCAGGGGCATTATAAACAGTCTTAGGATTTCAGAGAAAGGAAAATGTGTAAAATTTCAAACCTTTATTAGCAAATCATTAAACAGTTTATGATTCTTAATTGCAAAGGTAAACACTGCTCTGTGGTGTATCTTTTTCCTCCAGTCAAATGACAGTGAAACAACTCCTGCTCACCATATGGGTTGCCATTTATCTGTGAAGTTTTGTGATACTGGTAATACATCAGATAATATGTAAAGCATGTTTATTTAAAACATTAGACTTCAAGAAATACAGGCTAAATACTATGATGTCTCCCTCTCTGGAGACATTAGTATAATTTTACCTTTTCCTCTTCCTGCTTATCCCATGAGTGCATTGTTACTTAACATCTTCCAAACCTTTCCTGCTTTGTAGTTTTTGGCTGAATTGGTCAGTGGTTTCATTAGCTGTCCATCTAACAATGTTATGCAGGTAGAGGATACTAGCAGCTGCAGAGGTAACCAAGGAATGGAAAATAGGATAAAGGGTCATAAATCTCTTAGTCATGGTGTATATGTAAAGGAGGCTTTTATGATAGATGCTTTTTATGGTAGGAACTAATTTTAATTTTCTTTGGCCAAAGTTCTATTAAAAATGAACAAATTAATGACAGTTTATAAAATTAATATCTTTCTCAAAAAAAGCACTTAATAGCTGTGAAAAAGTATTTTCATTTGTTGAAGTTCAGGTACATCTCTAGTGATGCCAAATGAATATTCTGCTGGTTTAAACCAGTGCTTATTTATCAATAGGATTATGGGCATCTGTGGTACTGAGACGTTTCAATTATTTTTTAATCTTGAAGTAAAAATTTAATGATAAAATGGAAAACCTGAAACCGCCTCTTTATTTTTGATTATCTATGTTGCAGGAATTTGTCTTGGGGGGTTTTCAGTCATCCTTTTGATCTATTTGCAGTTTTCTGACTACGAGATGGTTTTTTAGCCATAATTACAGAAAGACCAGCCATATGATCCTCCCTACACTGCTGATATTTCATGTGCATCACCTTTCCTGGCAGTATATATCCCTTCTTTTCCTTAAGTGATGGAGAGATAATTTCTGCTTCAAAGGACCACCCCAAGGGTGAGCCAAGATGGTTTATCTGATTAAATTTTATAGGCTGCTTTTTTCATGAGCACAAAAAGCTGAAGCAGCAATAGAAATTGGGTTGCTGGTCATTACTCTGTGCTTCTGAACAGATGAAACAGGCAGGACATTTCTGCCCTTTGAAACTGTGGTCTTACTTTTTGATGAGATACCACACTCATTCTTGCTGCTGTAACATGGTGTTGTGGTTTAACCCCAGCCAGCTACACAGCTGCTCGCTCGCTCCCCCAGAAGTGGGATCAGGGAGAACTGGTAAGGCAAAAGGTAGGAAACTTGTGAATTGAGATACAGACTGTTAAATAGGGAAGGCAAGAACTGTGCACACAAGCAAAGCAAAACAAGCAATTAATTCAGTGCTTCCCATGGGCAGGCAGGTGTTCAGCCATCTCCAGCAGAGCAGGGCTCCATTACATTTAATGGTTACTTGGGAAGACAGACACCATCACTCCAAGCATCCCCGCCCTTTTCCCTTCTCTCCCGCTTTATATCTGGAGCATGATGCCATATGGTCTGGAGTATCCCTTTGATCACTTGGGGTCACCTGTCCTGGCTGTGTCTCCTCCCAGCCCCACATGTCTCCCCAGTCTCCTCAGCAGCATGGCTATAGGAAAAACAGAGAAGGTCTTGGCTCTGTGTAAACCCTGCTCAGCAACACCAAAACCATCTCTATATTATCAACCCTGTGTTCAACACAAATCTAAAACACAGCCTCATACTAGGCATTGTGGTGAAAATTAACTCTACCCCAGCCAAAACCAGCATGTGTGGCCTTGCAGGAACTTTTAAGTTTTTTATTCTCCTTACTCCATTTGTGAGTGTGATTTGCTGGGAGGTTGTGTAGCTACCTGTAGATACTATTGCTCTAGAGAGAATTAATGTGCTCTGTAAAAAGGAAGAGCTCCTTCCAGCTTTGTTTGCATCTTGGACAGCAGGGGGCAGGTGTTAGTTTTGTGTGACTGAAAGCTCGTGTGGAATGGTTGTGTGTACACATTTCCATCTGCATACTAGAAGGGGTTAGGAAGATGCAGTATAGAGCAATTAAATATAGATTATGCTTTTTTGTGTATGTAGGAAGTGGTTTTCTAGCAGAATATCCTTTTGCTTTTTCTTAAAAAAAAACCAAACTATTTTTTGGCAAAAAAAAAAAAGGTAAACACAAAATTAAAATGGTATTGGCAAAGCAAGAAAGAGTATCAGTCCAGGAACATTACCATTTATGCGTCACTATACTGAAACCTCCCAATATCCTTGTGTTCTCTCATTTGACTTTCATCACGGTGGTCTGTATATGTATTCCATTACAGAATACATAGGTATTCTGATACAAAATTTTATGTAGCAGACTTACTTTTGCCTTAATTGTTGAGTTTTCAATTTAATTGCACTTAAGGATTTTCTGCTTCATGAAGTCCTCATGGTTGTAGCTAAACAACAGATTTCTTCTGGTTTAGATATTCCAATCAAGCATATGTTGGTAAGGTGCTGTTCAAAAGCAGGCTTAGTATTTGCACACTGTTGGGTGCAAAACTGTGTTTTTACTGGTAAAGTTTCTTGCACTTGGTTAGAGGAGTAGCTTTAGTAGCACAAAGCATTGCTATGACACTGTCTTGGTAGTCCTAGACAGATAAAGTGCTTCTAGTTTTCAAAATAAAGTCTTAGTTTAAGGATAATTGCAGAATTGCAGTTCATTGTGGTCAGTAATAACTGTTAGAATAGACGTGTAACAGGTTACTTCAGTGGCACATGATAATTTCATAACAGTATGGATCCTTACTCTTTCATATCCTAGTCAAAGTGAATAATAACAGCAGACAATCAACATCCACGCAATGCTAACATTGACTGTAATGATAGAGTGCAGTCAGTCTCAGATGTGCTGTTGCTTTAACTTGAACTAACTGGAGACTACTAACAACGGCACTACTGTTGCTGCTGGGTAGTAAGGCTGATTGTTTTCAATGCACTCAGTAGGATTTTTCCTTCTGCTTTACTTGTTGTTATAGCAGACCTCAGGCTGTCTGGTGGCTTCAGCATCCCTTTTTCCTCTCTCTGTTCTGGAGCTGTGAGCTGTGTTTGTCTCTCTGCCAGTGGCATTTCTCCTCTACCTTTTCATCCTGGCACCAGGGCTTCATTGAAACCCAATTCAAAGTGAGCACTGGGCAGTTCTGAGATTGGGCTGTTGATGTAAGATTTCTCCACAGACCCTCATAGCTGACTATTTTTCCCCATTATGATATCTCCTCTGACCTGGATACCCATCAATTACCTTTTGCTTGGCCAGTGGGCTTTGGTTTCTGCTTGTCTGTACAAGCACTTGTCATGTTTTTGCTCCAGCCTTTCTGCTGTACGTCCTTGCTACATGTCTTTGGTGTTACTGAAATCTGGTCTTAGTGCATATGCGCAAAGTCCTTTGGAGAACTGCTGACCCTCAGAATACCAACAGTTTTCATGCTAACTCAGCCTTAATTGTACTGAAGCTTCTCCGGGGCTTGCCCTGCTTGAGTAAACAAAACACATTTTCTGAGGGTACCTAGAGAAAGTTACTATATATTTTTGCTACAACAAAGAAATATACAGGCTACTGTGTATGACAGTAGGGTGCTAAGCACATGTTTATCTCAATTTCTCTGCCATTCTAAACATTTTTTAATCTTGGAGACCCTTTAAGAGTACAGGCTGCTTGCCGCCGTCTGCTCTGCTTCAGATCATGGAGCTTAAAACAGAATTTCTCAGTCTTCACATCTGCAGCCATTTCACTGAATGCCTTTCCTTACATTACTAGCAGTGTAATTTGTAAACTTCAATCCATTTAAGTGAACATTTAAACAGATGTTTAAATCCCTCCATCCAGCCCTGCCTCATTATCTTGTCTTTCACAGATTTGCCATCCTGCTTTCCATATGTATTGTTGTGTCTAAGGTAGGCCAACTCAAATGCAAGGAAGAAAAGCAAGCCAACTAAGAAAAGAATTCATCCTTAATACATGCAGGCATGTGGGCATACCTGCACATATACACTTGTCTGCAGATGCCTCTTTCATTTGACTGTACCCAGAAAGAAGTGCGCCATTACTTCAGGTTGGATAACAAGTAATATGAGCATAAACTGGTATGGTGGTTCATATCATCTATGATATGCAGAAGTAGTCCTTATTTTTAATTCACTGGGAATGAGTGCTGTGAGTGCTGCTGTGAATAACCCTCCACTGGTGCTGTTATCCACTACTGCAGAACTGCCAGAATTTTTTAGTACTGAAGCTGATCAATAGCAGCTCTGTGTGTAGCTCCATGTTTGCCAAGAGCATCTGTATCGTTTGGTGACACAAATTAATGGGTTCTGTTTCAGGGTGAAGTGGATGCGAGTGGGTATTAGACACTTGTCCTGGCCTGTGCAATTCATTTCTTCTCCCTCTTCACTGTTCATGACTGAAGTGATTTGGAGTGTAGAACTGATCTAGCTGAAAGTAACCCCCAAAACCCCCTGAGAGTTTTTTCTGTGTTATTCTTCAGCCAGGTGCCACACACAGCATGCACTTTGTGGCAATGTGGCAAAGGTGATGCAGCCTGACCAGCTCTGCTGTCCCTTGATCTCTACACATGCTGCCAGAATTTTGGTCTGATGTGCCACCTAAGACAAAGATGGTAATTTATACTCTCTGTTGGTGTTTGGTTCATACAGTTTGGGTGACAACCTTTTAATTAGGGGAGGGGAAACGAATGTGTTTGGGAAAGTCTGCATTTTTTAATAGACTGTTGTCTGCTCAGACAAGGTATAGTTATCCCTTCCTGATGCCGAGAGTTGCAACAAAGTGCACTAGGCATTTTTTCATATATCCTTTTCATTAATGCTCTTCTTGCCAGTATTTAGCTATCCTAACAAATGAGTAGATACTAGAACATAAATTTTCTTATGGTGGTAAGGAACATATATATATATATATATATATATATATATGTATATACTGTATAAGCAATATTTTTTCACGGTTTTAAAAAGCAAAATATAAATAAAGCCATTTGCATTTTCATAAAAGTAAACATACTTTATGTGTGGCAAAAAACCTAAGAAATCTTGTACAAAAAGTCAGACACAATTAAAATTCCCAGACTTCCATTTGGATTTGGAAATGGAGAATGTAATTTGACTCCTCTTGGAATCAAAAGGAAATTTGTGAAGTCTGATTTCGTATACAGGGGGTTTTAAAAATCAGCTGTGCAAACTATCCTAGGAAAATAAGATATGAACAAAAGAAAAATAAAATACTCAAAAAACCTATCAAAACTAAAAAACAGACACCTTATTACAATGTAGAAAACTATTGAATTATTAAATACATTTAATGAATGAGAACCAAAAAGTTGCTAAGTTAAAAAATAACTAAATGACTGGCTTTCAGTATGAAGAAGAAAACAAAAAAAGTTGTTGCATAATTTGTCAGTGAACTAGAATATGCTAGTGAACTAGATTGCTGTTTGCTTTCTCCTCCAAATCACAGGTTTTTCTGATTGTTTAAAATAGAAACAGTTGGAGACACACGGACATTAATGCCTGTATGCCCAGAAGAAGCATAATTTCCATCAATATGAATGGATCATGGAACCATGTTATGGGCCTCTCATTACATTATTCACAATGCAGTACATTTTGTAGACCATGGGACGGTTTGTGGACAAAAAAGAAAATGTGACCGGGATGTATTTCTTAGGGCAGAGACCCTCTCTAGGGTGAGGCTCCAGCTAGAGTGAGACTCCTGGTGCAGAGGGTGGAAGTTTGGGACAGGGAAAAAGAGGAAAAGAAACATAGAAACAGGATCATTTAGGTTGGAAAAGACCTGTTATATACAAAGGTCTGTGGTAGGTGCAGGCAGCCAAACAGACGTGGCAGAGCTTTAGATTGTCTGTTTTTTAGGATATACAATTCTGTTACACTGCTGCTAACTATCTAGTTTCAATAGCTGAAAGAAAGAAAGAAATAATTAAAATCGGGCGGGTTTGTAAGAGTTGATTTAGTGTTTGTAGATTTTAATTCACATTAAAGTCTGATCCTTCCTCACAAAAACTCAGTGTCATGTTCAGATTTGGGTATTATCTCAGATCCATCTTTTCTGTGAACTTTTGTAGTGTGTTGACTTTTAAGAGTAGGCTCAGACACTACAAATGGAGCAGAAGAAATTACAAGTTTCATTTTCTTCCAAATATTTCATGTCATATTTCAATGGGTGAACATGTCTTAAGACAAAATTGTTTCAGTTTTTCCAACTAACAGAAGAAACAGCCTCCTGAGCATTGTTTAGGGTCTGCTTCTGGTTCAAAATATAAGCATCTGCTCAAAAATTTGTAGGCACATTTGAGACCTTGATTTTATACTTCACTGGTGTAATTTTAGTTGGAAGTTGATCATTAATGATTAATAATCACTGATCTTGAATAGTAATATTTTCAACAGTATGATTTTCCAGAGAAATAATTTGCAAAACCACAGATAATGCTCCCATTTCCTGGTGCAGCCCACCCTTAGCAATAATGTTGCCACGGAAACAGCAAAACTCTGATCCAGTGAAAGAACAGGGGGGAGGATGAAAGGGAGATGGGGACAATTTATAGTTTTTTGGTTTTTTTGAGTTTTTAAAATAAATTAACGAGAATTTGTTAGAATAGTTTTGGTTTCAGGTTGGGGTTTTTTTTGGGAAAGGCAACGTTCCTTGATTTTGGGTTGATTGGTTGGGTGGTTTTTCTGCAATGGGAAAATGGCACCCTTTAACTGCATGCCTTCAGGTTTTTTTTTTGCATAGGACAGTAAACTGAGGTTGAACTCAAACACCCATTATGGAAAAAAAAACCTAAGCGATGTGAACCCTGTCTATGTTTTGATTCCTGAAAAATGTTTTGAAGTAGAAGTATTTAGTCCTGCCACTGACAGGAAGTACAGTGCCTTTCAGTAATTCT
Organism: Motacilla alba alba; assembly: GCF_015832195.1. Taxonomy (NCBI): domain Eukaryota; kingdom Metazoa; phylum Chordata; class Aves; order Passeriformes; family Motacillidae; genus Motacilla; species Motacilla alba. Next base: position 47,151,497 of record NC_052046.1, read on the forward strand.
TGCAGCTGTTGGATGAGCCCCCCCTTGAAACCACAGCAGGATGCAACTGAGCTCTATGTGCAGGTAGATCAGAGAAACAGAGGAGTACAGAATATGATATGTTAAGTGTGTACAAACAGAACATATAGAATTGTTTAGGAATTTAGTTTTTGAAATTAAAATAGCTACATCCTTCTTAAGAAGGTTAGATCATAATGCCTTTTAGCTTATCCTGCTGTTATCTTGCTTTTCTGTTAACTATGTCATTTGAGCCTGCCTCACAGAAAGAAAGCTGACTTAGGTTGATTAATAAATACATGGATAAGAGATTTCTGATATATGTCTATCTTGTGTTGTGGAAAGAATGCTGATATTTTTCCTTCTTAATTATCAAAAGAAGACATGTCCCCACAGGGTACTAGAAATCTTTGTATTATGGAAATGCTATCTTTTTATTTGAGGAATTGACAGTTCGTTGATATGGAAGATTCACCAAGAACATTTGCTAAAGCAGATCATTAACACTTATGTCCATCATATTGCAATGTAAGGAATAGCATCCTATTTGCTGATGGCTTGATGTTACATCACACTAACAGCAGTTGTTTAGGACTTGTCATAAGGAGGAATATTACGATGCCCTATGGCTACATTTTTTGAATTATTAAAACTCTTAGCAACCTCTATATTTATCTTTGTCTTATATAGTCAGCTTATAAGCTGACTTAGCTATATAATTTAGCTAACCCAAATTCCATTTGGAGGGTTTTTTTGGTCCATAGTTAAGGCCTATCTCATTTGTCTTAAATTCAGTTTAGTCTGCAAGCAATTTTACTGCTACCAGACAACAGCTCTGAAAATGCAAATATTTCAGCAGAATTTCCATGGTTTCTAGCACTTATTTGTTGTATAGAGTATGAACTTGACCACAGTGTGTTGCTGGAATGAGGTATTTTTGCCGACTGTGATTATATGATTAATATTTCTCTGAATATTTCTCTGAATATGATCACTGAAAGTCACATTTTTTGCATTCTGGAGAGTATTTTTACTATATGTCAGGGAACATAGTGATGTTTTGATGTGTTTCCCCTTTATGGTCACATCATCCTACCTGGTTTGGCTGGTATATTGGCAATGTCTCGTACATTTGCAGCAATTTAAAACCATTTCAAGCTCAGCAAAATGTACTTTCTTCCTCTAATCATGCCCCCAGCATAATTTCTTTTCTTACCCTTTGTAGTTAATAAAAATTAGTAGCTTCTGAAATACAGGCTGAAGAGGTAGTTTACATACAGAAGGAAAAAGGTGGCAGGTAAGAATAAGCCCCAAAGAACTGCTTGGCAGAAAAGGACATGAAACAAGAACTGAATTTGGGTAAGAAGATTATTCATGAGAAAATAAAGCTGAAAAAAACAACAGAAAAAGATTTCAAAAAAGAAAGAATGGTCTAAGAGCCAAAATTACCAGTAGTTTGTAAGAAATGCTGTATTTTGTCAGAGGCAGTGTACACCCCCTCACTGTGTATGTATTTCTAGGATAACATATTATTTTTCACTTACTGACATTGAATTTCCACCTGCCATTTTATAACTGGGTCGACAAAGGAGTAATTCTTCCGTGGCCATTTATTAATCATGTTGTAGTGTCTGGCTCACAGGTCTGCAAAAAGAAAAAAGAAAAAAAAAGGCTCATTTTCAATCTGGTTGAAATTCAACGTGCTGACTTAGCACAGGTTACTAAATAGAAGTAAGAAAAAAATAGTGCTCTGAATGTCTTGTTGTCTTGCAAGATAATAGCAGCAAAAAGCTTGTTTAAGGCAGGCATGGTAAAGTCAGTGTGCAAACTCCAGACACAGTGCTGGAAATGCAGAAGACATTATAAATGCTCTGGCAATAGCTAGAATGAACTAGATCCTAATTTAAATTGCAGTTTATGCCTATTACACAGTCTCCTAATTTCATTCATTATTTCCTGCAGTTGGATTTGAACCTGCTGCCTGCAGGGCAAAATTATGTACTGTTTCTAGTCCCTGGAACTATAAAAGTCAAGGTTTTGAAATGTTCAGTTCTCATACCCTAGGACTGGATTTGTAAGTGAGACAGTTTCCTGATCAGACACTGAAATAGGCACTGGATTTCAAGCACTGGGTAACTCAGTGGCCTCTACTTCTCTGCAATGTCTAATGTCAGATTTGCAGTAGAGCTCTGCATCCAGTGGATGCCTTGCAAGCATTTCTCTGTCCAGTGAAAGTTTCAAAATTAGACCTTTTGCTGGTGCTTGTGGAAGTTTTCATCCTCTAGCTTTCCCTTTGCCTACCATTCCCTGGAGTGATGATCATACTGCCTTTAAATAACTACTGTGCTAACAGAGTAAATAAGGGAGAAATAAGTATATGCAATTATTTTTCAAGGAGAGCTCTGGGTTTGTTTTTGTGGTTATTTTTATGGGGGGGTTGTTGATTGGGTAGGTTTTTGTTTGGGTTTTGTTTGTTTGTTATGAGTTTTTGTTTGTTTGTTTTGTTTTGATTTTGTCAGAGGTCTCTGAAGATAAACCTGTAAAATCTGTGAATCTGCAGGTGCACAGAGAGCAATCGAATATCAAACAAAATGTGCACATTCATGTTCCTATGCTGGATGTAAATGAATTGGCTGAATGAACACAGTCGGGGAGAAACCGAGATCTGACTCCACTGTTTTCCTCACCTGCTACTCCTGTGGACACCCCAGACATTTCTCTGGCAACACCCTGTCTTCCACAGGGGCTTCACAACCCACTCCCGTCTGCTGACACTCCGGCTTCATTTTCTGGTGTTGCCGCAAAAAAGGTACCGCCTGTGCTGGAAATGGGATCTTCCACTATTTAGCAAGGCTTTGCTGAATGAGTCATCAAAGCCGGCTGGTATTGGCTGGGCTGGTGAGCACCCAAGGGATTGCCTGGCAGAGGCTGCGAGGCCTCGCTTCATTCACAGAAATGTGGGGATGCTAGCCAGCCCTTTCATTCACTCGCGCAGCGTCTCATTCACATTTTGCATTCCTGCTGGCCGCTTCTAATGAAGAGAGCCGTTCGGGAGCAGTAGGGTTTTCTGGGCAGTAGAGACACGTAAAAATAGGCTATGGCGTGTATATTTGCTGTTGCTGTGCTAGGAGGATGACGAGAGGAGTGAATGCTGTGAGGATGCTGTAGCAGGTTTGCAGTGTGGTGCTGAAAGGCTCTTCTGCAGATCAGTAGAAAACTGCTTTACATTGACTAGGACATTGCCATTTTTCATTACTGCTGGGATAAGAGGTGCTGACTTAATTCAGTATGTTATGAATATACTAGTTAAATATCTGTATTTAAGCTGGCTGTTCCACTGTATTTGCAGTTTGTATACTGCAGCCTTTAGCTGTGGGAAAAGGAAGGAATTCCATAGGCTTTTTTCCTTTAAGTTGTGCTGCAGTTAGTAATTTATTTAAAAAATTTGCACTATGCAACTTCTCTGGTCTGAATTTGTTTATAATGCAGTGTGTTGTCCTACATCCAAAAAATGTTTTGCAAAGCAGATTGATTTATAGGAAAAAGCCATATGACTTGTGATGGGCATTGTGTATCACAATGCTGTACACATTTGGACTTCTAAAGAAATTGCAGGAGAAATGAAATACCTGTTTTCTGCATGTTTTGCTACTTCTTCAGATCAAGTGTTTGTGACTGACATTCATTCTTAATAAAGGCTTTTTTTTTTCTTTTTTTTTTTTTTCTCACTGCAGGGTGTCAGTTTGCTGCTACCTGGACTTTTTAATATTCTCTCAGGGTTTTTTCAGTTTTTCAGAATTGAACCAAACATTCCAGTGAATTGAAGACCCTCTTCATGTCTTTCTTCGGAGTGAAAATCAGTTGTGAAAGGAAAAACGTCTATTAAGCCTGGTTTTGGACATCAGAAAAATACTATTCTTCACACATAGGTACTTACATAATACCTGCATTAAAATAGAATGTTCTTGTGAAGTAAGAGGGAAAAAGGATTTCTTTCTCTGTCAAAATTTGAATGTTACAGTTTCTGTGAGGGACAGCATTCACAAAAAGGCACTGTTAGGCTGCTTTTGTGGAAAAAAATATATACATTCTTTTGTTCTGTTCATCTATTCTGAAAACCTTTAAGGTGTCTGTGTTCTGCTGCAGGGGCAGGAGAGGGGGATTATATATATGCAAATATTATCCAGATATTTGCTATCTAATTGTGATTTCTTTATAGATTCACAAATATGTGAGGTGGAAGAACATTTTAACAGATGAATAAAGTGTGGTGTTTCATAAAGGCTATTAATTCAGTTTTAAAGGTAATTGCCTTTGGTACTAAAAGGGTGGTGGGAGGGGATAGGAATTAAAGGTTGGGAGGAAGTATCTGTTTGAGAAGATAGGAAAAGGGAATTTGAGAATTGATTGGTGCTAGTGTGCTGTAAGTGGGTGGATGTGTTTTTTTTTTTCTTCTTCTCTCTCCTTTTTTTTTGGCTACAGGAAGTGATTTGCAGTGTTCACAGCCTTTTGTTGAAAAGGGTCCTTCTCATTTGTGTGAGTCATGCTTTTGCTGTGAGCGAGTTGGCAGCTCTAAGCAGGACTGAGATCTCAGTCACAGAAAACTGTTACTTCACCCAACCTTAACAAGGAACCAAAAGAAATTTCTTAAAATTATATATTTTTCATTTTTTCTTATACTCTTTTTCTTTTTTACCCTAAACTCTTGTTAACCATCCGTGCCGTTATGAATTGCTTGCTATGTTAGTACAGGCATCTCCTGCATTGGCATCAGATTTGCCAGAACATATGCAGGGAAGCAGATAGAAGGGCATGCTTCAACGTACCAAGTATAACCGCTTCAGGAATGATTCTGTGACATCTGTTGATGATCTTATTCACAATTTGCCCATGAACAGCAAGGTCTCAGCAGTTGCTACAACTTCAGCTTCACCTTCGTACCTGGGCTCACCAGAGGTTCTCCGCAAAGAGCAAGAAGATGGACCTACCACCCTGTGTACCCTCATCCATAAAGTGTCCCACTTGAAACTCTCTAGCACAGGCAGCCTTTTGGGTATCAAAAACCTCTCCTCTGCAGTAAAGGAGCTTGCTGTCTCCAAATTGCAGGGAAGCTCGAGTGCTTCTAGTTCAGCAGCAGGGGCTTCAGACAACACATGTAACCTTGTCTCTGCCACTTCGTGTTCTCAGCAGGACATGAGCAAGATGAGTATGGGGAAAAAAGCACGGTCAGAGGAAATGCACCTGGGAAGTGAAGATTGGAATCAAACTAGCAGTTTTGTCAATAAATCCTCTCGAGGATGGCTGCACTCGAGTGAGAAGATCCTGGGACCTGGTGTGACGTACATTGTGAAGGTTGGTCTGTTTTCTTTCATTCTCTGTTTTTATCAATGAAAAATTCTCTACTGGTTTTGCTGACAGGATAGTCAGGCTGAAAGGATCTCTATTTGTATTTTTTTTTGTGCATAATAAATTAAATGTAAATGCAGGAAGGAAGGGTTGGGAAGCTGTGTTAATCTGTTACATTAAAACAAACCTGCAAATATTGTTCTTCAGTCTTCAGCTGTATAAAAATCTTGTTCCTGAGCTAAAAGCTGATTTGATCAGGGTTTTTTAGCCTTCTTCTGAATTTAGGTTTTTAGTGTTATCTAGCATACTGTATATATCTTGGATACGTAGGCTTTCAATATGTCTGGTGCAATATACTGGAGGAAAGAAAGACTCCTTGATGTGAGGAGAGCTGTTAATCATGCATGAATTTTTCAGTTTTAAGAACCTCTAAGGGCAAGTGTTTTTTTAAAGTGAAATGATATTTGAAATCTTAGGGCAGTAAGGCAGAGAGCAGAATTCTTATTCTGTTTCACAATTAGCAATAATGTTGTGGGTAGAGCAGGAAAATGCAGCTTGTTTTACATAATGAGCATTCAGCCACTTTAAATGCTATTGCTCTTTTCAGTTCATTGATACAGCATGTCAAGAGCAGAGGATCTTAAGTTTACAGGGTAAACTTAATATTTCCATATGCTTTGAAAATATTTTGAGACCACCTGTTAAAGTAGACCCTCCAAGATAAGTGTATGTGCAATGTTTTTTGTACTTAGGTAAGAGTCTGGTTACACCTTTCAGCATAGTGTGCAGAAAGTGTAAAAAAGACATTATCGTCCAGAATTCATTCTTCAGTTGCCATATTTCATTTGCCAAGAGGCTTTTGTATCTTAAGTGTTAAACTGTTTTGCAGCAGGCTATTAATATTACAGGTCTATTTTTAGTGTCATCTTATTTTAGGTGTAAGAGTCACAGGTGACTTTATTTCAGGATGCTTTAAAACTGAGTGACACCCTTGTTACTTAACTCTCACTGCTTTTTCTCAAGTCTTATTATCAAAAGCAGAGTGCATATTTAGCTGTTGGGAGACTAGGAAGCAGTTTTCATTTCTTTGTGTTAGTGGTGATAATAGATTTAGCAGGTGGTGGTAGATTGAGTAAGTTGGCCAATTCAGAGCACTATTGAAATTGTACTGTCTTTTTTACTACTCTGAAATTTACTGGGACTACAAAGGAGTCAGTGTTACCTTTCAAGCCACAAACTGCTGTTCTGTTACTCTTCAAGAAGTGTCTCAACAAAAAAAAAAAAAAAACAAAAACAAAAAAAAAAAACCAAAAAAAAAACAAAAAAAAAAAACCCCACTGATGCTAGACATAGTGATCTTGAGACTCTGATATTCTTCTGCACAGAAATATTCTGGTTAACAGAAGGTCATTTACCATTTTCACATTAGCTCAGTCAACTCCACCATTTTCCTTTTCATTTTCCTTAGGATAGTATAAGCCCAATAATGACTGTGTGAATACACTGCTGCTGTTAGTGTTACCTGAAGTGATCATTATGGAAAAGAACAAACACATCATTCAATTTCTTAATCCTTCCAGTAGTTTACTAACTATGTGCTAAAGGAAGCTGATATCTTTGAATTGAAAAGAGAATTAAAGTTATACAGAAGTGAACTAACATTTACAGTTAGTAATTTACCCATACCTAACTGAGATAGGAGAACAAATATTTAATTAGTGCAATTGATGTTGGGTACATGAAAGTGTATTTATACACACTGTGTCTATCTGAATTTTCAAAATCAATCAAACAACTTACTTTTAGGTGTTTGTTTGTAGTTTATAAGTCATTAAAATGTATGAAATCTAGTTTATTGTTTCTGTTAAAAAAATACGGCGATTAACTTTATGGTTTCTGGCATAAGAAACACAGAACAGTGCTCTAAATGTAAAAACAAAAATTGAAAATAGATACCAAAATAAGTGGTTAATGAATGAATGAAAATAAACTGGTCCTGATGAGTTCCTAATTTGCCTGCTTAACTATCTCAGTTTTCCTTGGCAACTGCAGCATTCATATGGATAAGAATAGAAGTGCAGTTCCCAAATCCTTAAACATTGTTTGCTATCAAGGCTTTTATCCAATCAGACCATCAAATCAATACACAGATAATGTATACTGAGGGGAAACATTCCTAGGATACCTCATGGCTATACTTACTGTCTGGGGGACTCATACCATGTTTAATTAGTACCATATGCCTTTCAGAAAATTCCATATGCCATTTGTTAAATGAGACAAAAATTAGATTTGTTGTTAACCAGCAAAGCCTTTTATTTTTTTTTCTTTTGGGCAAATGTGCACTGGGTTACAATTTTCTCATTAATCCACATTTAAAAGAGGAAATTTGTCCTGGGACAGGGTTAGTTGTAACTACTGGGCAGTTTGATAGCTCACATTGGAATCTTCTGAAGTAAGAGAGACAAAATTCCTATGTGCAATGTATGAAAAAATCTGAAATTTCACTGCTGTTCCCACATTTTTGCATATTACTCATTTTTAAAATAGGCAGTGTAACTCTAATGCTTAAAAAGGATGCAGGTTTATGGTAAACTGTAGATATATTCTGATCTCCATGGTGTGCTGCAATGGAATTGTTTTCAACCATGAAACTGCTGCTACTTTCTCAATATTTTACTCCCTGTGGATTTCCTGTTGCATTTTTGTATATTATAACATAACATTTTTCACAAAAACAACCCCAAAAAACATTTTAGCAACAAATTCGACAATGACCATAACCATACTGGGGATATAAGGTAGTCAGATACTGATATCATACTTAATACTACTGCTAGACTGTTTAACAAAAAATGAATTAATGGAAAAAAAAGGCAGTAGTTTACTGTACTGGAAGCCTTTAAAGAGCTCAGTGTCCCTCCCTATAGAGGGACTGATTACTACAGGAAGAGATTAAAAATCTTCATGTTGTCAGAAAAACAAAGGCATAGAATAAAAACAGTATAAAAACCTGAGTAATGAAACAAAAGTTAAATGTTTCAATCTAATCTGTTATTTCAAATGATAAGTATCTACTGGTGAGTATCACTGGGTAATATTATAGACATTTTGGAGTTTGTTTTATTTAAGTAAGAGCACAAAAGTCAAGACGCAAATGCATTTTTGTCTTCAGGTAACTTGTGGCTGGATTTTGTAACAAGTGTCAATGAGTTTAAAATGCTGTTGTTCAGCAGTTCAAAAGCAAATAAACCAAAAATACTCTATAATTTTATATACCTATATGAAGTGTATCTGAAAAAGCCAATAAGATTTAAAGCCAACACAGTAGTATAGACCAGACCTGAGTAAATCTAGTGTTAAAAACCAGATAGAAATATAGTATCTAAGAGAGAGGAAGAAAGAACTGTTTCATCCAAAAGAATCACTGCAAGTCAGGCAAATAATATTTCAATAAAAATGTCATGAAATTATTATTATAATTATTATTATAGCAAAGTATTCAAAGAATATAATTCTAACTGATATTATTTCTTTAATATTCTAACACTTTCATTCTTTGTGAGGGAATAACAGCAGTTCATATCTGATGTGGAAAACAGACATCATTGTGAAGCTGTTCAAACACACCACCAAGTAAAGGCTACAGTTCTGCAAACATTCCTGCATGACACTGTTTACGAGAGCATTCTCGTTGAAATAATTGAGGCTACCTTTGTACACTGGAAGTTAAGTGTGTGCTTAGGGATGAACTGAATTGCTATGTCTCTTTAGTGGCTAACCCAGACTGCAAAGCACAGCCTTAAATGGAGCTAACAAAGTGGAAACTGCATCATATGTCGCCTTCTCCTAGAAGACTTCAGGGCTCTTTGGAAAAAATGTTTCTCTTTTGTTTTTTTTTCCCTTTCTGTTTTAGCTAGAATTTTTTTGCTCTTGCTAAAGAAGACCCCAAAAACATTACAGCTAAGCTTTTTCATTTCTCTTTTTGGTTAATTTTGTCTTCTTTATAGGAAAAATTTTTGCAAGTTTGTCTGGGTTTCTTTTAATCAGATTTAATTTCAACTTTTGTCAATCAAATTGAGGTAGTGGTGTTGGTTAATCACTGATCATTTGGCATGGCCTGACTAAAAACATACTCAGTAGGATTTTGTGCATATAATTCTAACAAAAAAAAAAAAAAAAACCCAAACCACAGTCCCAGAGCATCCTGTTTGTAATGAGGTTTACATGTTTAAGAAATGTGTTGTGTGTTTCAACCATATGGTAATAATAGGATAGAATACTGACTTTTTATTTCAGAGTCTGCTACACTCAACCTAGATACACAAACAGTGTTAAAAAAGACTAATGAACTGGCTTATCACTGTGGGTTTTAAAGATGCATGCATGCACATTAGGGGAGAGAGAAGTAAGTGACAAAGACAGCATTGGTTAAAGTAATCAATCCCTCCTATTGTACCATATTCCTGCGAGATCAGTTAGTATCCTCTCCATTTTACTTCACTGTTATTTGAATTATGAAAGAAGGGTATTGATGCCTGTTGCTCTGTTGAAAACCTTTCTTTTGATCTTCATGGACCTGAACTACTGTGGGTCTGTTTACAGTCCAATAATAGGAAAAGAGCATTTCTCACAGAAATTGGATCAGATTCTATGAACAGAAATAATATCATAGAGTCTTTAATTATAATATTATTCTAATTACATGAATCAGGTACTATTGCTGTACATTTGCACCCTTTTTTTTGTTTCTGAAGAAAGCCAAGCATGTATTGATTTCAGAGTTGAAGGATTCAGCTGTCAACATGAATGTATGTTCTCCAGTACATTTGGAGTGTTTGCATGGAGTATTTTTGTTTAAAAAAATTATACTCTTGCTAGTTATTTATCCTGCTAGTTATGTATGTCCTACAGTTTTAAAATCTCTAGATGAATTTAGCTGGTCAGTGTATGAGCTAACATTGCATTCAGGCAGAATTCCTTCTCTGTTTTTCCTTGGAAATTGGACTGTTGGTTTCTTTATTTGTCTTCCAACAGTGTTTACAGTAAGAATATCATGTGCCCAATGTAAATATCTGTCACTACAAACACAAAGAAAACACACAGATGAATCAAGATCTTCAGTGAAAACTCACGTCCTTCTGTGCTGCTGGAGACAAGGCACTCCTTTGTCCCAGTGACAGGGTGTTTTTCTCCCCTAGCCAAAGAGAGATCTTGTCTCCACTAAACCAACAGCTATACTTGTGCTGCAGCCTGGCATCATTTTACAGCTGAAAGTTCAAGTGAATGCACAAAGTATCAATCCTAAATTTTCTTGTTTACAGTGAGAAAAAGCTTGGATCTGCTTTGTTGTAGTGTCAGAGACAACGAGCCTTCCCACCTACTTATGCTCTTTCAAGGTGATTTACTCCCCCATGCAATGAAACAAATTTCATAGAGGAAGAGGGATTCAGTATTGCTTCTCTGCAATTCTGCATTGTCGTGCAATATTAATTTCATTTGAGCCTTTATATTTATGACAAAATGTATTGCAGCTCTACCTTTGTCAGCTGCAGGCAGGTCTGAGGCAAAACCTGTCCATTTGAGTTGTGTTGGGAGTAGTGATGGGACTTGGTGCAAGCATATTTCCAGTCATCCCTTGTTTTCTGGAGGGATTAGGCACAATTCAGTAAGGATAATCTAGAATGTTTACTTAATAAGTTAGATATTCCCCTTGATTTTTCAAATAAGTTTTTGCTGAGCCAGGTGAGATTTCAGTCTCAAAAGGCTGAACCAGACAATCCAAGTCATAGCTAAAAGTTCAAAGACTAAAAAAAACCATGTCTGAAGTTAGACAGAAATGGCAACCAAAGTCATAAAAAGTAAAAATAGACATGGTATAGGGTGACACAAAGAAAGAAATGTGAGGAAGACAGAAAAAGATAGGCTTTTTAGGCTTTTTTTTTTTCCTACAGCACCATCACATCGGATTTACTGATACAGGTATTTTTATCTTTTTTTTTTTCCTACCTCAGAATAAATCCTGAAATTAGAGACATAAGTTGAACAAATACCTTAAATAACAAAGACAAGACCTAAAGAGAGAGATTTTATCTTAAGATGTTGTCTAAGCTTGCTCAGCACCATTTTCATCCTTTGGATATGTTGTTATACTAAGATACCTTTATTTCTATTTTTGAGTCTTACTAATTTAGGAATGATACAAGGGAGAGAATGTCTCATGGGACAGTAACATCTTTCCTGACTGACATTTGACTGCTTACCTGTGATATTCACTTATACCTGTGACATTCACTGCTTACCTGTGATAAATTAATTAAGAAACATAATAAGAAACAGGATTGTCTCTTTTTTTATAGACAAACTGCTTTCATGAACCACAGGATATTTTAGAAACACCTGTAATTACAATTCCAAAGAATTTGAATGTCTCAGAAATACTGCCTTTGTCACCAAATGTAGGGGCCATATTTTGTGACCACATGTTGAATGCAGATGCTACACTTCTACTAACATTTTTGGTAAATTAATTGTGTAGAAAAGCTAAGCAGCAAGCACTAAGTAACTGGAAACATTTTATGAGCTCTCTCTTACAATATATTTACTTATGCTGAGGAAAGAAAAGATGGAAAACATGGGCAGGCAGGGCTGCTTGGTATTGGGCACCAACTGGCAGCTGCAGGTGCCAAATCTAAGCTGACCCTGGCCTTGGGAGTTTTAGGAGTGGTGGTAAAAAGGGGTCTCAAGTGAGCCTGCTTGGGGTCATTGGGGACCTGGTGGCACCCCTGCCCTCCCAGAGCTGCTCGGCCTCTTCATAGTCTTTATGCTGCAAGGAAACCTTCCAGAGATTTTTCATTATTTAAATCCAGCCTTGAAAATTTCTCCCCTTATCCCTGTTTTCTGCACAGGGGGTTTATCTTTTGGGCACCTTTTCTGACAAGACAAAAAACTATATCTTCAGCAGAGGAGAGTTAAATATTGATAGAGACTCAGAAAAAAAGATGTGGTTTAATTGCTGAACTATTTCGATGAAGACCAGAGGTACATATGGTATTCACATAAAAAAGTACTCCCTCTCCCTCCATGCATATTTTGGATTTTCAATTTTAACAGTGACAGGTCCTTCCTACATCACACCTCCAAATGCACAGTTTAGAAAGCAGAACAGTATATGCATTTCAGATGGCTTAACATGGGTTTGCGTTTGGCATACTGGAAAAGCACCTGTTAGATCTTTCGTCTTCTGAATCTGTGCTTTAATGATACTCCTCATCAAGGAGTTCTACTTGCTAATGACTCTCTTACTCTCTAATGACTGAGGAAGAACAAGTTCTTTAATAGAAAAATATATTTGCAGTGTCCATATTTACAGTTTCAAATGTCTAATTATGATTTTCAGCTATTGAAGCATATTGTTTTGCCTGCAGAAGCTTTTGTGTGTTTGTGTTCAAGGAATTCTGATGCAGAACATAAGCTGCTGGAACTAATCTGCATGGTGCTTTAAAGGGAAGTTTAGCTTAGTGGATATTCAAGGTAGCAGCAAAACAGTCTGGAAAGTGTTCACTGAATTAAAGTATGCAGCTGTGAAAATGAAGCAATTCATCTGTGCTACTGCAGTGCATACTCTAAGTAGTTCACACTGCAATAATTGCATTCACTGTTATTATGTATTTTTAAAATTAAAGATAAAATATATAGAACTAAACCTTGTGGGTTTTTTCCTCAAATGTAGCTTTTTCTAAGGGAAATTTATGACCCATACAAAAAAATTGAGGCTTAATATAGAATGTGTTTACACTTAGAATATATCACTGTCCAGTGTGAGCTTCTGATTCTAACATTCCTGAGGTTTTGCCTGCAAAAACATTTATCTGTAATATAAGAACATAAGAAGTATTGTTCATGCAAAACTACCGATATGGGATTTTCCTGAAATCTTGTGAAGGCTCTGTTCATTTAACATCTCTACTACATAAATATTTTTGGGCATGATGTTGGCAATCTTATTTCATCTACCTCCGAGTGAGAACTAAGAAAAAGGTATTTTATTTGAAGATGTTTTGTTTTCAACCCCATTTGAGATGGAGATTAGGAAATTGTCAAAAGCAAAATTTGTTTCTCAGTTATATCTTTCCCCTCTCTTGCAAGAAATGAGACCTCAGAGTTGACTTAAGAAATTGCTTTTCAAGATAAGATAAAATATCTTCTTCTTTTCCTAGCTGAATATTTTGCTTTTTAAAAGAAATTCTGAGTCCTTACTGTTGAGTTGATTGTGATATGCTGCCAGAATGATTTCACAGGGTAAGACAATTCACAGAAAGGGTTGGCTATCATTTGCCACTTAAGAATTGTTAGTCTGAATGTATAGAGACATATAATCTATTTTTGCTACAGAAACAAGTTAACATACGAGAGGAAACAGGAAGGTGTTGGCCAGAATTGGAGGTATTCTTGGGAGAACTGTGTTTTCATCCATTGCTGTAGAAGCAGACCACCTGTTTTCAAGAGTAATGCAATTGACAGTCATATCCATCATCATTTCTACTAGTATGAAAGCTCTGTTGGTTTACTTGTCTCATGGAAGATTTTGTTATGATAAATTTACACTGAGTGGTTGAGGCTTATCTCTAGTTGAAGCCCAAAGAAGATTTTCTTTTTCGTTTCCACTCAATCAATCCTCAGAGTTTTCCGTCTGGATTGGAACATGCATTCTTTAATGAGGAAAAAACCTTTGGGGGAATTATTGATTCACTGTAAAGCTCTCTACATGATTACTTACCAGTATAAAAATTACCAACTGCAAAAGTATGAAAGCATGGAAGAGAGCCTTTCTATTTTTCATGGCAGCATATGTTTATGACACATTTTTGGTGCCGGATTCTGATAGTGTCTAAATATAGGGCCTTTTCCTCATTCAGAACAAGGCTGCCAGAGCTTCTTTCATGCAAGATATCTGCTTCCACAACCAGGTTTGCTGTTCTACATACAGCAGGAAAGCACAGTGCCGAGGTACAGACTGGGAGCTTTGGCATGTACTGCTAGAGCACAGTCACCAGGTGCCCCCAGAGACCTGCATATATGTCTGAAGGTATGTCTTGCCCCAAGGGGAGGGAAGACAGGAGGCTGTGGCATGGCTGGGAGAGCATGTTGCAAGCACCATGTTAGCTAATCATTTTAATATGGTGTTACGTGATAGTTAAGCAGACGATTTACAGGCAAATATATTTATATTCCAAACTATTCATAGTTTTCAGAGAAACTGAAATTTCTAGCAACTCACTTAAAACTCTGTGACTAGTGCTTATGAAAATTTACTTCTCTCTGAATATCTAGCCTTGGTTCTGCCCACAGCTTTTTCTAATATTATAACTTACTCTACATTAGAAATGTCACAGAATAAATTTCCCATTCCATTCTTCTACTGAAAGTGCCCGGCATAAATGTGAATGGTTTTGTGCATGCAGGACCTTCTTTTAAGCATACTGCTAACTGTTCAGCTGATGGTAGCCAGCATTTTCAAAGGCTGCCTCTTCTGCTCATCAAGTGCTTTGTGTTTTTGACAGCACTTGAAGCGAGAGGGTGTCCAGCAGACTTCTGTGATGCCAGAGTTTGAGGGAAATATTTGCTGTGATAATGGCAGGACAGTGGTTCTCCACCTACCAGGAAAGAGTTTCCCTGACATTTGACAACACCCTTTTAGCAATGGGCAACTCTTAAGGTAAAAAAGAAGATGAACAAAGAAACAAACTCCCACAAAACAAAGAAGTGAAGCCCTACAAAGCAAGAAACAAACAAAAAAGCCCACAAAAACAAGGAATAAAGGTTTGTGCACATTGGAGTGCAGGTCTTGCAACCTGGAGTGCAGGTCTTGAGTCCAGAAAGATTTTCCAGATTCCCAGATCTATGTCTCTGTTGGGTAGCTGAGCCACATCCATGGGTTAATGATGAGTATGCTATTATAAAAGGCCTTTACATGCACATTTTTTCAGTATGAATGCAGTGCCTCTATATTTAAAAGATTTCAAGTGCTAATTCAATTAAATCATATAAATAATATACTTACAACTACCCTATGGTTTCCCTATGAAGTAAAGAAGCAAATGTATATTTTGGTAAGCTGTCTTCCCTTTTTGTACCCATATCTTGCTGATTAGCAGAGTTAAGTAATTTTGTAGTGCATGTCTCAGTCAAACTAGTCAGGTATTCAGGGTAATAAATGTTCTTGTAAAGCACAATTAAAAAATTAGGAGGCATTGTGGCACTTATTATTTTTCTTTAACTTAGTTTATTTTATCAAAGGGAACACTTTATGATTACAGCTTAAACTTGTAATTTTTTCTAGTTTTTAAGAAATTTTTTTAAAATTCTTTGGGTGGGTTTTTTTTCTCTACTTCAGTGGTTTAGAAAGTGGGTACTGTAAATTCAGTTAAGCTGGGAACTTAATCTAATATGATATAAAAAGGATTGAAGGATAGAGTTTCACATTAACTTGCTGAAATTCATTTTATAATATACTTTTTAATCTTGCAGTCTCTGGCTACAGCTTGGGCTGCTTTTTGCTTGGGCTGCTTTTGTGTTGGTTTTTTTCTTTTTTTTTTCCCTCTTCTCCTTTTCACACATCGATATTGCTACTAAAAATCCTGCCTGCATCCACAGTTACATGTGGACAAACTTACTATTTTGAAATCAAGTCCTGGGCTGTTACTATATTTGTATTATGGCTGCTTGTTAGTGGGCATCTGGATTTGAATCTTAATATGATTTAGGGTGGATAGCAAACCTGAAAGTAATTTTTCAGTTTTGTGGTACATTGGTGAACTCCCAGTGCACATTTCACAAGCTCCTTTAGCTGTTATTGGTGATACCTGAAATTAGAGGGAACTATCATTTTGATGAATGAATAAATGCATATTGCACTAGTAGCAATGCAATCTGAAATAAAAGCTCTTATTTTTAAATAAGGGAGTCCTCAACCATAGTTAACTAGCACTAGTCAATTCATACTAACTACTTATTTACTTCCATGGCATAATGTAATTCTGGACTAGCTCTTTAGTGAATGAGAATAAAATGTAAAACAATAAAACCCTCAAAACCAAGCAAACTAATTCCCCCATCCCTTAAGAAATGAAAAGAAAGAAAATGTAGGCGTATGACTTGAGATACACATAAGAACCAGATGTGGCAAGTAAAAAGATACTCACTTTTTCCCTTTTGCACATGCCAAGTAAAAGGACAGCCTAAACCCGTGGGTGAGAAAATTGCAGTGAATTGCCCAGCTTATTTTATTTCTATTTTTGAAACTTAGATCTCCATACAACACCCAGAACCTCAGGAATCAGAATCTAATTTTTGAGCCCCTAGGTTATTATCTGCAGCTGTGCAATGTTACAGCATACTTTGGATACATTAATATTTGAAGGCACAGGCTAATTTTCGTCTAGCAATGCAATTGTATGTCTGTTTGCTGATGTAACCCTGTTATCTCTCACGTGACTTGTACAAGGCAGGTACAAGCTGCAAAGTAGTGAACCACTCAGATCTGATGATGGTCATCTAGTTACATGGATTAAAACCAGTAAATCTCAATTTACTAAGAATACCCATGTAGTTTTGATGAGCTAATGATATGCAGGTAGTTTGGATTCAGAGGTTAGGAGTTCTTATTTTATTTGAGAGTAGGTGATGGGTAGATATGCTATGCACAAGGCAGACACTCATCTGCTAGACATGTATGTAGGTTGGACTGCTTCAGTGCTGTATGGAGCTACATCCTGATGGAATAATAAAATAAGTCTTGCTGCATCTTTATAAAAGTATTTCTTGCTATTGTTACTGCCAGCTTCTCAGTCCAACAACGAAGAATTTCTTGTCTTTTGAAGAGCTTGTTAGGAAGCACCAAACAAGGTTGTTCATATTTCTGGAGCAAAGGGCTTCTCTGACAGTGACTACTCTTTTTTCTTTCTTTTTTTCCTCTTGTTTTCTTTTCTTTTTTTTTTTTTTTTCTCTTGGCTTCAAGTACAGAAATGCACTCAGCCGGTGTTCATGTCTGTTTCTGAGAAGTGTTGAGAGATCTCAAAATCCTCTTTTACACAGGCTTCAGTTAAAAATTCTAGTTGCTCTACAGGAATTTTCTGAGTCATAAAGAATACAGGTACTTTAGGGAGTACACAACAAATCTTCGCATATGGGACAAACTAGAAATCTGAGACATATAGCCTTCTCTTACAGTAACCTGTCAAAATTGTAACTAATAAGGATATTGGAACCACATGGAATGAGAGCTACATGGTCTCACCGGTATGTGGCACTCTGCTTCCTGCAAGGTACTGTTTAGCATGCAAAGTACAAGTTATGAATCTAAAACCTCTGAATGGGAAGGTATTAATTCATATGAAAGTTTTTTTTTTTTTCCTTGGGACATAATACCCTTCAGTGTACACAAGCTGGAAACTCTTCAAATATTAGAAAGTCAACAGAAGGCAGAATGTTATCTGAGAAAGCTTGGAACTGGTAGTCCCAACTCCTCCTACTTCAAGGTGGGCTACATCTTGATATATTTGGTTCCTGAGCAATGAGAAGGAGGATGATAGCAGGAGCTCATAAATTTCACAGTGCACAGTAGCTGATTGGTTAGAATATACATTAAGTGCTAGGTGAAGAGGAGCTTTTTTTAGAAGTAGACTGTTTTATAACTATATTTTAAATGTTTCATGGAATGCCTAAAGCAAAAGATAGCATTTCTTTTTAATCAGGGTATTTATTTGTTGAAATAAATGAATAATTTATTTCCTTGCTATCTTGGTTGTATGTCTTCTTTCTGTGGATCCTTGTCAGGTTGTACTTCAAATGGATATTTTTAGACAGCAGTGTTGGTCTTGGGGAATAATTGAAGCATAGCAGTAGGTGAGTTATATGTCCCTGTAGTTGGCCTTTGGACCTTTTGAATGTCAGTTTTTATAGTAATTTCGTTACTTGAAAACATGCCATGGTGATTAAGTGTTCACATCTTTTATCCCAGCAAATCAGTTGCCATCTTTGCATTGATCAGTCAGGAACACTGCAAGCCTTACTATGTTGTGTTTAGCTGTCTTCGTGATATACATAAAACAAGTACAGGGTAATTTTTCCATCTGACCTTCCTTCAGTCTGATCTTGTCTCTATTTTTGTTAATGCAGATCAGGTAGTGTGATTCAAAGGGGTCTGAATGCATGTCTTCTAAGTATGTTTATGGGTTTTTGTCTACTTATTCGTCTGTTTATTTTGACAGTGGCTTGTGTGCACATGTTTTTGTGTATTTATTTGCACGCCTGCATGTACTTGTCAAAATACCTTCCAGAGTTTGCTTCCAAAATGCTGGACCTGGTTCTCAAACTCACGCAATTACTTTGTTTTAAAAGACTTGTGGCAAATATAGGTAAGTGAAGGAACAAGTGTAATCCAAGAGTGTTTTAGTATTGAGAGGTCTAAACTAACAGGTTGATGAAATAATGAAATTTCTTTAACAAAAAATCACAGGGATACCCTTGAATAGTCATACAATTTATAGCATATTTAATTACAAAAGCATCTCATATGAAATGGGCAAAATTAATCTATGAAAGCATCCTGGACTAAAACCAAAATGTCACAGAAAGAAAACAGGAAAATATTGATCATGGCTGTTTATTGGGATAAGTTAAATTATTTCAGCTGATTATCTCAAGGGATGCTAAAGAATTTAATATCCAAGAAAATGAAATCACCCTCTGAGATAATTAAAAATAGACTTAATGGCTTAACTTTCTTCATCAGAGCATGAAAATGTAGTTGTTTCTGTTTTAAGCACTCAGGAAGAAGTATATGTAAAAAAGGAATTTATTTCCAGTAAGGTACAAGGATTGCTTAATTTTGTACTGATAGATGACAGTTTGAGAGTATGATCTTTAGCTTGAAAGCTCCATATTCCAGGATCTCTTTAGACAAGAAAATTTTTCAAAAAACATAGATTTGCAGATTTCTAAAATATTCTAGGAAATGGATCTTGAGATAACCCTTCTCAGAAACTGTGTGCTATAATAATGCAAGTTCAAACAATTTTATGTATAAGAGCCAGTTGATGTTCTAGCTAATTTTATTCAATATTGTGATGACTTCGTAGCATTTGATAGAAATAAATTAAGTAATAGTGGATATGTGAAAACAAACTAGATATTCCCTCAGCCTGTAAACATTTTATGACATATATGTTTCTATGGAAAATCTTAATTGAAATTCTACATTTTACAGTTACTAATCAAGTCATTCTCTATTTAAAAGATTCTTTTTTCAGCAAAAATAAAATTCCCAAACAGGAAAAATGGAGGTCTCACTTGATTTTTGCACCAGTTTCATCCCAAATAGATTGTGTTGTGCTGTGCAGATAGAAAAACTGATATAAAACTGATATAAGAGATGATATAAAAACACAATGCTACAATAGCATTATGATCATCATTATCAGGCTCATGATATAAAGACTCCTCCACAATTCTCCAGACTTTCAAAAGTCCAGTATATGGCTAAATACTTAACCTACATGCAAAGATACTGCCATGGGTTATGCCAGTCATGAGGCAGTTTGTGCAAAGACACCATCCAAATATCTGACAAGAGCTTTAGCTCCAGTAGACTTAAGCATATGCAAGTTATGCCCATTTTTGGAAGCAAATCTAGAAGATTCCCCTGAGTTTTTTCCCACTCCCAGTGATAGATACTGTTGAATTTTAACATTTGTTGTAATGGTACTCTCTTTTTTCCACAGAGATGCAGGGCAGGAATCTTGGTCAAAAAGTCTGATCCTGTCTTAACATTAGATAACCTTTCTTGAATGACCCTGTTAAAGCCATTTCCCAACATGGGTTATTAGTATATTGTATTGGCCTTTTCCACCTTTTTGCTACTATAATAAATGAAAATACTAAATCACATCTATCCCTGAATGGTTTATTAAGAAATGTGGTTGCTGGTGTTCTTTTCAGTTTTCCCTGTTATAAGTTGCCTTTTTGTTCTAATGAGATTTAGTTCTCTCCTTTTCCAATAACTTTGTCCTATTAACCAGTACCAGATAAATTTCGTTTACCACACTTCCTTTCTCATTAACATTATTTTTAACTTTGATTGCATCTAAAGTGGACCAATTAAGATAGAAGAAAACAAAAAAGGAGCACATCAATGCATTATAAATTGAGTGTATTGCAGTGGCCAGGTTAAACATAAAACTATATGTTGAATGAAATGTGACACTTAAATAAAACAAAATGTTTATGGAACAAATCTTTGACATAGAACAGCATAATCACAACAACCTACTTTAGACATAGGATAAATGAAATGGAAAAATAAAATTGCACATTGTCTTTTAATGGTGAGTTGCACTTTCTCCCAGAACTCAAACCTAATTATAATACATTTTCCAACTGTTTCTTTTTCCTTACAGTACTTGGGCTGTATAGAAGTCTTACGGTCAATGAGATCTCTTGACTTCAGTACTAGAATGCAGGTTGCAAGGTAAGATTTTGTACAACTATGTTTTTTAAAGTAACTTCTGAATTGTGTCCCCCGAGTGAAAAGGCCAGAAACAAAATGGCAAAACACATGGTAAAGGATTTCTGGATACCATAAGTCCACTTTTAAATTTTGCTTTCACATGTAAATCCCTTATGGGGTATTAATACAGTTTCAGCAGGACTTAAAAGCTATTTTCTCTGTGGGTTTTTGATATGCCAGGAGCTACTTTAGAAAATTTTTTGCCTGTTCATTATGCCAGTAAGGCACTTATCTGGGTACCAATTAAATGGTATTTAAGCCAGTGAGAATTAGAATATGCTTGAAATCTATGATCTCAAAATAAATCTAGGGAGCTGGTTTGGAGCCCATGTTTATGGGTTTTATAGTAATTTCTTACGAAAAAATTTCAGATTATAAACTATCTGCACAAAGAATATAAAGGAAAATATATCACCACAATGATACCAGAACCAAAAAAAAAAAAAAAGAATTATTTCTTTTTCAGACTTTATGTAAGAAACAATAAGCTTGTATTAGGTTCTTATGACAGTTCCTTTAAATGTGTCATGCTATTAAATGTCTCATGTAAGAGCAGTATATAAGTACAAGAGTAAAGAAGTAGAAATGTCCATGATTTTTTTTTTTTCCTATGAAGACTATTTTCTGAGAACTACAGGAATGGTGTTTTGCAGGCATTTTCACTTGAAAAGCTGAGTCATTGATTTCAGAGGAATGTAGCATTGATGTCTTCTAGCAACTGGAGACCACTTTTTCAAATTCTGGAATTGAAATTATAAAAGAAATCCTTTTCAAAGAAACACATATAAAGTGATATGACTGGATTCAGTGCTTGAATTTCAACCCTTTGAGGCATCTTACAGTTAACAGTAAACAAATCTGTCATAAGCCATATATCATACTATAAACAGCTAAATATTTCTTTTATTAAATAAGAAAAATCACTTGTTTTTTTGGCTTGGATGCTAATCATATGGTCTATATGCATTGACTTTGAGTTACACCTGCATACAGCAGTTTTTGAATTGGGTCATGTAAGTCCTCACAAAAAGTCAACCATTAATTTGTCAAGATACTGCACTGATGAGAGGCACAGAAGGCAAACGACAGGTAAATGACAGAACCACGTTTTTCAAACAATGTAGACTATGGAGGCATTTGATAATTTTACTACTATACTTTTAAAAACGTATCATTTACATCTCTGGTGTATTTCAGCAGTGACCTTTGAAAATTATTTCATATCTAAGCAGACTTGTAGTTCTAATGCAGGTGGTACATTTATGTTTACCTCTTGGAAATTCAGTGATACTGGTTTATGAAACAGTTGTGATAATTATTTGGCTTGTTTTCTGTATCTGGAAGTGAATTAATCTTAATTTTTCTGCACAGTTTCCTTCACTGTATGCCTTCATTGTAATAGTGTTGGACTTTTCTTATTTTCTAGCTTAAAGGCACTACTCTGACATGAATACATAAGCATATTTGGTGATCTGAAGCAATATGGTCTACATAAAAAAAAAGTCTTTGCCTTGTAGTTCCGTCAATAAAAACCCAAAAAGTTTATTGGTTTTTACTGTGAAACAAACTTGGAATTGTATTTTTTTTCTGTTGAAGGTATAGCATATATCACTGCATGAAATCATTTTGTTATTTGACCTTCCTCTAATTATATCTAGAGCACAGAAATTTTTTTTCCAAGCAGGAAGCCATATCTTCCTGGTTCACTTTTTATTTTGCATTTATGGTTTTCTGTTTATCATTAAACAATGAAATCTCATCATTTTCGTAATGTAGTTCCTGATCTAAATTTTTTAGGTTTTTAGGTAGCTTTTGAATCGGGATCTTAATCTGCATTTCATTAATTCATCTGGCTCTAGAAATCCCCTTGTCATGTCCTAGGTTTCAATGCTCACGTGCTTTGCTATCTAGCATTTCACATACAAGCCTGTTGTTTATTAAGAAAATATTAAGGAATTGCTAGAATTCACACATGCTAGTTAATTTTCTGGTGTGTTTTAAGAAACTTAACGTAGGCCTCAATGTAAGTAAGACTGATGTTCTGATATTAGAGACTGATATTCCCTCTTAAGAAGACACCTGGTACCAAATCGTCTGTGCAGCCCTTTGATTACAAATAAAATAAAAGCACTTGAAAGTTACATTTATGTCTCCTACCTCACATATGTATTTTTAGGTATGTCCATTGCTGATTTCTCTGCAGCTTGCCACCAGTAAAAAACACCTGTCCTGGTAGCCTGATGGCTCCTGATGTGGTATGGCCAAGGCTTAGGTCTGTAGTGTTAGCTGTGACTGCATCAGCCAGGGAGCCAGGGTCCATAGCGGAACTAAAAGTTTCTCTGTGTAAACCTCTCTGTACTGTTTCCTCTAACCAGAGAAACAGATGTCACAGCAGCTGCAATCCATTTCTGACCCACAACTTTATAAATTAATCCTACTGCATGCATCACACCTGTTGGATCTGTTATTTTTTCAAGATCTTTCAAAACCAGTCATAGAAGAAAGTGATCTGTCTTGGAACGATATGACTTCTGGCATTATGCAGTATTTACTAAGTATGATTAAAAACCAGAAAAAAAAATGAGTCAGGTCACTTGATTTATTGTGAAAGCCTGGATGCATTTCTTCCTAATAAGTAGGCATCATGTTTGACACATAAAAAGTACTTACTCCCTTTCTAACACAGCATCACATGCCTGTCCCTGCCTCCTTTGTCAACCTTACTTTTTCTCCATGTTACATAGCTTAAATACAGGAAGTCAGTTATTAGAAATCCTAAATTTGCCTGTTTTCTGCCTTCAGGTTATTGCATATGTCACTTTATGTCTCTGTCAGCTTTGAGGATGAGCAAATCCCCAAAAGTAAAATAAGCAGCATCAATTCCTGGAAGAAAAAACTTGTGGGGCTCTGTAATGGGAGGGTAAGACGTGTAGTCATGCTCTGCTTGAAAACTCCTGGTGTTATTTTAGACAAACTGTTAGTCCCAGTCACAGACAACTCTGTGATTAAATGAATTAGTGCTTGTAAATGGCACTTAAATTGTTGAGTGAGCACTTAGAAATTACTTAAAAATTGGACTGAGATTTCCACTTATTTGGTGAATTAGAGGTAAGAAATTCATGTGAAAAGGTTGTGCAGATAATTTGAATGGCTTTGAAATCACAGCTGTTATAATGCGTTAGGAAAGTATATACATCAGTGTGCATGCATGGACATATCTGACAAATGAAGAACTTTGGCTTCAATTTCAGGAACTGCATCAAAGCCCCAGAGTAAATACTTTGGTCAGCAGCCTTTCCTTCCTTATTGCAGTCCTGTGAAATATTGACTTGTGCCATCTAATACTGTCTTACCTATCCTATCCTGTAACTTGTATTTGTTTTGCCTTTTCATTTTTTGTACAATATGATGTTAAAACTTGCAGCAATACATTTATCTTCATGTGAGATCAGTGAGAAAACATTTTCACTTGGTATACTCTTCATCAGATCTTAATAAACTTGGTGGAACCTTGCAGTGATATTACTGCCCTAATTTTGAGTTGAAAGAAAAATGAACAGTTATGTAAAATTTCTAACAGTTTTTGCCTTTATCATTGCACATATGAAGTCTCAAGATTCTCTCATTACGTGGGAAATAGAAGAACTAGAGTAGTATTAATCAGTTGTATTGTATTTATTCTTTCTTTTAATGAATGTAATGTCATGTGACTCTTTGAGCAAATAAGAGGATGTGCCAGACAACGGTCAGCCATTACACATAATGATAAATGAAAGCCAGCTGAATCCACGTGTTGCATCTTTAATTACCCAGTGGTAATTCTTGTAACACATGTGAAGTCAAGATGACTTTCTTGGGCAGCAAGACAAACAAAAGCATTTAATTTTCAACGTAGTGGAGGAACAGGAGGACTAGCAGACCAGACTACTGAGCTAACCACGAGTGGCAAGTGGTTAAAGTTCATCTGAAACCTACCATCATCGTCATAGAAAGGGGCCACTCTTAAGCTTCTGTGGCCAGGCCCTTTGTGCCTTCAGGCTTTTTGTAAAAAAAAAAATGTTAAGAATCAGGTAAAATTCTTTTGCAACATGTACAGTGTTTGCAGTTCATGTAATATATTTGTATGCTTATTGTTAAAGCTATAGTAGAATAATGAGTCCTCACTTTTGTGTTGTATGCATGAGTGACTTATGCTCTGGTTTGAATTAGATGTTGCATGCACTGTTTGTTGTACATCTGAGTCTGAACTACAAGGATGCATGTTCACTGGCATTTAATTGAACACAATCCATTTACTGCATGGAGCATCGTAAAGTTACACCTCCCCATGCCGAGTAAAATATTACATTGCATGTTATTTTAATAGCAATAGGTCAGAGGATGGAAATCCCTCATATCAGCAGTGGACCCAAATCCAAACTCTGATCCCAGTACTCCACATTAACTCTATTGGGATGAACAGCTTGAAAAGTATTCCTCTCCAAATTTGAGGTGTGAACTTTATTAATAGTATTATAAAACCAAATCCATTTATGCTAATATCCCTGGAGGAGAGATGGTGGAAATCCAAATGTTAGAGTTGTATTTGAGTCCAATGCTAAACAATATGAAACAGTTTAGTTGATGTAGTGTTTCACCTGTATCTGTGTTGTTTGCAGAAATTGTCAGTAAGAATCACTGAAAAAAAGGGTGGAAGACATTGAAAAGTAAGAACCCATCTCCTGTGATTCTTGAAGGCTGATAGGTAATCTGTTATCCACAGTGAATTCTGTATTCAGTGTCCTCCTTCACATGCTGTTGTGCTTAAAGGTGAGTGTGTTTTATCTCTGTCTTCTTCGATGAGAACTCCGCGTGTGGGGTGGCATTAGGAGATTGCAGAGCACATAGACCATCTGCAGTTGCAGGAAGAGGTGGGCACAGCTACTTCAGAGTCAAAGCTGTGGGAAGCATGAGGTGCTAGCTGCTGCTTGGTTCACCAGCAAGCAGGAGTCTCAAAAGTGGATGGAGACATCCCTGATAATTCATACAGCATACCTCTGAGTGGGACAATGAAAGCTATAGTGCCTCATAGCTTGAGAATAATTTATAATTGCCAGTTAAGCTGTTATTAGCACAGAAATGTGGTAGAATAAATAGGTTTTTCTATGCCTAAGACTGAAATCTTTCTTTTTCAGTGCAGTATTAATTGGAAATTTTTACCTAATATTTGGAATAATTTTACTAATATATGGTAATGCAAAGCCAGAATGAAAGCAATTAATTGAGCTCCCCCAGTCCATGTGCCTTTGTAAAAAACCAAAGAGACCCTTGGAGGATGGGGAAGGTAGAAAGTTGGAAGCCAAATAGTTAGGGAAGCATTTAGAGATATCATTGTATCCTAGATTTTCAGAAAGTTGGTGACTCCACATGCATGTGCAGAAGCACAGCCTTAAGCAGAGTGGTCTTAACACATTTAAAATGCAAATTGCAGTACAAAGTTAACAAGTGACAGCAATCTAGAAACCAAAACACTCTCAAGTTCTGCTATTTGATTACACAAATAATTGATGGCATAGGGAATTTGTGTGTTGTTCTCATGACATGTCCAGCCACACCAGACAGTTCGTCAACGCTGAACAGTCCTTTTTGGCAAACCCAGTCCAGATATTTATAAAGTGTCATCTATCTTAGACAGAGCTTTCATAATATACCTCTCCAAAGTCCTGCTTTGGACATGAAGTCAGTTAGGCATTAGAGAAAAATACTTGTAAGACTAAATGTTTTCACTCTACTTCTGTAAAGTTTCTTGTGTCTGCCTTTGAAATATATGCTAATATCTACTCTTTGAGAGAAAATACTTTAGTAAATGACCTGAGGCTTGGCCCAGTTTGGAGATAACTATGATTCTGATTTAGCAACAGAAAACAGTTTTAATTTCTCTCTCTGTTTCTCTGACCAGGACTCTGATAAGTAGTTAGAGACCAGGCTGATTGGAAAAAAGCCTGAAGGTCATAAAATACATTACGGGATTGAGCTACTTAGCAGATGTAAACTTTAAAGTACTTTTTTAAGATACTTTTGGTGTCATTGTCCATATTCTTGACAGTTAGAGGGTTGTCAATAAGGAAGGTTTTGTAGCTGTACATTCAAAACCAAGGTTTCATATACCCTTACTTTATGTTCATCAAAGCTGTGTATGCATGCAGAGTTAAGAGATGTAGTTAAGGTGTGCCAGTAGGATAAACAAGTTTCCCTCTACATTTCTTAAAATAAGACCATTGATCAGAACTGTTGTGTTGGAAGAAGTCATCAAGATCAGGTAGATTTCTATGTTACTGATGAATGAAACTGGGTTTTCTAAGACTTGCATGTCATAGAAGAAGGTATAAATTGTACAGAAATTGTATCAAATATTCCTTAAAAAGTTAGGTTGTCTGTAAATACTGAGAACAGAGCACTGAGCATACCAATGGATAAAGAGTTTCTTTGCCAATGAAACCAAAAGAGTCCTTCAAACTGCATTGGTTTCTCTTAGGAGATTAATGGAAGTCTCACACTGAAGATGCAGGAGCATAATATAACTATCATTAGATGGATTGCATACTGCATATCTAATGACATGTGGTATTCAAAGCCAACCACTTGAATGTGTAAAGTTTATTCAGCAAACCAAAAATTAACTTGGCCAGCTTCCTTTCGTTTTCTGCTTTTAGATTTTCTACATGTGAGAAAACTCCATTTGAAGAAACAGAATGGGGTGCTGATGAAAAAGAAGAGACGTCTCCTAGCTCTACAAGTGACATCAGCTTGTGCAACACATCTGCTTGACGTCACCTAATTCCACAAAAGTTTTCTTCCAGGTTTCCCATGAAGACAGGCTTCACTTTGGTCAGGATGGTAACAAATGGCATCGCTTGGTCTCTGCACTAGTTTCTGTGGAGGTTTCCCCACAGGGGTGCTGCGGCATGGTATGCTGGATTTGTGGCAGTAGGTGCATCTTCGCCGCAGTTAGCCTCCCCTTTCTTCCCATACTGTTGATTCATTCTCCTTAGCTACTTCTTCAGCTTTGCATCCTCCAGACATGGTCAATCTGCTGTCAAATACTGGTTTAGTCTTCAGAGGTTGTCAACGTCCCCTGTGCTACTTCAGACAGCGCATGCTCATTTTGCCTGTTTTGCAAATGAACAAAAAAATATTTCAGTTATTAAACAGACTTCTAAAAATGTATTTTTGGTCTCTGTTTCTTTTTTTAAAAATTATTTTCTCAGAAGCAAGTTGTTTTTAAATTTAGTACAGACTTTGTTTCTCCTCAGCAAATACTGGTACAATACTTGGTAATGATTAAAATTGACAGGAACTTAGTACTGTTAAGAAATAACTGTGAACCTTCTGCACAGTTTTTCCATTTAAAAAGTCAATCTGTTGCTGTCTGTTTTTCAACCTGTGAAGTCCTAAGCTTTTGAGGTGCGGAGAAGTAAACTTGGGAACTACAGGACACTAGAATATACTAAAAATAGAGTATTTGTAGGTTTTAAATATTTTGAAACAAAACATGTCAGACTAAAATATAGTCACATTTTCTTATCTCATTATTTGAGATGGTTTTACTTTTTCCCGATATGCTGAGAAAAATCTGTGCTTTCTATGTGCCTGTAATTTCCCTGAAAAATGAGTTCCAAAATTCTGGGGTTTAATCAATTAAATAATATTAATTAAGAACAGGAGAAGCACAATCAAAAAATGGAGAGTATTTTCATGTGATGATGTTTCATAGAGGAACACTTTTGAACTTCCTCAGTGGACTACTTTGTATAACAGAATAAAATATCACTAAAGCTATGAACAATACCAGGGCATTAGCCTTTTTAATGGAACTAAATTGCAATGTAAAATGTCCTTTTTTATTTCTCAGATGTCAAGCCACTTTAAAGCAGTATAGGTCAATCTAAGAAAATGAATATTGGTGATTTTTTACTGAATGCACTTGAATGCTGAAATTATATTCAAAACATGCAGCATGTTTTGTGCCAAGAAAATGACTCCACAGTATGACCATCTGCAAAACATAAAATATTCTTGGGCAGATTTGGAACTCAGCATGTGGTCCTTACTACAGACAGCACAATAACTAATTTTACAAGAGATCAGCATAACTCTACACTGATTTTTTTTCTCAGCCTTGCTAATGAAGCAGAATGTGGCTTAGAAAGGTGTAATGTCTGTCTATGTCAAATAATTTTCATATTAGAAGGGACGCAAATGTAATCACATTCAGCTTTTCCAAATTGTGCAATATTTAGCCATGCAGCTATATACAGAACTTTTGGGTTTGCCTTCCTTAGCAAGGGTTTACCTGGACAAGTCAGGTGATGGCATGCTCTGCCTAGTGGCAATACCTGTTCCTGGGCTTGATTTATATATCAGGTGTTTGTGCTGCTGAGGCATTTTCAAATTTGATTTGCTGAAAAACAAGTGGTCACATCTACCCTGTCCTTCCTAGCAGTGCAGGCCGAAAAGAAGTCTTTAGGCCATCCTTTCCACATCACTAGGCTATCTGGCTATCTGATCGGGGAACTGTCACAGAATTATAGAATGGTTTAGGTTGGAAGGGACCGTAAAGACCATTCAGTTCCAATCTGCTGCCATGGGCAGGGATACCTGTCACTGGACCAGGTTGTTCACAGGCCCATGCAACCTGGCCCTGAACACTTCCAGGGCTGGGGCACCCACTGTTTCTCTGGAAAAGCTGTTCCAGTGCCTCACCTCCCTCACAGTCGAGAATTTCTTCCTAATATCTTGTCTAAACCTACCATTTCAGTTTGAAGCCAGTCCCCCCATCTTATCACTAAATGCTCTTGTAAAAAGTCTCTCTTCACCTTTCTTGTAGGCTCCCTTCAGCTGCTGGAAGGCTGTGTTAGTTCTCCCTAAAGCCTTCACTTCTCAAGGCTGAGCAATCCCAATTCTCTCAGCCTCTCCTCACAGGAAAGGTGCTCCATCCCTCTAAGCATCTTGGTGGCCCTTGCATAAAATGCATATTCAGTGCAGTGACAGATGTTTAGTCATCCTTATTCTTATTTTCTTCAAATACTGCTTTTAGACTCCTTAACTCCCACGCAGGGAAAGTACTGTGCCTTCTGTTGTAGGCATGCAAAGAGTTGCTGCCAGGACACTTTGACCTTGATTACACAGAATTGCTCTATGAATATGTTTTCTGAAGTTCCCAGCATTTTCACTAAAAGCATTGTTAACTTGAACCCTGCAGTTGCTTGAATACATTTAGTATGCACAGAGGTTCAAAACCCAAAAACTCCCAGTCTTCCCACAGCGGTTGGGAACAATGAGTTTTGTAAAACCAAGATATTTTACCAAAAGGAAGACAGATAGCTGGAAACTGTATAGTGTTTTTTATGGAATGAGAGGACATGTAGCCCAGTTGAGGTTTTTTTTTTTCTTTTGTTAGTGGTTTGTTGTGTTTTTTGGGGGTTTTTGGGATTTTTTTTTTTGTTGGTTGGTTGTTTTTCTTCCTTTGTTAGGTTTTTTTTTAAATTCTTCTCTGCTCTGCCAAGACTGGGCATGCAAGGAGTAGTCAAGGCTGCCTTGTGAAGCCTCGCCCTGGATTTCAGCCTTTTCACCTATTTATTTCCTCTCCTATCTCAAGTGGCAGTTTTGATCAACAAGGTCCTTGAATCAGATTAATCTATTGAGTAACATGCTTAATGTCTGGTTATCAGTAGCTGACAGATAGGAGAGGTCTTGCTACAAGACCCAACCCTGCCCTAGAAAATGAAAAATATTGCACACATCTTTTGTTGCGGTGCGGTGGCCTGAAAATCTCTTTGTCTTTCTAAAAGTTCTGTGCTGCCACTAGAGAGAGAAGATAATGGGGACAAATAGGAAGAAAAAGGAAATGATAGACTAATTGATCCCTCAAGCACGTATCTCAGAAATCCAAGTCCTTTCTGTGAGAGGCAAAACCTATGAGGTATCTTAATGTACCAGCTGAACCACTGGAATAGACAAAGAGGTGGCAAGTGTTGGTGATGTCTCTGTTAGAGCAGCTTGCAGTCAAAATGCCTGGGAAACTAAGACACACCTGATGAAGCAAGAGGCACAGGTCTAAAAGACTGAAGTGGGCTAGAGACTGCCACTGGGCTGAACCTCCCATTCTATTACCTCCAAAGGATTTGCTTCAGCAGAAGAACGAGATGGGAAACCACAAGTTTTAGTTCAGTAGCCAGAGAGGATGACTCTGCAAAAGATGATGTCTGCTTGTTTTTCTTGAGTCAAAGAAAAGCATTTTTGGTGAATTTTTCTTTTGAGAGGTGTACTATTTACTTTTCCCTGGTTACATTTTCAGGAGTAACCTTTGTCTCAGTATTATGGTGATCACTGTGTGATGCTTGCTGTGCTTTATTTCTAAGATGCGTCAGACATGTTCTTTTAAACCAACTACTTTTTACTTGCTCTGTAAGAAAATCTAGTAATTACTTTAACTAAAACACTTGTTAAGAGTAAAAAAAAAAGTGGTGAAGCTGGGAACTAAATACAAGTGCTGAACCATGAAATGGGGTATTGTTGTAGCTATGGTGGTCTGGGTACATATGCAAGGCAGGGTTTGTAGTGAGAGGCAATTTTTCCTAGATAAACAGGTGTAAGTAGGGGAAAAAAAGGCATAAGACAAGTTATGGAATAAACCATCTCTCCTCTAGACCTGAAGAAAAGTTAGTGTTCTTGAAAGATTTTTTAACCATCTGTCACTATAAATCTCACATTTCTTCAGAATGGCTGGACTGTAAACCTGCTTCAAGGTGTGTTCCATTCCCCCAAACCACACATCTCCCCTGACCAATAAAATGGGATTTTTCCAGGTGATTCCAGCTTTGAATTGGGTCCAAGCTAAAAGTGCACAAGGCATGACTATATATCGGTTACTGATTGCCACCTGATATAATCTGTCACATTTGTAAGCCATTGTAAGTTGAATGCTAATGCACGTGTATGGCATTGTTCTCATGACTTACTTGTTGATCCTGTGCATAGTTGGAATATACAGCACACGGCATAAAGTTAATATCATTTATGTCTTTATCTAGATGATGTTTCAAGGTTTTGATTATTTTGGCTGTTCTTCATCTTGTAGTTCATTGTTTCCCATTCTTTTGTTTTCTGGTTTAGTTTTTTTGGTTGGTTGGTTGGATTGTCAGTTGGTTTGGTTTTGAGTTTTGGGGGTTTTTGCATAAAATATTTGTTATTTGCATGGTTTTGGCTCTAAATATAATGTGCTGTTAGTCTCAATACATATAAAAATAGTTAAACAAGGTTGGGAGTCACCTTTGCTCATTCCTGTGAAACCATTCTGTCTTGCAGTGGGACAAGCCCACTAAAACCTTGTACCCAGTGGTCAGAGGGAAGGCCTGTGTGTGTCCAGGAGCAAATTCTAAGCACTGACCAGATTGACCATTCAGATATAAAGTTGCTAAATACTGAAAGGAACTGTAAGATTTGTTTGGAGCAGTATGATTTAAAGAGTTTTTGTGATGTGGAGTTGCTCTTCTATGAAAAGATAAAGATTCAAATCCGTTTTGGACATACATTTCTTTAAGTCAACCTGAGTGCAATGGGAAGAATGAAGCAATGTTAAAAACTGAAACAAAATATTTCAGGCAATGATTTTCCCTATAATGTTAATTTAAGGTCACTAGTAAATGACTCAGACTGTATTGAAATAGTATAAATTAAAATATTGTAATCCCATGTACTGTATAGAATGTACACATTACCAAGAGTATTTTAGGGTTCTGATACTATCTAAATCCTGGTGGTTTTGCTCTGACTGGAAAAGCGCATAGTATAGTAGTAAGAAAAATCATGCTTTCTAACTCTCACATTAAAAGAAACATTTTTTTAAAAAGAAGGTGTTAAACAATGTACAAAAGTGAGACTGGAAAGATGGTATTATGAGCAATATCCTAATTTACAGTGAGAAAAGGTCTTTTTAATAGTGTGAGGAAACATTTTCTTTTTTAAAGGAAAGCTAACTGACCTGCTAACTAGCCTCACTTGTGCACAGAAATACAGTTGAAGCTGTTCTTCCCAGTGCAGTTCAAGCATAATGAAGAAACCCACACATTCTTTTGCCATAAAGCTTTTTTCTGTCTCTTCAGGGAAGCAATCAGTCGTGTTTGTGAAGCCATGCCTGGTGCCAAAAGAGCCTTCAAGAAACGAAAGGTATTTTTTTCCTTGTAGTGCAGTTGACTGTATTTTCTCTGTACAGCGCAGTGGAGACCAGGCATAGCAGGCAGGTGACTTTAAGGCAACTTTGAGAATTGCAGATGATTAATCATTTAAAGTGTTGGCTGTTTTTACTCACTGTATGTTGTCACTTGCCCTTTTGGTCAGAATCTGCTTTTGTATGCATCTGGAAATATAAGTACATCTATGATGAAGATTGTGCCTTTATGTTTCTTCCATAGAAACCTCCTCCTTTTACTTTCTTTTGTAGATTGTAGGTGGAAGAGTTACAACCAAAAAAATGGGATCCATTTCCATAAAATGCATGAGTAAATTATGAAAATAGGTCCTGGAAGATACAGCAGAAGCCCAAAACATATATAGTTTTGAAAGTGACTAGATTTGTTCTTGAAAGATAGATATACTGATGACATTTAAAGAGTTTGGTAATCACTGATTTCTGGAAATGGAAAGAGCATATGAGGTGATCCTTTGCTCCCTCTGCTTTTTCCATAAACACCTGTGGCTGATGCTCAGTGCCCAGTGCTGATGGTGAGTCCAGCGTGTACCTGAGGTCATTGCTACAGTGGTTTTATTTGTATTTGTGTGCTGGGAGTTAGAGCCTTCATACAGGGAGAGGAGGAAGCCTTGGCTCAGCTCCTGCACTGATGGCTCTCAACAGTCTCTTCCAGAGGCCTGCTAGCAAAGCTGGGATGTGATGCTATCTCTAAGGGAAGAAGCATAGAAAGTAGTTAATTATAGCCCTTGTGTGTGTTCTTGGGCACAGAAGGAGAATGTGCAGGTGAAGAAAAGGTCTGCCTGCTTCCCCAGCTGCTCCACCATCTAGGCAGAATCTCAGCAGAAAGGAACACAATGAAATGCCACTTGTTTACAATGGAGAATCATATCCTGGTAAAATCAATCATATGTGACAACATGTGTCACAGTGTAATTGGAAATTGTCTCAGAGATTATGGCTATGGTTTCACCTCCACCAAATTTATCTCATTGGCATTTCTTGGTTCTCTGGCTTTTCATTTTAAATTTGAAAGTAAAGACAAAAGATCTTTCTTCTTGGAAAACATAATCACACAAAATGTAGTTGAAAAAATAAGTTAAACAGAGTTCCAAGTGCCTAGTGAGACACCTTGCTGTATTACAGGTTTTAAAAGTGATGTTGCTTATAAGTTGTTGAAAAGAGCAACAGAATTTCAGATAAATGTCAAAGACATATGTCTTTTGCTGGTCTGTACATTCATCATGTTTCTACCAGTAGTGGCATATCAATTTGGTTAAGGTGACATGTACTTCCTGAAGCCAAATTTTCACACTTTACCTGCACTGTGGGTAGGTGATCCTTAGGCATGACTCAGGAATCATGAAGGATTAAGGAAAGAGGAGATACAAGGATATTCAAAAGAGTTTGTTCAAAAGAGAAGTTAATGAGTACTTGATCTGTAACATGAAAGGGTTGACATAGTGCAGCACGTTACATAGGAGCAGTATGTACGCAGTGTATTTTTAATCAGTTAAACAGAAGGAAAATAAGATAAAATTGAATGTATGTACATTTCCAGTGCTCAGAATCTCAAGTGTGTCCATCCTGCTAGGAACAAAACCATCCAAGCTTGCCAGCAGCTTAGGACAAGTGCAAACATAGTGGCAGAAGAGCATTGTCTCCTGTCATTTTGTGTTTATATCCTAATGACCAGCATGAATATTCCCCTGTGCAAGTAGAGCAAGTTAAAGGACTTAGTCTGTTACTGCTGGGCAGCCTTCTTTTTTTACAGGCTGTGGTTACTTGAATGTGGCTGGTCTCATGCAGGTATGTGGCTCCCCATAGCTGTCAAAAGTGAGAAATTTATGAGTTTTACTTTGACAGCATAATTTCTATTGCTGCAATATGTCCTAAGAGCTGGTGAAACGCCTATAAAAGTTATCAATACAATTACATTCCCTGTGTTACATTCTTAGACTAATTCTCTGATAATCTTTAGATGCATATTTTACCCCAGCATAAAGAGGTTTCATTTGTCTATATCTGGCTTTTACCTACTCTTAAGTCTACAAGCAAAGTCATAGAATGGTTGGGGTTGGAAGGGACCTTTAGAGGTCATCTAGTGCACAATATTCTGTACCCCATTTTGTGAGCATTTCACTGGTATCACTGGAGTGCCATTTTCCATGTGGCAAGGGGGTAGAACAGTCAGATGTAGAACAAACAGTAAATTTCAAGAGCTGAAGCTATTTTTATAGAACAAGCACATTGTTGTTTTAAGATACTGACTGAAGGCATTCATCTTAGTCTGCTTACTTGGTCCCTTGGTGAAGATGACACTGGTGCTCTCTCACAAAACCCCTATTTTTCTTGGGTGAAGAATAGATGAAGATCTTCTTGGCTATTATTATTATTAATATTATTATTATTATTATTATTAGTAGTAGTAGTAGTAGTAGTAGTGGTGGTGATGGTGGTAGTAGTAGTAAAAATGAGAAATAATCTCCAGAGGAAAACAGCTGTTGCAATTAAATGATCTTTGAAAAGTCATAGTCTTTTTAGAAGCCTTTAAAATCACCACTAACCCTGCATACAATGAAGGTCATTCAAAAAAAAAAATCAGAGAACAAAATTCTGCTTTTTCCCCCCTCCTCACAGCCACCGAGCAAAGTCCTTTCTAGCATCTTGGGAAAGAGCAATCTTCAGTTTGCAGGAATGAGCATAATGTTGAATATCTCCACCAGCAGCTTAAATCTAATGAATCCAGATACAAAACAGGTGAGTGTAACTTCTGTATTAACATGTGAGGCTTTTGATGAACAGCCTGCTGCACAATAATTTACTGTCTGCCAAATACTCAGTTGCTCAAAATTATTCCTCAATAATGTCATAAAATGAATTAACGCAAAACATAATCATAGTGGAAGTCAGCTTATTTCAGTATTCAACACAACTTTGATAAATTATTTCCTTCTTGCCATGTTTCAGGTAGATTGGTTTTGCTCTTAAAAGACCTATGATGGGAAATACCATTATCTGGTTGTGGGAGTTCTTATTGAATAAAATTACAAACTGTCAGAGTCATAAAAGGGGTGTGCTTGGAGCAACAACTAAAATACTGAATGTGCATCCACAATTTTGTTGTTTTCTTCCCATTTAGAGTCTTAAAGGGCAAACTGTTCCTGAGGCACTGCCAAAAATACAGCCTCAGGGATTTTGCAGTGCAGTGAAAGGCCAGTATTTTAGAGAGACAAGGCAGCCTTTTCAAAGTAGCTCATTTTTTGTTCTTCTTCACTGTGCTGAAGGTACAGACAGACTTTGGGGAATCACTGCAGTGGTTTGTGAATGATGTATGAGATGAGAAAAATCCTTGCTCAGGGTATATGTAAAAAGGAAGCAGACAGACATGCGTAGTCACTGCTGTGCTATTTGCTGTGAACCACATATTGTATTAGGGCATGCAACTTCCTGCCTAGATACAGAGAGAAAAAAAGTAAAATTCCTACTGTCCTTTGGGGCCTCAGGTTAAAAAATAAGAAAGAATATATATACCATTTGTTTAAAAGCTTGCTGTTCATTACTAAGTTTTCATTCGTATATCTTCATTCTTATCCTAATTTAGAAAACATCACAATCCTCTGCAGTGAGCACTGAGACTGGGGGAGCAGGGCTATGACTGGCAGTAGTCTGTAGCCTTACTATGGAATATACACAGCAGTGCTTTTCATAAAGACAGTTACTGCCCATGAGAAGCATAAGAAGGTGATGTTAATTAGCTCTACTAAGGAAGTGCCAGACCTTGAAAGTCATCAGCCAATGTCATCAGCCAATGCTAGGGCAGAAATGTAGTTAAACTCATTTATTTCAAAGAGTCATCCCCTACATGTTTTGCCTTTTCTCTGAATTGACAAAACTGTTCATCTTCCTCTTATATCATTCTTTTTGGGGTGGACACTTCTGGGTGCTGCAGGCCTGGGAAATGTCTGGTTCCTCAGAGATCCCTAGTCTGGCTGTGGCCTCCCCTGTTTCTTGCTTATGCCAAGGATTTGATTTGCAGATAAGCGTGGCCCAGCAGCTTTGCCCTTTGAGGCTCCACACAGAAGAATGGCTGCAAACTTCTGTAATAGTCTCTTTTTACTGGTGGTCTGAAAGCAAAGAAAAGACAAGCCAGGTTTGTTGGCCCTTGTGGTAGAAGGAAAGCAACTGCATGTACCCCTGCAGAGCAGTTCTGTGAACATATTAAGCAGGGATGAGCAGAACATGATTTTGTTTTGCTTATTTTTTTAGAATGAAGGTTGGCGTAGGTTAAAAGGTTTCTGAACTGTATGCCAACATTAGTGAATTGCTTTATTTTAAGCAATGCAAGGCATTGATAGTTTGCTCTTTCTCTTTTCAGTATTTTGATATTCATAGAGGTGAGGTGGGGAATACCCCTACTTCAAACTAAATTAGCTGTGGAATTCAAGAAAACACCGGACTTGAACTAATGGTTTCAAGCACTTTTCAACTTCCTTAAAATTTGGAAATAATTACCTTAGCAACAATCTGAAATAGTTTTTCTTTTCTTTTGCTGAAATCAAAGATTAAGTTACTTGCACAAGTCAAGATAATGATAATATGAAATTGCATTAAAGAACTTCACTACTTCAGTTCTATTGTTAGGATAATCTACATTCTATAT
Source organism: Motacilla alba alba (assembly GCF_015832195.1). Lineage (NCBI taxonomy): Eukaryota > Metazoa > Chordata > Aves > Passeriformes > Motacillidae > Motacilla > Motacilla alba. The sequence continues at coordinate 47,189,297 of NC_052046.1, forward strand.
GTATTTTATGTACTATATATTCTATTGTTACTTCTTTAAGAGAAGGAAATCCTCACTGCTGAGTAGCAGAACACTAATTTACAAGTGTACACTTAAAAACTAACCACATCATTGGAGGCTGTTGTGGGACAGGGCTATTGAAAATGAAGTGCTCTTTACATAAAAGAAACACTACAAATAGTAGTCTCATCTCTCTGACTTTGTGAAGCAACAAGATCCAGAAAAAGTTCTGTCAATTTTTTTTCTTTACAAGGAAGATAGTTGATAGTTCAGGTCTTTAAGAAGCAGGTTAGGGAAAACAGCACGGAGAATATTTTTCTAGCCTATTTTGTTTTTCCAGAATGGTTTTTTGTATGTGGTTCTCCCTCCAAAGTGAAGAATCAAGATCCTAATTCTTATTGTCAGATGCTCTGAGGCACTTAGCAGTAGTCTGTCCCATCGCAGATGAATTTCTAGAAATGGCTTATGTGACTCAAATATCAAGTGAAAATTTCTTTCAAATGGCCTTTTCTTTCTTGGTTGTTACATGATTTCATTATTAAAAGATTTTGTAAGTTGATTCTCAGAATAGCAGAGATGTTCTGCTTTTATTAGAGGTTCAGGACAAATTGTCTTTTCCCAGAGAAATATCATATTAGTTCAAATTGTACATAAGCAATTTGAATTTCAAATGCTCTGGAGTGTGCCTGTGAATTTTTCCACAATACTACACTGCAGCTAGATTCAAAATTTTGTTTGCATATTGTAAACATGTTGATGTTTGAAACATAAAATGACACAGTAGGTGTTGGATGCAATGTTAGGAATCTTAGCTGGTAGAGGTTGGCATGGTTTCATTGATTTCACCAGAGTGGCATCAGCAGAAAAATGGTTTGATGAATAGGACCTTTTGTTTAATTCATCATTATCTGTAATAAAGAAAGTGAGTTTTAGCAGATTAAAATTTCTCTAAAGACACTCTCCGACAGGTCTGTATGATTTACTAGAGTTCTGAGTACATTTAGCAATCTTGCAGTATCCTGATACAATTTAAAGAATACCAGAATAGAAACATTTATCCTTAAGTTTGTTTATATTATCATGCTACTCTTTGAAGTTTGTAGGTAATTTTGATCTTGATTTTGGATTTTCACCAGCATACAAGCAAAAGAACAGAGATCAGAATTGCAAACTGTAAGAAACCCATCTGACTCACACTTATTCTTTCTGATCCATACAGATCATAGCAAATCACCATATGCAATCTATCTCCTTTGCGTCTGGAGGTGATCCGGTAAGCATTTCTGTAAAGCCTTCTCCCACACAGAAACTGCTTTACGAGGGCTGTGTGACAAAATTTAAAGCACATCTTACCAAAAGAAAAATACAACCACAACAGCTCCTGTTTCTTCTTTTATAAATTTTTCTTGATTGTTGCCATCAAGCTCTGTTTGAAGGGAATGGCTGACAAGTGTTCATGGATGCTCCCCTTTGGACGACTGTAACTAAAGGTATCAAGGGGCTGCAAGCATTCATACAGTAACTGATAAGCAGGGCTTTGTTTTTCAGAGTAATGTAGAATAGTTATATGGGCATTGTATGGATTTTTATTTTGTAATATATCTTGCACTTTTTACAGTAATAGAATATGCTGCAGCTATATTTATAGTATTTATACTAATGCATGCTTTGCTTTTTTTTTTTTTTTTTCTCAACTGTAAGTGTGAATTGAGAAGACTGTGCTAAATTCTGCCCGCAGGTATATTTGCTACAGTCATGCAGGTTGAAGGCACGTTTTCATAAAAAGTACAGATCTTTTTCTCCTGTTTTGCAAAGCTTTTAGATACACCTACAAATTTTATTCATTTAGATCAAAGGGCAGATTCCTGCTTAGCGTGCTTTTCCTTATGTTTATAACCTGTTTATCCAAAGGTATATTAATAAATGGGCTTCAAAAGTATTTGTCATTCAGGCAGCAATGGGAAAAATATAAATTAGTGACAGTGCTCAACTCTTACCTAAGAGGTTTGAAAGCTTTTAAACTTAGATTAATTGAATGAGTGCCTTTTCTCCATCATGTGAGTATCTGTCATATATCCGTCATGTACTACAAGTAAGGCAATTTCTAGCCTGCTTTGTGAGTTAATTCTCTCAGTTCAACTCTGTTAAGCTGAAACTGCTTGGTGCTTTCTCCGTTCATTATGTTTTTGTCAGAAAACATAAAGACAAATTCTAGTCTTAGTATAGCTTCACTGAGCTCAGTACAATTGCAGAAGGGAAAAGGACACAATATCACAATAATTTGGGGAACAAAAAATGGATCAACAGCAGCTTGGAAACACAACAGATTGCAATGGATGCTGTAAATGAACAATTCCTGAAGTGGGCAGAGGAGTGATTAGCACAGTTCCCTGCCTCCGTAAGAAGATTCTTTGCTACCCATCTGCCGTCCCAACTGCTAGGCCCTGGAAACACCATTTCACACTGCCCACTGATGAAATGATTTACCAGGAAAGAGGAGAGGAACAAGAGTAGAGTTCTGGATTTGGAGTAAACAAGCTCTTCCAAATGTTTTAAAGAGATAAAAATCTCACTACTGAGTCCGTGAGCTACCAGAGAAATAAAATTGCAAGGGAGCCTACAAGGTACAGTGAAATTATGAATTTGTGTTCCCAATAAGACTACTGCATGAATGCATTCTGGTGTTGGGAGGAAGAAAGTAGGTATGAGTATCTAATGTTTTTCTACAAGTTTATCTCTGGTCTAGTAAGGAACAACTTTAACTCAAAAGCTTGTGCAAAAAGCAGCTAGTTCCTTTGCCCTGGGTGCATGTCAAAGATAACAAAATGCAAGGATGTGATTTAGCTCACAGATTTATTTACTCATCAGAGAGTCATCTAGACATAACTTTCATCAGCCCTTAATGATTTCTACTTCGTAGTGGACTGCCCCCACCAAACTGCATCTCCCAACCACAGCTGGCCTCCAGACCATAAATGTATCTCATTATATGACTTTTAAGCGGGTTGGAGAAAGGCTACAGTGACCTAGGAAGCTAGATATGTGCCCATGTTTCTTGAGGAAGTGATTCCCTTATTTTGAAGTTATTTTGGAGTTTGGTTTACTAGGAGGTGAGACTATTCTCACTTCTCTACCCCATCAACTTTTCTGCTCTGGGTACCTGCCTCCCATTTGTCATAGTAGTTAGCTTTTCAACATTCCTCCCACTCCCTTACCATGAATTATATTATTCAAAATATAACCCCTGGAGAAGTGTTCCACAGTCCTGGAGAAACGCTTGAATACATACTTTTGAAATATTCCCCTTTGCAATGAGTCAGTTTCTGGCTGTGTCAGAATATGGGAGCTTAATAACCTCTGTACCAAATCCTTTTATGTGCCATTTCAGAACCATTTTTATTTCACTTCCAAGGCTGTGCTCTCAATCTGCTTTAGCTCTCATCAGCCCCTCCTATGATACTCTAAACAATTTTGCTCCACAGCTATTTCAGGTGGCTGTTTCTAGGCTGCCAGAGAAGACATCTGTTTTTTGGAGATATCTGCTGAAATTTTAGAGTGGAGGATGTCATAAAGCCTAATAAGGCAGGTCTCTCAGAGGTCCCTGAAGGCAGTAGTTTTCCAGTTTCAGCAATACCTCCAAATTTTAACACTACAATGCAATGTCTTTAGGCTGAAAATTATAGCTCATTCATACTCGTTTACAGTTCTTGAATGTCAAGGATCACTTTGCTGAATCAGCCAAGTCCTGTATAGTTCTTGGATGAGGGTCTTCTAACTTAGCCACACTGAAATGTGCCCACCTTAGGTCCTTAATGGTTTGTCATAGTCAGCTTGAATCTCAGAGCTTTAAATGAAATAAGGAGTAGGTGTTTTCAGACTGTCACACTTACACTAGCTATGAGATAGATCTATGATTTACTCAGGCATAAATGTATCCATTAGCTATGCCTGAAGTAGTAAATAAATTATCTGTGGCCTATTTTTCTAGTATTTCTGGCCCTGAAATAAATAACACAGTGCAATTTGCACCCGCACATTCACTCTCTTCTCTTGTAGTGGTCTCTTGGGATCGATGCCAAGCATGTGCTGGTCCCTCAGAGAGATTCAGGGCATGCTGTGAGAAACTAGTACAGTAAGACAAGGGCTCTGTATTACTTGCTACTATAGACATAGTCACCTTTATTTTCCCCTTACTTGTTGATATACATCCTTATTTCCTCTGTAGTCACTGCTCAGACACTGTGCCACAGGATGCCGAAGAAATTACGAGACAAAATGGCAGGGCAATGTTTTTTAAACAGAGCAACCTCACTGCTGCTGTGTCTGAGTGCCTTCCAACGATGCATTAACTGACATGGTTACACATCTGTCACCAGAGCCCATGACTGTGCTTCATCATTTCCTTTGCTCTCTCCTTAGGAAGGAAATTGTGTAGACATTCAGTACTTTGATTTGTTTTGGGTGGCTGGTGGTGGTGTGTGCTTGCACTAGAAAAAGCTGTGCTGAAGAAGTCTATCTTTTAACTGAAGATTGATATTTATTATGGCATTTGATCTTGGCATAATTGGCAATGATCTTTGATCAGTCACCTTAAAAGGTTTTGGGTACACAGCTAGCTGTAATGTATCCTGTATATGCCTTGGGTTTAGCCTACCTGACTAGCCAGGCATGTCAGGAAAGATCTAACCAGGACTTCCTGATTGCATCAAGTCAATATGGCATTTTTCAGATATAGCAGCAGGCCTAAGTATTTCCCAGAAACCCATGCCCTTCTGTTTAATCTGCATAATAATAGAAGCCTGCACCATTTGTGCACAGGAGCTAGGAGTGGCAGGAGAGGAAGAAAACAATCCTGCAAGAAGATGTCTGCATGCTCTTGCCAGAAAATCCACCAGGCATGTGGCAACAGGTGTGGCAGAGAGCAGCCTAAGGGCTGGGGGAGGGTGTGCAGGGACACCTATTGTCAGAGCCAAGCAGTGGCTAAGAACCTCTGTGCCATATGGCACTGTAGTCAGTGAAGTAAACACCTGCTTGTCACACATGAATAAATGCCATTGCTCAGTATCTCTGAGGAGCAGCACTGTTACTCCCACTCTTTCTGCCACAGAACCAGATGATTATTCATGTTATGAACCAAAATCTCTGGGTAGTTTGAAGATAAGGACTTGTAATTCTATTCCCTCCTAAATGAGGCCTGGGCCAAATCCTGCTGAGTTTGTTTGATTGATAGAAGATATTTTAAAATTCTGCTAGATTAGATCATATTCTGTAAAAAGGAAAGTGGTGTAATGAGTCCCAAAAGCCATAAACTTTTATATAGGGTTTAAGTAGTATGCATCTGTAGAGCAAAAAAATATCATTTGGGGCACTGCCCAAAGGACTGTACATACTCTGGACTGTGATCTTTTGCTGTAATCAGTGCAAATATGGTTTTGCATTCATTGTTGGTATCTTAATTTTTTGACAGGATACTTCAGACTATATTGCATATGTAGCTAAGGATCCTGTTAATCGTAGAGGTAAGTTATAAATATCTATTTAATGTCTGTTTTTTCCTTTGAGAAACAGTAATTATTATGGTTTAGGTCAGATAACACTCCCCCCCCACCCCACTTCCCCCCCATGAAAAACATGAGTGTAGAATGTAGCCCAATCAAAGGATGGCCTTTGACAGAGCCATGGAAAGATTGTGTAGCAATAAGAAGCAGCAGTTTGTTTCTCAAGCTTGAAATGAATAGGTCTTGCAGCTAGTTCATACCCAAATACCGCTTTGATTCTCTTCATCTCTTAAATCAAACACTTGCCTTACTTGACTGCGTAAGCTTCTAGGCAACAGCCAAGTCTTACCTACACCCAGTCACTGTGCAAGAGCTAAGCAGTCTTCTGATTAAGTCATCTGATGAGGCAGCTGTATCTGTTAGGTCTTCCCAGTACATGCCTAAGTCTTCCTGGCAGAATCAGATTCTTTATCAAAACACTAGCTTTACAGACATCTTGCTACAGCAATTCTCTTTCTCAGTAAAGTTTTATTCAAGGTTGTGTTGCTTTAGTAGCAATACAACCTGCTTGTTGATTGTGTTCACTAGGTCTTAATGCAACATACAAAGTATTTTGTAATTTACATGAGAATCTATTTACTATTCATAGATCATAGAGAGAGAAGAACAGACTATCTCCAAAAAAAAAAAAAAAAAAAGGACATTAAGTACTTCCAACAGGATTTCTGGAGAATTCAGACACTTTTAACTCCAAAATGCCAATCTGAAAACCCTCAGCTGTCCCCTTACCATTGGCACAACTGACCCAGTAGCTTCCATACGTAGTCATCTTTAATGATACCTGAAGAATCTGCTGTGTCCATGTGCAGCGATGTCCAGACTTGAGGCTATTAGCTCATAAATAACACCTGCACTAAGCATACTAATATGCTAAGCATAAGTGAAATACCTAGAAAACTTGAAGGGAATGGGAGGTAGGAAATAGTCCAGTTCTTTACAATGTTTGCTCCATTACAATATCCTGTTGGAGAGGCTCCAGTGTCAGACTATGGAATGCATGGTGCAGAGCTGCTCTCCAGCCCACCTGCTTTAGCAGTAGCCTTCTGCTAATTTAGCTAAATTAGCCTTCTGCCTTATTTAGCTGTTCTGAGAGATCTCAGTCAATGTAGGGACTAGCACTGTAGACCAGATATTTGCTCTGTAGGGTTTGGAGGAGCCTGGTGCTCTGTCTTCTGTCATGTTCCTTCTGCACTATGCTCTTCCTGTACTATGTTCCTTCTATCTTCCATCTTTAGCTTCCTGTGACTGTTCCTTGTTGAGCTAGGCTATCCTTGACTGAGAAGTCATCTGAGCACCTGACATTGTCATCTTCCTTTGGTGTATTCAGGTCAAGTAATTTCTTAGTTTTCTTTATAACAAGATTGACTGTGTAGCATTCCGGCTGCAGTGCACATCCTCCATCCTTCAGATAATTTCTGTACCTCCTTTCTTCATTTTCCTGCAGCTCTTTTAAAAAGGTATATGATATCTGCATAACAGGGGCTGTTACTATAGCAGAGAATGCACCTTCCTATTTTTTCTTCCTTTTGTCCTCTTTGTCAGCTGGTTCCTTCTAAGCCTTTTTTTGCTGCAGTGAAGCACTGTTGTTACCTCATGTGAAATTCTTTCATGGTGTGACCTTTAAGCCTTCAGCATTATGGCTTTCCTATGGGTGCTTTCCCCACTTGTCTGTATACATCAGTGGTTTGCAGATCAGTGACTTTTTATGCCACCTGTATTAAAACACACCTGTATTAAAAATTTTTTAAAGGGTCTAATTTACCAAGGGACCTGAATTGTCCTCTTTTACCATCACTTGGCATTTGTCATTCTTTGTGTTGTCTGCAAATTACTTTAAAAGGGGATTTGTCTTTACATCTGTACCTAGTGAAAATGTTACTGCTGCTGTTACTGATGCTACCCTACCACCAATGCTGTAGTATAGCTTGCATATGAGACTCAGTTCTTCACAAGGATGGAAAAGCTATCTTTGTGCTTTGCATTCTGGATCTAGCAAGCTCAAGGCTGTTTATTTTCTGCTGTAACATTCGCAAGAAATCATCTCTGTGTGAGCCAAACCTTCTCATCCTTTTACAAGAAGCGTACCTCCTACCTGCTGAAAGTCCATTCACGTATCCAAGGAAACAGGTTACTCATTATGTCACCTACTGAAACTACTTAATGACTCATGCTTCATTTCAGCTCCAGAAAGGTTTAGCAGTGAGCAATATTGCCTCCTTAAATTCTCACTCTAGTTATGGAGTGCGAACATTTTAGCTTTGTTTGGTATAACTACTTTTGGTCCACGTTTTCAGACATAAATGTGCACCTTCCATAGGGGCTGATTGTTTAATGGCAATAGCAGTGTTGCAGAGGGCATAAAAAACCAAATGCCTCACTGCTAGCCAGGGATGTCTCTGCCTCTGTCTGTGGACACATGGAGGTCCTGTTTTTGTCTGTTGAATCCACTTTCAAAATGTAGCTAGGGGCATTTTCTCTGGATGAGGCATTTCAGCTTGCTGGTTGGCACAGCAGATGCTCTAAAGTGAGAAGAGAACACCACTGTACTGTATGACACTGTCACTGGTGGCATCTCATGCTGAATGAGGTCCTGCTTCTGCTGCTGCTGCTGAGGAAGAGACAGCAGACATTCCATACTAGCAACTGCAGGTTTCTTGGCCCTTTTTCTGGCCTCTCCAGAAGTCTATCCAATATTTCAGCCTCTGAAAAAGTAATATCTAAACCTACTTAGTCTCCCTGTATTACTTTAGCTAAATGTCATGATCAAACCTTATTTGTAGGACACTGGCATCCAGTGCACTTGGTTCAGTGAGCTGGACACTGGGCACGTACTAAAATGCAGTTTTTCAGCTGAGGAGTTTATATTCAGGTTATTAAAGCAGTTAGAGGTGAACAAATCAGTAGCTTTGAACAAGAACCCACTTTCCTGTGGCAGGACTTGGAGAAGAACCAGTTTGAAATCCAGTCCAGGCTATAGCCAGTGGACAATATGCTTATCCAACTCTGAGTATGGAAAACTAACTCACCTGGGCTTCTCTGGATATCACTGAGATGTTGTTCATTGAGATATTTAGCTTCCATCTCTTAGCACTCATCTATGTTCCCACAATGTTGAGCTGTGGGAACTTCACAGGTTCACCTCTTTATGTTTTCACATACGATGAGACCTCCAAGCTATTCTCTGATTTAAAACCAGGACAGATATATCTGCTCAGACAGCTGATAAAGGCTTCTCAGTCTTTATAGGAAGAGAGCTTGTGCTGCTGTCCTCCCCGTTTACTGCCACAGTGGGTTCAGAGAAGTTGAACATGGGGAAGTGCTGGAGCTAATCAGGTTGCTGGCTCTGCATTCCTCAGCAGCCCAGCAGTTTGCTCGGAGTGTCTCCATGCAAACAAGCAGGAAAAGGTACCAACCTCTGTATTCCTGGAATACAATCAGGGCTCATTATCTAGGAACTGGAACTCCTTATCTGTGGACACTGCTCCTCTCTCAGAATGCAATTTGGGAAAAGAGAGCAGCTTGTGAACTTGGGGTGATTAGACATAAAAGTAAAGAAATTAAACTGAGGAAAACAAAAAAAAAGCTTTTAATGTTATTACCATCTATTAATATTTGTGTGATTTCAATTTAAAGCTTAGAATTCTTACATAATCTATTGCATTCAGGTAAAAACAAGTAAAATTTTATGAGGTTTTTTCTGTTAGTGGACTTGTTAAAATAGCGAAACAGATTTGTGACTTTGTCTATTGCAGTTACACATCAGTCCAATTTTATGTAACCTTTAAAAAGTTGTGGTTGCCTGAAATTCACAGTATCAGAATTGGGTTTTATTGAAATGTGCACATCACTAATAGAGCAACTAAGCTTGACATGTAGGTGTTTTGTCATAGGTCATTGCATCCCACCATGACATAAACAGTGATTTGCATGTGTCAATCTTTTTCATTTAGCTTGTCATATACTGGAATGCTGTGATGGCCTGGCCCAGGATGTCATCAGCACCATAGGGCAAGCATTTGAGCTTCGATTTAAGCAGTACTTGCAATGCCCCTCTAAGACACCTACTTTATCTGATAGGTGAGTGCAATTGCAGAAGACAGCTAAAGGACCTTCTTTAGCTTTCAATTTACTTGATAAAATGTGGACAATGTTGCTGGGCACAGACAGGACTTGAATACTTAAAAAATATTTCTGCTGTATAAGTAAAACAGTGTTTACCTAATGAACATGGAAGAAGTACAGTCAGTTTAAGATAGGCTAAATATGGACTTCACAATGATGTTGAAATGATCGTGTGTTTTGCTCTGTAGTTAGTAGGCAGAGATGGATGGCCAAGAATGGTCATTATTTGTGGCATTTCCTCCCAAGAATGGTCATTATTTGTGGCATTTCCTCACTACTGTCACAGCAGCTGCGTCAGTTTAGATGGAGTAGGTCAGACTGCTGGGATTCCAAAATGACTAGTAATGTTTCAGCATTTCTCATATTAGGGTGATGTTTCTAAGAATGTGATGTATTGCAGGGAGGTTTGACTGTACTGGTATCTGGAGGATACAAACTCTCCTTGTATATGCTCCAAAGGCTGGGATACAGCATTTTGTCTTCCTTAGAGACATGGACTGCTATGTGCTTACTAACATTACTAGAAACCCTAGTGAACTTTTACCCTCTGTAATATCTTATATCAGAGCAAAACCAGGTATATAGAGAATATACAATGCTACTATCCTAATCTGGAAGCATGCTATATTCAGATCTCTTCACTTTGTGAGGTTCTTGCAGAATTACATTGGTGATAGATCAGTCATAAATAAAGACAAAGATTTAGAGCCAAGTCAGTCAATCAAGTCATAATATTACAAGTGCTATTTTAAGGTTAGATAAAGTTGTTTGTTAATGCAGTTTATAATGGTCTTTAAAGCCAAGTTCAAACATACTCTTCTCAGCATAAAGAATTTGGTCCATTGCAAAGGGGATTTATGTCAATTTGTCTAAATAGAGAAGATCTGATGCATGATCCATCATTGCTTCCTGACTTACAGTGGTAGCTGAAGTGTCCATACAATATGCAGTAGTGGTCCCCTGACAGGCAGTCTTAACCTGCTGAAAGTGTCTCTATGTGCTTTACAAGCGAGAGACAAAAGAAAGCCCTCCCTTCCTTATAGGATGCAGAGTTTTGAGGACCCATGGACGGAGGAAGATAACGAGGCAACAGAGCATCCCTATTACAACAACATCCCAAATAAAATACCTCCCCCTGGCGGATTCCTTGATGCCAGGCTCAAAACAAGGCTTCTCACTGCTGCAGACACAGCTCAGGTCAGTAAAATTTCATTTCTACTCTCCTGCTGATTGATCCAAAATTTTTAAAAGACATGTGTTTTATGGTGGATACCTTGGGATTGTCTATAATTCACAGCCCTTCCTGTGTGGCCAGTTTCCATCTGAATGGCCATTGCAGATTGAGGGGGCAACACGTTAGGCAGGTTCAGAACAAATTAAAGGAGGTGAAATCCTCATGATATTAAAAGATTAACTGAGTTCAAGGAACAGAAATCCACTGGGGGCTACTACATTTGCAGAAACCATGTCTGCTTCAGAGAGTATCAAACAGTGCACATTAACTGGGAATGATTTAAAGCAGAATCATTTAAACAATCTAGTGCAGCCATTACTGACAGTTCATTATGTTAATGACTTGGGAGTGATCAGTATTCAGCTAGGTTCCTAGGTAGGTTTTCCACCTCGTGTTGAACTAAGGTCAGCTTGAATATTTCTACCAGCACTCCTGTTGAAAGTTTGACTGCAGTATCAATGTAGCCCCCTAAGAGGTGTTTTCAGATCCAGCACAACTTTGCTTAAATCCAGAGGAGTCCTGTCTGTAGCCAGCATCCTCCCCTCAGTGCCCAAGTACATCCCCTGGTACCAATGTGAATCTTTCAGCTTGTGGTGTGAAGAGTGCTGGTGCTGTCTTCTGGCCCCATGTGTGTTTCTGTGGAACACCTTTCCCAGTAACAGGTTGCAAGACTCACTACCTGAGTACAAACTAAAGAAATTATGCATAATTTAGTATCATCGGGGATCACTAAAAGCAGAAACCAGGGAAGAACATCTGAAGGTCACTGGTAATATCTTACTCTTAAACAAATTATTTGGGATATATATATTCGGAAATTATGATGAATTCAAAAGGAAGAGTGAGGAAGAAATGTCCAAGGAAATTGGCAGAGCCACTTGTAATGTGTTTGAGCATTTCAAAGGCAGTTTAAAAATTCCTTGCACATGTGTTCATTCTAGTCTGCATCAGGACTGGAAGGAGAGCAAATTTATTATCAGAGCCATCATTTAGGAGAAAAATTCAGTGAAGAATGGCATCACGGCCCTGTTAAACAAGGTGAGTTTTCCTACTTTTAGCTGTAGTACTGCAGGTGGTCTTGAAGGGCAAAGCATGTGAAAGTCTGGTGCCTCAAAGCCTTAAGGCAATAAATGAAACTTCGTTGATAGGTTCCTTTTGTCTGAGTTTTAGTGTTGATACCAGAGAAAACCATTTCATAATTACCTCTGGATAAATTATTAAATGCAGACCTTCATGAAATATTTTCTTCTGTAGAGCAGTTCATAAATAGAATTACCCAGACTTTCTGCTTTCTAACTTTCTATATCTTAAAATCCTATGATATTTAAGGGTCTCCTGCATGATCTGTTCTGAAAATGTGACCCACTAGGGTTTGCAAAATAGAATTTTTAAATGAAAAGCCTAAAGTGAAAAGTTTAATTCAAAATGTGAAGCAATGTTCTGTACTCAACAAATAGCAAATAGTGCATAATGTTCCTTTTGTTGTCTTTGAATTTCAAGTAATTTCAAAACACATATAAAGATTTCACCCCATCCAGCTTTATGTGATAACTTTACTGTGTTTCTAAGGACATTTTTGTTCAAAGGTCAGAATATATTCCCTATTGTTAATCTGTAAACACTTGAGGATTTTATACCTTGTCCTCTTCTCATGACTCCCCCACAGAATATAGTTTTTGAAATTTACAATCTTTATTTACAAAGATTTCCTTTCCTCCGGGGAAATAGCCCCACCATACCCTCATTGAAACATGGCTCTGAATCCAGTAATTAACACTTTTTCTACTAGATCCAACAATTATTGACTTTATATCTCTCAATGCAGGAAATTTTAAACCTGTGGTTATGTGGTGTGATGATAATTGGTCAACACTGTTCTGTCAATTAAACAAAAAAAGTCTTGACTTTTCTAGGATCTCTGGATATTTGTAGTATGTCAGAAGAGAAATCAGAAGTAGCACCAACAGGAGAGCTGCCAATATATGTAAACACACAGCATATAAATAGAGAAGATCTATTGGCACTTCAGGCAGATGCAGAAAGTACCTTCAGTGGAGCAGCAGAGGATGCTGAAGCAAGCAGCCCAGGAAAAGATCTGTTTGACATGAGTGAGTTCCCTTCCTATTCACTTCCTTTCTAATAAGTGACCAAATATGTTTATACATTAATTCTGTATTTAGAAAAAAAGTAATTTTTCAGTTTTTGAAAAATTTAGTGTTTCTAGTGTAATTGTGGTGAATTTTAATATCCGTTGTGGTTTCATATTGGACTGAACTAAAATAAGAATGGCTGAAGACTTGGAGCTAGTCTGTATATCATCTGAGTTAAGGTTAGTTGCAGTCCATGTTATCCTTAATATCATAGGCAATTATGTCTGAAGAAAAATTAATCAGGAAGCTTGCCATACAGGAAAGTAAAGGAGGGTGAAGGGATGGATGGGTGGAGAATTGTCTTCAGCCTGTCCTGTGAGTATGTTATGAGGAAGTCAATGCATACACGAAAAGCTTTGTGCTGCAAGAAATCTAGCATGGAAACTAAAGTACTGACTTACCTCTTACTCTGGATAGGCCTACTGTCCTATCTGTTCCAACTTCAAAGGCAGCTTCTTCTAGATCAGAATCATCACTGTAGCTGCAAACCCACGGCTTAAGCATCAGACATAGTTTGGTATTGGTGCTACTAATACACATTGTTTTCAGCCTTGAGAAGACACATAAGGTGAAGAAATAGTGAAAGCATTTGATGCACAGAAAAAATTATTGGGTTTTTTTACTCTTCTTACCTCAAATAAATTGCTTATCCATGCTTTATTTAATTCAGTTTACATAATTAAAAGGCAGTGAGACAAAGCAGTTGGTGCCTAAAAATTATTTGTAAAATAAAGTATCTACATTTCTGTTATCTTAGTGTAGAGAAAACCCATTTTCCTGCATGTTTTTGCTGAGATATGGCTCTATTTACATAGCTTAATGAGATGTTCAGTTGAAAGAAAGGAGGAGGGAAGAAAGTTGAGAGAGTGTCTATCTGTGAATATAGATCTGAAAGGAGAAAAATCTGCTGTTTGAAATCAGGGATGTTAGCTGTTATCAGCCATTGGAACATCAGAGAAAAGTAATATTAGAAAATGTGCCAATTAGCCCTAAGATAGTGCTTTGTTGACTTAAACGTATGTTGGACTTCATACAGACTGTGGTATAGAGAAGACATTTATAAGCTACTTTTAGTAGCTGGCTGAGATATCAATAAACGGTGACAGCACAATATTTTTCCTATTTCTTTGACCTAAACTAGCCTTTCTGTGACCCCATGCAAACAGGACTTTTTACTCCTTGCATCTGAACAATCTGTTTAGAGCTGGTGTATTGCTTCACTGTGCTCTCCAGATGTCCTTTTGTAAGCCCAGGGGCACAGAACAACATTTCTTTTTGATATGTACTGGTGGGCCAGATGAAGGTCTTGCAAGAGCAAATAGCTTCCAAGAGGTCAGTACAACATGTAACAAAGCACCCTAGGCACCCTCTTTGCTATTTCTGTAAGACTGTTGGGATCCATAATGACACTTTCTACTCAACTCTACAGTTGCACTGAGTTCAGGACTTAGCTGAGGTTTAAAATATGCTTCCCCAAGGCTGGTTTTAACTAGGCAAATGGTGTTAAATGTGTTAACTTGTGTCTGTTTTGTGAAGTTCTCTTCCTAGATGGAGGCTAGGAGTAGGCTGAGTGGTGAAGGTGAATGTTCCCTACTAGACATAGCCTTGGGCTGGAGACTCAGTAATGGATAATTTTTAAATGAATAACTTGTTCGAACAGAGACCAGATATGAGTATAATGACATTAGGTACCCCTATTACGCAATTTATTTGAAATTAAACTGTCTGACATACCTAGAAAGACTGAAGAAAAGATTTGCCTGCTACCAGATCATATAAATACAGCTGTTGACAATAGCCACTACTGAAATAAACCAGTACCTTTCAAAAAATCCTGCCAAGGTTCAACCTGATCTTTATCAGTATCGTTCTGTGCATAGCATGCATTTTAAACACATTACATTTAAATACATTAAGACTCCTCAGTCTTAATATATTTTAAAAATCAGTTAGTCTAATAGAGTATCTTTCCTCATTTTTTTTCATAAAGATAAAGAGAAGTGGTTGTAATGCAAAACAAATCCAGTTTAAAATTACCAGAAAATCACCATTTGGCTACATGATTTACCTCTGAATGATCCTGGTCTTGTTTCTATTTCCATAACAAGAGCCATTTGAAGATGCTCTCAAGAATCAAACATCTGAGGCTATGTTGAAGAAATCCAACTCCACGGGATGCACCAGTCCTCCTTTTTCCAGAGTAGCTGTCCGAACTGAAGCTGAAGAGCTGAGTACAGAGCCATGGTATCAAGGAGAGATGAGCAGGAAAGAAGCAGAACAGCTATTAAAGAAATGTGGAGATTTTCTTGTGAGGAAGAGTACCACGAATCCTGGCTCATATGTGCTGACAGGCATGCACAAAGGACAAGCCAAGCATCTTCTTTTGGTGGACCCAGAAGGAACTGTAAGCACTGACTCCTCACCAATAGATGAGATTTCTGACTCTACTCATTTTCTCTAAATGCCTTTAATCTTCTTTACAGCTTATTCACAGCTTATCATAAGCACCACCTCATATCTCTAATGTGCCATCACATCTCTAATTCTCTCTTTGATGCCTAGCAGAAGACCCAGCACATTATTTCTGCACATTGCAGTAAGCCTTAGGGACCTGATTCCCAAGCAAGTTCATGCTTTGACCACTGCTGTGCAGTCTTGGTCAAAAGTGCAGCTAAGCCACTTCAGCATTCTTGCTAAAGGAAGGAGGTTTGGCTAGCCTGTTTGGCATCTCTATTACCTGGGATATGAACCAGGCCCTCTGTGTTTTCTAGCATGTATGCCCAGGGGTAAGCCTGTTCCATTTCTTTGTTGCAAAAAGACTCCCTCAGCTGATGAAGGGACCCTCCCCACAGCAGGATGGAGGGAGCAAGGGAGCTCTAGTTTTCTGTAGCTGTCCTGTCCTGCTTCTGCAGAGACATAAACTCTTCAGAGAGATTGAAATAATTGTCATGAGTTTTACTTTTGGCTCTTGAATGTAGGAAACTCCTTTTCCTCTATAAAGGACAGCTTTTGATAACCAGCCCTAAGGTAAGTGAGAAACTCCCATAAAGGATCATATAAATGATCCTGTTGGCATCTAAGCTGAGAAAGCTGTTGGCAGAGTTACACCAGTCCTGCAGAGTCTGTATTGCAGTGGTGAGGAGCGTCCATGGTACTTGTTGCAATTAGATACATTTGCCACATGTGGCCAGTCAAAGAATGATATTGCACTTTTGAGGCGCCAGCTGCCTAGTCCTGGGTTTGATGGGTACACCAGCCCAGGGTAGTGGCTTTACTCCTCTTGGGGGGCAGCCTCCTTTGCTAAAATTTGCCAACAGTTTTGTGACTCATGCAACAAGGTAGCCTAATTCTCTTTTCTGCATGAACCCAAAAATAACTGCTACAGGCTACTGCATGGGAAACACTGCTGTGTGACCTGGCAAGTGTAGGAATGCTGTGTCCCACTGGGAGCTCTGCTGCAGTGCAGAGCCATGCCTGAGTATTCCTGGCATGGAATACTCAGGTCCTGTATGACTTCTAGGACATTTTTTCCCCTGTAAAGGTTGGAGGGGCTTCCCCATATTTGCTGCTCTGCCTCTAGTGCATCTCTAATTTGCTGACCTCCTTGGTTAGTGACCTGCTTGTTATCTGCGCCTATCCTTCCCTCAGCCTGCTTGTATCATCATGGCCCAAATGGCTCTGAGATGCCTGGCTCAGGAGGCACTGTTCCAGAACAGTGATTTTATGCAACTGCGGTTAGTTACAGACAGCTGTGCTGTCTGTACAATTTGTGGGATCTTGACACAGCTTCTGAGCAGCCCTATTTGCAACTTGTTAAAGTGAAGAACCATCAATAACATGCCAGTCTGTGGCCAGCCACCACAGTGTGCCAGTGGCTTGCACTTCATCTGCATGGTCTCAGCAGGATTGTTCTTGAAGACTGATTCACACAAATGTTGCCTGAAAATTAATCTCACACAAAGTACCCAGTGACAGGTCTTAAGGGTGTGTTCTCAGAGCAGAGTTAACTGTCCAGTTGCTTCTGCTCTCATCTAGTTAACAAAAAGTAAAAAAAAAAGAAAAAGAGGTCCCTCATTCAGATAATGAATGCTTAAAATGGAGGACTGCAGGATTTTTCTACATTTAGAATTAGACCTCTGGTGATGGTAGAGTGTCTAACTTATGATAAGAACATCTCAGAATACAGATAAGTAAAGTTAGTGCTTTTTTAAAGATATCTCTTCATTTTGAAAATATAGTTTGATTTTAGAGACAGTGACATTTCAAACATTTCAAAGCAGAATGCTTCAGAAACTGGGAGAGCCTTTTGGTTTCCTTCAGTGATATAGCTAAGTGTAGACTGACCAGAAAGCATCACATGCCACCAAAGTTATTTGTTCCTTTTTTTTTTTTTTTTTAATCCTGTGACATACTGTGTTAAACTTCTAGCAATTTTTACAGAACTTAAATGTTGAAACTGAATTATTTCAGGACAGGTGTCTGCCACAGCATAAGATGACTTTTGAAAGTTTTAACACAAGTTTTTCTCTCTTCCTGAGAATAGATCAAGGTACTTGCTTGAGGTGGATCTGTGCTCTGCCTGTAGCAGTTGTATGCCTAACTCATTTGAAACATAGGAAAGAAATGTTTTGTGAACATGTGGCTAAATAATTAGAGATTGCTTTGTAATATAGATTAGTTTTTGGGTTCTGATAATTTTGACTGTTTTATCTTGCAATATCAGTTTCTTCCTGTCATGGGTAGAATATTGTATACTGGCAGGATGCTGCTACAGAGGCCTGGCATGTGGGCTAGAAAAATGATTTTTCCTGCCCCAAAGTGTTTCAGTTCCAAAGGCACGGGGATGTATTGTGCAGCATAGGACAAACCCAAGCTAAGTACATACGGTGAATGGATCACTTTCTAGGAAGGGAATTTTTGAGTAGCAGAAGAAAAGCACAGAAATGCTGAGGTGTACAAAGAAGCTGTTTTCTGACATATCTGGCATATTCTTTCTAATTAAAAAGGTACAAACATCTCAAAGAAGTAGGTGGTCCTTTGAAGAAGAAAAATGTGGCTTGCAGTGAAACAATAATGAACAGACATTTTCAAGCAGACCTATTCAGAAAGAGTAATGAAAGTAGGCTGGTCCATGGAATTCAAGGCAAAATATCTATTTGGTGAAAAGAGGGGGAGTGAGAGAGAAAACAAAAGCCACACTGGATAAGTGCCAAATTTCCACCAATTTTGATGGAAGAGGAACCAGTTTCTAAAATATGATTTTGTCAATTTATTCTTAGATAATTTTAGTGTTAAGCTAAGGGGAAAAGTACCTTACTCTTTAATCTATCTTCTTGCATCTTTCTTTTGAAGGTTCGTACAAAAGATCGTGTCTTTGACAGCATAAGTCATCTCATCAACTATCACCTTGAGAATAATTTGCCTATAGTTTCTTCAGTGAGTGAACTCTGCCTGCAACAGCCTGCTGAAAGAAAACACTGACTCCAGATAACTCCTTTAGTTATTGTAACTTGCAAGCTATAACTGGTAGAAATTCCAGATCTGAAAGGAAAATGAAAAAAAAAATTAAAAAACCACCACATATTCACATACATTTCACAAGTATGTTTTATTTTAGTTTAAGGAGCCCCATTTCATATGGCCCACTTGAACATTTTCAGTCCTTTATGTGACATGAAATCACATCAGAAGCCTTTCTTAAAAGTAATTTCAACAAAATTGTTCAGATTCTCTAATGTGAATGTTGATAATGTATATACACATTATATATAAAAATACAGTATATATTTATATTTTTCAAGTCAGTCTGTTAACAGTATAAACTATCTTCTGTGCCATGTGTTTTTACATAAAGAAAAATAACAAGTGTGATTGTTCAGATAAAAAAATAGAATTCAGCAGTCTCAATTTCTTGAGAAATTTAATATTACAAATCTTATTTCTGATTTTACCTAAGAAGCACAACTATGGGGATTACAGATGGATTATGCTAGTTAACCATGTAAGGAATCTGAATTCAGTAACTAGTATTCCAACTCAGAAATTTAGCATAAAATGTTTTTTAAAAGCATTATTTACTGTCAGTGATATCAAAAGGATTTTATCTTTCTGATGTCAAGTTTGAATTCTTATATGATGCTATTCAAAACATTTGTATCTTACTTTAGCAATGATTTGGTGTGATCTCTATGTGTACAAGGTGTGTGCTTTGATTTTTCTAATGATATTGTAACTATATACTGTAACTTCAATTTTTTAATTTCAGTGCTAAGGTTATTTAAAAGTAGTTCTCTGCTTATGGTGAAGATCTAGGTGTCCTTGAACGAACAGTCTCAAATGAGATTTTGCATACTGATTAGACAAGTTCAAAAAACTTGTGTTTAATAGGCTTAATACAAGTTGTACAGGACTGTTCAAAGACATATCTGAAAAATCTTTTCTTCTTGTAAGCAGTGAAAACTATCTGAACTCAGTGGTCAGTTTTACAAATGATGTCACTTGCATTTACTTGCCAAAGCATAACTTCATTTTGGCCTTCAGCAAGTGACAGGTATTGGAAATATATTGTTTTTCTCTAAATATCAAGTTTAAAAAATACACATACAATAAAAACACATTTCTGGCAGCAATGCCCTTGACTTTTGGTATTGGGAAATGCTTTAAGGGATGTTTGTATTGTTCACATTTAAACATTATATAAAGTTATTTTCCCATTCTATGAATCTTATTATGAGTCAAATTCAATAGACACAGTTCCTGTAAATGCAATGCTTGTGCCAGAGTCAAGATTTAGCCTTCAGCAATCCAAGGTCTTCGCTAGCACCAGTCTCTCAAATCAAATCTTCAGACTTGATTCATAAAAACTCAGCAGGGTAAGTCCAGGTTAAGTGCTTGCCTACCCCGCAGTATACTTAAAGTTACATTTAGTTCTAAGAATTTGCTAGGTTTAAAAATTTGTCACACCATAATCAAACTGACTGAAGGATTCACTTACAATATATTCAGCAGGACTATCATGTTAAAATTCTGAAATAACTTTCTTGTACTTTCTGCTTTAAAATATGAAGTTGCAACTTGAAAATTTGATTTTGAGTAATCTCAGAACTGAAAATGATTGAGACACCTAAGACTAATCATGCACCTATATAAAAATACACTTGATTCTGTAATTAGGGCATCCAGAAGCCAAACTAAGACATTAGTGAACAAAATGCTTGTAATTAATTTTACTAAAGATAGATATTATTGATATTTCTAGGTCTGAATGGGAGCTGAGAGCTAAGGAGACCAAGTAAATGCTGAATTCAACTCAGATCAGTATGGCACTGAGTTTAGTGGAATTCTTAAAATTTTGTTTTACTAGGCTGGGAGTGGCAAGGAAAGAGGAACAGATCTTATATGCCAAAGTAGTATCCAACAAAATTATTTTGTTCGAGAGTCTCACAAAATGACTTTACTTGCCCATGTCTCACCATATTCCAGTTTAATTTATCCCAGCTGCCACTTTTTTCGTATATAATGCTTGTTATTCCATGCTTTAACCTTCCTGTAGCCGTGTCCTGGAAAGTTTTTACTGTGATATCACTACCTATAAGAGAAGGTGTCTTTTTATCTTTGAATATTGCATATCATTTCAGTAAAATCTGCTGCATACTCTGCACACTCTTATATGTCTTCAAGCAGCCCACCTGCTCCCTATGTCCATTTTGGATTCCTAAGTATCCTGAGAAATTGTGACAAGATTTAGGTGTATGAATTTAAATCACTAAATATACACAAAAATAAATATCTTAATTTTTTTGCTACTGTCCTAGCTGTAGCTTTAATAACTTAGCAGCCACTTAGCTTCATGTTTTGGAAATTAAAGCTGATGCCAAGGAGACACAAAATGAAACTGTTTGACAGAAATACTGAATTTCCCAGACTATATTTCACAAACTGTGCCTCCAGGGGAATGTGGCTATTTTGAGTTGCTCTGTCAGCACAGCCAATTTGCGCAGCTCAGCACATCCTCTGATGATGCAAAGGTTACATACATTGTGCCTAGATGCAATGTGGTCCCAGACGGCAATAGTGTCACTGCATTGAGACAGAGCCCTGCTGACACGGTGGGCCAGCAGATCCTGCCTGGCCACGTGAGCACACAGAGGCTTTTCTACATCACTGGGAGACACACAGTCTCACAACTGTCCAGAAAGGAAGAGCATGTGTGCTGCTCCGTACTTTATTTGTGGATCCAGCCATGTTTTTTTACCTGTCACTCTTGTAGATTTGGCTTTCCCCTTTATGAAAAGGGCAAATAAACTGTAAAACTGTTTGGATAACAGCTCCAAACCAGTTGTCATTAGACCAATTTTAAGCTGATTTCAACAAGAACTAATTGAACCTGCTAGAGCGGCTGGGCTCACTTCTGTGAGGAGCCAACACTGCCACCAATTTAAGAGAAGTAAAAGTATACAATAGACTTAAATGCTGAGAAGTTAGCTGAAAACCTGACAACTGACAGCATAATAATGTGAGTCTTTTAATGTTCACCTTTGGTTTGGCGTACCTCACCTTTTTAATTATTTTTTAATGCAATCTCAAGGACTAGACATCTGCTTGTGGTAATTCAGTACCTGACTTCAAGAAGTGGAATTTTACTGAATGAAAAACATTTCTAGACTCAATAGAAATCACTGAAATTAGGTGATATTGTAGTACCTTTTGATGTTTTTCCAGCAAAAAGCTGAGAAGTCAGAACTGTAACTCTAAATATCCTGCAAGACTGTCTACATTGGTTTTGAGTCCTATCTGATTAACAGTTTTGATTTCAGTCATGTTGCAACTACAGGAACGAATGACAATGAAAACACATGCAATGACTTTAAACAAAGAACATTTATATGTGAACCAGATGATTTTGATTACTTTTATTGCAGATCTAGACTAATTATTAAGTTAAAAAAATTCATCCAGGGTTGCTGGCAGTGATAGGCTGCACATATAGGTACAATCATGTTCCCAAACTGTTCATTGTTTCAGATGCTTCAGAAGCAATGAAACCTGAAAATATGGTTTGAAAACTGAATTACCTTCAGACAAATGGGTGTTTGTTCAGAGTGAGAAGTTGCAGCTTCCCTTTCCTTAGTGCAAGAAGAGAATGTTGAAACTTACCCTGCCTGGCTGGTCACCATATGAGAAGATGCAATTTCCATGGCTTAATGCCTACCTTTTTGCCCAGTTATACACATGTTTCACTCCATTTCCTACAGGGTTCACAATGGGAAGTAACAGTGGTTCTGCCAAAACCTGTCTGCCAGACATTCAATAAAAGCTTGAACAAAGGACATGGTCCTGGGACCAAGACTTCAGTGCAAAATGTGCAAATGGAACAAAATGTTTAACAGTCTGGTAAATGTCACCTGCCAGCACTAAGTTTTCTATTGCCTATATTGTATTTCTATAGCCTATATATAGGCTAAGTTTTCTATAGCCTATATTCATACTTTTTCCACACTGTGGAATAATATACTCACATTTCTTATCACCATGGTCCCCAGGCATCATATGAAGTAAGATGAGGAGAATTTAAAAGAAATTATACTGTAGTGTGATTGCTGCTGGCACATCAATATCAGATACCAGATATAATGTATTAATAATAGAATTGATGCATATTTAGAAATTTGTCAGTAGACTTGAGCAAAGTCAAAACAGCAAGGTTTTGCACCTTCAAGGAAATTTGCAGTTATTAGAGGGATATTTGGAATTTGTGAATACTCTGAAAAAAGATTACAAATCCTGCTTTCAAAACTTTTTTCTTATCTTCCAATGTCTTATCCAAAGTAAGTGGTAGAACCAAGAATTTATATTAAGTAAATAATAATCCATATTTGCATAAATGAATTCTGAGCTGAAGTAAGAGACATACTTCCCTTTTTATCTGCCTGACAGTTTCAAAATATGTCTGCATAAAATCTAAATTCAGACATACCTTAGTGTACTGTCAAAACCGCTTTGACTTACTTGGTCTTTTTTGTACAAGCTGAGGTTTTCACTCTTCACACATTCATGTGTGTTCAAAGCTGTCAAAATAATTGGTGAATTTTCACTTAATGCTCTGTGATCTGCTGGACTTACTCTACTTACTCACATACAGGGTCTGTGGACCTTGGTCATATCTGCATTGGATGCAGCTGGAATGAGGGCACGGCCTTGGAAAAGATAACATGGACATACAATTCACCTGCAGTTAACCAAAGGCTTGGATAGAGAGTGAAAAGCTGTCTTGGGAGAGAAAACTTCAGGGATAAGAAATGTGAAGCCTGGAAACATGAGCCAGTAGGCATTTAAGCCACTAATGAGAATAGAGACTTGTTGCCAAATTATAAGCAAACTAATTGGTTGGTAGAGTTAAAGCAGAACCTCTGGGGATACAAAGCCTACTGCTCATCTCTTATTGAGACGTTTATTTTCAAAAGCCCTGATCTGTTCCTCTGCACACTCCAAAGTAAACATCTCCTAAGGCTTCCAGGGAGAAAATACAGGGCTTTTTTTTTTTTTTTTTTTTTTTTTTTTTTTTTTTTTGTCGCAGTAATGGGGATAAGATTTCAGAGCTACACATTTCTAGCAAAAGCACCATACAAAGAGAGAGTGTTTCAACCTTGTTTGACAACACAGCAGCACAACAGGTCATGGAAACCAAAGGAAGAAAGAAGCTAGAACTAGGTGACTCATTCTGCTACCCTACTGAGTAAGAGACAGTGCAGATGACTCAGAAAACAAAGGTAGCCTCAGAATTTGAGATTAAGATGCAGAGTTACACTTTATGCAGCTATCATGAAGATCAAATAAAGTCCAGGTCAAATGGAAGCTTTTTCCAGCAGTCCTCCTTTTTCTTCCGTGAGGAACAAGACATCAAACACACCCAGGCATACATTAATTCAAAATTAAGTGAAATTTTCTATTAAGTGAAGAATGTGAAGATTATATTTAGTATATATTTGTGTCCTTTTTGTCTGGATTGCTGTGATAACTGCTTCTTAGTAAAGTCCTGCAGAGTTAAAACTTGAAAGAAGCTAGGTTTCTTCTTTCGAAGTAAATGTTTTTCTTTGCATTGTGTGGGCAGCAACAAAAAAACTAAAAAGTGACTATTTTGCTGTAAAAAGAAGTTTTATTGTACAATTGTTATTTAATAATATTTATTACTTTTAGAAACATTTTTAACTGAGAGTTGCAGGAAAAAAATGTATGTGGAAATATTGTGATAATTTATATTCCTAACCACTTTTGTGAATCTCAAGTCTTTGCCTCTCTGCTGACTGTGATATTTTAGCTATGGAGACAAATTTTGTCTCTGAGGAAGTCCTTGAGCAATGTAGTTTGGAATATAAGTGTCATGCAACTGTTTTCTGATTATTCGGTTTGTATATGTTTAACCAAAGTAATAAAAGAGTGAGCACTATTACTAGATTGGAATGCATGTAAAGTGGGCTTGAGTCTATTCTCTTATGCTCAGGTTCCTTAATGAAGTTTATTTTCTGGGTTTGGGATTGGGCTTGGGAGCCCCATCTGTGTCTTGTGCCTCCCAACCTGAAGGGAGGCACATTTTCTAGCAGAATGTGTGCCATTCCAAAAGATTCACCTGGATACTGAATATTAGTAAGTCAATCAATTGCTCAGCCCAGTAGAATCAGGGATGAAAAATTTCAGAGGCCCAAATGACACACGAGGACTTGGACCTCAGCTACACTGACCTTACACCACCACAGGAGGTCCACGATCTTTGACAGAGAAAACACACGTGTTTGTTTTCAATGAATACTACTTTTGTGAGAACATGCAAGTGTTAACACATGACCTCCTTCTGAGCCAGATGATGCCCTGTCCTGTAAAGGTAGCTTTCCTACTTGGCACACTGAATAGGTGAGAATAGAAAAGGGTAGTCCACTCCATGATGTGTCCGTGGAGAGTGACTGCAAGGACAAGAGCAGCCACTTTGTGAGCTGTGGGGAGGAAAATGTCTCCACGTCAGCAGGAAACGTAGCTCTGCTGAGCTCTAACCCTTGTCTTCTTCCTCCACTGACCATGTCTTCTTACAAAGGCCCTTCCTTCTCTTTTAACCACTTGGACAAAAGCTGAGCCTAAGCATGCCTCAGGAAGTTATGCTGCTCTTGGGGAGAAGAAATGCAGCTCTGAATGCATCAGGGGCACCTGCAACTCTGCATGCCTCTGCACAGTGCCTCCAGCCTTCTTCAGGTTCTGGGGGGCCACAGGACAACAGCAGAAACCCCCAATCATTGCTGCTGTACCTGAGCCCCATGAGTCTGGCCACGAGAAGGAAGTTTCTCCAGGCCTAGTGTGGCCTAGGTTCCCAACTCCTGCTGGGAGTGTCCTTGTGTTGGCAGGTGAAATGGCACCAGCAGGTGAACACCAGCACATCTCCGCTCAGAAGGAGCTGACTGCCCACTTTCAGACGTTTAGGAACCAAGCTTTTTGGTGCCTGGCACTTTATCTACAGGTGTGTTTTCCATTTCTTTACTAGAGCAGTTAGAAACAAGCCTTGAAGGCAGCACAAAGCTTCACTACAGTCACTTCCTGCAAAATGTCCCTTTCCAGGGAGCAGCCATGCCTGGCATAACTGGAGCAGACAGCCCTCCAAGCAGATAGGCCAATGGACTGACCCTTCTCCCAGAAAGCAGAGACAAAGCCTTCCTCCAGCTCTGGGGATGGCAGATGCAGAGCCTGCCACCCTCAGCTCCATAGCATTCACAGAATATAATGTAATATCCTGAGCTGTAAAGGATCCATCAGGATCATCACGTTCAATACCTGGCGCTGCACAAACATCCCAAGAATCATACCTTGTGCCTGAGAGTCCAAATGTTTCTTTGTAATGAAAAGGCTTGGTGCTGTGGCCCCTTCTCTGGGGGGCCCGTTCCAGTGCCCTACCACCCTCTGGGTGAAAAGCCTTTCCTTAATATACAACTGAAACTTCCCCTGACTCAGCTTCATGCTGTTTCCTCAAGGTCTGTCGCTGGTCATGACAGTGAAGAGGTCCCCTCCCCTCATGACGATGTTATAGACCACAGTGACATCTTCCCTCGGTCTCCTCCAAGCTGAAAAGACAAGACACAACTGCTCCTCACACAGCTTCCCCTCCAAACACTTCACCATCCTCATCCTTCTATTGGACATTCTCCAATAGCTTAATATCTTTTATATTGTGGTGCCCAAACCAGCCCCCTGCACATAAAGTGAAGCTGGCCCAGTGCAGAGCAGAACAGGACAATCCTCTCCATTGCCTGGCTGGTGATGCTGTGCCTGATGCACCCCAGGACAGGGTTGGCCCTCCTGGCTGCCAGGGCACTGCTGACTCATATTCAGCTTGCCATCGAGCAGGATCCTCAAGTCTGTTTCCTCACTGCTGCTCTCCAGGGTCTTATTCTCCAGCCTCTCATTCCCCCCAGTCTACACACACAACCAGGGCTCAACTATCACAGGTGCAGAATCCAACACTTGCCCTTATTAAAATTCTTGTGGTTGGTGATTGCCCAGTCCTCAAATTTATTGAGGTCTCTGCAGGGCCTCTCTGCCTTTGAGGGAGATGGCAGCTTCCCCCAATGTAGTATCATCAGCTAAATTGCTTGGTATTCCACCAAGTCATCCAAGTCATTTCTGGAGATGTTGAAGAGCACAGGGCTGAGGACAGGGCCCTGAGGTTCCCTACCAGCGACAGGTCCCCAGTCTGATGTCAGCCCATTCACTGTAACCCTTTGTGTTTGACCCATGAGCCAGCTGCTCACCCATCACAGGATGTGTTCACCCAGCTGTGGGCTGGACATTTTGTCCAGAAGGATTCTGAAAGAGATATTACGAAAAGCTTTGCTGAAACCCTGAAAGATTACATCAACTGGCTTCCCTTAATCAACAAAGCGGGCTACCTTGTCACAGAATGAAATCATGTTTGACAAGCAGGACTCTACCCTCTCATGAAGCTGTGTGGGCTGTGACTGATGAATGCATTGTCTTCCAGGTTTTCAATACCTCTCAGAGTAATCTTGACCATGATTTCACTGGGCACTGAAACAAAAATGACAGGCCTGTAGTTTCCAGGGTCCTCCTTCCTACCACTTTTGAAATTTGAGACAACATTCTCCAGCTTTCGGTCAGCTGAGACCTCTCTGGATTCCCCAAACCCCATGAATATCATTGAGAGAGATTTTGCAACGATAACAATAGCTCTTCAAGGAGTCTTGAATAAATCCCAGTCAGGTCCCATAGATTTGTAAGGATCCAGCTCGAGCACCAGGTCCCACACAACTTCAGGGTCAACTGGGAGTTGAAAATTCTTGCAGTCATGGTTCTGGAAACTCAGGGCACAGAGCCTCCCTTGGTCTGTTATCCGCGTTGAAGACAGAGGCAAAGAATGCATTAAACACGTCTACCTAGTCCATGCCCCTGTTTGTGATGTGACCATCCTCACCTGTAATGGGCTGGCTTTATTTCTAAGACACCCTTTTGTCACTGATATTGAAGTAACTCTTTTTATTGTTCCCTACATTTCTGGCAGCTTCATCTGCAACTGAGATTTGACAACAAGAATTTTCTCCCTACACTGGCAAACAGCATCTCAATATTCTTTCCATGTCACCTGACCTTGCTTCCACTGGGCACAGACCTTCCATTTTAGTCTCATTTCCAAGAGAAGACCCCTGTTTAACCAAGCCAGCCTTCTGCCTCTGGAGTACTGCATTCAGGCACAACACCCAGAGACACAGAGTTTAAATGAATGTTTTCCATAGAAGGCCAAAACCTTTTCAAAATTCATAGAAAAATGACTGCTACTTGACACCTTTAGTTTAAAGGTTTGAGATTTTTTTAATTAGAAGGTTTCAAAATGTTTCTGGTACCTAGTGATTTGAAAACATTCACTAAGACTGTTGGCAATAAAAGACTCTTGGAAAGCAGATTGTGAAAACCTTTATTTTCTCCATAGGTGACTGGATTTGCATTTATTTAATAATCCATAATCAAAACAAATATTCCAATTCATTAAATAGTATGAATGAAAGGCTTCTTAGCCTTTGCTCCATGCAAAACCAATTGGAAAAGAAAACCAAATTCGGTTTCCTGTATGCTCAAATCAGCCTGGATGACAAAAGGTTAGATTCTGGGATGTGTTTGGAGGAATTTTTTATTATTTTAGGGTGAAAGAAGATATTCTCCATCTTTTTCCAGCTTCAAGGGTAAGTCATCTTCCTGGCTGTTCAAGGTCCACTGTTAAACTCTTGACTTGTCCTAATTTAAATTCTGCTCTGAAATCTATGCCTTATCTAGTACTTTCCAATGGGATGGACTCACTGAAGATTGTACTGACAATAGGTTTTTTTTCTCCAGTCATAAGTACTTTGTAAATTGTATTAGCAATGTTACATGTGAAGCCATGAATCTTAGAAACCTGCTTCAAGTACAGCAGGGTAGTGAACTAACAAAATATCCCCACAGCTCCTAAATAAGAGAAGGAAATCAAAGTAGAGTGAAATGGTTTTGTACTAACAAGCAATCACATGGCCTTTAACAGTGGAGTTCTTTGCATTACTTGTACCTTGCACCAATACTGACAATAGCTAAGTCTAGAAAGCAGATGTCAAACTTTTATTGTACATCTTTTCAGACTTTGGCCATCAAAATTTTTATTTATCACCTATATAGCAAGAATTATATAACATCCTTGACACGAGGGTTGGTGTGGGGTCAGTAACCATGTTTTCTCAAACCATTGTGTTCCTAAGGCCTATCTGCTCTACAATAGCAAGGAAGCTGCCATGTGCCACCACTCTGGCAACTAACACAAGTATACAAATATTTGAGCTTACAGTTTTAAAAGCCACAGCTTCAGGGGAGAACTTCCACAATACAGCCACAACAGCAATGTAAAATCTAAAAACCTAATCAAGCCATGGCAATGCAATGTCACCAGTTTTATTTCTCACAAACCTACAGATCCTGCAGGCTATATATACAATCCATATAGTTATATCATGCTTACCTTGGTTTAGCTTTTTCTTCTTCTCTAAGTGCACTGCTTTTCAACATTTTTGGTAGAAATTATTTCATATTTACTATTCTCTTTCACAGTTATTTCATTCAAATACAATTCTTCTTTGTTCTTATATACTTTTCTACATTTACAGACTATTAATTCGTAAAAGATAATCACAATGCAAACCTCTACATTTTAAAGGTTTTTGCTACATACAATACACAACTTACACACAATACATATTTGAGAAGAGTCTAATGCTGCTGCTTTAAATGATTAAGACCAGAGTAAAGCTAAGGATGAGCTCTTTCAGGCTGTGTATTAAAAAAGCCTCAACTGCTTCTGATTGTGCATAAGGCAAAGTGTATTTTGAGACATTAAACACAAATCTTTGAAAGAGCCCAATAAAGTTAGATGTATACATTCTTACTGAGACAATGGGAACTTGTCCCAGAATTTCCCATCAAACTCCACAGAAGCCTCCAGCCATAAAGTACAATTGATGGAAGTACCACAGGCCACTTCCATGGGGACCTGAAACCAGATGTCTGTGAAGTCTTTACCACTCCAGGACTCAGGAAACCGCTTTGACACTCAACATCAACCTGTACTCAGGCTGGTAAGGCAGTGATGAACTATAAAGTTGTTGTCAGGTTTCTCTGGAATGGGCTCTCAAAAGGTCAGGGCTGCTGGGGCTCCAGGTCTTCCAAACTAAATAAACCTTCCTTCCAGATCCAATGCAGGGTTGGTTATAAATGGAGATACGCCCTTCAGCATGACCCTGCTGTACTGCATCTTCTCTCTTGCATCTGCAGAAGTGTCCAGAAACAGTAGAAGCATAGGATCCCACTGACAGAAAATGGGATATTGTCCCACTTGCAGAACTTCCCAGGGAGAATTTCTAACACAATCCCACACTGCGGTAGGGCCTAGAAAGGAAAGAAAGAACTCCACAGGAACCCACTGTAGTTCACTGCTTTCTGAAATGATACGTCTCTCTTTCAGAACTGAAGGATCTCAGCTTAGGTAGTGCATTCACAATGTACACAGGTTTATATAGGTTGGACATACATTTTAAAATATATTGGAAATAGTAAGCAAAAATATATGCATTGAAACAGCACATACACTTGTTACACATGTATTGAGGGGGTCACATTTTAGCTACTTTAAATAGCAAATATATATCCTCTCTCAACGGTTTACTACTGCTCACTTAAAATATGTTGTGAAATGCCACAGTGACAACTGTCATGTTGTCTTTCACTAAACATGAAAAGTCTGAATAACAATGGAAAAATAAAAATACTGCATTGATATGACTTGTTAAAGTTTCTGACAGTTAAAAGCTACTACTTCATTTTAAATATCCCCATTGAAACGCATCTATTTGTACAATTAGTCACACTGTATACTGCAATACAATGTTTAGCATGTTGTAAACTTTTACCAACCAATGACTTTTTAATGAGAAATTGTACAAATATACAGCTATTTATACCACATACTTATAAGGCCATTAAAACAACAGCAAGACACATATAGAGAACTATAATCACCAACTTATGGAATGAGTTCTTCTCCCAGCTGGCAATAATTGGGCTCATCTTACAATCGTCAGCAGTCTTTAGTGAATGCTGAAGTATCTAACAGGTTTTAGTGATGTCTTCCAAGACCACGAGGTGCCAAATGAAGCCTTAGCATGCAATGCCACTGTGGCACTTGATGTCCTTAGCTGTGCATGGACTCTGTCCTGGCTGCTGCGTAGCATAAAAGGCTTTTTCTGAATCAGGTGCATCACTGAATGAACACCCAAAGCAAATGATTGTTGATAAATAAGTTCTCAAAGTCAAATAAATGGTTAGTGTTTTCCCCTGTGACTGAAGTGCATGAATATTTAAACTACACTTGTAGCTTAAACCTAAAAACCACAGAAAAGTACTTCTTTTGAGTAGTCCCTTACTTACAGAAGTTTCCATTGTGAAATGAAGATTCATTTTTCTCAGCAATACATGAGGGAACATTTATTGGTGGGAAATCTTCTTTTGGCTTCTGGGTATTGCTGCTGCTGGATTTACTTCGACTGTGATCTGGAGTGGGTTGAATAGGCAAAGATCTGGCCACTTTGGATTTCACCAGGCAGCCACAAACAAGGCGGAAGAAAGCCCGACGCATTTCCTTACTGGCCAGGGTGTAGATGATGGGGTTCATTGCAGAATTGATGACTGCCAAAGCAATAAACCAGTGCGCTTTGTACAAGATGGAGCACTCCTTGACTCTGCAGGCCACATCGATGAGGAACAGGATGAACAGTGGAGACCAGCATGCAATGAAGACACTAACGACAATCACAACAGTCCTAAGGAGTGCCATGGACCGCTCCGAGTTATTGTGGTTGGTGACATTACGACTGCTGGACTTAACCAGTATGTAGATACGGGCATAAAGGATGACAATGGCGACCAAAATGGCTATGAAGATACTAATGCAGAACACAACATAATTTTTGGAGTACAGAGGCAAAATTGTTGAGCAATCTGGTAAGTTGTTTATACAGTTCCAGCCAAGGATGGGGAGGGCACCCAAGGAAATTGAAATAAGCCAGCATGTACCAATGAGAAGGAACACTCTGTATTTTTTATTTGCGTCGTAAGGCCTCATTTTAATCATGGTCAAGTGCCGCTCAATAGCTATCGCTAGCAAGCTGAAAGTGGAAGCTCCCAGGGCAACAAACATGCTACCTTCCCTAATGAACCAGATTGTAGAGGACAAGCTCAGAGTTTTCTTCCCAGACATAAGAATGTTTACTTTGTAAACAATCCCAGCTAAAAGATCACAGAGAGCTAGATTGCCAATAAAGAAGTACATGCGGTTGTGAAATTTATTGTTTTTCCATATGGCAATCAACACCATCAAGTTTTCCAGGACTATGAAACTACATAGGATCAGAAATGAAATAGTGGGCAGGTCTATTTTATCAGTTGCCTTTTCCCTTAAAATAAGCTTTCCTGTGTAATTATAATGCAGTACAATGAGAGAGTCCACCTCTTCATTTCCTTGAGGGCTGACATGAGCATCAGGTGACATGGTAACTGCTGCCATCATTTGTTTCCTGATGGATGCTGGATTTTTTTTCTTCAGTATCACAAGAATATAGTTCCAATAATTTTCCACAAGAGGGAGATCAAGTCACGTTCCTTCCAATGCTCCTCTGGGTAGGCGTTGTGTCTATTCTCACCTCCAGCACATCTTGCAGATTAACTCAGGAGAGTGGCTCTCAAACCAGGCTCTGAAAATAAAATCAATAAATGCAACATAAATATCACTGTCTTCCCATGTCACCCAGTGCTTAAGCTGCAACATACATCCAGGAGCCAGGGGTGAGGGTCTGTGACTGACAGGGCACTATGGTCGAGCACTGCTGCATGCCTCTCACGGTAGCTGTAGGTAAGCTCAGACACAGCCTGGATGCAGAAATACAAGGGCAATGCCACTACAATGTCACAACTACTCAAAGGTGTTTTCCCCCTACAAAATTTCCATGCTGAAAAACACACAGAAGAGCCATGAGAAGGACTGGCAAACAGACCCAGTAAGCCGTAGTGTGCACAGTAAGTAGCTCACTTCCTCTCAAAAAGACCTAAGTGTACATTGCACTACCAAAAGACCACCCAGCCATCAGCAGGGCAAACTCTATGCTTTTAAAGCTTGTTCTTGTTTGCCATGCAGACTCAAGGTAGGAAGGATCTTGAGAAAGACAGCGTCAAGTCTTGATGACCGTGTGCATGTTGCCAGCACTTAAAATAACTTCCCCAGTTTATGGTATAAATTTCTGCTGTTTACAATAGAGAAGATGCACTGAAAGCCAGTCATCCTAAAGCCAACCTCCCACTCAAATTAGTTGGATTTTTGCTACCTTTTTAAAAATAAACACAGCAAATCATATTTTTATAAATGTTGTTTTTCTTTATAGCTAACTTTAGTGGTTTTTTTCCCTTTGTGTAGATATGCAGGACATATCTTTAATGTACTTGGGTTTTTTTAAAAGTAAAAAACAGTTACACTAAATTTGTCTTTCTCAGAAATTCTGATTTTCTTGGTTCACAATCAGTGCTCATGCCCCAAATGTATGCACTGAAGATGAGCAAATGGCCAAGTTTTTACTTTTCTAAGAAAACAAACATGGAGATGGATGGAGATGAGGACAGAAGAGGACAGAAGGACAGAACTTGTTTCATGTGAACAAAATTTGTAACTTTTTTTTTTTTTTTTAGGAAAGTTAAGAAAATCATTGTACTGGATGGAAGGACACTTCTCATGGGCCCAAAATTAAATTTAGGGAACTTTTTAAGAGCTGGAGCTCCTGACCATAGCATCATTTATTTACTCAAGAGTCATGAACATTTTCCAAACACATTAAAGACACTTTCAAAGGAGGTATCAAGGTAAGGAGGGATGGAAAAATATGATCTTTAAGGTCTCTTCCAACTCAATCCATTCTCTGATTTTATGATTCTGCATACAGGTTTCTGAAGATCAGAAACATGTTTGAGCCACTGCTGACCCAACAGACTGTTCTGGACACTTGAGAAGTCAGAGATGCATTTTCAAGTGCCTTCTAAGGATGAGGGGAGGAGCAAACCACATGCGAGATGAAAGTAAAGGTATCTAAATGGTGACCCACACCCTATTTACCCACCTTTCTTTTTCCTTGATTCCCTCCTTCAGAAAAAAAGTTATCTGATAAAAGCCTAGAGTGAACTGACTTGAATTCTTTAGTACATTCAGGATGTTCTAAAATTGCCTTCTGAGAAAATAATTTGGTCTTTTCCCACTGTTATTTCCCCATTTTAGTTCATAGGTCCAAATTGCTACAATTGAAGAGGCTCAGAGGAAAAGACATCCAAGAAACACAGCAGCTGCTTGGTGTCGTGGTCCTTTTCTACTCTGAAGATGATAGCAACCACCTCATTTCTTTCCCATGAGCTCTTGAGCTGTTAAATTCTTTTCTGAAGCATGGTAACAGTGAAGCTCTCAACAGAAAAACTTCACCTCAGCTAAGGTTCAGTGTAATTGTAATTCAGTTACAATCTGTGCACTGTTAACACATTAACTGTCACAGCCTTTCATTGTATTGGCTTATAACAAAATCCCACTGTGTCCATAAGAATTGCAACTGCTTTCCACTGTAAAATAAACAATTACATTTGACTAGAAAAGTATCTGTTAATAATACTTCAACCAGCAATACTCACCAGACTGGCTGATGACTGCCTGGGAGAATAATATTCCTATCATTTAAGAGCACCACATGCAACAAAAGAAATATTTCTTTAAGACATTTTCAAGTGAGTTATCACACTTGTCTATCAAAGTGCAAATACATTTCTTTCTGTGAAGAAAATTATATGCCAGACCTACGAGTTTATCAGCCACAACTCAGCAGATGTAAAGTGTCATGACTGTACTAAAGGTAATGGCACTATACCAGTTCCCCTGGCTGAAAGCAAGGATGATGCACTCAATCAGCAGAAATCGTACAGCCTCTGCCACTGTTAGTGATTACTTTTCTTAAAATTGTTGTAGCAAACTTAGTATCACTAAATTAAATCTTTGCCTCTGACAAGCTAGTAAGAAGACAAGGAAAGTTGTAACTTTATTATTTACCAGGACTCTCACTGACAGAGTACCACACACAAGACATTTGAAAGTTAATATAAATAATGTAATAAATTAGAATTTATTTCCAAGTAATATTCAGCCATAGTCTTCTTTGTTTACCTCCTGCTTTGTAGCCAGTAATTCAGAAAGCACATTCTTTCTTTAACAATTAGAAAAATTAATGCTGGATATGCATTATAATAACAAAAAAGTGACAAGGCAGGTTCAGGATAACATGTGTCACTGCTTTGTGACAGCTCAACGATTTACTCCTCAAAACAAGTTTGCCCCAGTCACATACTAGTTACAAAGTATGGACCTCAGTTCAAAATATTTAAAAAACAACCTGAAGAACCTGTCTGTGGCATGTTGCTTGCCCAGCACTGCCATGGTTAGGCACCTCAGCATCCCAGACTCTTGAAACCACTGGAAATGAGTTTTATTTCCTCTAAAGAAAAGCAGAGAATCCCTATTTCTACAGCAGCAGGTACCACTAGAAGGTTAAACCTCTTTGCAGTGCAGGGGCAATCTGACTGTACTTCCTCATGGATGTGCTGGCTAAAACAGCAATCGCTAAATTACCAAATTAAGGCAGTGGTACAATGTCAAGAACTACGGTCATGCTCAGGACAATTCAGTTGCCTTCTCCAGCTATTTGGCTGACCTTTGTTGTCCCAGCTCCGAGGATGGAGAGAGAAGCTGGGGTCCAAGCTGTGAGCACCAAGATATCCCCCCTTCTGTGCAATCTCCTCACCCACTCTTCATGCTTTGGAGTTTAACCACTGGAGAGAGGTTAATGTGGACTCCTGCAGAGGTCAAGGATCCCGGCAGGGTTAAGCACCCTTTCAAATTAGAGCAGGGGCTCTTTAACATGGATCACATCACTGGTGGATAGGGTCCACCAGCGTCTGTATGGTCCCTCTGCCCAACACACCATGAAAGAAGCAATGCTGTGTGGAAGGCCACAACCTCTTGACTTGCTCTATGGCAAGACACAACTCCTCTGTCTTCTCCAACTGAACCCCAAAGTGCTGCAGGTGGAAAGTCAGGGTCAAACCACTCACTGGCTCCCCTGGCCTGAAATTTTTCTCTGGGAACACTGGGAACACTAATTCCCAGTGCCAGAAGGCAACAGGAAACCTGTAGTAAAGGGGATGCTAAAATCCTTCAGCAACCATCTCCCTCCCATACATCTCGACTCTCTCTTTCCAGTGGGCTCTTTGGTCATGAGTCCTACAGGGAGCTGAGGGCTTTTACCCTCTCAAAAGTCACTGGGCACTTTATATCTAGAAGAAATAAGAAATTTCTGTATTTAAAGGCTGAACCAAACTGCTGTCAATTTTCCTGAAGTCAAAGCAGCAAGTGAGAATAAAGTGAGCACAGAACTTGACCTTCTGCTACATACTTTTGCCCGCAGAAGAACATATGATACCACGCATTCAGCAGACTTGTAATTTGGAATCATATTTTCCTGTTTTCCAAACAGCCACAAACAGACTTGACCAAAGAAACCTGATGCCCCTTTACCACCACCACCATCCGAGCTGCAGTTCTCCCTCCGCTTGCATGTACAGCACCACATTTTGGCCAAAAGACAGAATTTTAAAAACAGCAAAGGGAAAGACAAGAATGCAAATCTGAAGCCAAACCCTTTTATATTTTATGTATCTGTAAAGCCTTTCCAAATGTAAAGCCTTTCCAAATTTATCAGACACCCTTACCCTGGTAGTCTCATTAACAGAAAGGACATTCGAGAAGAGCAGTACATTTCAATACACATTTCCACTGAAATTAAGCTGTGCTAGTTGCAGATGAAGTTTAAACAACAAACATCTGCTACAGAAAAATGTCTTAGAGAACTCAAATAAACTTATAAAGATATTTTCTTAAGTGAATGTGCTGGCAATTTACAGTCTCAGAAAAACAAATAGTTACTTTTCTTGGCTTCTGGCTTTTAGACATCAGTTTGAATTTTGTAACACCGAGTAGCACATATGTACACCTCACAGGGGAGCTCCCGTGTGGTTCAACTCGTGATCGTTAAAGGGAAGGCATTTTGAGTTCCTCCTCCCTTCCCCAGCGCTCCCGACCCATTCCCTCCACTCCAAACTTCAGTAACTGTCCTCGAATTTCCATTAGCCCTGCGGCCTGAGCCTTCTGGGGTGACAAACGTCTCGTTTAAGTTACCCGACGTGTCCGCCGCGTGATGGTCTCACACGGAGAACATCGTTCTGCCCACGGGGCGTGAGGATCCCTAGACCAGGGGTTCCCACGCGGCTCGATGCCGCTCCGCGCCAGCCACCTCTCCTTTGTGCCACACTCCGAGCGGTGACTTCCCGCTCCGACAGGCGGAGCGGCACCGCACCTCGGCCGCGCCGCCGGCCGTGCGGGCAGCGGCGGGCGCATCCCGGGCAGGGGGCAGGGGCACGGGCAGGCAGGGCGCGGGAGCACAGGTACCTGCTGCGTCCGCGCCGCGTCCCACGGCGCTCGGCCCCGCCGCATCCGACCTCGCCGCCTGCGCGGCGCCGCTCGGGCCCCGGGGCTGCGCTGGGCAGGACCGGGCCGGGCCGGGCGGGGCTGGGATCGCCCCGGCCCTGCCCCGCCGCCGCCGCCAATCCCCGCGGCTCCGCACTCCCCGCCGCTGCCCGCAGCCGCCTCGCCCGGATACCCCCGACCGACCTCCCGACCGCCCCTCCGGGCTCTTCTCGGTCCCCGCGTCTGCCTGCCCTCGTCTCCTGCCTCTGGCACGCTGCTCCCGCGCCGCCGTCGCTGCCGGACAAGCTCCGCTCCCCGCTCCGGCGGCCTCTGCCTGCCCCCGTCCCGTCCCGCCACGCCTCACTCCGCCCCTTGGCCGCTCACCGTGCCCCGTGCCCGGGGAAGCGGCGGCCCAGGGCTGGATGCTGCTGGCAGGGCACGGCCGCGGGGGTACCAGCGCGTTTAATGCTTAAACGGCGTTTTGGGCAGCCGGCGTGAAAATGTGAGGCGGCAGAGCCCACCGCCGAGTATTTATAACGTCCAGAAGAATGCGAGGTGGAGGGTCACTCGGGTCGGGCGACTAGAATGTTCAAGTGAGATTGTACGTATTCTACCTCTGCTCCTCTGTTTCACTGTGTCCAGTAATGCAACCTTCAGAGCGCTTGAGTCGAGAGGCACAGGGTATTCATTCAGAATAACATAACAGAAAAACATAACATTCAGAAATTCTCGGCAAAAGTACTTTGTCGGTTTGACCCAGAAATGTCGATTACAGCACGCTCCTGGAAAGGTACCTCTTGACAGAGTTATTGAGTGAATAATAGCAACCCAAGGACAGCGACAGGCACGTGGATTGTGCCAGTGATGGGAGCAGCACTTTGAAAAAGAAGTTGGAACCGGATCCCACAAGTGTCTTATTTAAATTTACTTGTAAGATGCTTGTGGGTACAGCAAATCTTTCTGTCAGAAGTGTGTGTGATAAGCTGGCAAACAGAAGCACTACAGCAACCTTGCTAAGCAGAGGCAGACGTGTAGGGTTGCCTATCGTCTCGCAGCAGTCAGTGTTTTTCTTGGGAGCCTCCTGTCTGGACCTGAGCATCATCACACTTGGAGTCATGCCATGGGCCCGGCTGTTGGGTTGCCTGCACTGCTGTACGGCAGGGACGAAAAGTCCTGGAGAAAAGCAGAACTAGGCTTTTTATAGCCATAAGTTTAAACTGATGGAGCAAATGGTTGTTTCTGTCACTGCTTTTTATTTCCTGAGGGGGAGTAATAGAACTTTTCTGGTTTAGGACTTTGGTAGGAAATAAGGACTACACTGAGCAAAATGGAGGTAAAATTGCTTCCAAGCTGATGGACACAATGGATATGGCCTCACTTAGCTGTGGATAGGACTACAGTGCAATCTGTAGTGGTCTTAGCCTTACCTCCTGACCTCCCGTTTTGTGTGCTGTGTGAAAGCTTCTCTCTTCTGCAGAACAGAAGTAGAAAACTCTTTCCATGTCCCGTAAAGGTACTCACCACTTTTTGTCAAAGGGGACCTCAGGCCTGTGAATTACTACTCTCTCATTGCTCAGCAAATCCTTGTTCTACAGATTCCCTGAAAACCAGCCCAGGAAGCTCTGTAGTCCACTTGGCAGCCACTTGCTGCACACCAGCAAGATCCTGTTCATATAACATAGTGGATGTAAGTAGCCCCTATCCTGGCTCTGTGTTCTGCTGTTATTCCTTGTTATTTCCCCCTCTCTCCTTGTTTTTCCTTTACTACCTTTTGGTTACTTAGAGAGGGGAGCCAGAAGAAATACTCACTCTTACCAAACTGTCATGGATGAGGGCACAAGGTATTGCCACCACAAATATTTTTTGGCAATTGTTCCAGGAGGTGGCAAACTGTGTCCTGCTGCCCATAATGGTTTTAAATTGCCTTCAGTTGGGTTTACCACCTCCAGCAACCCACAGGAGCAGCTAGCAACAAGGCTCCACTACAGTACAAGGGAAGTGGTGTATGATGTTATTTCTGACTGAGACTTCTCATGGTGTCTGACGTGGTGGTGTCTGAAACCACCTTGGCAGCAAAGCACTGTGAGCAATGCAGTCCCACCAAGTGAGAACAGCAATCTCATGCCCCAGCTTTCCTATCCATCACGGAAAACTGACTTCACACACAGCTGTGCTGCAGGGGTGTCTGGCTCATCAGCAGGCAGTGGTTTCTCGCAGATGCCTCTTGACCCCTGTGGTTGCAGTGGCTGCTGATGTCATTGAAGGAGGTAGGTGGCAGGATATTGAAGGGCAAGCTGGAGAAGCTACCCAGGAACAGAGGGCAATAGAGAGTCCCTGTTCAGAGGCTGCAGGAGATTTCCTGGTGTGGCATCTCAGGCCAAAGCAAGAGTTGGCAAAAACCTTCTGAGAGCTCAGCCTCTTTGGCAATAGCTGATACAACCCCCCAGTTCAATTCCAAATGTCATGCAACAGCCAGTGAGGCACCCATGGAGAGCTTTCCACAACGATCTCAACCTTAAAACAAATTACTTTTTGTGGGGTAGAGAGATTAATGACTAAGAAAGACTTAGAAAGAGAAGGCCAGGAGCAGTGATGAATTTTCATAGCAACAGGAGGTTAACAGCTCAGTTTTCTGAGGATGATAAGTCCTTTCTGCCCTGGAAATTTCTGAGTGATTGGGCAAACAGGATTAATAACAGGAAAACACTATTTACTAATGTTATTGGGAGTATTTGACAGTGAAACTAAAACTGAAAATGAGATATTTCCAAGACCTGGAGGTCCTGGGTGACCTACTGATAAAATGCAGTATTCATTTTTCTGCTGCTAACCAAAGAAAACCAACTCTAGTAATACATGTACAAATTCATGTGGAGTGTTTATACTCAGAAGAGAGGTCTTCGTGGATTGTCCTTAAAAACCAACTGACATTCATTAACTGTCAAAGGGAAACTGAATTCTTGGAATGAGTAAGAAAGGAAAGAAGAACAAATTGGAAAACATGGTTGAGCTCTTCTGTGAGCTTGACACCTTGAGTACCATGAGTGTCTATGGTTACTTCATCTCCTGTTTTGTAAAACACAAAAAAGGGAAAAAAGGCAATGGAATATTTAGAAAAGTTATCTGTGCAGGGAAAATCCAGGTTGGCTCCGGCTAATCAATGGCCAAAAAAAAAGATGGAAAACCACAAGATAGGGTACTTTAAAACACAACACAAGGACACAAATTTCTAACAACGTACCATTGGAAACCAATAAACATGAGAGAAAAAGTGGTTAAACAAATTGATGAAACCACTTGGAGTAAAGGACTGCCCATAAGTAAAGGGCTGCCAATACGGTTAAGTACAGTCAGAAGGTAGTGCCGGGCAGTGGATTTGCTTTTCTGTCGTGGGTTTTACGTGGAGAATAACTGATTAAAGAAAGGGTAATTTTTTTCCGAATGCATTACTTGGTCCAGTGAATATAGTGCATGATGAGTGCCATTGATATGGATGGCTTTTCAATACATGCTTTAAAGTCAGAAAAGTGGTTAAAGTCACTTCTACTTACAGATAGATAAAATACACAAACATGCAATAAAATCTGAAGTTACTCTCTGATGAAAGATATTGTGGTTTCTCTACAGACAAAACAGATAAAGTTTCAAGATTAATATTGACTTTCTCATGTAGTAGTTCCATTTAAGTCCTTGAGGAATCTCTTTTTTGTGTTCACTGTTTAGGGCATGATAAAATCTTTGTAATATCTGTCTGTCAAGATTGTGCAAAGTTTTATTAATGCATTAGCTATAATTTCTTCATACTGACATTCATCCAATGCTTTAGAGGTCTGTCATTGATTTACTTGTCTGGAGTTCTTGAAGTAGTGCTTCATCATTTGGAAAATCAATGAATTTATTTTGAATGTTTTGTTATGAAAGCTAAACAGCAGTAAGACAATTTTAAAATTACAAATCAAAGCAATATGATATTCATCTGATTATGTGATAGCACATTTTAGCTCTCTACTTCTCTACTCCTGCTGAACTATCATCTTTATATTAACAGATGTATTATGCATTATTCTATCTAGAAGGTGAAATGGTGCAACATATTTTTTTTCTAAGACCATTTTTCTTATTTCTGTGACTCTAACTCAGTGTTAAGCCAGTATTAAATGTAGCACTGTTTAAATTAGAAATCATTGAAAGATAAGTACGATTAATTAATATTTCAATTGAATATAAAAAAGAAAACCAAAAATGGGAGAACATTTATTTGGAGTGTTTTTAAAGCATAATCTGCAGGGATTGAAATACACTTGGATACTACATCAAAGAAGAAATCTGTCAATAATTATAAAACAGAAGGAGAGGATATTTTGGAAACTTCAAAAACTGTGACTTTTCTTACCTCCTCATGCACTACCACGGCATATGGGTAAGTAAATATATGCTTATGGGACATATTTCAGTTGCAAGTTTTAGATTAACTACATGGATCATTGTGCTTAGAGGCTCTGTTTGCCTCTGCAACCGACACCTTCCTCTAGGGATAAAGGGGCAGATGCTCAGAGAATGGTCAGATATTTATTGGTGTTGTTAATGTTAAGACTGACTCAGCTCGACGTACATCACTGTGCAGACAACACATGTTAAAGGAAAGATAGCTGTTATCATAGCACTTCCAGCCAGACATGATGTAAAAAGTGAAATACAGAAAAAAAAAGGAAAAATTAGTTCAGTCAGACAGCTCCTTGGGTTTCCCCATCTGCATTCTGCAGCTCAACACTCCAGACATGAAGACATGAAGATGCCTACATCACTGTCTGAAGGCTTGTCCCTCCTTTCTTTTCTGCACATCATTCCCATCCTTCCCCAGTTGTTGCCATCTCTTCCTGTACAGCGAGCCTCAGGGTGCCAGAGGGAGATGTCCAGGGGACCTGGGCCAGCTCATGTGGATGCCACTGCTGCAGCATCACGCATCACACACAGGTCCTGCGGAGATCCTGCTGCCCAGGAGGCCTCCATGAGACCCAGTCCTGCCCCCGTGCGAAGGGTAGGCAGAGCGTGGCTGAGGCATGGTGCCCACTGCCAAATCCATGGGTGTAGCTGTACATACACTGTCCCTGGAGGAGTGCTACAGTTCCCTAACACAGCATCACATGGTGGGAATGTGTGCATGTCCTTTGGAGCACACTGACCCATTTTTTTTTCATGTTTTTTAAAGTGAAAACAAAAGGATGAGCTGAAAGAATGGAATAACTCAACTTGCAGCAAAAGTGGCAAAAAAGTGTGAAGAGAAAAATAATGAGCTGT
This sequence comes from Motacilla alba alba, assembly GCF_015832195.1. NCBI lineage: Eukaryota > Metazoa > Chordata > Aves > Passeriformes > Motacillidae > Motacilla > Motacilla alba. The sequence goes on from NC_052046.1 coordinate 47,231,822, forward strand.
AGGTCATCCGATTGAACTCCTTCTAGACTATCCAAGTACTACAGTATGACTAAAAAATCAAAATAAATTTGAGGGTTTTGTATAGAATTTACATTAAACAACCAAATTTTAGTTAATAGAAATGTTAAACATGCAGAGACTAAACATATGTTATCAAAGGACGATGCAGATGGAATCATGTGATGGTTTAATTTGGAAGAGACCTTAAATATCACTTAGTTCCACCTCCACTGCCACAGGTAGGTACATCTTCCAGGAGACAGGTTACTCAAAGCTACATCCAGCCTGGCCTTGAACACTTCTGGAGATGAGGCATCCACAAGTTCTCTGGGCATCTTTGGCTGCTCTCTCACCTCCAAGTAAAGAATTTCTTCCTGAATGTGCTGTAAATCTACAGTCTTTCAGTTTAAAGTCATTCCCCCTTGTCGTATCACTTCATGCCCTAGTAAAAAGTCTCTCTCCACCTTTCTTGTTGATGTAATGTAATCACGTAATGGAAGGCTGCAGTTAGGTCGCCCGGAAGCCTTCTCTTCTCCAGAACAATCCCAAATCTTGCCGCCTGTCCTTGTAGGAGACGGCCTGATCCAGGCCTCAGATCATCTTCATGGCCATCCTCTGGATTCTCTCCAACAGGTCCACATCTTTCTTTTCTTGGGGATCCCAGAGCTGGATGCAGGGTTCCAGGTAGGATCTCACCAGAGCACAGCAGAGCAGAGCATAGGGGCAGAATCCCCTCCCTTGCCCTGCTGCCCATGCTGCTTTGGATGCAGCCCAGGATACAATTGGCTTTTTGGGCTGCAAGCATGCAGTGCTGAGGAATACTGAGCTTCTTTTTCACCTACACACTTAAGTCCTTCTTGGAAGGATGCAACTGTTTTGGAGTCTTGAAGGCCTGGGACAGGCCAAAAAAAAAAGGCCATAAAAAGAAAAATTCAACAGCTGGGTTCTTGGGACATCTTGCTGAAAATGGACCCCTTTTGGGACAGCAAAAAAAGCACAAAGCAGGAAGGTTTTCCCCTGAGTTTGTACTGACACAATGCTTTTGTAATGCTGCAATATTGTACTTCATTTCATTGTGATGCTTGATGTGCTGTATTTAACTGTTGTAATAGTGGGGCATGGTTTTCTTGCCCTGCTGATAAGTTGAAACTTTTTGCTGTCTATAAGAGAGACAGCCTATATCTTGGTCTTGTTTCTTTAAACCACAGGCCACTGTGTTGTACTCTGGTCTGCAAAGTGCTGTGGGTTTAACATCATCCTTGCTGCCCCCGTTGAAAGGCACGCCATACCTCAGACAGGTATGGTGGGCTCTGATTATGAGATCTTTTGTGTCTGGGAGCCTGGAGAGGGGCCACCTCACATGTCCAGGCCCTCACCTATGGGTGTGAGAAAGGGGGGTCATGGGGTCAGCCAGCAAGGGCTGGTTATGGGGTCATGGCCACCCTTGGTACAGACAGGGAAACAGCAGGAGATGGGGCTAGAGATATGCCCCTCCAGTGAGTAGTGCCCCCAGGCCCCTGACAATGAATCACTTCTGCTGAACCTATGAGGAGTTGTGAGTTGGAATTCTGAGGTATGCCATTTAAAATGGTTTTAAAATGGTGTGGCTGTGCCCATATCAAATTTATTCAGTTAATGAGTTACCTTCCCTTTCAATGTCCCCAAATTCCCTCAAAGCCTATTCTGGAAATGCAATTCAAGTTGTGTTTGAGGCTCATTCACAATGTGCAAGGACTGTACGGCCGATTACATCTTGGCTACCACCAGCTTGGACAAGTCACTGCTGACAAGACACATCAGGAACCAAGGAGAAGACTCACAGTGGGTCTTATGGAAGTAAGCTGTGGAAACCTAGCATATTCCCTTTGCAGCAGAAATAAACAGATATCTAGACTAGGCCTAAGTTTTCCAGGTAGTAGAGTGATGGAAAGAAAGAAGCCTTTAAGTGTCTCTATGTCTGCAGAGCTTTGTAGCATATCTGTCTGCATGCAGCCTGGGTTAAGGCTACTTACACCACCACTAAAACTTGCTTGGGAAGACCAGAAACTCCTAGGAAACATATGTTCCCTCATAAGCCAGTTTCTATTCCACAGGGGCCATGTGACACAGCCACAGAGGAAGAGCACTTCAAACAGAAGACCTAATACTGTTTGTATTAGTAGCATACTAGGCTAAAATGTGTATCTACTCTGAGTGTAAAGGCATTACATTCTAGGCACTGGAATTCTAGCTGTCTCTGCCATGAGAAATTTATATGCTAGAAATAAAAGAGAAATGGAGGTGGGTAGGAAAATAATTAGCATGTTAGAAGAGATAATAGACCTGATTTTGAAAGCCATTGAGAAATCTGAGAAATTACTGGAGCTAAGAGGGGCTGAGAGTGCTCAGAAATGTTAAAAATCTGGCATATGTATTGACTTTACAATAATGACTCAACATTATTAGAAAAGTAGAAAACAAGCACTGTTCAGAAAAGAACCCTAGACTAGTCACAGCAGCCCCTTAATGTTCTTATGTCCTGCTCTCTTCGACATCTGTTTCCCTTTACACAGGAGATAAATTCCTCCCATACCACATAGCATTCCTTAAGAAGTGTTATTACTTGCTGAAACAAGAAGTTCCCCAGAAGCACTGCGTGCCATTGCTGTCAATCAGTCTTTAAGAGCTTTTTAGGAGCTAATGGATGGCGTGTTTGTTGCTGTTTCATGGAACATGATGGCTGAAGTGTCGCAGTAAGGGTCTGTGTAAATAATGCCCAGATGGCAATATGGCCTGCGGGCAAGACTGAGGATTGTGTCGCTGAACGCAGTAGGAGGATTGCTGGTGGAAGAAGACCTGAAAAAGAGTGAGCCTGCCAGATGCTTTCACACATGAATATGCTTTTCAGACATGATGCCATATGCCATCCATACCTGCACATAAAATAGCAGCAAGTTGTTTTAAAGTTTGGAGTGTGGTTTTCACTGTTCCTCTTGAGAGTGTCTGTGTGGTGTGAGGCAGTGCTGTGGGGTAACACCCACCTACAATGTCACCCAGACACTGGCAGCCTTATTGCTCCTCTGGCATGGGATGCTGCTCTGTCACTGGCTCTGCCAAGTAATGCATATTCTTGGTGACATTCTTGGTGACACCCTACTACCTCTGTAGTACTTAATACTAGTACCATACCAACCACTTAGTATTGTCTGTGGGATTCTCAGGGTTGTAACTCAGGCTCATGTCCTTACTGCATGCTATGCACTTAAGTTATTTATTTTATTAACTTCTTTTACACTAAGCCATTTTCTGCATGGCAGAAATAAGATGAAATATTGGCTTTTTTATGGCAACACAACACAAAGATCCCCACTGATATTAAACGTCCTCCTGTTTCTTAAGGTTCCTCTTTATTCATATCTTCTCATTTATGTTTTGTCTTACACTTTACCTTTTTATATGCCTTACCTTTTTTTAGAATGTGAGGGTCTCCAGCTACTACTACTACTATTCAGTTTCCCATACTAAGTTTTCCTATTTTCCTACATATTTCTATAACTCTAATTTCTTCTCTCAGGCTTGAAAGCTCTGACACAAATCTTCTTTTGCCAATATTCAAACCCTCCATGCCTTCTGCCTACTTCTTTCATATTCTTTTCTGCTCATTGCTACTTTTTTAAAAGTCTTCAAAGTACGGCAATATTTAAAATATCAGTGGTACCAAAAATTAGTTTCTTGCTGGTTTAGTGCTACAGTTCACATGCTCCCAGGTGTCTCCTGGTGCAAGAACAATTTGCTTAAGGATGATGGGGTCTATCAAACCTTGTCTCCAAAGTTTGTGGCAGAGCTGAAAGTAAATAGGTGTGGAACTAGATACAGTTAATGGGGCGCCTGATATCTGAGGTGGTGGATTTAGTGCCTGAGGAGAAGCATTGCTGATAATAACTTTTCCCACCTCCAGAGAAGAGTAGGAATGTGTGTCTCCAGGGCATGTTATTTTTTGGGATGTTTTCGGAATAGTGTTATTTATGCCCCACCCATTGGCAAGCCTGGGAAGAAAAGGCATAATCAAAGCCTTATTTAGCTTAAATACAGAGCTCTCTGGTTCTGGAACACAAATCCTTCATTTGCATCTGTGCAGATGGTCATGTAGCATGTATGAACACAGAATAGCTACCAGTGACATCCTTCCAATTGTTACTGGGTAACTGTACACGCACTGGGGAGGGCAATGAAAAGGGGAGATGAATACCCTCACTTCAGCAGCACCATCATTGCTGTAAGTTGCTGTAATATATTAGTGCAAAAGAGGCAAGTATATGTCTTAGCATCCATGGCTTTTGGCTGCATGCAATTTCAGATCTCCACCTTGTTTAGACAACTTCTCCACCCACCCCACTGGGATAGGCATCATAGGAAGTGGAACAGCCTAGGAAATGGAATGACCCTAAGGTGGAGGACTGCTTGCACATTTATACCTCAGCCCCAAGCAGCTGAAAGCCTCAGGAGTTCAGGTTATGGAGGGAAGACCAGAAAGCAGAATCCATAGTTCAATATGAAATGAAATTTAAAATCTGTCATATTTCTCTGTATTTTTTCAATGCTCTTTCTGTTTTCCTTGGAATTGCGTAAAAGCCTGTAAATCTGATACTTTCACTTTGTACAAATAATAGTCTCTTTGAAAGAAAATTGAGTGAGTTGTACATAGGAGAAAATTTTACATAATGAGATAAAGATGTAAGAAGCTGTTTACATCTCATTCTGAGCACTGTTTGATGCTTGTGGTATTTATTTTTTTTAAAGTACAGATATACACTTATAAGACTCTCTTATTTTACTATTTAATTGACAAAAATCAGTTCCTGCATCAAATTACTACTACTGTATCAATTTTCTGTGTATCTTTATGTTTGAGTATTTATTTTCAATAGCTAATGAATAAGCTGTCATTGCAAAAAAATTGAGGGTTTTGATGTTAGAGTACTCCCAAGGTCTGTGGGACCTGTACCAGCACAAATTTGTAGTCAAAGACCATTGTGTCTAGGAGTGGATGTCAACACACGTAGTTGCCATTTGGGCTGCGCACACATCAAAAATGTTGTTCTAGTAAGAACATATGAGGACATCTGCGATATGATATTTTATCTAACAGCAACATGGTCTTTTGGTCTACATGAGCACAGACTCTCTGTACCAGACACAAAGAGAGAGATCAGTAAATGAATGACTTTATTCTCTTCTCATTTAAAGCACCTCACCACTATTAATTTTGATGAAAACGATACGTGCCCATGCTCGCTTACATTGCACCTAGGGGACAGTGCCTGTGTGGCTAATCCTTGTGTCTGTTTCAATCACCTTTTATTTGTAAATGCTGGTTTTTATCCATTTCTTTTCTTATAGGTCATTGTCTCATGCTGCCTCCAGACAGTGCTGTCTTTGTGTTGGAAGACAAAGAAGTAACAGAGGATAGTGGCTGTGGAGCAAAATAATTTGCAGCATTCCTGTTTATTTTCAGACTTTGGAGATTTGTACAAGGAATTAATTCTGTGGGGTTTGCACTTTTAAATCAATATACAACTTTCACTTAATTTTCACAGTCACTTTGTGAAACAGCAAATGCAATGTTCTGAATCTCAACTATTAATTTGATTATGGTCCATAAATTATGCATTCCAGCTCTGACTTTCTGGTCAGCCTGAAGACACTGAAACTGAGACATTTTCCTGTTGACTGGGGCGCACATTATCTGACTTCAGCACCTAATGCTTTGAAACCTACTTACACAGAAATTATATTTTGTTAGTGGCTCTACCTGGATGTCCTATGAATCAGGATTTTGAGGTGCAGCAAAAAATGTAGAAGAGACTGAAAAAGGTCTGACACTTTTGTGATACCTTCCTTCGACACATTTCAGATTTCCAAGAACTCTGGGCAAGTAGAAATACCATTGAAAGGGTATTTTGCCCTAAGAGACCTCATCCATAATGTATACAACAATTTATAGATGAGCTTTGGAAACAAAATTTGCATTATTTTCAGTACTGTTTGGTGATTTCAAAATATGCTTTGTATTTTTGTGTTTACCAGCATTGATTTTGTAGCCTCAGTGAAAATAGCTATGTTACTGAATTTCTGTGTGTACATCTCATACCTTTTGCATTCCTTTCTTGGTTTTCTTTCACTTGTTTAGTTAGTGGGTTGCCTTCAGATGTATCTGAAAACATCAGCTGTTGTGTCACTAGAAAGTAGTTCATGTGTCCCCTTAGAGTAGTTTCATAAGGTCTCCATAAACACAAGTTTTCTATGTGAGCAATTTCTAATTCTTCTTTTAGGGTTCTGAGCAGAACTAGATCTTTGTATAGATGTGTTCATTTGAAATTATTTATTTTGGGGTTTTTGCTGATACTTTTTTCCTCAGCCGTTTAAATAGAAGAAATGAAAAATAGTTGCTTTTTTTGGAATTGAATCTGACAGATCTTGTGTCTCTTGCTTTAAGAAGATTTTGAGCAGTTTTGAGCATATTTTTGCAGTCCTCAAGAGATGTGCATATGATAAGAATGTGGACTGTAAAAACAGACCAGAGGGGTATGAGGTGAGACAGCTACCTACCACTGTAAGCGCTGAAGACACATATGATTTAATTTTGGAGAATTTCTGTGATCTGTATTTGCTATCCTTCACTAACTAATGGTCATGCTGACAGTGGCTGATACTTTTCCAGGCTTGTTTGGTGAGGTTTCTGTTGAGCCTTCGTTATTGTCCTATCAGTTAAAGCTCTCTAATATACGGCCAGCTTAAAATATTGTGGCTTAAAATAGTTTGTTTGATATGAATTGTTCCTGTTACAAGATTTGAGAATTGGGCATGATTCCCTATCACAGAAATAAAAGAAATTACACAGTGTCATAATAATTGTTGTTGAATGTGACATGATTCCAGGTATAGCCATGTGGCCACTAGTTAGAGATGAGAGAGTTGGGAAGCTTTCCTCACAAATGCTATGCTCTGGGTCACATGAGGCTACAAAGGTAAAGCATCTGCCCGTACTTTATAGAAGACTCTATTCCTTCTCTTTCTCTTCCCCAGGAGAGCTGGAGAGGTACCTCACTAATTTTATTTCATCAAATACTGTAGTCTCAGCAATATCCTTTTCAAGTGTCTTCTTACAGCAGTGAAGACATCCCCACTCAGCAAATGAGGACCAGAGTATTTGTGTAGATTAAATCTGCTTCAGAGAGGAGGAAGAGATGTGCCGACCCACTCAGCTGACTATTTTTAGCTGTCATGAATAATCACAGGATGCAAGGGGAAGCATATCTCAAGAGATCACCCACAAAAGGAGTGAATTAATAGCAGAAGTGCTATAAATATACAGGGGGTGGATGACTTGAGTGAGAGTAGCTACTTTAATGGATGAACTGTGGAGAATTGCAGGAGGGGGATGTGTGTGTGGCAAAGCAACAGGAGTTTTCATAAGCATATTGTCTCAGAAGGACTTATTGGTAGAAAATGTCTCTTCAAGGTATTGGGGCTTTTGCTCCCTTCTCTATAGCATATATTCTTAACTCTTGTGTTCCGCTTTTTCTTGAATTTTGTTGCTTACCTTTTCCACTATCTGTGGAGTATGTTCTTTATCAGAGTCATTCATTAATCTTTTCTGTCTTTCATTAAGAAAGCAGCACAAAGGCAAATGGATTCGAGTGGCCTGATAAAGGAGCTTGAAACCAAAGAGAAAGTTTTCCCAGGCTTTTCCCAGAGTTGTTGCACATTCTGAAGAAATACTTCTGTGTTTGATTGAAAAGAAATAGCATCTGTGGCAGAATGAAGCCAAAGACCTGTCACAGTGAGCAGGAACAGATCGATTCCTGGGCGTCAAAGGCCATGTTACTGGTGATGTGCAAGACTTCTTCCAGCATTGACACAACAGACACCTTCACAGGAGCCCAGCTGCCTGTGGAGTAAGGTGCAGTCATTGTTCAGAAATACCATCTCTGGTTAAAATTAGTTATGAACGCGTTTGGTGTGAGTAGTCAGCACCATGGTTCTGTGCAGCTTGGGTATGTATTTCTCCTTTTCTGTGTAAGGGTTCTAGTCTTTCACTCCAGGGCCTAAAGAGATTTTTACAGTGGGAAATTACTGAGTAGTGCATCCCAGGATATTGACACAAAATATATGGGTACTCTTTGCTGGGAAACATTTCTTTATATACTGAAAAGATTATTGCCTCTTCCTATTTTCAAGTGTGTTTGATTGCCTTGCCTAATATTTATGTTATGTTTATGTTTGTGTTATGTTTATGTCCTAGTGTTAGGATATCCTAAATGGTCTTATGACACCAGGAACTTTAAAATGTCTGAACTGCTTTTTTGGTTGCAAGAGGAAGACTTGTGCTCAGAAACATCTATGGCATTGAAATTCTTTCATTCCTTCTAGGGCAGTGGACTTGTATTTTATTTCTGCAGCTAATGAGTCATTTTACTGAGCACTCAGGTAAGGGAAAGGGACTAGTAATTCCCACCTGAGTAATGCAGAAATAAATGTGATTTTGGAAGATGGACAGGCATCCCTGCTTGTCTCTGTGCTGTTCAGGAATATCTGCCTACTGAGACTGCTGCTTGCCATAGTTTGCAAAACATATTTTTATGCAGAACACCTCAGACTGACCAGGCAACAAAGCCTAAATAAGCCTTAACTATAAAGTTTGTTTAAATTCCTCCTTGTCTACTGTGAATCAGAGGTGGTTCCTGTTTAGTTGTTAATCTGAGAACAAAATTAGCCGATGTTTTACAAACTAGTGCTTTATTCACTCTAAGTATTTTGTAAATTGTGTTGAACAGTGGAAAGGAGACAAGGTGTTTGTATTTGTGACATATTTTATTTTCTTTGTGATTTCCTGCATGAAGGTTAGGTTCCTATTGTTTCTAAAATAAAAGCACAGGCAGTTCCACTGGGCCCTTTTAGTTTTATTTTAAAAATTACCAGTGTGTTAGTATGCAAGGTGGCTGAGGTGGTATGGCAGAAGTTTTCATTACAATGTGATGCAAAAAATTGATTTACCTCAGCTCTCATAGAGCAGCTTTTGAACAAACAACATCAAACTACCACAATCAAGGTTAAACATCTAATGCATCTTTGGCAATTACAAGAAATGCTGCAAAAATAACTAGGATTAAGAGCAGCACAATTGGTGGCCTGGCACAGTGCCCTTGCAGGGAGCACTGCACACTGCTGTGGGAGAGGGAAGATTTTTGCTTCTTGGGTGTTGGAATTGTGGAGGGGAAGTGGATAAAGGATAACCCTGAGGTTTTTGGGGTGGAATAACATACCAGCAATGTTGCTTGGGCACCTTTCTTGGTCATCTTGAGAGGCTACAGTCGGGACTGGCTCTAAAGGGGCTGCCTGCCCAGCCCTCTATGCCTCATTATGCTGGGAGAGCCAGCGGCATCTTCACAGTCCAACAGGTATCAAATCTGACAGCATAACCCCATGTAAAGGGTGTGATAGGCAAAAAGCAATCAGCCAAGCAAATCTGTGTTAAGGCTCACTGTCAGGTTCCCTGCTTTGTACTGATATCTCTTTAATTCTGTCTACAACTGGCACAGAGGCAGCCTGTGAGAGGAGCCTGTGTGGACATGCAATATTACCATGTTGCTCATTGCTGTGATCCTTGGCACGGGAAGAAGTCTTGTCTGAAAAAGAATTTATGCTCCTTTTTCTTTATTGGGAGCTGTTTGATCACCAATTTTAAACAGGTTAAAGCATAAAAAGAGATAAAAATGAGCAGTCGTGAGGCTGTGAGGAGAAAGTACAACATATTTTTTCAGTTTCTTTGACATGCAAGTTTTCAGGTTGTGAAATACCTTTGTTATATTTTTGAGAAATAAATTTTGCTCTTGCAGTGGGTGTGCAGAGTATTATTAAATTTGAGCCAAACTTAAAAAAGACAGTCTGAGGTACCAGCTGGTAATAAATTTCAGGCAGAATTCAATTAAAACTGAGTCGCTTGATTCCTGGTAAGCTGCCTGAAATGAATATTTTAGGAATTTGATTTCAGCATGAACAGTTGTTGCAGGCTCACCCATTGTCCTGTAGTCAACTCCTGACACAGACAGCTTGGAGTAGCTCTCAAAAGGTCTTCAAGTGACAGGAGATAGTGGAAGGAGTATTGAGAAGGAGTACAAATTCCTAATGTTGCATGACTACTGTATGGAGTATACTTCACGGCTAGCAAGCAAATAATTAAGAAGAAACCCCAATATCTCTGTTCATGAGAAGAATTTCCTTTCATATTCTTGTAAGCTGGCCTGGCTCACACAGAAATAAAACCCCCAAGAGGCTTCCTTTCTTCTGTTTTGGGATTTCCACTGGGAAAAAATTGCAATTTTTGATCTAAATGTGATCTAAATGCAGCTACACATGCAACTGAAGCCTTCCAGCCCTGGGAGTGCAGTGAAGCTGTGATGTCTGGGCACATCTCTAGGATATGTTCGCACTAGCACGAGGCCATGCCATTCCAAAGCCACTCCTATCTCATTGTCCTGTTTTCAGCTAGGACAGAGTTAATTTCTGCTCAGCAGCTGTTACACTGCTGTGTTTTGTATTCAGAATGGAACAATGTTGATAACACTCTGATGTTTTGGGTTTTGCCAAGTTGTGTTTATCCTGAGTCAAGGACTTTTTTCTTCTCGCGTGCTCTGCCAGTGAGGTAGGATGCAAAAGCCTTTGAGGGAACATGGCTGGGACAGGTGACCTGAACTGACCAAAGAGATGTTCCACATCACAGAATGTCATGTCAGTATAAAAACTGGGGGGAGACTTATGGGGAAGGGAAGGGTCTGTCTGAGTTCAGGGTGGGGGGCATTGGCATTGGTCAGCTGGTGGTAAGAAATTGCATTTTGCACCACTTGTTTCCTTTTTATTGTCACTAATATAATAATTTACCATTGGTATTGTATTTTGCTTTATTTTTCATCATTAGACTGTTCTTATCTTAACCTATAAGTTTTACTTTGATTCTCCTTCCCTTCCACCACATCAGGGGGTGAGTAGAGAGGGGGTTTGAGTGAGTGGCTGCATGGTGTTTTCTTTTCCATTTGGGATTAAACCATCCTTTTGGATGTGCAATATTGAACACAGAATGTTGAGGTAATAACAGATCTGACCAGAGCATGTTAAAATAAAATTGTTACAAACATTCATTGTATTGGTTTAGCAGTTGTTAGTTACAATGCAGACATATTTTCTCTCATATTTGTTTAGTCTCTCTTATACGGATAATACCTTACTTGCAATTTGTGTTCTCTGTGGTATTTCACAGGGTTTATTCAGTGACAATGTCTCTCCTCATGACACCAATCTGGTGTCTGTATTCAGTATTGCAGACAGATCTATATTTTTGGAGTCATCTGGTGAGAGTGATTAATAATCGCATATTTGTTTTTTTCTTCTCAGAGGTACAAACTTTTTCTTTCCTTGTCCTCCAGGCTGATTACAGTAGTTGAGAATTTTAAAGATTTTGAATATCCTTTGACTACCCTTGAAACCAACCTGGTCCTTTTGTTAGGAGCCAACACATTATTGCATATGGTTCAGGTCTTGTTTAAAGTGAGACAAGTAATTCAGAATATTACCCAAAGATCTGCGTAAAGGTTGGATAGTTTGAAATGGCAAGGAGTGTGGGATTGTTTGAGCGAGTACTTGGGGCAGTGGACACTTCCAATGTGTTTGTACCTTACCCTTGAACAAATTCAGAATCCAGAAAAACTAGTAAAGTGTTTCTTTAAAAAGAGTGCTGGCGCTCCAGAGAGGACCCAAATCACTGCAAAGTGTTGGGGCCTGGCCAGCCTTATTGAGCCGTGTTCAACACTGCTCAGTGGCCTCAGGAGGGTCTGTGAAGCTGACAATGAGATGACAGCAGGGCCTGCAGCTGGTCCCACGACCGTGACAGACACTGAGGCTGCTCCAACGCCAGCGATGGGCACTGCCACCAAAACTGCTGAAACAAAATCTACAGGTGCGCTGGCAGCGGGGCCTGCAGAGACACAGAAAAGTACATGAAGGTCACCTGGTAAAAAAGCTTTCACAAAAACAGTCAAGGAGAAGAGGGAGAGCAAAGAGGAGGAAGAAGCAAAACCATCACAAGAGTGGTTTTCAGGGCCATCCTCAAGGCCATCAGTGGAACTGGAAGAGGAGACGGAAGAGACAACCACATCTCAATCCCTATCTCTGAGTGAGCTCTAGGAGCCAAGAAAATATTTCAGCCATCATTCATGTGAGCATTTTACTGCCTGTCCCCAGTGCTGGGACAATGGAGAGAAAAATGTGGCGTTAGAGGGTAAGGAAGCCAGGCAGCTGGGATCACTTGCTGAGGAACCAGGCACTGACAAAAATATAGGGAAAAAAAGACACAAGTCCTTAGTCACTGGAGGAGATTCTTATCAAGTGTGAGGGAAAGGTGTTCCTATACAGATGATGTTTCATGCAACTCAGGTAAATGGACCACAATAAAGACAGGGATTCAATAACTGAGGGAAATGAAATATGAGAAAGAACTTAATTTTTGACACAGAAAACATGCAGCTCCCCACAGATTCAGGTGACCTCTTCTATCAATGAACTTTGTGGAAGAAATTTGTAGAGTGCACCAGCAGTACATGCCAACCCCTTGGCAACAATTTTTTGGAAAGCTGATGCACCACCAACAGTCAGTGATGTGATTTGGCAATTCTGGGAATATGAAGAGAGTATTTCTGTCTCCATCATTGTGGCTGTGGGGAAATTGATAGATAAACTGACAGATAAACTGACTCATGAGTTCCAGCAATTCAGAGAGGATATGTCCTGCTCCCCACCAGTACGGGCCTATATTTCAACAACTGACAGCAGATGACCTTTGGCGCAAGAGAGAGGATATAGAAGATACACATCACAGGGTACCCTGTGGCTTTACTTGGGGGACCATGGAGAGGGTATGAGGAAGTGGGATGGACACCTTGATCCTAGGTGCACAAGTGCAGGAATTGTGGGGAAAAACAGATGGGTTTTTATCCAGGAAAGTTTCTGCTGTGTCCAGTGGGCAGTTCTCCAAGAAGAGGGGAAGCTTTTGAGACTTAGAATGATTGAGGCGTATTGTTCTTGCAGAACAGAAACCAAACAAAACTAAGCCAAACAACCAAACAAAACCCCTAAACATCATAATTAAATTGTTAACACGGGACATCTAATATCCTCTTACTTATTTTGTAGAAACTACAAGGAGGTTTTATGAAAATATAATGAATAGGTAATAAAACAGCAATTGTCCTTTTTCATAACAATTCATGGTCACTTGACATGAAGACAGTATATCACTTGATAAAGTGGAGTTATCTAGCACATTCTAGCAGTATCTTGCAAAAACAAAACCATAGAAACTTTCTACCATATCTAATCTAGTTCCTACTTCTAGTTGTAGTATTTTGTCTAACTGATTTGGCACAGCATCCAGCCACTTCTAATTCTCCTTGAGCAATCATGTGTTAGTCAAATGCTTATGGGGAATAGCACAGATGGATGCAAACTAATGATTAGATTTTGATTGCTGATTTTATGAAGAATCAAATCTTGTACTTCTAGCCATTATTTCACAGAAATGCCAAATAGGTTAGGCCAGAATGTTTGACTAGAGAAACAAGGCTCATCTTTTGTCACTCTGTTGTTTCTAAGAGCAAGACTGAAGTAAAACTCTGGCTACTTGCAAAATACATTGAGATGTTTGGGCAAATTTTCATCTCAAGACTCTTTGAGCTCATGCAATTTGTAACCATATGGAAGGGCTGTAAAGGGTCGTCTGGTAAGAAAAGAGGTCCCAGCGTTTTCATCTGGTAGTGGAATTAATATGTAAACTACATCGGCATCCTTCTGCAGACTCTTAGGAACTGCCAAGTACATAAATATAAATCCGGTACTTCACGTGATTCTTAGCCCTGTTGTGTGAGGAAAGACCCTGATAACTCATTGCTGAATTTGTGCCCCACCACAGTAGTCAGTTAGCTGAGGTGTTTGCTCTGGGAAGGCAGCCTTTTGGAGGAACACATGCACACAGACAGGTGTATGCACACACTCCTGTCCCAAGACCTGGTCAACAAGATTCCCTATAGGGCTTGTCTCTCTATCAATCATGGTAGGACAATCTCAGTTGAAGATGCATCTATGTTAGGTACCTCAGTTAATTGTAAAGTATTAGCTGGGTCATAATACTACGTCTTTTTTCCCTTGGTCTAAAATGTGCAAAATATGTTTCTCTGAGGTATTGAAAATCCCAACCTAAATCATGCAAAATACAAATTCTAGTTGAGCTGTTGGGCAATGGCTTCCTCTCCTGCTTCTCACTGAAGACCCCTTCCTCTGGCAGTAGATCAGGAGATTTTTATAAATAGGCTGGTTGCAAAGCAAACGCAGGTTGCCAGGACATAGCTACCCTTCTGAGATTTGCAAACATATAGTTATATGTACCTCTGTCCTCCTGGCATATAACCTCATGCAGTTTTCAAAGACAAAGTTAAAATTTTGTCAAGATGGAAAGAATATATGTATATAATTTCAGGTAAAGTAAATTATGGGAATCTTGCAGGTCAAGTAGTAATGCTTTGTATAGACAGGAAGTTTTCAGCTTATATAAAGTTTAATAGAAATCCAAGCAACTTTAATTCTTTCTTGTAGGTATACTTAATAGTGTCCATAAAATAATGTTTAGTTACTGATTTTTATTTTTTTTTAAGTACAGTGAGTCATATTGGGAGAAAAGGCAAGGTTGCTCCAAAATATTCTGAAATAAATATAAGGCATAACTCTTAGTCATTAGCAACTAATTTTTTTCTTGAGTGATTCAACATCCCCTGAACAACTGTGACTACATAAACCACTGCTTTGAAACTGGTCCCTCTGGAGTGATCTTCCTCCATTGATGGAGTTCTTTTTTCTAGAGAGGAGGACAGAATAGATGGATGCCAGGATTATTTACAAGCAGTCTAATCTCCCTAACAGCTCTCAGAAACTATTCATCTGGTTCAGAATATGAAGGATACTCAATTATTCAATGAAAAGGTTAAGCTTGCGGTAATTATGCACAGTCAGTAATGAAATGTACTTCCCCTGGGTGTTTTTTTAAAAGGATGCAGGCTGACAGATGTTTACCACATCCTTTCTGGCAATGTTTTCTGAGGTTTTAGTTTGCGACACTGTTTATACTTATTTTCAAAATGCAGTTCATTTTCTTTAATGCTTTACTGAAGTTGTAACTGGGTGACAGTGAAGTAAGTCAGCCACAAAAATCTATGCATCCAAGCCATGACAATGCTACTCCTACCATTTTTGTGTAAGTGTGAATATTCTGCTGCATAAGAAGAGTCAGAGCCACCTTACTGCTGGCTCCACACTTTCATCCTTTCTTACATCTATCCTTCTCTTTGCTTTCAATGTAACACTTTACTTGTTAAGTATTTTGTACATAGCCATAAATTATGGTACATATGTAGGAGCTTGTAACTGTACTGCTGGTGGCATATTTGGCTGTGGTACTTGGATGTGAGCTGGCTTTTGTCTTCAGTAATTGTTGAAGGCTTATTTTGTTAATAAATCTTATTGATAAAGCAGTGGGACTCTAAAATGATAAATAGCTTTGCTCTGCCTTTAATCAAAGCTATTTCTACCAACATCTTGCCTTGAGTATCAATACTTTGATGAATAAATACTAACACATCATACTGTGCCCACATGAAGAGGCCACACAGAGGCCTCTGCACGAGGCCTTTCTGCAGTTCCCTGCAGGACTGAGCTTCATGCACACCACCCATGGCATTGAGGTCTCTGCTGGGGAGAAGCGTTATGTCCCAGTGCCCTCATTGCCAGGGGCAGGGGACACAAAGAGATCTAACTCAGAGTGTCAGAGCACTACTGTGGGCTCTCTGCCAAGAGCAAAAATTATTTGTGAAGCTTGATCCTTTGGGCAGCGCTGTTTCAGTTATTTGTATCTAGAGGCCGCACCTGTGCTCTTTTCTCCAGGCTGCAGGTCTGTGTATCAGGCTGATCCCAATTCATTGGGTGGCTGAGGGCATTAACACCACAGTGGAAATCAACTGAGTAGAAAAAGAAGGTGGCAAAGAGTTGTATTTAATGCAAATGTTTTCAGAGACAGTGCCCAGAGAACTTCTTTGTGCTTCACAGTTTCCCTCTGAATCAGAAGGCCATCATTTGGGTAGGAGATGGCTTTCCCCACATGTTTTTTGAATAAATGTCCCCAAGGTTTTTTGAATAAATGTCATGGATAAAGAAAGGTTTTTAGCCAGAAGCAAAAGGTTAAGATTATACTTTTACTAAAATATGGATCATTCACTGATAGGAAGGACAGATTTAAAGAAGAATCCAACACCAGTTTGCATAACAGTTAAATGTTCCCTGTAACTGATTAGTCTCTTTAAAGGCACAGAGAATAAGAGTGTGCAAAAAGTAAGTTCTAAATTCAGGTAAGTGCTTAATGGGCGGAGAGTTGAAGTCTTCTGAAGCTGATATGAACTATAGAAACATATAATTATGCTTTTATTGCTTCTTACTGATCTTTGACACTTTTGTAACTGTTGTCTATATTTTGACTGTGCATTTTTCACTTCATCTATGGTAATGCTGGTTTCTAAGTGGCTGGGCTACCTGTCTGCTTTCCAGTGCACCTGTATTTTTTTATTTGTCCCTTAAACCAATTACAACATTCCTTCATTAGCTGCACAAAAGCTGTCAATGGACAGAAGCTGTGCTGCAAGCATTTTGGGGTAACTGCTGTTATCTGGAGGTACCATGACTACAACAGGACACTGGGCAGTGTGGCCAAAGCCTAAGGGCTCTGAAAATAAAACCCTACTCTATCTGTCTGCTCTCCTGAGCTTTCATTGACTGAGAGCAAATCTGCAATATCGTGTCTGATTGCCAGTACACACAGGGCCAATCAGAGTCTGGAGTTAGTGGGAATGGATATAAGATCTCTAATGTTCACAGAAATCTACAAAGAAGAAAAGAAAAAGATTTGTAATGAATTCAAGGTAATCCCTGGACTGTGGGTTTGGAATGTTGGGTGGTTTAAGAGATTATTTAGAGTGCCTTCCTTTAAGTAACACCACTTGTGCTGCCTTAATATTTGCAGGTATTTGCTCTGAGGGCTGGTCACAAAGGTCCTTGGTGTCATCTGTTGCAGACTAACAAAACAAATTGTTTAAATACTCATTGAACTCCCACACAAAAAGAAAAGAGTTCAGTTAGACCATCACGTCAAACTGCTGATGGTTTTTCTTATTTCCTGTGGAATCTTTCAGTGGGAAAATGTCTTATGGTGTTTCAAGGATATTTATTGTGGAGGGACGAACTTACTATGTGTGATTGGTCTTCTATTCTTCCATTATGTCCTTTTCCTCACTTAATGTTTATGCTGCAGTAATGCCCATACCCTCCATGCAAACTGAGGATGGCACTGCAATAGGAAAAAACAAGGAGCCAACCTTTGGCCTGAAAGATTGGTACACCAGTTTTTGTTTGCTTTTTTTCCATCTTATTAAAAAAAAAGATTTTGGGAGGTCAGATGACAAATGCAGCAAATGTTTCTACACAAAGGTGCATTGTGTTTCAGCTGTGGGACAGTCAAGGAAGGCCAGAATACAAGTATAACTAGAACTTCCTAAAGATCTACTGGGCAATATAGATGCCCAGCCATTATAATAAGTATATAATGAGCACATACCTAGGAGAAGAGATAAACCAAGAGAGGTATTTAAATGAATGTTATTGTTTAGGTTCTTTTCATGAAAACTATGAAATATAAAATTGGACTCTATTTTACAATAAGGCTGAGGTCAAGGGAATTATGCTGTTGCAAAACAGCAGGATGTGGTTCACAGGCAAAGGAAGAAATCTCTGGAAATGGAGTACTATGAAAATGAGAGAGAGAAGGATGAGCTATGTGTCTGAAATTTACCATGATCTTAATCTCTCTTTAATTGATTATATGCCGTGCCATCTCAGTTCTGGAGAAGCATACAAGTGGATGTTTTCATATAACCAGTGCTGCTGCATTGTGGGGTTTCACCCCCGGATTGGGGTGACCCCAAAAGATGGGGTGACCCCAAAAGATGGAAAAGTCCCTCCTCCAACCCGTGCCTTCGAAGAAAGACTCAGTAGTCTTCTGTTGTCTGTTCTCAAGGTTGTTTATTGTTGGTTATCTAAAAGATTCTTCTCCTGAACTGCTGTGGCCTGTTCAGCAGGTCAGACAAAGGCACACTGCCCTCCCAGGGGACTGGTGCCATCTTTTATATCATATATTACGTACTACATGTTTATACCTTTTCCCCAATACCTACTATCTATATAGAATGGTGACTTTCTACTCTAGACCAATCTGTGAGTGCCAACATCACCAAAGACATGGAGGCTAGGAAGGAGAAAGAAAGAGGACAGGGCGCACCCAGATCCCTCCATCTTAGAATCCCTGACTCCCATGTACAAAACTTGGACCCCTGCGTACAAGGCTTAAAACCCCCCCTGTACAGCACTCAGAAATCCTACCCTTTACTTCGTGACTACTTCTACTACAATATCTAAACTTTTGTGACTTCTTGTTCTTCCTGCAAAGTTGGTAAACTGTTCCATGGGTCAGATTCAAAGCTACCGGGGTCTCTGGCTGCATGCCAGGGTCTCAGATGCTTTTGACCTGGGTCTGGAACGTCCGAGAATGTCTGTGGGACATTCTGAGTTCCGACACTGCATGCGAGGTTAAAACAGCCTTGCAGTTGCAGCAGCGGAAAGCACCGTCATAATGCATCAAAGATGAGAGGAAGTAGTTTTCTGAGTGGACCCTGACCTAAACATGAACTTGATAGCTTCCTTTACCTTGCAGCACATTGGAAAGAAGCAGGACTCCCATTGATAGATATTGCAAGCTGGCAGTGGAAGAGATTTGAGTGTAAAAAAAAAAAAGTTAATCCAAAGTTTCTTGAAAGAGTGGAGTGTTGCATCATTACATATCGAAATGTATAATAGAGAACAACATACTAGAGAACAAAGCAGTGCTCAGCTGGAAACTCTATTTGCAGTTCATGCACACTAGCTGCACCTTCACAGATATAATAATCCTGTGTCGTGACTCGGATGCCAGATTTGAAAGTCTGAGGATCAAATTTGAGGTATCACTAATAAAAGATTAGCTCAAACTCTCACCCAGAGGTTTAAGAAAATTAAACTAAACTACTTGCTGCCTAGGTAATTAATTTTCCCCATTTACAAAGACCCCACTCAGTTACTTTAGTAGTGTCTTTTTTCTCCAACTCTTTAATTTCCTTCTGAAAACTTCCTATAGCACCACATCCCTTTCTCTATTAAGTCCTCTAAATACTTTAAAATGTATTTTCTTTTTGTTTGGTTGATTTTCTCTTTCTTTTCAGGCCTCAAGGCAAGGAGCTTTTCCCCAGACAGAGCACTACTAATGCAGGGCACATATGCACATCCGCTGGTGTCCCAGCTTTCTAACCATGGCTGCTGTAAACTTCCCACTGCTCCTGATGTACCTCCATGCTTTTCCTTTCTTAGAACCAGCTCAGCAGCTTCTGAAAAATAAACAAGGTTTGGGTCTGGCTGTTGGTTCCTTTTCAGCTGTGTCTTTCTCTCTGCCAGGTGTGGACAGAGGGCCTCTCCTACAGGGCGAGCTGGTGGGGAGAGGAGGAGGAGGGTGTGAGAGAATGAGCTCTTTTCTCTTTGAGCCCCACATAGGTATCTTTTTTTGGCTGCATATTTACAGAGATTTACAGAGTCTGAAATATTTTAAAAGTTTAAAATTTTTTTGAACATTTCCTCTTCTTTTGATTATGCAACATATGTATATTATCTAAGTTCAGAATGCAAAGTCATATGAGCTGGGATTTTCAGGCACAGATAAAGAGACTTCAGACAAAGCACCATGCACAGCCCGGAGTAGCAGAAACTTCCATTCAGTCGCTTTGGCTCAGATTAAATCTTTACAAAACAAACTTTGCAAACATGCATGCAACCGCAGCCTTACTACCAGTTTGGCTAGAAATCTCTTATATTCCCGGGAGCATTAGCAGAGGAAGTTTCCCTGGGACCAACTGACAAGGCAGCACTGCAAAGTAAGTGCAAGGAAAGCAGAGGTGGGAGGATGGAAATACAGGGGTATGTCTCAACTTTTAAAAGAAAACAGAAAATGAGGACCTCCAGGATTGCTACTTTTAAGAGAGCCTGGGAGAGCTGGATTTTGTTTAAAAACATGTGAAATTTAAAAAAGTGGTTTTTTTTGGTTGGAGCCCCATTATGTCAGACCACAAATGGCTGGGATGCCAGCTATTTTATGGCTGCCGGAGGGGAATAAGTTGCTGTATCTAATTTCACTGTATCTATGCTGACTGTAGGGGGGCCACAACACTTCAAGGGCTATCCAACTTTTCCTTGTATTCAGATTTCATCAGTGGAGTGGCAATAGGGAATACAGTGACTATATAGATCTTTACTTAAGTTTCAGCTTTCTTAGCTTAGCTCTGGAACTGACACCCACAAAAAAAAAATGAGACCCAAGCAGTGGAGCCATGCGTTAAAAGCATGTGCTTTATTTATGTCACTGAAACTATCAAGAGAATTGGGATAGGAAGATTGAAAAGTCCAGGCTGGTGTTTCTTAAAAAGCCAAGGACACGAGAACATCCAGCCCTATTTTAAGATAAAGGGGAAAAGGCTGCCAGGAGGAGAAAGGTTCTTTTCAAGTTGTTGACATGTTAGATGATGCTGTGCTGCAGGGAGGTAACTGTAACATAGTGACTTTTCTATGGATATTTACTCTGACTTCAAGTCAGTGAGGCTGTTATTGTCATCTCCATTAAATGTGAGCTTGGGGGCATTTTAATGCTACCAGCCTGTGCAATTGTACTGAAGTTTCCCCTGCTAGTACTGCTTGGTTTTGGTAAAAGTCTCAGCCCAATCAGTAACGCTATTATAGGGTCTTTACAGATCTAGCTTTTTTTAAAAAAGTCACAGTTTTAGCCTGTATGGTTACTTGGAATTCAATCAAAGTCCATGTGAAATGTTAAAAAATGGCAGGAAAAGAAAAGCAGCACAACATCACAACTGCTTTTCAAATGCTTTTCAAACCCCACGGTTACTCTGGGCATGACTCATGATTTCTGTATGTCTGGTTAGCTGTAGCTCATCTTTATTTACTGCTTTCTCTAATCTGTGTATCTACACTGGGATACATCTAGGCCATCTGGCTAACATCATGGTGGGAAGAGTACCCACGCCTATATAATTTTGTGGGTCTGTGCTCTGCTCCTCAGTGTGCTCCCTAGACTCTGTGAGCTCAGCATTTTGCATGGACATCCAGAGCACCTCACAAGGGCCAAAATAAGAATAAGGACTATGATATTTACTGCTAATGCATTGTCTTACATTGAGCATCTGGGATAGAATGGATTATTGTACGCCTGGTTGCACTTGTGCAACACAGGAGCCATTTTTTCAAAATCTCCATGGCATCAGGGAAACACTTGTTTCCTTGCCTGTCAGTATTCTCCCCCGCTCTGTGCTGACCCAGGCTCAGTATCTTCCCTGGGGCAAGAGCTCTGCCTCTCTGGTGGCCTTTCTCCTCCCTACCACAGTAGTTCATGTAGCAGGTAAACTTGGCCGACATTTCAGTAGCCAACATGTCTGTAAAAATGCAGTCACTCCTTCTGGGGCAGCTGCACCAGGAAGGCAGCTGAATAGGGGAATCAGGCACTAACTTCATCCTGCCTGCACATTGTTGTGGTGCTGCTCTATTCTTCTCTTATGTAGAGCGCAAAACACTTCAGTTTCCCCTGGGTAAAATGTCACTACTTAAACATTGGCTATAGCCTCCGGGAAAACAAAATAAACACTAGCACCTGCTGATTCCAGGAGTCAGGTCCATCCTAAGAGCAGATACTGCCCACAGTCCCAAGAGCAGAGGGATAAGTGTCCCACAATAGCTGGGTGTCAGGAGCACACCACGCTGTCCCACACTGCACTGAGGATGGGGTCTTCCATTAAAATGCCTGATATTCCAAGAAAAAGCAAGGCAAAAATAAAGCTGCATGCTCTGTGCCATGTTTCACACAGTAGCCTGCCTTGGCTGCTGCCCATGCTGGCCATGAACACATGCAGTGGGCATGGCCCGGGGCGGTGTAACAATGATGAAAGCAGAAGTAGGTCTTGGATCTTTGGGTGACGTCAGACTCATGTGTAGGAGCCACAGCAGGGCAAAATGTCTGGTTTTCTAGGACTGGAGAGGAAAATCGCTTAGGACTGCAACTGTGTTTTTTCAGAGGGAGTCAAGTTACAATGTAGGTGTGTCAATAAAGTATTGAAAGGCTAGGTTCAAGTCCTAATTATTAAAGAAAACAGTTTCTCTTGATGATTGAGTACCTTAACACATAGTCATGTGATTTGGGGATACTTTGTTGTGGGTTCCTGAAGTAAAGGTGTAATTTCACAATACAGACATTGGACAGAGGCAGAGAGCTACGAAGACCTCTAGTGTGTATTGAGGTCAAGAAGAGATATGAAGAGCTGTTGCCCTCTGGATCTAGGCTGAGTGAGGAGAGAGTGGGTTCCCTCATGCCTACAACAGTAGCCCCTAGGTGGGTTCAAAAGAACAGTTGGTGGCAGAGCCCCAGTGTCTTCAGCATCCAGTATTTTCTGCTCCAAGGAGGTTATTGCCTGAAACAGACATTAACAAGGTATGTTACCTTTTACCTTCTACAAGTCCCTCAGCATTCATTTTTCTGTCCTTCATAAAGAATTACTCTTTAATTTATGACCCTGAGTACAGATTATTACTTGGTGGGTTTTTTTTTTTCTCTAATGTTCCTTATGATTCCTGCTGAGGAAAGTTTTTGCTTTGGAGGCATATAATTGTGTATTGCAAAGCCCAGTTGTCCCAAGAAGACACACAGATCAGCCACCTGGCGTCAGCGGAAACATCCAGAATAAAAGTAAGATGTGTCTAGGGACTTGTGAGAGCTGGAGAGAGGCCAATTGCAGACAGAGGGACTGTGT
The DNA here is from genome assembly GCF_015832195.1 of Motacilla alba alba. NCBI lineage: Eukaryota > Metazoa > Chordata > Aves > Passeriformes > Motacillidae > Motacilla > Motacilla alba. The sequence goes on from NC_052046.1 coordinate 47,254,894, forward strand.
GAACTTGAACATCAAACCATGTTCTTATTTTATTTTTTTCTTTCTTCAGCTAATTTTAAGGAAATATGGCTGAGGCTTCAAAATAGAAGATGCTCTTTGTTCTGAAGTAGAAGGGTCTTGAGAATAACTGAGTATGTTGAATATATTATGAAGTGCTAAGTTTCTTTTTGTTTACTGTATTTCATGGAGCCATAAGAAAGAACAAAATATGCAATTTCAAGCAAGACAAAAGTTGAATAGAAAGCTGTTCACAAATTCAGATGGCCTGGGCAGAAAGGATTGGACAGGGCATTTTGAAGAAGAAAGAAAGAGTGAAAGATGTACAAAGTTTCAAAGACAGGGAAAAATTTTCAAGGCTTCTGGAAAAACACAAGTTTGGCACTACATAACAAAGGGCTTTCGGGTCATATTTCTCTGAAGGCGGCAGAAAGCCATCCACTGGAAAGCTGTTCCTGGATGTTGGGTCCCCTCTGTGTCCTGGAAAACATGACCTTGTTTATTCATGTAAAAAGAGGGATTTTTTTAGTGCCCAAAAAATCCTGTGTCCTTTCACTGATTATTCTTTTTAATTGAAATAAGTTCCAAACCTCTAAATGCTGAGCTAGTTAGGAAAGTCAAAAAAGCAACATTGATGTTTCACAATTATCATACTGCAGTTAAGAGGGAAAAAACCCCAAAAATTATTGAATGTATGACAGTAGGGAAAAAAGCATGTGTAGGTAAGTGATGCTTTGGATACCTCCTCTCTTTCTCTACATATTTGGATGCAAATGTCCTGTGCCAAGGACAGGCAGTCCAGGCTGCCAGTTTTGCTGTGACAAGGCAAGGTTAACTAAGATAGACATGCTGAGCAATGAGGATATTTTGGCTGAGGAATACAAATAGAGGAAGCAGTCACTGGTTACACCAGTTCGCTACTTCTCTCTGTTCTCCTGGGAAATTTGAAAACCAGATTTCCTTACTTACCTTACTGCTCAAATTGCACCATTTCCCAAGGCAGGGTTTATCCATGCGTGTCTGGCTGGCTGCTGGCAATGGTTTGCCTCAATCATTGCTGACTTGGATAATTCCAGCCTTGGGTCAGGGAAATCAGTTTATAACCATGTTCAAACGGTAATGTTACATACCTTTTTCCAGATCTTACTATCTCCCTTTTAGCCTCAACCGCCTAACACTTTATGAAAGACCTTGGTTTTAATAATTCCATTTTAATTTCAGGTTCACTTTAGCATCTGGTACCATTTTTTGATGGCAGCTCTTCTCTCATTTAGGCGAGTGAAAATTTGTGAGTCTCTAGTTCCAAGTAAAGAGAGGAATGCATTAACTTGGTTCCTCTGGATACATTTTTTTTTCTAAAATGCTATTCTACTTCCTTCATATCCACATACTTCCATATTATTCTATTTCATTTGCTATTTAGTCACTTTAACTTTCTCTGTCATGCAGTCTTGTTTGGGAGGTTTTCTTGTGCAAGACCGGTGTGATGAAGGTAGAAAATTCTTGTGCAGGTTCCATTAATGTATATTTTAAAATGTTGTCAATGTGAGACATGAAATGCTGCATTTAGTTTTCATGACAGCTAAGAACGAAGAAAACATCATGAGGCAGAACAACGGTAGATGCACTAACTCATGGCAGAGATAAGATACATAAAGTGTTTGACACTGCTGATCCATAGTGCTTGAGCCTGTGTATTGGTCTCTATAGAAAGGATGGGGAAAGGTGGAAGAAATACAGTCTCATGACTTTAAAACAATTGCAAACCATTTTCAGAAAGGCATAGCAAAAAATGTCAGCTTGTGGAAATCTGTGCTACATTGTATTTTTTTGAAAGCCATCAGAAGGAGGTGTTTTTGCAGCAGGATGAGGATGGTGGAAGGTACTGATATTTACTACTTAAACTGGTATCGGTTTAAAAGAAACCAAATGAAAGTGAATGATCCACTTTTTAAATATGTTGAATGTTTTGTGCCTCAAGATCTGTGCAAGGTTTTTGCCTGTTGGAAGCCTTTGTGAGAATTTCTCATTCTGGGATCTTTGACTGAGAGTTTAATGCAGAAAATTGCTTCCTCCTACACACTAACAAAAACACAGTAAGAATTTTACAAAGGAAAATGAATGTTGTTAGCAACAGAGGGCTCGGCCATCCAGTTCTCTTCACTTTATGCAATTGTCCAGACTGCTGCAAAAATGATGTACTGTTGTTCTTACTGGCCTTGATGTATGCAAGCTCAGCACTGGTGAATTTAGCGTGCAGTGATCCAAAATAATATGAGAGGAGTATGCAGGTATTTGCTGGTTTGTAAACAAAGCTGGTAGTTTAGTCTTCACATGGTGTCTAGACAGCAACAATTAGTAGTAATTAGTAAGTACATCTGCTGTCTGCTTAGTCCACTGCAGCTCACGTGCTGTGGAAGTAAGGGATCAAAGAGTTTTACTTCAACATCAATACCCCATAAAATAGAGCCTTGCATTAGATTCCCATATGTTGAGCCCTGCTTTGCTCTGATGATCTGGTTTAGAGGTTTTGGGGTGCTTGTTTCCCTGCTCAGGAGCCAGCCTGCCAGATAAAAATGATGGACTAATAGTAAACACTTAGCCTTGTAGTAATAATAATAAACAAAAAACAAAACAAAACAAAAATCTTGAAGTGGATTCCTGTCATGTAAAGAAAATTCTGCTTCTAGGTAAGACTCAATTCAGTAGGTCAGAACTTCACAAAACATACTCCAAGGTGCAAATTCATGCCTCTGCTAGGTACTTGAATCTGGCTTTTACTGGGCTTGACTTATTAGAAGGCAGCTTTTGTCATGCCTTCTTGCCACCATGTAGGTGTTAACTGTGCCTCTGCCTTGTCTCAAGGCAGAAGGAAGGTGGCAATATTGCAATAGGTTCTGTGTCAGAAACAGAGCAATTAAACACTGAACTCTCTGCTGTGGCTATTGTAGGTTCCCCGACACCTGAGAACAGCCCAGTGTGTGACTCTCCAAGTGGAAAACCACAGCTAAACTGTTGAGGAAAATGCTGCTGTCTACTGTTCATGTGAAGAGAGGAGTGTAAACAGAAAATATTGTTGGTTGGGTTGGTTGCTTTTTTCCACTATTTGCTTTCAGATGTCTATGTAACACCCACACAGGCACTGCTGCTGGTGGCTCACATACTTCTAATAGCATCAACTTGTAATATGGTTGCTGCCAACTATACCAAGCAGTTGCAAGATTAAATCAGCCTTAGACACAAAGCCTGTCAGCTGTGCCACATATGATGAGCAGCATCACAGTGGTGGGAGAGGGGTGGCCAAGAGCCTTAGAAAACCTCCTGGATTTTAATTTGACACACCTATCTCTTCATTTCTCTCCCCTAAGACAAGAGCTTGTGCTTCAGGGATCTCCTAGAATACCTGCCTGTTGTCAGCCCTAGCAAGTATTGTTTCTTTTGTGTATAAGAGGCAGAAGACCTGAGAGTGTTTTAAAACCAAATAATTTTACAGTCAGTAATTCATTCACAAAAAAGCCAGGACTTCTCTATTCGGGGAAAGCACCTGCCTGCTAGGCTACAGAATGTTGTTTCTCAGACTTTCCTAATAAATCCTATAAGAGGACAAGCAGAGTATGGCTGTCCCAGGATTTCCCTGAGATGAATGCCTTGGATATGTTGTAGGATGAGGAGCTGTAGCTACCATATCACAGACTTTGTCTCTCTGTGTTCCTGACACATTGCAGCTCTTCGATGATGAGCATTTAGTGGAATTTTAGCAAAGACTTCTGCTAGCTCTGTCTTCTCTCTGACAAATTACTGTGGCCTAAGAAACTTTTGCAGAGTTTAGGAAAATGAGTCCTCTTGAGACTGAGTGTCTCCTTGCAGGAAACTTCATCCTATTAGGAGATTGCTCTGGAAAACCCAGAAAGCTGTAGTGCTAGGTATAAGACTGCTTTTTGAAAGCAGACAGAGGAAAAAGATAAAGAAGACTGGGTGAGGCTTTGCCAAGCAATGAAGGTCTGGCATTTGCTGATGTTTGGGTCAGTTGGTCTAATTGGCCAAAGGGAGTATATTTCTAAACCAGCTACAGTCCATAATGTAAATCAATATTTTAACATCACAGTTAAAGGACCTCTATTGCATTAAATCTGCAACAAATTGTTATACACCTTTGGGGATTCCCAAAGTGTCCAGAATGGATTTTCTGTTCTTCAGATAAACATCAAGCCAAATCTGTGACTGTTTTGTTGCTCTTTTAAGAGAGCTAACCCACAATAGATTGATGAATCCCATTAAAAACAAAACCAAACAAAGCAAAACAAAACAAAACACAAAACAAAACAAACAAACAAACAAAACCCAAAAAAAGCCACACCAGATTTTTGTATGATATACAAGCTTCAGTATCCTAGCTGATTTCATGGCTAGGCTAATTCAGGTTGTAGAGCAGTGATGCAGTCTCAAACTGAGACATGGGTCATGTGAAGCTATCAAAGTCTTTCAGTCTGACAGAGATTAAAACCCACTCACACTGATTTTTGTTGCAATATGAATATCTAAAGATATTTTTGCATCCCAGAGTATTACCAGAAAGTGAAAACCTCTGAATGATAAATGAATATATTTCCTCAGTCAAGGAGGCAGAGACAGTCTTCAGAAGCATGTTCTCTGGGCTTTATACTTTTCCTCTGGTTTATATGCACAGGGATCTGACACTGTGTGATGAAGCTGAGTTTACTTTCATTTACTTGCTGAACATGAGAAAAGCTTGTATTTTTAAGACTGAAAAAGCTATGTGAGATGAACTTCCAATATAAAATGGGAATTTTACCCAAATAAAAGGCAGTTTTACCCAAGACTTGAAAGTTCAGATGCAAAAAAGCTTTGGAATCATCAATGCCATTTAAAGAAGCAAGCACTACAGAGACGTACTTGATCTAAACTAATGATTGTAAGTTTTTACCAGGTGTTGCTCAGAAAATTTACATAAAACCCATCAGTAAATTCTGCACAAAATTCCTTGTTCAAGTGGTAAACATAAACAAATTTTTCAAAATTAAAAGGAAAAGGGCATTCTTCAATATTTTGTCCTATAACAGAGTAGCACTGGCGACACAAGCATCTACAGGCTGGAAAATGCATTGAGTGGGAGCATTATTTTGAGATGTGTGAAATATTCTGTATAATTGGTTTAATACTCATCACTGTCTTTTTGGCTAATGCGAGATTATGACTCCCAATATCTCATTAAATTTAACCTTACTAGAGAATTTAGCTTTAAACACAATTTGGCAGATTCCCCATTTTCTTACCATCTTACTCTCCTTTTTTCCAAAGACATTCATTATCTACTCAAAGGCCTCTAACTCCTTCTGTAGGACTGGCATACTTGTAGCTGGCACCTCTGCTAAGCAGATGAAAGCATTTCTATCGTTCTTCCTTAATACTTGAAGAAAGTTAATTCCACTTCTGGTTGTTTTTAGTTTTTTCCCCTTTGTGTTACTCTTTTACTCTAGATAGTGAGGATGCAGTTCTTTGCATCTCCTGATCTGGTCAATTTGGAGACAGCTGAAGCTGTGGACACAATGCTTTGATGCAGATCTTCAGTGGCTGAAAATACACTGCCTTTCTCTCAGTCAATAAATACATAATGATTTTAGCTGTTAACAAGACAAGCTTTGCTCTGGTCTCCTGCAGAGAAGTATTCCTGGGGCTCCTTAATGGGTAGATGTGGATGATATTCTTCATTCTGTATACTTATGTTCTACTGTTTCCTTCCAAGAAGAATTGACCCCACATCCTTATCACCTGGTGTACTTCAGTCCAGTATTCTTCTCTCCCATCACTTCCAGCATCTCTCTATTTTCTGTCCCGTGTTCTAGAATCTTGACATGAGGCAAAATAAGTGACTGGTCCAAATGACTGCTTTGTGGCTTCCATCTTTGTGAAGACTAACCATGGGCTGAGGCTTACATTTCAGCAGATGCAGGTGCAGCTGGAGGTGGTATTCCCTTCCCGCACTGGCCATTGCATGGCCCGTGCCACCCCATGTCCTGAGTGGCTGTAAGTGGTCACAGCTGCTTTTGCAAGGATTTTTGTCTTCTTATAGCTGATAAAAAAAATCTCTGGCTGTTAATGAGAAACTTAGGTTTTCTCTTTACTCCTTTCATCATTTAGCTTTATGAGGCTATTCTTTGTTGGACTCAGGGGGTTCTGAATCTTATCATTCCATAAAAGAGCAGTAACTGTTTTTACAGCATGTATAAGTTAGCACTTCAATGTGACACTGAAGTCTGTAGTATCTATAAATTATGTTTCCCATGAGCATCACTGTTGCTGCAAGGCTGAAAAGGGAGATGTATAGCAACATTAATTCCTTGATAAGGCCCCACTTATGGGCTGTGAAATATTCACATAGTGAAGGTTGGTATTTGATTTATACCATACGACATCACAGTTCATATTGCTCCAGAAGAAGTAAGGATAATGATTTTCTCTTCTAATTTTAGAAAGTTGGAACAAAAATCCCTATGTCCATAAATATTCCAAGGCCAGCCCTTCCCTCAAATTTGATCTACGTAGCAGAAAAACAGCCCCAGAGGATCTGGGGCTAACTTAAAGGTGGTGATCTGACGCCAGTTCACAGTTCATATTTAGCAGTCCTAGGAAATTTTGGAAGAGATTCCTAGAAATATGGAATTGCTACAGTTCAAATTACTTAAGTAGATTAAGTCCTTAGCAGATGTCAAGGATGATCACCTGCTGTAAGGAGGCTGTAAACAACAACACTGTCGTTTTTGTCTGGTCTCTGACTGCGCAGCTGTTTTTTAAAAAGTAAATGCTGCAAAAGTCTGGGATCCAGTTTTCATGGGTTCAGGACTGATCGCTTAATTTATAAAAGAAAGTAAATAGAACAAAAGAATTAGTACCCCTCTTAAGGCAAGGGGGAACCCCCAAATATTCCTATCCATCCATGGAAACACTCTGTTTTATGACCTTTTGCTTTCTCAGCTATTTACCCATCCCAGCATCTCCTCCAATTCAAAGTGATACACAAGGAATAGGACGAGGGAATAATATACTGCACTCTCTTACACCAAATGTCTCATCAAATTATTTCTGCCATCTGACCTGTGTATTAGGGAGATAACAGCCCCCTGCTCTGCCTATTTCTCAGGTCTACTACTATGTACATAGGAAACAGTGCCTTTTGACTAGTCCCCTGTCCACTTAATCTTTTCATTGCTCACTATTAAGCTGAAATTAAAAATCTAATTATTTTCATCTTGTTCTGTGGTTCCCCCCCACCCCCCCTCCCGCCCAGGCTTTAGATACTTGTTTGCTGCAACTTTTTCAGGTTTTTGCCCTTGTTTTGACAAATTTTCCGAGACTAGAAATTCCCATTTCCATGCAGGATCTATAGTTTCTATGGACTAGCTTTAACAAAAATATCCCTGTTAAAAAAGATGTTGAAGATTTTATTCAGTGATTAAAGAATCGGATGCAGTTTCCCAGGTTTTCAGTACAGTAGTCTTTCTTAAATGTAAGAAATTAACCTTGGTTCAATTTGGTGTTATGCAATTGGTGTTAATTTAATTTACTCCAGAACTGCTTTGTTTCTGTCTTGCTCACATTTTTACTTCCACTTCTCCTGTTGCAAAAACCTGGTCCAAAAGCACCACAGTTATGCTTATCTAACTTACTTCTGTCTTACATGTCTTTTAATTCATGAATATTTGTGAAATATCTCCAAAACTCTCTGGATATCAGACTTGATAGAAGCATCACATATTGAAAGATTGACTTTTTAATGAAGTTACTCAAGTGACTGTTGAAATAAGGATGGGATTATGGAAGCAGAAACCAAATGAAATAATTTTTAAATAAAACCTATGCTTCTCATGTTTCACGGAAACGCTATGAAAATCCTGATAATGAATGCCTCTTTGCAAAAAAACCCCGTATGTGAACACAACAGTAATTAGGACATCTGAGAAAGTGCAGAAAAGTGATTAAAAATCCAAGGTCAACACAAAGGAAAACAAATGCAAAGTTTAACCCGGGACTTCAGTGATGAGTAGGAGTGCATCCATCTTAGTACTAAGTGCTGCTACTGTTTCCTTTGTGGCCTTTTCTTCTTGTTGTCATGACTGCATTAGCTGCGTTTTTATTGAAGTGTTTATATTCCAAATACAAACACTGCAGTTCTCATTTAGCATTCATTTCTGTGAGTCAGGACCAAAGCTTTATGCCTCTTTATAACCCTTCTGTGAGTTCTGACTCAAGCCCAATGTGCTTAATACATCTACATCTCTTCCTGATGTATACCTTTATGAGCAACGATAGTTATCTTATGCTCACTAAGAGTTTCCCTGAAAGCATAACTTCCTCTGTGAGTTGGAAATTACTAAGAGCAGAATGACTTTGCATCTGAGAAATTAAAATATATCCTTAATGCATCTGAGCAGGATCCTGGATAGGTAAAATGTGCTGTATGTGATGGATGGATTTTTAATCTACCTTCTCTGTCTATTTTGTGGGCACCTTATCCAGCAGGGATGCCGCTGAGCAAACTGGCTTTCATCCACCAAACCACTTAAGCTCATGCTCATCTTGGGACACTTGAATCTTTCCACTGAGATTTCTGAATAACAAAGGATCATTGCTCTTTGGAACCACCAGTCCTGAAACCCTCAAGAGAAGAACACAGGACCAGTTCTGGAAAAACAATCAAAAGTAATATTCCATCTTGTTACTTCAATATTCAGTACTGAAGAACTTCTCTCACTAGCTCCTGCTGGAGCCAGCAAGATTTTAGGGAGCTGTTCCAGGGCAGCCCAGCACCCCAAAGAGTTAGGAATGGGGAGGAATTAAATGTTTATTACTGAGTGGAAGCTGTTGCTGTCAGTGTAAATGGCCCCAAATACACCTTACCCTCAAAATCACGGTTTCCAGAGAGGACAATCACTGCTCCTTGGGTCAGCTGCACTGGGCTCTGCCTCAGAGAAAAAGCCCCATTAACAAGCATCACTATCTGTAGTGTACCTCATTCCAAAACACTGATTCAAGCAAAACTGCCATAAGTCTGAGGGAAGCCTTCTCCACATGGAGAGTCAAGCTCAGGAGCAAGCTCTTGGTAAGTGTAGCAAGGACTTTGCCGTAAGGAGGGAAAGGACACTGTCATACTCCTCATGTTTCTGCTCAGTCCCATTTCCTCCATGCTTGGTTAACGAATGTGCATTTTGTTATGCTGAATTAATGATGTCCTGGCTTTGCCTGAGCAGCATCAAAAAGCTGCCATCTCCAATGATCCTGTAACCACTCATGGCTCTATTTGTTCCTAGAGCACTTGTGCTGACAAGGACCATTTATCAAAATTATTTTGGGAAGCAGCTGCACCTAAGCATTTCTATGTAAGCAACAGTCTCCAGAGATTGGGCAGCAAATGAGGTGGAAGGAAGGGTGGAAACCCAGGAAGATGATCAGAGCCCGCCTTGACTTGCAATGATTTAGTCTTCAAGTGCTTGGCCATATTCTGGAAGGCTGTAGAACAAAAGCAATTCTGTTTTTACCTGGAGCTCTGAAAAACGGAAGAAATAAAGGTGTGTCTTGGAAAAGAGCTTTTAAAATATTGAGGAAAACTGCTTTAAGCGAAAAGTTTGTACCTCTAGGGACTCTATCTGCAGGTGGGTCATAGTATTCTGTAACATTACAGCAAGTCAGACAATGAGAATTTGTCATATTAACTACCAAATAGACAGTAACACTGTCTTATGAACAGGAATTTTACTCAGCTGAAAACTACTGTTTTAAACAGGGTGTTTTTACTTTTACTGATCTGTGAGGAAAATGTATTTTATGTCAATATAATCTAAAACTTATTGATGCTAATCATCAGAAAGATTACTTCTGTCCAGGTCCTCCTGAGATTATTACTCACAGTTTTTGTTCCATTATGATCTCAATCAATTTTATTGATGTTTCTCCTTGATCTATGGGATCATTTTCTACTCCAGTCTGACCAGATCTTACTACTGGTAACCTTTTTGTGATTTTGAAACTCAGTATTCCGTTGTCTTTTCCATTAAATTAATCTTACTAACTATGACAGCAAAAAAGTGGGATCTCAGTTGATGAGCTTAGTTTTAGTCACAACACAGAAGTAGGATGAATCATATCCACTAATGCTTCTCTGATAATCTCTGAAAAATAATCAGTGCTGTTTTTCTTTTTTTAAGGGGTGTAAGATAGGTGGGAAGACCCCCAGCCTGTGCTGGCCTGTGTGATGGGGTCAAGAACAAGGACGGGAGAGGTCCTGACATCTCTTTTTCTATGGTGCTGGGAATGGATTTGTTCTCAGGGTTGCAGCTTGACAGGAAGAGACAGGGAAAATCTGCTATCCTGACAAAACTTCAGGAAAAAAATAACATCCTTTTTTTTTGTCACAGTGCCAAGATGGCCCCTGTGCTCTGGGACTATCAAGCCAAGCTGGACATCTGGTGTGGGGATTCATCTGATGGAATGAGGATGACTACATCAGAGTTAGTCACCCCAGGCTTGCTGCAGAGTCCACAGGGAGAAATGGGTACTTCCAAGGGCATGATTTGCCTTGTTCTAAAGAAGATATCCAAACCCATATTACATGAATTATGCTCCAGATATTCCCAGGTTTCTCTGCTGAACCAGTTAGCTCATTCTGTTTTTCTGACACTGAAAAGAAATGTAACATCTATTATAAATCTCTACTGTAACTATTCAAACTTACTTCTTGCCTTCCCCTATGGTCATAAAAGAGCAGTAGGTCACCAGATTCTCAAAAACAAAGCTTTATGTACCAGAAACTGTTATCATGTCCCTATGTCTTCTATATTAAATAAATGTTTTTTTCTCCTCAACATTTCCTTGCTGAACATCTTTCTTCCTTTCTTATCACTTCCACTGTTTTGACTGGACTTTCTCCAGCTTGCCTTCAACATTTAATATGTTCTATAATGATTCAATAGCTCAAGCTAAATAATATCTCCTGTTGTTCACACCATAGCCTCTAATTCAGTTATCTCCTTTTATTCTCATACTATAAACATTGCATCTTTATCTATATTGAGTCCCACAATAGATTTGAGATATACCTATCTCTGGTCTTTCCTCCTGAATCCATGTTTGGTACAAACTTTGAACATGAAGACATACAGAAAAACTCAGTTATTCCTTCCAGTGCTTGGCAGAGTTGCCGTGCTGACACTGCCAGCCCAGCAAAGAGGAGGAAAAATAAGATTAGCAGCAGTGACTTTGACTCCAAATGCCTTCCAGGGAGCTGGCTGCGTTTAGGTTTGAATTTACATCTCAGCAGTAGACAGATTTACATCTCAACCATTAGATCTCTGTGAGAAACTTCTACTCCCTGTGCATCTGTGATTTTTCTAGTTCTTAGTTAATGAATACACATAGATGTAATAGTAGTGAAAATGAAGACACAGGGATAGGAGAATGGGAAGCAGGAAGCAGTTTCACACAGTTTCTGTGAATGAAAAATGTATGTGGGTGTTCATAGTACTCAGATGGAGCAGAAAACTATGGAGCTCAATAAAAATAGATGCTGTTGGATTATCCCTCCTAAAAAAAACCCTCCTGAGAACAAATGCTAGCTAGAAAACCCCTGAAAAAAAATCCAGCCATAGATTTTTTCAAAACTTATTTTTTAATGTTATTTTGGTCTTCTGCTCTGCATAGCCATGCTATTGATTTAAATAGACCAAGGCTCTGAATGTGCTTTAGATATGCAGACAGACAGAAGGGTGACCCATGTGCTGCACATTACTTTCCCACCTTTCTGTGTGTGGCTACAAAGAGGAGAAAAGCATTTAATAATTTCTGTAAAATTTTCCCGAATTATGAGTAGTTCTTCACTTTATTTTAAAATGAGGCCCTATTTTTTTAATTGAGCATGTGTAATTTTTTTTTTTTTTTTGTGGTCTAATTTTAGTGTTTTTTCTTAAGTGCTGTTCACCAGTCTAAATCCAGTCTTGTTTTTAGCTGTCACTGTTCAGAATAAGTACACTCTGTGGACTGGTGCATCATATGGCATCAAAATTCAATGCAAGAAAATAAGTTAGCTTTTAATTTTTGTGTCTGTGGCCCTTAAAGAATACGTGTGCAGTGAGAAACATTAACCAGCAAGAACTTGTATGGGCAAGGCTGAAACATCAAAAGCGGCAGTCAGATGGTGCCCAGACCTTTCTGGGCTTGTCTCAGCTCCCGCTATTTAATGTAAATGAGGTAATTTCACATATGCAGATAGTGGTGGGATCCTACCTCACATCTTAGTCTTCCTTCAGGGAGTCAAAAGCAGCCAAATATTTTGAGGAACCCAGTTCCCTGAAGGCAACCATTAAGTGTCATGGTGCAGCACTTACCAAGTAGTCACTCACATGTACAGGCCTGGGCTAAGTAATCGTTTCTGTCTTTGTAAGGAATAGAGCACAGCCAGCAAAAAGGAATGAGGTGAAGTGTGATACTCAAGAAACAAGCTCTCTCCTCCTCCCTGGGGAAAGAGAAAGGACATCTAGAAAGAGAAGATTCCAAACCAAAAAAATAAGTGAAATTGAAAAAAGTTAAACTGAAATGCCTGCAGCAACAAAGCCCTATTCCCTTTTCCACTCCCCAGCAACAGCAGCAAATAAACAAATTCAGCTGGAAGCAGAGACACACAGAACAGATGCTTTGCTCTAGATTTCTCCTTGCAAATGTGGTACTCAAAGGATAGTGCCCAGTCTTTAAATCTATGTTCTCACTGATCCTTTTTACATCACTTTTTCCATTCAATCTGTTTCTTATTCATTACTCTTAAGACCCAAGCCATGTCTTTTCTTCCCAAGTAAATGATTCATATTATCTTTTCTTTCCTAACTCCTTGCTTTACTTCTTCTTGGTGTTGACAAAATGTACTGTGATGTCTTCACACAGCTGACACATAATAGGGAGTCAGGTTTCCCTATGATGCCCAAGCAGACATTTTCAGGGTGTCAGATGGAACCAATATAGTTAAAGAATAACAGAAAAGTTTGAGGATTATTTATATTTTTATGGCCTTTAGCCATGTCTCCATATGTTTCAACATCTGTTGTTTAGCAGACATTAAATGCTGCTTGAGCAGTGAGATAAATTCATGAGTTATATTTGTACTTTAACCAAAGGGCAATGTGCTTTTATATGTGTTTTAGAATTCATGGGTGCACTTAGTCAATAACAGATCATGTTGGACCATCTGCTATTTAAAAGCTCTACAACTTCTTACAGTGAGGTTTTTATCAGTCTTATCATGTCATTTAGAAAAAAAAATCATCTGCCTAAAGAGACAGCTTCTTCAATAAAGATTCCTGAAGCTTTCCTTAAGTGCTGCTTTAAACACAGGGACATATGGTTGCCATCATAATGGCAATCAATGATTGCTGACTAGTAGGACAGTGGTGAGATGAGCTACTAAAATTTGCTAAAAGAGCCCAGCTTCCTAAGGCTTTTTTTCCACCTGGTAAACGTGAAACTATTCAATCATTTCCATGCCATTGAATTTGTATCTGTAACACAAACGTGTCTCAGAAATAAATTACAAGATCTCAGATTCAGGCACCTATTGTGAAGTACACTATGTAAGCATAATTTCAGAACAAAAATTTACAAGGATTTATAGATACACAACATCATGATGATAAATGACCAAATGAGCACTGAATTGAACCAACCTTAGTAACAGCTGCTGTTGATAGCTGGTAGTCATCCTTAAACAGTACAACTTACTATGATGACTGTCACCAAATCTTCAGAAAAACATTCATCTCCGTGAGGTTTGTAAAATTAACAGAATTGATTCTCACACAATTTTAACATCCCTTTTTAAAAGTATGTCTTTGCAATTTTTAAAATGTCTGTGATTCTCTCTGATTTCTCTTTAGAACTGGAAATATTACTTCTGTGAAAAAGATGAAATAAACTTCTTTTTCATCTCAAAGAAACATCACTTCTCTAAGAGAAACTCCAGAAAAGATAGGGAAAGGATTTTTTTTTCCTTTTTCTTTTTTCAGAGTATCATTTTCCACATTGTATGCATACTTCCACATCTCTTAGAGAGTGCACTGAAGGTATGCTTCAATTACAGGAGTAGTGTCTAAAAAGAACACTTGCCACTTTTTCCTCTTGAAGTTCTTATGCTTTTGAAACCTAGTGCTTTTTGAAACTTACCTTAGAAAAAGGTAGCTCATGTTCTCTGTTTGCTCTCTATGCATCTGTGCAAGAAGCAGGAATAAAGCCAATGGTTAGACCTGATTACTTACATGCATATAGATCCACAATCTGTGTAGCTTGTGCTGCTCTGGGGATTAAGTTGGGATTCTTTCTGTACTTGTCTGTGCATAACCTCTAATCTCAGTCTAACTTTAAAAGACATCTGATTTCATCAACCAAAATAAAATGTTCTTTCCAGAAGCCTAGTTGACTGCATTTTTTTCTTTACTTTTATATAATATACAATAAAACATATATACTTGAAATTTCAAACACGGTTTTTAATATAACTTTGGAAAATTAACATCTTTTGTTTGCAGCATCCACCCCCTACTCTTTTTTTTTTTTTTTTTTTGGTCTGAGAAAGAAGAGATTTACAGATTTTCAAACTGGGACAGAACCTGGAAACTGTGTGTGAGGTATTTGGTAAAAATAGTTCCTGTAATTTCCCAAGATGGAGAGAAAACTCCAGGAAATCAAACAGGCAAGCATAAGCAGAAATGCAGTGCAGCCTGCAAAGAGAGAGATTTTGGGATGAAAAACTGGCACAATGAATTCTGAAGCACTGTGAACTTATTGTCACAATTGCTGTAGATTCATTAGAAAGCCGATGGTGTGTATGTGTGAGAAGAACTGGAAGACCATGGCTACTGAATCCCCTGAGGTGGGGATGGCCTATCCAGAGCACTTGAGCAAGAGTCTAGTTTTCCTTACAGTAGAGTTGATTTCCCTTCTTCTTGTAGGGGCTTCTGATGATGGGAGATGTTTGGTGCATTGTTTCCCCATCCAATGGAGCTGGCAGCTTTACAAGGGTCACTGTTAACTAAAATGGTTTACACTGACTGGTGCCTACAGGAGAGCAGCCAGACTTCCTTCACGGAGCCAGGGTGACCAGAGACAGCCAAGGCAGCCAGAATATCTCTGCATTACAAGGCACGATTCACAAATACTGAGGTCCAGCATCAGGAGAAGTTTTTACCCCACAGCTCATCAGTCAGAGAAGTGACTCCAGAGCCTTCTGGCATATTTATGGGTGTAGGGAGGACTTTTATCATTCTAAATAACTGCCTATGCCTCATGTTCACAGCACACCTTGAGGTTTTGTCGAAAAGCATACTTGTATCAAAAGTCCCACACATGGCCCATTAATTAGAATGTCTAGAAAGATTTTCACATTTTTCTGAAATTTAAGGAAATTCAATAAATAATAATTTGCAATACAATTTTGTGTTTTCAAAAACGGTGAAGGTGAATGAATGGGCAACTACGAAGTAGTTTTTGAACTTGACAAAGTTGGGATGGCAATCTGCCCTATCATAGGACTTACCTCCCTATTTTTTCCAGTCAATTTTTTTCTAAATAAGTCACATTGCTATGCCTCAAACGTTTTGATGCAAGATGGCATCCCTCCTAGCCAAGCAGTCTTTTAATGCAAGGCCAGCTGTTGCTTCTGGGGCTTTTTGTGTTTGTGGCATTTTTGCTACCTTCATTGAGGACAGAATCAGACCCTTTAGGGCATCTTTGCAAGATTTAAAGCTGAAGCTAATGAAATACTGTCTGATGCAAAGCAGAGTTTGAAAGACACTGTAAACTGTCAGAAGGATATTTGACGTCCAATCATTAGTAGATTGCATTTTGAGCAGTAGATTCTGTAATGCTAGCTGTTAAGAAGATATACAAGAGTCAAACATACAAATGTAGTATAAAATTCAAGAACTGTTGCTAGTTATTTATTGGATTACCTACATAAATATACATTTGTGCTACTTTATATAAACCTAAATATAAATTTTGACTGATCATAAAAGTTAAAAAAATTAACCTTATTCTTGAAAGATTTTTACAATCACTGGAGACATATTTTTAAGTGTTTACA
Organism: Motacilla alba alba; assembly: GCF_015832195.1. Taxonomy (NCBI): domain Eukaryota; kingdom Metazoa; phylum Chordata; class Aves; order Passeriformes; family Motacillidae; genus Motacilla; species Motacilla alba. The sequence goes on from NC_052046.1 coordinate 47,271,026, forward strand.
ACAAAGCTAGCCTAGTTATTAATTGGAAGTATTGAAATCTGACAACTGTCCTTGATCTTCTGTAATATGTGTGTAGACTGTGCACCTTCTTCAAAACATTTGAATAGACAACTTCTGGGTCTCAGATAATCAGCATAAGAACAAGACTCTGAAAAAGGACAACCATGGGCTTGGGTTCCTGTCTTGTATTTCATGAAATGGTGGTTATTTTGTTTTAAACAAGCTCATTATAAGATATAATTGTATTTTAGGTGAGATATAATTATCTAACATTTAGAGATAAAGAGTCTCAGTGTTCAACCTTCCAATAAAAAGATTTACTTTTTTTCAGTCATCAGTTGTCAGCTCTCAAAAGGACTGAAATCACTTTGTCTAAATATTTTGGAAATTATTAATGTCCTACAATTTAAGATTCAGTTTTACTTTTACAGCTCTGATCATTCAGTATCTCACCATTGTGACTCTGTTAATCAAAAATCAACATTTAACTAATTTTTGTACTTTGCTTTACTAATTCCTTTGGAGGAATGAGCTTAAAGTGAAATGAGAATTCTGTTTTCTGCTGAATTATCTTTACAGGTGCCAGAACATGAAGGCATTCTGAAGTGCTTTAGATAATGAAACGAAGGAAGGGGCTTGGCAGGGAAGGGCTATGTGAAAAAGTTTTCAGTGTAAAGGTCCAGGAAAAGGAATGAGCACTAAGAACTTGATATGGTGGCTTAAGGAAGACTTAGAGAAAGCATCTGGAAGTCTGGAGAATATCAGAGGACAGTTTGGTTAAGGACCAGGAAGAGTTGGGGCAAGGAGCAGCCAACTCACAGATGTTTCAGATATATTTCAGCTAAGTCGAGGTGTTCAGATATATTTCAGCTAAGTCGAGGTGAAGAAAGACTCCACACTTTGACAACAGCCTCTACAATGATGCTGCTTGGTAAGAGTGTCTCGGAAGAATAGTTCTTGCTGCTATTGCAGGGGTATTTCAGCACATAACTACACATCCTAGTGCAAACCACTAGGACCTACCTGATACTGGTTGGTATTGTGCATGTAGGTTATGAAGGCTGCTTACTTCTCATTACTTTGCTTTTCCAGAGACTGTGTGCATCCAAAGCCATTAAGACCCAATAAAGGCCTTAATTTTCTATGGGAAATGCATCACCACTGAAACAAAGATCAACATAACAAACGCACGGTGTTTGAAGTCCTGCAGATCCATTGAGGCAATATTTAATTTTTAGTCAGATGTCACTGTGAGTCCAAGATATATATATATATATAGTGTGTGTGTGTGTGAGAAATAACAATTTTCCCAGAAGGCAACACAATGAAGAGCTCACCATTATGATTAGAGAATTGCCTAAGAGGCAGAGGACTTTTTGTCCTCTAATAACCACACAGCTTATTTCTGTGTTGGTGGGAACTGGGACATACAGTTTCTTGTACAGCTTGAGCTGAAAACAAATTTGTCAAGATTTAGGTGTCAGCTGATATGTGTGACTTGTCATTCAGGAGTGCATTCTTTACTAACACCTTATGAAAGACTGGAAGAAATGACAATATTTAGAACATTGATATTAAAGTATGTAGAACTTTCAGAGGGAAATGAAGGAAACTAAACAAATACACTTCACTGTCACCATAATTAAGTGAGAAAGAATACTTTCCTGTTTTGAATAACTTCTTCCCATGAATGCAGGACATGCTGAGAATTGAAGCACAAACTCTTTGGTAACAGAATTTAGCAAATGCTAGAACCTGCTTTTAATTGTTTCCCTGGTAAGCAATGGCATTTATGCAGCTTTGATTGATTTGTGTTTACCAATCATCTCAGGGTATTTAAATGAAAAATATGAATCACCTGATTTTCTGACTCAGCTTGCAAATTTTTACAATTTACAGCAGTTTACATATGCTTTCCAGATGTTGCATTTCTATCAGCGAAAACAAGGCCAGAGTTTGCGACAGTGAAAAGACTTATCTTGATTTCCGCAGGCTTTGAATGATTCTCTTTGAGACCATGGATCTATGTTAGGAGCAGACAGGGACCCATCAGCCACAGAAATGTATCATTTATCACTGAAAACCTCACACCAAGGAACTTTATGATTCTCTTAGTCAAGCTAAGACAGTAGGGTTTTATTATTTTGTATTCTCCATGTCAGATCAATTTTTAAAATTCAGTAAGATAATTCAGTTTGGTGTTTCTCAGCTAATGAGACTGGCATGTATGACCTGGGACTTACAACACCCCTCCATATTGATAGGTCTGCCCCCACTCCATTGAGAAGAATTTTTACATAGATAAAAACAAATCCTGAGAGTTTTCAACTACCAGCCATTGTGTTGAAAATATCTACTTCTGCCAAATACCATAAGAGTACCAGTAAACAAAACTTGCATTATTTTGGGGGGGAAAGCATAAAAGAAATGAGGCAAGAAGATTTGTGGGGTTTTTGTAGAATTTATAATTCGATCTGTCCAGTGTGATGGGAGAACTTTCAACACATTTTTTTCTCATTTTTTAACTCAAAGCACACATCTCCTTCTGGCTCTTCTCAGTTCTGCTGTAAATTAAATATAAGGGATCCCTGCTTCTATGTTCTAGACTGTCCTTCTATATTTTCCCCATTAACACCCATGTTTTTCACTTTCTTTCTTTCTTTGAATTGGTTGGTCCACTTTTATAATTAACTAGTGAGTATCAATCACAAGTGATTCCCAAGTACTCTCTTTTTCCTTAATTCATAGCCCTTGATATCATTCCTGCATTTGGTGTCTCTGTCTTACATGATGCACAAATATCAGATTTTATTTTGCATGGCTTGGATGAAACTGATATTTTCCTGAGGTTTTGCTTCCGCCCATCGATTCTGAGATTTGATATTAAGATAATATTCATAAGATTTTATGTTAGGATAATATTGGTACTGCTGGACATGTGGGTCACTTTATCTCCTGTTACTGTCCATATTTATTTTAAAACGTCTGATCTTGCCTTTTAGACAATACACCTGTAAGTCTCAACCAGAGCTCTATCATTCCATATTCTTTCATCTCTTACTTCTAATTTGTTTCCTCTGTAAGTGCAGCAACAAAATTATCTTTGCAGCAAATATTATGTGTATTTTTTCTGCCTATGCCTTCATTTATATCAGATCCTAGAATGTAGAGAGAGGCTGCTCCAAGAGGCAAAGAGAAATTAGGTGTTGAAATCCTGTATTTTGCCCTTCTTAAAATAGGAAAAGGGAGAAAGAGCAGGGAAAATAACAGTGTGAACAGCTCACAAAACATCCCCTAGAACTCATCAATGATGGCTCACAGGGCAAATCACTGGTTTTGACTGTATTCTTGGGGAAACAGAGCCACAGTTTCACTTCCTACTTGTTTCCTTCTTTGCAAGTTGCTCATATACTCAGGTGGTCTTACATCCACTTGTGCCCACTGGTCTTGTGCTACCACTGGTGTGTATGGCATGACCCACAAAGCTCATTTGTGGAAGTTTAAAAATAATCCATGAAAGGAACAGTTCAAAGAAGAGACAGAAGGACTTAATTAAAATTGTGACTGACTAATCAGACTGTATTTGAACAGACCCATATTCTTCACAGAGACTGGCAGTTTTCTGGATTTACAGCCTTTCAGAGGAATGTTCCATGACACAGTGTTGGAAGATTTTGTGGTTTATTGCTTGCACCTCCCTGTCCCCAGAGAGAGCAGAAGAGATTCACAAGCATAATGGTAATGGAGGAGGGCATGTGTCATTACACAGTCAGCAGTCCTGTCTAGAAACTAACCAGAGACAGGCAATAGAAAACAGTCAGGCTGTGTGAAGAGAATACTGTGCTGATCACATATTACATTACTCTGAAATTGAAAAATTACTTCTTCTGAAAGTATAACTTGTGAAAGTTTTGATTGCCACACACAATACCTGAATGGGAATGCATCTGTTTGAAGGCTGCTGGAGAATACAGAATATACAGTTAATTGTTTCATGGATTTCAACACACTAACATTAGTAAACTAAATTAATTTCTCCAAGAGGTGAGTGTGGCCTTCAAGAGAACCTCTAGACATTATCCTAATTCCTTTACCAACGCACTTACTGCTAATGTGAAAGCTGCCTTGTAGATAAACAAAACAGCTTAACTCCAAAGTGTAACTTTTGAGAGAAGAACTTTGAAAAACTTCTGGCATTTTGACTTTAATAAAACTTCTCTGGATTTAAACATGTGAAACCCATATTGAATCTGATCTTGTAATTAAGAAACAAGTAAAATTAATGCTATTTACGCCATTATTGTTTATACTTTTATTTTCTTTTTATATTAAATCTTGCCTGAATTCCACTTTCAAAGCTATCTGATTTGAATTTGTCTCTTATTATACTTGAATTATAACAGCAAGCAAGCTAGAAGACAATAGTCTGATTTATTTTTAATGAGATTCATCAAACTGATTTAAGTAGAACATACACAATTATAGGTGTACACACAGGAAAGGAATGAAGTAACATAGGTAGACTGCATGCATACCACAGAACATTCAGCACAAGTTAGCTGAGTTTAAGAACACATGTGAGAACAGTGTTAAAAGCACTAAAAAGTACTTATGAGGTACTGTATCTCCATAAATAGGTAGTGAGCAGCCTCTATCATCTGGAAACTGAAGGATATGCTGCCTCTCTATAACAGATTCAATATTTAAGGTACAATGAGTAGGTTCTAGTGGGGTCAACCAAGTGATGTCTTTTGGTCAACTGCCACTGTGAACCTTGAAAATGTGTGTTGCAGCATTAGGGTCTCTACAGTGAATCACAGGTGAAGGACACTGCCATGAACAAGCTTCAGAGCACAGACACTTGTTATACTCTTTGATGGGTTTATATGAAGCTTACTTCTTGTTAGAGGCTTTGAGAAATCCAATAAATCTGTACTAAGTTTCAGGAACAACTGATTTATTTTGAAGTTTTATAACTGATGTTACTGAAGGTAAGATAAAATATTTACAAAGGCTGTGATTTTTCATCAGAAGGGAAGTTATTAACAATTGAAGCATCCATAGCATGTCTATAAATACAGATATGTATATTTTTATTCACTTCCCTCTGTCAGGCCCCATCAAAGATAGCAGTTGGCCAAAGCCCCCTTTCATATAATTCTACTGCCTTTTCTGTCTTACTAATATGTGACAGTGTGAAGGTGGTCAGAGAGTCTCTGTCATCCCTTTCATTTTTCACTTCAGAAACTTTTATAACAAAAAATAAAGCAAGGAGGTTCAGATTTTCCAAAAGTAGCCCTTCATTTTGGGTACCTCAGTGCTTACATCATTTTTCATAGGTATGTGTGATACTTTGAGAATCTTCACCATCAAATTACAGCTCATTCTGGAATACCTAGCTGCAATACTTGAAATCTCACCTACTGCCCTGTGACAAAGCTTTTTTTCCTTTTGTTATTTTGCTGTAGGGAATTCAGAATATGAAACACATTCTGAGTTTTAGTTTTGTTAGCTCAAAGCTGTACATCATTTCACCAAAGTACAACATTTGTTGTATTTCCCAAAAAAACATTTGAAGTATTTGCCGAAAGGTGAGATAAAACCCCAGTATTTTATACTTAAGCAAATCCCACATTTATCTCATATTTAAATGTAAAGTGAAATATGGTAAAAGACTTCCGTGCCCTTCCAACTCTTCTGTGACACATTCAATTTATATGGAGCCAATTAGAAACTCTGCATGGCAAATGTGTTGTTCTAGCAGATAGAGCTGTGCTAGTCAAAGAAGTCTATGTTAATGGCTTTTGCAGAAGTTGGAACACACTATGGGAATGTTATCCTAGTCAATGAGGAGTTCAAGACTTCCTCAAAAAATATTAATGAAAATTGTTGTCCGGAGATTTCCCAAAAGATTTGAAGACTTTTCCCCTCCTCTACTAAAACAGTTGCTGAAAAACTGCAGACCTTGCAGTGTTCAGAATCAAGAAAATACGCAGCAGATGCTGTTTCTGTCCCAAAGTGAGAAGTTCATGTTTTGTTTCTTTTTTTGGCCGCCCCCATCCTGTGTTCATGGAGTTCACACAGCCTTCCTGAAAGGGTGATCGGAGGTGGAGGGGGTGCCGTGGGGGACGACACACGCCAGCCCTGAGAGAAAGCTCAACTTGCCCTGCTCCTCAATGCTTCCCACCAGTCAACACACTCAGCACTGCTGTGCTGGAACTCTAAAGAAATGCTCATTTGTTCTATGGCAAACCTTGCTGTCAGTAAAAATTAAAGCAAAGCTTTGGGTGAAATAATGACAATGCCTGGTGTTGCACTCCAAGCACCTATTTCACGCCTCCCCTCAGCATAAAAAGTTTGGCCAGAGCTTTGTAGTATAGCAATTTCAGTGCAAATATTTAGGCATAAGTATGGATTGGGTTTGAGCACATAGGTAAAGGCTGGGTAGTGACACAATACTCCCAGGAAGGAGACTAACAGTCTTGGTTTGGGGGCAGAAACGATGCAGAATAGGTCCTCTTCTGTTATACCAGTCAGTCCAGCAGCCTCAGTTTTGCTGTGATCTTCACAAGAATTTATTTTCTGATTCCTCAGCTATCCAAATAATTGTGGCATATCCTGTGATGTGTGTGCATTCCTATAAGACCTTGTACTGTGTTGTAAAGACATATCACTCAAGCTCAAGATTTCTACATCATGTGGGATAGACACACAGAGAAATAAGCTGGAGAACAACCTTAATATCCAGTGTCCTAAGTGGTTACCTGGTTTGTCACATCACAGTATGGTAACCTTTAGCCATTTTGGCAGCTGCTTCTTTTCTGAAAATTACTTTAAATTCTCTCTAATTACAATTTGAGGTGAGAATGTGGAACCACTGCCATGGACCTTCATATTTAAGAGCTTAGATTTCTTCCTGTACAATGACATAAAAAACCTTACACTCTAGTAAGTGCTGTAACAAGCATAATTTGCCTTGCATATCTACACAGAGACACAGTTTTTTTTGGTTTTTTGTTTTTTGATAGATGTCAAAGTAAGTCTGGGATGGTATAAATGTGATCAGAAATTTCCCCTTTGAGTTTTCCTTTCTGTCATATGACGTCTCTGGGAAGTTCTTGGACTACTGATCAAAATAAAATTCCTAACACTTACCTGTGGCATGATATTTGTTTTCCAGCTTTTTTTTTCCCAAATTATATTTTAGCAGTTATTATTATTTTTGCATCTCTGTATCATCTGCATGCAGAAATACAAAAGATACCCTGCAGTGTTTTCTCTGCTCAAAGTGATCTAGGACTGCTTAGGAGCAGTAACTAGCTCCAGTTTAGTCCAATAGAGTACTACTTGGTAGTGAATTCATTCAGCACAAAATAAATTAAAGCCTTGCATTACAGTCGTGAAGCCAAAGATAAGCTGCACAACATATCTCGCAGAAATTCACATATGCACAAGGACACACATATGCAGGGAGTAAATTCCTGTGGTGCTACTTCTGATCTATATGTGGACTTTAAAAGATCTATGCTGCTTCTGAAAATTTTACCTAAGTTTTCTTTCAAGATAAAGACGTAATCTTATCAAAAACACTGACTGATCTTCTATTAAGAAAAAAATCAAAGTGGCAACAGTCATGGCATTTATCAGAATCATGATTTTCTTGATGATGATACTTCTGTGATAGTAACACTTCCATCTGACTGTAAAAATCCTGAAGCTTTTGCTTCATATTTTGAAATAAGACTTCCTGCATAATCTGATTTCTTTTTTTTTTGCCTTCAGTATTTCCAACTATCTTTTTAGAAGGAATATATTATGTAAAAACTAAGCTATTTTGAAGTAAATCAAGTGACAAAAAATTATAGCAAACTTCTGTTGAAGACAGAGAATTAAATGGGTAACTCAAATGATCTGGTCTTTTTCGTCCTACACTATATCAGCCACTGAGACAGTTCAAGTACACTCTGTAATTCCCAGTTTAAGTGGAGACGGTGAGTTCAGAACTGTATTATTTAGCAAGAAGAAAATGGCCAGTCATATACTGCAGTCTGGTATATGTTGTCTCTAAAGCTGCTTACAAATCATACATTTCCAAATAGTCATCTGCTGTCCTTTAGTGGCTTATGTGGCCTGAATTTAAAAGAAATTGCTTGCATATGCATTTTATCAGATCTTTTTAATCTTCCAACAGGCATGGACAACAACAAAAAACTTGTGAACTTCAGATTGCAATGGGAGAAACACACACCGTATCCGTAAATATAGTGTGATACACTTTTGATTTACTGACATGGTTCTCCAGGCTCAGTTTCCACTAAAGGAAAAACCTATAAGAATAAATATTTTTTCATTTTGACATATGAAGCTTAGTTGCCATAGAAAACAGAATCCAAAAGATGTAGAAATAGAGTGAGTTCTAGCTTTTCCTTCAACAGTTTTATTACACTTCTCACTGATTCAAAAACCACAGAGACATTCATCACACCATTAAAAAGATGTGTTATTTTTGCACTACTTTCTACTTTCCTTCTTAACAAAGGAAGAGTTTAAATTCACCGAAACACTTCTGCTGCACTTGCACAATGAAGCAAGCACCATAGCCAATAAAAAATTCAGGTTTTACCTGTGACATTTTCAGTCTAATGCAGGTTTGAAACCTTTGAGACCCAGTAAGGAAAGGTGGAGGGTGACTGTAAGGGAACCACGGGTGTCACTGCCCAAGGAAGTGATGCTTCATGTCCTCTCACATGTGAAGGGAGAGAGAGGACATGCCAGTCACTGTGATGCCTCTAAGCAAGATTGACTGCTGCTGAGGTATTTCCAGCTTACGTTCCAACAAATCACTATTTTCCTAACCATCTCACAATTAGCTATGAAAAAACCATAGTAAGTACTTTATCTCTACATAGTGTCAGGAAAAGAAATGTGATCTTAAATTGTTTCAGTCATTGCATAGAAACAGGTCCATCAACAGCAGAGTCAGCCTGTGAAACATAACCAGCACAGGACCCAGATGCTCTGCTGAAGGTCATAGCCTGAGCAAATATCATCCAGGACAAGGCAGACATCCTTCCATAACCCTGTTTTTCTTCTCATTTTTCTTGATTTTTCCAGACTGTTCCTTAGCTGTGGCCGTAAACTGATGGGTGACCTACAACTGGGGATATGTTGAGTCAGAATGACATATTTCCTTCTCACTTACCTTGGGCTGAGGTCAGAGGATCTGTATGTCTCATACCACACATGCAGTGTGCATTAAGATATGACATATACCCAAATAAATATGTTATTCTCTGGTCCCCTGTTCACGCTCCTATGGATAAGGAGTAGCACAGCTCAGCTATGTGCAGCAGTCAGGAATTCACTTCTCCGGAAATGCCTCATGCCTTTTCTTTTACACTTTCTCATGCAGAGCAGGAATTTCTTTCATGTCCCTTTTATGTCCTTGTCCCTTAACTACAACACTATTCAACTAAGACATCTGGCACCCTGTTTACCCTGGGGAACTTTGCAGTGTTATCTTTTAATGTGCTTTTTTTTTAGTAGAAACAGTGGCTGATTACATGTATGTCGTTTCCACATGTTAAACCTACTTTTTAGTGACTATTGCTTCATTAATATTTCTAGTCCCATTGAATGCAATATTATGACATCATCCTTGCCTCTTCTCATGGGCTGGTTTAATTAAGGCATTTGTTTGCTTTACGGTTATTACTTCCTGTACCAGGAAACCAAGCACACTCTAAAGAGGTTAACAATGGATTCAAAGTTGTCCATATGCAGCCTGAGGGAATAATTTTTAAAAGTCTATTAAAGGGATAGGAGTAGTTTCCTATATATTTCTTCTATTCCCTGGAAGGTAGTAATTCAATTGCCTGGCTTTATCTGCTGCATATTTGTTTACACTGGCTGTTTGCCTAAACAGCTCAATTTCTTAGATTTCCAGCTCAAGAATAAACCTAATGATACTCTATAGTGTGCCCCACTGCAGCCAAAGAAATATCTCAATTACTGAATTCAGCTGGAGAAATTCCAGCAAAAAAAAAAAAATCCTCTTTAAACCTTAAAGAGTGCAGTTACAGACCCACGACTGTGCAGGAAATTCCCCTGCATGCAGTTCCCACTGAAAACACCTGGCACCCAGCAGTCAGAGAGGTTTTGGAATGATGAACTTTTTTGCATACCCTTGCCAAGGGAAGACATTGTCCCAGCTCTGAGGGGCCGCCAGTGGTTGTGCCTGTGGCTGATCATCAGAGAATTTAGGGCAGGGTTTAAGGTCACACAGCCCCTTACAGAATAAGCAGGCACTAAGAAAGCCAGGGGATTTGCCCTTGCCTTGTCCTTTTCTGGGATCTTGATGGCTGCAGGGGATCATTGTAAACTTCACTTTGTCTCTCCATAGCTGCCTACATGGAGGTTACACTCCTCAGAGAGCAAAGACCAGGACATATGTTCTTCCAACTCCACCAGAACAGGCACTGGCACAGAAAAAACATTAGGATAAAAGGCCAGTGCTCTCCTCCTCACAAGAAAATAACTGTGGGAGAGACAGCCCAGTGACTCTCACGCGAACATCAGTGGAAAGCTTCTGTTTCAGGGCATAACTCACATCAAGATACCATGGACTGTGCACCCATACCAAGACATTTGACTGCTGTTACTGGCTGGTCCATATGTCCTACCTGAACATGCCACTGGGATTTATTTTCACGAAGATGAGCTGATCAGCTATGAGGGGTTGAACAAAAATGAAATGCAGCCTTCAGCCAAGATCCTAATGAGCCACAGCTGGCTGCTGGTCTGAAGGGCTAGTATGTGCACTAATTACATCATGATGAAACACCCTTGCTGACATGTCACCATGCTGCTATTAGTACACAGAGCACAACTAGGAAAAAATAAATCTGATAACCCACTAATTCATCACAATAAAGTAAATTACAGAAGCACCAATTACTCTCACAACACACAGAGATGTCCCTGAGCTCCAGCCGAACTGATATAATCATCTGATATAATCATCTGCCGAACTGAGTCAGCTAAGGAGACCTAAGAATCTACTGCTGGGGAAAAAGAGTACAGGGCATCAATTGTCTCTCCCATGTACAAGGGCAATGACCAGAGAAAAAGGACCCCAGTGATCTTGACTCTGGAAGCTGTGGCCATGTCTCCAAGCCAAACCTAAACTTCCATCCTCTCCCAGCCTGTGGCCTCCAAAGAGATAGTTTCACTGCACCTTTTATTTTTTAATAGACTTGTGTAAGACCTGGATTGAGAGATAGGAAAAGACAGTGGTCCAGAAAAGCTGCCACTAAAAAACACAGTAACACTGGCAGTTAATACTGGAGCACCATCTGCTCTCTACTAAATATCTATTAACACAAGTGTTTAAGCACCTGTCCTGCATGCACACCAAAACCTCTCTCTGACCACCTTCCTCTGATCTGACTTTTCTGCCTGCCTCCTAGGTCTTGTCTCAGGTAGGAAGGATGGCTGTCTTCTTAGATCAGGCACATATGTGTGCGCCTCTGGCTGAGGACTAGGAGAAAGCAAGGTAGAGATGAGCTGCATTTATTTGATAAGTAGAGAATGAAGCTGGACAGGACAGAAGCAAGGCAATCAAACACAATAGGTGTCTGATCAGAAACAACAGCCCCACATATACAAGGACAAGGGTATCGATCTCTCACCAAGACAGACTAACATAAAAGCAAACATTTTCCAAAATTCTCTGTGAGAAAAAGCAGCAGTATTTCTCCTCATCTTTCTGCAGGGCAATGCAGACACAAGACAAGGAACAAAAGAAAGTCTTCCAGACCAGTGTTTCAGACTTCCCAAAAGTTCTGGCAAATATTGTAACACCAATTAAGCTGGTTGCATCCATTAAAACTGTTGTAGTAATTACAGCAATACTCCACAACTCAAGTCTTTTGGCAATGACAGTGGTAGAAGTTCAGGACTGTAAAATAAAAGTTTAATCTAAAGTGCCATGACCTGTGGTCCTAAATGTCAGCCTGTAATGCTTATCTTTCACCTTCTGATTACAGGAAAATAGAGAGGGGTGACAATGAGGCTATGGAGAGAGACAAAAAAAAAGATCAAAAGAAATTGTGGCTAAGTAATTGTGGCTAAAAGGTGAATAAAAAGAAGCAAAACCATAATAAAAGTAGTAAAACTGACAAAAAGTATGACTTTTGACTGCATACTACTACATAATATAGAGAAAAGTGTCAAAAGAAATCTATAGCGGCAAGAGGGGGTGAAAGAATGATTTGTGAGAAAAAAAGTATGGGAGAAGATGAACGAGGGAGAAAAATAAATAATGAACATACAAAATGTGTTAGAAGAAAAAATGCAAAAAAGAAAAACCTAATTTGTGTAATATAGAAACAAATTGCAAGTATTTACAATGGAGAATTCTGCTACTCCATTAGATCAGAAATGTACGCATTCAAATTCAGGTAGAACAGAAATCTAAAGTTTACTGTCTCAAACATACATTTCACTGCCTTCTTTAGCCACCTTCAGATAAAAATTTTAAAAACCCACAAAACTTGTTCTTGAAGTTGTTTGGGGTTCTTTTAACAGAGTTGCATCCGCACGTATGAAGCTGTGAAATGACTGAGGTTATCATTCTGGGTTATTACAGTGTGGACTCTCCAGGAGAACTCTAAAATATTTCCTGTAATATCTACCTTCAGCAGAAGTATTACTGTCTAGAATTCTGGATGCAAGAGTCAAGAAACAGGCAGATTTTTTTTTCCCAACACTTCTAGAGAGACAGAGTTCCTGGCCCATCTCTGTCCAGAAGATCTGAGAAGATCTGTGAAGAAGAGAAGATCTGTGCACACTCAGTGGGACAGTAACTCCTCTGTTTCACATTTTAAAAGTTTAGGCTGTTCTTACAATTTCTATTTTGTTTTGTAAAACAGTTGGTTACTGTTGAAACAAGTGAATGTTTTATAATTGCCTTCTGTGGATTTGACCCTTGGAGTGTATTTTCAAAACAAGATGTTCCAGACTTGCTGTAGAAGAGAGTTGCACCAAACAGCCACTCTCCAAGATTTTCCAAACAAAAAAAAGTGTTTACAATTTTATTGGAAAAAGAAGGCATTTTGCTGCTTCTCCAGTTTTTCCCCTTGTATTTCTAAAGACCTTCCTCTTAAATGCCATCAATGGCCTACTGGTACTTGTGCTTTTTTGATTGCTGGTCCAGAAACATCACAGGAATTTGTTGGGCTGTCTCTGAAAGTGCTGGCAGAAGGCAGGGATGGGAGGGGTAGAGGATGGCTGCAGGAAGTTGAGGTCTAGGACAAAAAGCCTGATCTCTCTCTATCAGATGAAGGCAGAAGAGTAATGCAGCAATTTGGCATTAATTCAATGTGGCTGAGAGCTCCTGCTGGGAAACCCTCTGAGATCAGAGCTATGTGGTACTTGACACAGTTTTTTCCTAAATGTATTTTATCATGCTCTAAATGTAATCTATTTAGTTTGGAAATATAACTATACTGCATAATCTTCCAAATAAATGCAATGGATTTTCTTTCTTTGGGAACTAAAAAGAGACATTTTTAAAGCTCTGAGTATGTCTTGGTTCTCTCTCACTGTCTCTTGAAAACACTGATGCTGTGCCTCTCCAGAGAGTACTTTTTTGTGTAAAGCAGCACCAGAAAATAATCTTACCAGATAAAGGATGTAGAGGTTTAGACAAGATCTATTTGGGGGCTTAACTCCTTGTCAGCAGCAGCAGCAACACAAAATGCAAAACCTCTTGTCAAAGAAAGGTTATCTGAGGTGGCTGAATTTAGAGAAGAACATGTCTCTCTCTTCTTCAGCCACCCTCACACACCACTCTGGCATGTACTGTTGTAGATAGATGTTGGCTTCTTCAGATAACACATCTATCATCATGCAAATCAGAGCAATCAGTGACACCTTAGTTCCCAATAATTCTGTTATTCAGGGCAAAACACATGCAGTTTCATCTGCTTTGGATCAAGAAGTGGCAGCAAAAATATGCCTTGGATCAAAAAATTGTTTGGGGATGGTGAAATGCAAGAACATGATCACCTTCTCCTAGTATATCATGCATCTGAGTATGATGAACTGCTATTTGATTGACATAATTCCATAGGATTATTGCTCATAGTGACACAAAAAAATTTGGAAATAATGTAGTTTTCCAACTAATAAACTAGGATTTTTAATTTAAATATTTAGATAACCAAATGTTTGGCTAGCTACAAATGTCCCCATCTACACTTCTGAAAATTGATTTTGACTTTTAGTCCAATTATATGGTACAAAATTACCATGTGAAATTGATGCCAGCAACATCTTTCTCAGCTTGGCCTCACTGTGCTTAGGGCTATGATATTTCAAAAGTAGTGGCTTAAATTTTGCCACTTACGGTTTTAAGTATGGAGCCTAATTAAGTGACCAGGACTGGATTTCTAGATGGCATATTTATCCATCAATATGCAATACTTTTCATCATAGAATCATATCAGAGACTGATTAAAGCTGGAAGAAAGATAATCCACACCTCCCATCGTAGTTGGGGACACCTTCCACTAGATCAGGTTGCTCAAAAAGCCATCCAACCTGGCCTTAAATACGTCCAGGGATGAGGCATTCACAACTGCTCCAAGAAAACTGCTCCAGTGGCTCACCTGCTGCACAATAACAAACTCTTCCTATTATCTAATTTAACCCACTGTCTTTCATTTGAGGCCATTACACCTTCTCCTATCACTCCATGCCTGTGTAAACTGTTTCTTTCCAGCTTTCCTGTAGGCCCCCTTTAGGTACTGGGGTGATGCTGCCAGGTCTTCATGGAGACTTCTCTTTTCCAAGCTGAGCAACCCCAGTTCTCTCAGCCTGTCTTCATTGAAGTTTGTCCCCATCACCAACAAAGATGTTAAAGAGCACTGGACTGACCCCCAAGAAACACCAATCATCAATGATCTCCACTTTGACATTGAGCGGCTGAGTTCAGCTCTTTGAATGCATTCGTGCAGACAACTTCTTATCCACCAAATGTCCATCAAACCCAAGGCTTTCCAGTTTAAAGACCAGGATATTGTATGGGACTGTGCCAAATTATTTGCACAAATCCAGGCAGATGATGTCAGTTGGCCTTCTCTCATCCACCAGAGCTGTAATCCTGTTGTGGAAGGCTATCAAATTTGGCAGATTTTCGCTCAGTGAACCCATGACAGTTGTCACCAGCCATTTTTTTACATATTGTTTCCTTTTGCACAATTACAGTGCTTGCATTCCCACCTCCTCTGTGAATAAACTTCTGTACTTGCAGAATAAAGTACTCAAAGTGAAGATGGGAGATCCATGTCTTTGAAAAAGAACTGGATACCAAACTACTGAAATCCCAAAGTACAGTACGTATTCAGCAGTGCTTGCTCAGATTGTACACTTGAGTAAGGACTTGACATGGTGGGCAAACTTGCCCTGAGATTGCCATGAGGTGATCAGATGTTCCCTCAGAGGTGTCTGTGGGCAAGCAGTTGTGGGGTACAGCCTCACCACAAAAGCACGTGATATTTTCTCATCTGCAAGGGCATTGTGGGTGGAGTGGTGGGAAGAGCTGGTATTGCAGATCCTTTCCCTGTGTTCTCCTACAGGAGCTGGTGGGGAGTGCAGAGACAGATGACCACGTGAAGCTGAGGAGTGGTTAGACAGATTATGTGTCTCACAGACTTGCAATGGATACCAAAGTCCAGGGACAGTCATTTTGTTCCCACGGTAGCACTGCATGTACTGAGTTAAAGATCAATGCAAGCTTCTCCTTAAAAATTTTCAGTGAAGTTGGGTTTGTCTTAGTACATTCATCTCCTTCCCATTGTTCTCATGGACCTCTGACAGCAGTCTGCCTCTGTTTCCATGACATAGCTCACAGTATGTGTCATGGGGAGAGAAGTATAGGACACAGTACAAAAATACTCTTGTAGTTATTCTCCAGGAAGATCATGTTTGCTGTGTGAGTTTCTCAGCTCTCATAGGAAATTGCTGGGGTTTGTTGTGTGTATTTGTTTTGTTTTGGTTTTTTATGAGTACATCTGTTTAGCATCCGAATTTCTAAATAACAAAATTAAATAAAGCACAGGGTTAAGCCATGTGAGGCCGTAAGTCTGTGGGTCCTTAGGAAGTGAATTTTGACTTGCTTCAGTTGTTCTGCTCTATAGCAATGACTGTTTCCATGTGGCTCTTTATATATGATCTGAAAACTTAGAAATGTGGAACTGAGATCAGCATGATCTGCAGCTTTATACCTCTCTCTCAACTGTTCTTCCAAATGCTTAGCTTTAGAGAGAGACATCTTCAGCAGCTGAAGGGAGTATAAATGATCAGTAAATAGAAATAAACACGGGAAAAAATGCAAGTAATTATTTTTTTGGGGCACACATATACTGGTGATTGAGCGACACAAACTCAAAGCAGAGTTTGCAGATAGCACTAACGCCACTGTTGCAGTTTGGAAGATGACACTTTTACGTCTGAACTGTGTCCATGCAAAGCTGAGGACTCTCTGGGCTGTGCATCCAGTTGCTGTGTGGCTGCTCTCCGCACTCTGTGGGGTGACAGATACCCAGCCACAGGTTCACAGCCCACAGAGAGGCCAAAGAATCACAGCTGTGTTGGAAGACACCAACCAGGATCATAAAGCCAAACCCCTGGCTCTGCATACGACAATCCCCAATCCCTCCTGCCCTGTGGAGTCTGAGGCTGGCAGATGCACAGCTGCCTATGGCCTCCCTGGTCAGAAGCTGGAAAGTACACAGTGATTTTTAAGCAATGCATGGACCAAAAATGCTTAGAACCACCTAATAAGTGATATATTCCTAAATTTCAGGATTGTTTTGGGTTTTAACAGATCAGTAATGTCTTTTTCATTGTGGTTTCTTAGGTACTTCTGTGCTAGGAAACACTGCTGGTGAGCATGTCAGACTTCAAATTCTAGCTGATATAAATTAAGACACCTTCATTTACAGTGTAAAATTTCCACAACTATATAAACAAACAGAAAATTTAGTCCAAGAAATGTAGGAAAAGTAGCTGACAAGGCACTACAATGCATAAACCTTTTAAGTCTCTAATGTGACTTATGTACTACAAGTTACAAAAAGTCCCAATTAAATCCTACCTATCCAATAAAATACTAAGTCAATTTTCTTCATGGCTTTTACCAGACCTATGAAAATAGGGAATAATTACCACGGATACCACTGACAAGCAGCAAATGTCACCCTTGACTTCTTTCTAGGACTCAAGCTAGTGACATACTTCACTGACTTCTGACACCACACTTCGAGACTTTAACCTTCATGACAGCTCTGGGGAATAAAATAACTGATACCTCAGAGTTCACGGAGCAAAAACATTCTCTCCCAAATGCAATATCAGATTGAGCAAAATTCTCCCTAAGAAGCACCATTGAAGATGAGAACTTTGCATGTCCATCTATGAAGCCTAATTCTGGACCACTTATAAGTAACTTAAAGCATCATCTCAATTGTAAAAAGCAATGAGAACAATGAAACTTAAAGAAAAAAGAAAAAAAAAAAAGAGGAAAATCTCAGCTTATGTGCAGACTTGGAAAAAACCCCTAGAGACCTATTACTCAATCCTTATGTCCAAGACTTTAATGCACCACAAAATGTTGTGGGGAAAAGAATTTCCTGTCACTTTCATCTGTGTGTACACATGTAGAATGTAAAGAAGTTCAGTTTAGTATTATATAGCAGCCCACTTAATAAGCAGAGTTGTACTAAAATAAAACTGCATTTTTATTCATGTGACTGTCTACTCTCCAGGCAGGAAATTCTGACACAAGAGTTCTTATATCAATTTCTTTGTGTACATGCAAGTTCTGATTTTTATCTTGGAGATTGTAATAATGTTCAGTAAAAAAACTTACCTATTTTTTTTACACTCCGGCTTGTAAAGTACTCTGTATTCTGCAGGAGTCCCTCAGGACCCACTAGGAATGAGAAGCATTTTGTTTTTCCCAATGGTCATGTAAAGCTTGTTCTTTATTGATTATTGATGATCTGTAGATTCAATCACAGAAAGACGTGCTCATAAGTTCATAACCTTTTTTGGTTAAGCCATAATGATTCTTTGCTATACAGGAAAATCAAGCTACCACAGAGAGATACAAACCCGTTGTGCACACTGTGGATTTTTTATGTGGGGACATGCATTTTGATGACCATCAGACATAGGTTTCTAGGCCAAGAGCAGTCTCTGAGATGATGCTTGAGCCTGTGGGCTACACCAGGGGCTGCTGGATCCCTACTTACCCTGTGAATGGAACTGTGCATGCTTTGTCAGCCTTCTATACTCCAGAGAAATATTCAGCTACCTTCTTTACTCATTGGAATTTCCCTGAAATTCTATTTTCCTTCTTCTTTCCTTTCTCCCTGTCTCCTAGGTCCTGCTTTGATATGACATTTCCCTGCAGTCATCTGATCTCTTTGCCCTCTGAGTGTTGAGCAAATGAATATAGGTAACAAGCTGGCCCTCGTGCAGGCTCACTTTTCTGTAAAAGAAGAAATATGAGAAAATAACACTGTAGATGTTCTCACTACAGCCAGGAGACTTTGGGCCATACTCTCTAAGATCATTGTCCAGCCTAGCTGAATCTGTTGCCTTTTTTATATGTAAACACATATTATTAGAGTCATTTGTCTATAGAGAGTTGTCCAGACCCCTGTCCAACAGCTGGCACTTTGCAGCAGCAGTAACTAAAGGCCTCAAGCCTGGTAAATAATTTTTTAAATATTTCCACGCAGAACTGTTAGTTTGTTTGAACCTTTCAGCTGATTCAGCACTGCAGCAATGGAAGTTAATGATTAATGGTTTGCTTGTTTTACAGACTAACAGCCCGCAAGCCATTTACCCACTAATATTTCCCTGGTGAGCACAGGGTTGTTTCTGTGTTGCAGTAGGTTGCTGAGAAACTAAACTCCTACATTCCCAGACTGTTCATGATTTTAGTAACAACTGCATGAAATGGACTGCCTGTTATCGTACTTAAACTTAGCATATAGCCTTGTTTATGTATCATGGGTCATAAAGTTGACTGAAAAATTGCTTAGAATTTAATTTCAGCATAAAAATAATTTTGAAATTAAATTCATGGAGAAAAAATAAAAAAGATTGTTTCATTTAAGGACAAAAGAGATGGAAGTAAAACATAGGGGGAGGGAGAAATGAAAGGAAAAAACAATATATTGGCTGATTGACATAGGCTGTTCTTTCAGTTTGTACAGCAAAATATTACTTTCTCAAACAAATAATTTCAAATAATTTTCTTCACTTTTTACAAATTCAGTAGTGTTAAATTTTTTTTTATTGTTTTCAAGATATTTAAAGTCTTTCACTGTGCAAGTACAGACTAACCTGTACTACAGAAGGTGGTTTTGAAATTCATTCTAAGGAATGAGATAATAATGTGGTAAAATGTAGAGGTTTCCCTTTTCATCTCTTCCAGAGCTGAAATTGAAAACTTTACTTATATACTAGTCCAGTGTTCTCAGGGTTTGAAGGAAAAAAAAAATTACTGCCTCTGAATAAATACAAAGAGAAATATGGTACTGAAATTTCAAACCCAAACGGAAAAGACAGAAGGAGGGACTGGGTCTCATTATTTACATTTTTGTTCTTTTTTCAGGTTCCCTTGTGTCTTAGAAGAACTTAGAATTTCTTAGAAGATAATAGCAGTACCAAAATTCCATTTTAAGTGCATTTGTAACTCAAAAGGACTGGATTGTGTTGATTTGGGAGGAGTTGTTAGGTTTGTTTTTTAAATATCAGCCATTTAAGCTGCATATCAAGTGTTTGCTTCCTGAAACTATCATTTCAAAGGACAGGGATAAAAAAAAAAGTCGCGTATCTTTCTGAAAGCTTGCAGGCTATGTGATTGTCATATTTAAACTTTTCTCTTGATTATTCAAAAAATCACTGTTGGGATTCTTGGACCACTGTCCCCACCATTACTTTTCCCTCTTCCTCCCTTTTTGTTAAGGCTGATGTATTCAAGTCCATAAATTTCAATTCTCAGAAGAGCAGCCCAACCAGACATTGACTGCCATCAGCTCTTTCCATGAACTCAAGGGAACTGCACTTTGCAGAAGCGGGTTTATTGCTACAGCAGGGCCAGGAAGAGCCCCACAGCAAAGTCTAGGGAAATCTCAATTCACTCTGGCCTGTTGATCAACCCAGCCATGGAAAAATCAGGAAATGCCATTTGCCTTAAGAGAAATCTTTAAGTCATGCCCAAAGCTGGCACAGACCAGAGAGCTGAAAACTGCAAATCATATGGGACCATTCAAAAGTCTTGAATAAATCTGGATGGATGATCTCTGTTGGTCTTCTGTCATCATTGCCGTCATCCTGTCCGAGAAGGACACCAGGCTGGTCAAGCGTGATTTGCACTTAGTAAGGCCATGCTGCTACGCTGGCTGCCTCAAATCACCTCCTTGTCTTTTATGTGCCATGGAATGGCTTCTAGGAGGATTTGCTCCATGATCTTCCCAGCCACAGAGGTGAGGCTGCCTGATCTGTGGTTCCTCAGATCTTCTTTTCTCCTTGTTTTAAAAATGGGAGTGGTGTTTCCTTTTTTCCAGCCATCAATGACTTTGCCTTGGCTTTTCAAATATGATGAGATTGTCTTGGCAACAGCATCAATCAGATCCCTCAGGACTGGGGAATGTATGTAATTGGGTCCCATAGACTTGGAGCTATTCAGCTTCATCCAGTGGTCCAGAACCTGCTCTTCACTTACAGTGGGAGGGACTTCACTGCTCCTGCACCCACCCAAAGGACTGGGGACTTGAGAGACATAGGAAGCCCAATTTGCCAGTGAATACTGAGGCAAAGAATTTAGTGCCTCCAGTACTTTAGTCTTCTCCATATCTGTTGCTACTTTCTTGAAGTAATTTCTTGTCCTATTCCTTGCTACCAGAAGACACCAGCTTCCACCTCCCTACAACATCCTCTGGGATGGTTTTAGAGAGTGATAAGGGAGCTGATATGCTGAAATCTGGAAGTGATAGGAGTGTGACATGTGAAGAGTCTCTGTGCAGCACCACTTGGCAGCCATAGCTGCCGGACAGTCAAGGAAGTATGTGGGTTAATTACAACTGAATCACTGACTGTAAAATGATGCACCATCAAAACCAAAGAGTGCCAAGTGGATTGATTTCTAAAAGCTACAAATTCTAGGAACTCTGTTTCTGCAAAGTGTCAGAAAAACAAAAACAGGGGAAAATGGGGACATTCCAACCATTAAATCTTCTGGAATTGTTAGCCATCTGTTCCTGGAGAAATGGATGAGTCACTTATCAGTTGTCATCTGCTCTACAACCCCATCACTACCACAGCAAGAAATGAGCAAGTTAGTAATAAATCCTGTATTTTAAACAGGAAATGATTCTTCAGCTGGGGATGTCTAAAAAAGAAACCACCTGCTGTCTTCCAAATGGAATGTAGTGAAATAACTGTGCTCCTCAGTCAACCCTAGAGAAGTTTAATGGCTTGGCTTTGCTGGCTTACTGTCATTATGAGATCTATTGGGGCAGGGGCAGGTCATGAAGCCAATGTTACACAACTGAGATGAAGATTAGACTTTGTTTGGACTCTGGGGTGTGAAGGGAAGTATCAGGGACACTGACCTGGTTGCTTCTGAGATTTTTTTTTGCCTCGCTATAGTTCCTGGCTGCAGCCTGCAGCCTCTCTTCTCCTGGGACACCAAGGGACAGCAGACTAATCATGTAAGGCAAAGGCCATGGCTATACTTAGGTCAACAGAAAGCAAAGCAACTTATGAAAAACTCCTTCCTCTGCCTTGTCTTCGCTTCCAAAAACCTTGTGCTTTCCTGACATACAGATTAGAGGAAAACAGAAAGGACATACGGACATTGTCAATAGGAAAAACTGATTCTAGCAGAAGACAAGGTAGAGGATAGAGACAATAATTCGATTATGTGATGAATATTACTCAAATGATAGGTGTCTGCTGTCAATTAAAAAGGTCAGAGCTGGAGTGAAGCAGATCAATTTCCTTGGTTGTAAATAATAGTGTCTAAACTAACCTTGAACCTAATCTCTCTCATACACAAATCCTGTGTGAAACAGTAAATGTTTTGAGGTGGACTGAGCACCATCCTGTTAGGTCTGCAGGGATGGGTCTTTTCTCTGCTTGTGTTAAGCTCCCTCAGGGGACTGCAATCATCAGTCATTCAGCAGCTTTATAGACTGGGAGACACATTCTGCTGATCTTGCTTAGGAGTGATTCTCTGTTAAGGACTCTTCACCATCCTTGTTCTTAGATGTTATGCCATATCAGTGTGGACCCTTCCGAATCTTTACCTGGGTGGTAGCTTTCAAGTCTTTAGAGTATGCTTGTGTCTTCCTACAGTTTGTTGCTAAAATTATGACAAAATACTAGCAACAGAAAATTAGCTCAAATACTTTTAGGCTTTGGTGGGATGTGCATCTAATTGATTTTTTTTTTTTTAATGCATAACACTCTAATTCAGAAAAACTGAAACCAAACAACCAAAATAACCAACCTAAGATCTGTTTTCATAACTGACAAAATACTCATTTTGAAACTCATCCTTTACTGGTTAGAAAGGTTTTAGGACAAATTGCATAACAGCCATGCATATCAAAATTTTAAGTAAGAGACAGACCTTTTTGAAAAGAAGCTGATTAATAATGAGAACAAAACACTGTGCAATGTGATGGATTCTTAATTTCTGAAAATTCATAGTCAAAAGTGAATTCAAAATACAAGATTTAATTGAATGCAAACTGAATTTAAGAATGGATGATATATCACAGCTCGTGATAAAAAGAGTAGGACCCCAATGGCTCTTGGTGGCCTGGAAATCTGTACTGGAACACAATATTGAAAGATGCTAGTTTTCTTAAAATACTCCTAAACTATCTAGTCTGTTTCAGCTACCTTTCCTGTCAGTAGTACATGACTAACTCAGCAGCCTCTACAGACTACAGCATTTTATAATGGAGATTCTTTCTGAAAACTTGCCAGTGGCAATATTTCTTTTTTTTCTCTTTTACGCCTTATACTTCACATTTTTCTCTATAATCTTACTGCATTTGGACATGCTGTTAGACTGCTTTTCATTTTGTTGCTCTTTCAGCATTCATCTATGTGTAAGGTTCTTAGGGCCGAAGCTTTTGCTCAAGCTTTTACCTTCTTTTGAAATTGGCAGTATTACGATTTTGGGCATGCTACTGCAAATCTTTTTTTTTTTTTCTGACAGCAATACTTTGCCAATGACAGTAAAATTTTCTGGTTCAATTCAGAAAGCTTTAATCTGGACCCACTTGAGCAGTCCATTGGACTAATTCCATTAAAAAAAAAAAAAACCAGACAATTGCCCAGGTCTAAACCACACATGTAGAGAGCAGAGCTGAGTCCTGAATGAAGAAGCAATTCAAAGGAGATTAGTTTTCATTCATTTTTCAATAATATGCCTTTGTCTCAGTCTGAAAAAAAAAAAAAACAACCTTTATAAACTCCTGAGTAAACTCTGTTTGCTTCTCAGAATGCTTTTATCTTGTTTTGTGGGAAAATAATCTGTGGTTTTGTGTTTGAGTAGAAACTTATTGGTGTTATCCAGCTGGGATTTTTAAAAACAAACACACACATACACATACACACACACACACACACACACACACACACACACACACACACAACACATACACACACGCAACCATACACACATACACACACTCACACATACACAAACATACACACAGACTCACACACACATCCCCTCTACTTTCTGCTTCATCACTTTACTCTGACAGTTCTGGAACCACCCAGGCTGTAGGTGATCAAAGCTTGTGACACAACACTTCATGGAGACAGGTGAGACAGATTAGAGACAACTGTTACAGGTCTGTGGAACTGCACAAGCAGCTGTATCTCTCTGGCATTTCCTCTGCATTTAATTTTAACATCATTTTTTCCCAAGCAAGTTTGGAATTGCTTCTGTTTATGTTGATGGCAGCTGAGCTATGCAAAGTTTTTATTTTCAAATACAACTTCATTACCTGCATTTGGATTTCATTAGAAGCATGACCTGGAGCCATTGTTTGTACATTTTCCTAATTGCGTAAATCACTTAAATGAGCTTCTACAATATACATTTCCAAAGAGCACCATGAGAATCTCACAGTTTCTCATGAAGTCAGTTGAGACAAAACACAACAGCTTTTGAGGAATGCTAGGGAAGGAGAAAAGAGATACAAGTACAGGAAATAGTGACGGGTTTAATGAAGACATAGAAAGAAGTTCTCATCATGTTTTTTTGTAATATCAATGGGGGCAGGGTAGTTACTTTATAAACATAATTGAACAAACTGAAAAATCATGAAAAAGGGTTTGATGCTCATTGGACAAATTGAATCCATGCATTTCACTTTGAAAAGTTACACTGAAACAAAGAGCTTAGCAGGATAAAAACCTTCAATTAGACAGTCATAGCATGTTAGGAAAAAATAACCACAGTTTTTAAAGAGACAGAAACTCTCCTGATTGAAGTGATAACCCAGCCTAGAACACCTGAGACTACAGAGTACCTAAACATGGTGAAAACTTAAATATTAAGAGTAATGTTCTTGTTTGTAGTTTTCATTTCCAAGTTTGAAATGAAGCTTAGAAGTCAGTGAAAAATCTGTGCGTCCTTTGATATATATCATCGGCTGCCAGCTGCTGCCTTGAATCCCTATTGCACAATCTATTCTTCTGGGGGAACAGATAACAGCTACTCTTCTTTAACAAACAGGACTGGTACCGCTACTCAGGGTGGCATCAGTAATGCTAAGATATTCATTTGAATAGCTAAATTCCTTAAAACTGAATGAAATTGATACCCACAAACTGGCTAGCAGCAATTCATCAAAAACCCAGCTCTACTGAAGGCAAGAGAGATATGAAGGTAAAATACATTTTTCCCAAAGCCAAGGAGAACACCTTCAAAACCTGTTCATACAACCATCAGTCTAAGACTCACACCTCAAATATATGTGGTCTCAGTCTTTTTCAATACAGACAATTTCTCTTCAATCAATTTTTTCCTCTCTGGCCTCACTGCAGCAACTGTCTGCAGAGAAGCTGATATTGGAAGACAGGGGCTGTGCTGTCACCGTATGTCAGATTTCCTTAGCTTTGCACTGTGTCCACCTGATGTTCCTAAACTTGTGGAAGTGACTCTGAACGAGGCTGGTCTTGCACACCCTGCTATTTTCTATGTTAAACAGCTTGGCTGAGAGCAGCTGTAGAGTGGAAGAACTGACAGTGACTTGATCCACACAGCTGCCACTGGCCACTGATAAATTCAGTGCAGAAGGAAGGCTGAGTAACACATGTAGAGCCACAAAGAGAAATGAAAGCACAAGTGGGTTTGTCAGAAGTCTTTGAGGACTGCTAGATGTGTACAGATTTCCCTTCTGTCATGCAAGTTAACGTGGAACAATGTATGGATATTTTCAAACTGTGCTTCCCAGAAATCAGTTTCTAAGTGTTGGCTGACGTGGGGTAACTAAAATAACAAGTCACTTTGCAGTAAGCTAACATCCACTAGCATAACTTTCACTTAAGGTCTATAAAATATTATTATGGATGCAAATTAATATAGAAATGGCAGAGCAGCTGTATATCATTTAGTATTCACAGAGTTGTTAACAGTCAGAGACCAGTTTTCCTCACCACTAGTTCTCTCACTGAAATGTGATTATCTTTTGAACTAGTGTCTTTAACTAGAAGACAGCATATATGTATAAAGAAGCAAAGGCAGATCCCCTTAGAGATTTTTTTCCCCTTAAGGGAAAAATTAAATGTCATCAAGGGGAGATTTTAATTGCCATAACTATAAACTGCAGATTAAAAATAGGTGTCATTTTCTACTGAATTATTTTGAAATTTAATGTAAGAGACATTAGAAAGCCCACTAGATACACTCATCATATTTTGTGTAGGGGGTTTTCTATATTTTCTTCTTAGTCATATCATAGAATCATTGAGTCATAGAATCACAGAATCATTGAATCATAGATTGGCCGGAGTTGGAAGGTACCTGAAAGTTCATCTAGTTCCAACACCCAGCTTTGGGTAGAGACACCTCACACTAGACCAGGGTGCCTAGACCCCCATTCAGTCTGGCTCTGAAACTCCCAGGGAGGTGACATCCACCACTTCTGTGGGCAAATACCACAGAAGTAATTTAACCATCCAGTCATCTTGTGCCTCGTCCTTTTAGAAAACATCTTTAAGTATGGATGTCTACTCTTCCTCTAGTCTTCTGAATTTAGCTCTCTGTCCATTTTTTTTTCTTTTTGTATGGTCACAGAGTAGATATCCATAATGCTAGGACCTGAACAGAAATGTAGATGTCCTTCAGGACCTGAAACAGGAAAATAACATCACCTATTCCCAATTCATCCCTGTTGAAGGGAACATACCTTCCAGTGAGGATATCTTTGACATGGGCCGCTTAAGCTTTCTGAGAATTGAAGAAACCACCTTGAAACACCTTAGATATAGGAAGAGAGTATTTCATTCTTGTTCTTCAGTCTAGCTTGCTGAATTAAACACTGTGAGATTTGCTGGTCTGGAGTAACTTGCAACTTTGCAGTACCTGGGTAATCTGCAGAGAAAAAAAGGGAGACATTATCCTGAATAAAAAGTCCCCTTGTAGTTTTTGTCAATAGATCAAAAGACTACAAAGTAAAGTAGGCAGGTAGTCTTGATTTGGCTGATGATTTTCTGATTTGAAAAACAAAGACAAAAGCATGGAAATTTAGCTTTTATCCTGCCCAACAAGGTATAAATAATTTGTTTTGTGCAAAGCCATTTTTGATTGCAGAATGTCTGTACAATATATTAGAGTGTGCAATTTTAAAGGTAGCCACGATATGAAAAAAACAAACATGCTTACAGAGGTAAAGCTTTATGTGGTTAGGGAGTCCTTTTCTGTTTAAATTATCACAATGAGCTAAACCATCCATCAAATAGATCAGTGACACCACTCTATCAAGTCTAATAGTTGACCTTACAAAAACCTATCTCCTCCCAGAGATTTTGTTGCTCTCATGCGATCACTGATGTTGCAACCAGGTAGTGAAAAAAGCTTATTCACTGACAAAAAATCCAAAAGTCTGAGGATAAAGCTGAAAAGACCTTCACTGTATCATAACAGACACTGCATCCGAAAGCAACGCTCATCTGCTTGATCCAGAAGACAGCTTGTCCCTTTCTAACACATATTTTTCGGTAGTGTCCCCGAACTGATTTTTAGTATGTGGATTATGGCCACATTACTCATACTCAATGGTCCAACAGTTGTCAGGTATTAGTCAAAAAGAAGAGTATTTTTCAGCTAGACTTTCACTGGAGCCAGAAAAGATATTTGTGGTTACAAGCTGACCAAAAGACTCCAAGGGACAGGAAAAGATCCTTGACTTTCACTGGTTTTGTTTCAGAGGAGAGCCTTAGTGCCAGGGGCTACATGGAGATCTGACAGCAGAGTTAGAAATTAACCTTTTCTGGGTAGGAGATCTAGGGGAGTTGGGTAGCTCTTAAGGTAACTATTCCCCAGTGCTCCTGGGGATCCTGAGGTCTTCCACTGATGCAGTATGCTTGAGGCTGCTTGCACTGGCATTTTTTCTTCGCTGCAGCCCATTCACCACCCTGCATGTGGCTTCCTCAGATTTCAGTCTCCAGATTTCAATATAGAAGGACAGACATGGGAAGATTTGCTGTACTTACTAGAGCAGCACCTCATTAACAAGAGAATGTTTTCCAGCTAATGCCATCTGCATCCATTGTCCATTTTACTTAGGTTTTGCAAGATTACAATCTCCTGAGCAAGTCTGTCCCTTCTTATTCTTGCAAAGTTCTCTCATTTCAAGAGAAAACATCCTCTAAAATACACCAGTATGCCATGTGTCATCTTTTTCTAGGGAAAGTAAGCTTTAAAACCCATGGTGGTTATAGTTGTTTCTGTTATATTCTGTCAGACCACTGAAATATCTTCTGAAGAAAACGAGTGAACCCATAAAGATATTTTATAATCCCAAACCATTCCATCACTGCAAATTTAAAAAAAATTCCTGTGGTCCTCAGATGTTATTCCTGCAGTTCTCAGAATGGCCAGTAAGCACACTCCTCTGTGCATGTTTTTAACCTAAATGTTGTTGATTTTAACATGAGCTCTACCTTAAAGTAATGGACTTTTTATAGCAATGTTATAGACAGTATATGTTTAAGATACTTTGGGAAAACTGACATTGTCTTCCTTAAAAATGACCACCAGCAGTCTTAACATTGAGGGGAAAACTCTCAGTATTCAAATAAATCATGAATATATAATGTATCTGGTATATCTGTAAGTGGCCTGGAAATACTGAGCAACATTTGATGAGACTGGGCTCATATTTTTCCCAACCTGTAGCAGTTTCTTTGCCCAGGCTTTACCTTTAATGTATTTTGAAGCCTGTCTGTCTGTTCTCCTCCGAAGTTCTCTGTTTCTCTCAGGCTGTAGATGGTGCAGCATGCCAGTCTTCACCCAGCTCTTCTACTACTGCTGCTGTGGAAACTTGAAGGCTTTGCCTCTGGCACTATGCTACAGAAAAAGTCATGAGAGATATTTGATTGCTTCATTCTACCTTCCAGACACTCAGAGAGTTTGCAGAAGGCACTTACTGCTTCACACAGATATTAAATAAGGTACTTTTAGGCACATAGAGGTGGAACATTGGGGCCCATAGAGGGGATCTCACAGGAGAGGGGAGCCATTGGTGGAAACATGCAGCTGGAGCCAGAGGGAGGGCTGAATCCTGTGGTGATGCTCACAGCAAGCTCAGTGAGGTCTGCTCCAAGCTCCTCACTTGCATATCTCAGGAGGTATCTAAACCACAGCAAAGCAGAAAGCTACATGCAGGACTTGTAACATAGAAAGAGGAAATACTTTAAAACATTTAAAACCACTGTTAAACAAATGAATGGAAATATTCTGAAGTAAAATTTATGCATGTTTGAATGTTTCCATGACAGATTAGCTCAGTTTGCAGACCAAAGATTGAGGTTTTCAGCTTCAAGTTATATTGGGGCTTGACAATAAACCTACATCCTTTTTCCAGTTTACATCCTTGTCAGAAAAAACATGACCTTAGTTTTCCAAAAGGATGGCACATGTGGGTGGCAGCTCATGAGATGGAACAAGAGACACATCTTGGTTGATTTAGTTGCAGGTAGCAATTTTTGTTAGAAAATATTACAGATGTGATATGGGAGAGTGTGATGAGGAGAAGACAGGAGGAGAAGCAAACAGAAGCCACTTTTACTCGTTTGCTTCTGCAGATGACAATTGACAGGCCAGTAAGGTCTCACAACTTCATGGCTCTGGGGAGTGTTTAACTAGTGGAAAAAATGGAAGAATTGGGATGATTGATTCTGTATTCTGGACAGTATTCTGGACAGAACAGCTGCAATGTTGCATACACCTCTGTTGTACAAGATTGTTACTTTTATTTATTTTATATCCCCCCCTTTTGCATTTGTGCTTGGGTTCTTGTGCATGCTGAAAAACAGATGCAAAATCAAGGCCTTACCTTTGCAGTGGAGTTAAAAACAATTTGTCTCTACTCTTGTGGATTTACAACATACTGCAAAGGTGCTATATTTTGAAATTCAATAGAAAAGTACTGATTGCATTTACTTTCTGAGTATAGGATCTCTTTTTGATGTTTCATAGGAAAGAAAGTTTTAATGGTGAGTATATTAATTCACTGGAACAATCTTTCCCCCTAAGTGGTGTTGTCCCCATCACTGGAGGTTTTCAAGATATGGTTGAACAGAGTGATGGGTAATCTCATCCAGGCTGTATTTCCAATGAAGTGTTGGACTAGGCAATCTTTTGAGATTCCTTCCAGCCTGGACTGTCCTATGAGTCTGTGTTTCACTGATTTCTTTTTTTGCCCAGCTACAGAGGCCTGTGAAACTGTGTCTGTTGTAACTACTGCTTTAAAAGAGCACAGGACACTTTGTTTCAATTTTTAATTTTTATTTTGGTTTACTTCATTCTTCGCCCTGCTCTAAGCATTCTATGCTGCATGCTGAAGAGAAAACAAATAATGAGTCTTTTCCTATAATATTAGAAGGGATTTGTTTTAAGTCCCAGGCCATTTTGTAATGTGTGCTTGAGCTGAAGATCAATACAGTTGACTTCCTTTTCTAGCATAGTTTATGAGAAGTACTGACCATTCCATTAATCTAACATACAGTCTCAGTCCTCCTTGAAGCATGCCTGGGAGTTTTTTTGGATGCAGCCTTTGTAAGGCCATGTCTGCAAAACATCATCTGCACATCACTTCCCCCTCCTAGCAGGAAATTCAATACTGAAAAAAATTAGACATTTTTTGAATCTTTGCCATCTGCAAATTGGGAAAAGAAATGCAGGCCTCTGGAAAGCTTTAGAGAAGCTATTGCATGAGAAGAGATCTCACACTGCTAAATCTGAAGGACAAAGAAACAGAAATCAGTCTCTCTCCAGTATAGATCCTGGTACTTGTGTCTGTCACCTCTTTGGCTGGTGACCTGGTGGCATCTTTTGCAAAAGGTGCATAAACCCAGTTGGAGCAGCCCTACAAAACAGCTCCTGAGATGCCTGTTTCCTCACTGGGTACCCCAGTAAGAAAAGTGTGTCAAGGCTTCACTCCCGGGGTCTTTAGCAGTTCAGCAATGTCTGTTAGCAACTATTGTATTCTCAAAGCCTCTTCAAGCACCAGCCCATCTAAAGCTCATTTATTCTGTTCATTAAATGCTGAGAAAGATTCTGTAGTGCTTGAAGTTCTGTCACAAAAGGAGGAGTGGCAGCAGGGCATTTACTGACCTCACAGCCCTTACGTGTTTTCAGTCTTTGTTTGTCACATTATGGAAGCTAAGTCTTCTTTCTGGGTCCCTGCATAAGTAACCTTGTTTTGTTGTTTTGTTTGTTGTTGAGTACAATTTACTATGTCTTTTGGTAAAGTCTCCTGTGTCTTCTGTGCCTGGCTAGGTCCTGTTCGTATGTTAATTTCCTTCCCGCCAGCTGCAACTCCATCCTGTGTGGCTGCTCTCAATCTCAATCACAGTATTTCTTAAGATTTTTATAATTCAGACATATTCCTTATTCATACAGTTTTTAATCAGCATGAATTACCAAGTCACCTATAACACTGTGCCAGATTTAACCAATGCTGTTATCCTTACTGGAGTACTCTTCATGTTCAGAAAATCTTCCCTTTTCTTTTCAGAAGGCCTCCAGCTGTTGTTTGCAGCTTTAGCACTATAACAATGCACAGTTCTGTTTCAGCGTGCATCTGGAAGGATGCAGCTCACGTCCAAAGTATGCATTTGCCTCTGTCTCTCTTAGTCACATACACACACACAGACACAGAGACACATGTATGCAGATGCATGCACTACTGTGGAATGGACCTGAAACATCTTTTGTGAATCTCTGCATTCTTTCAGCAGCTTCTCTTTCCCATAACACAATTCAAAGCTGTGTTGGCATCAACGTGGAAAAAGTCTCAAGCTTCTGCCAACAAAGGTCACCATTCAGAAAGCTCTGGCTGCATCCCTTTCTCCACTGTCACTGCTTCATTTCCAGCTATCCCTGCCTGCATGCTGCCAAAGCCTGGTATTAAACATACTGGATATTGGCCTAAAAAGGTTCTAGACTTTGTTTTGACATTTTCCTGTTATCATTCTTAAGCAGTAAGGTATTGTGCCTTGAACAAAGAGTTAGATTTAATAGAGTGTGCAGCACATGCATTCCCAGCAGAGAGTGACTGGGCTTTGTTATGATAACACTCCAAACTAAAATTGACAAATGCTCGGCTTCAGAACTGCTCAAGCCAGCTGTGCTTGCTGTTAATGCATTAGATGTTTCCCAGAACACACAATGGGAGAAGCTTCCAGGAAAGAGATAAGTATAGGAAAGATTAAAGACAGTTTCTATAGTCTGTGCTGGTATTCAGGAATGACAGTGAGGGAGCCGATAGATAGATCCAACAGCAGCTGGATTTTTCACATGCATGCCAATTCCCTTTACTTTTTAAGAGTTAGAAGATATAGAGGCTATTGGAGCTGAAATATTGGCATGACACCTGGTTATAGTACATGGCCTTCTTTTCTTTGCTTATGGCTTTGCAATTCTTCTACTGACGAGCTGAATTATCACTTGCTGGTTTCTGAACACAGGCTTTCATTTGGCAAGGCAAAGATCAAGATCTGAAACCATTTCATGAGGAACATGCCCATTCCCACTTCCAGGAAAAAAAGGTTCAGTGTTTTCCTGTGCTATTGATTGCTGCACAATTCTTGTTTGCGTATACATCCAAATTCTTCCAGACCCTACCACAGATTTCAAGGTGCAGGAATCAATGTAAGGTACACTGTCTTTGGCTGCACAGCAACACAGAGGGAACTCTGACACTTAGCATGTTACACAGGGATGATATTAAGAACTAGGTATTAAACTAGGAGAAGAAAAATGTCCCTGTCAGGAATGCCTTCACAGAAGTGAGCCTTCTTGTGCTGCAAAAAGATACCTAAGATTTTCAAAACAAATGTGGCATGCATGATCTTGCTGTGAGGAGGAAATAAAAGAGCAGTTCAAGTGAAATGTTATGTATTTTCTACTCTTGAAATTTATAGTCCAGTCTTAGAAAAAAGCTATGGGACAAGAGAGTTTGAGAGTCGTCAGCATAAGATAAATAGTTAATGAAAGGTTTACATAATTATTCCAAAGCAAAAATTACAAGTCCAGAAAATTTAGATAATTACTTTTTTATGCAGTGATACTCCACGGTTTTTATCATGTGGTTAAGATTAAGCCATGGTGGTCTCCCAAGCCCTAAATTAGATTAAACAATTTTAAAGGCAGATTCCTTCCAGGCCTTTAAATAGCGCCTAAGGCATAATGAAAGCTGTTTCAATAACACAAATATACCTGTTTGTAATTTAATAGAAAAAAAACCCCAAAAGTGATACTTAAATTTGAGTTTCTCAGGTCTACTACACTTTGTCCATTTGGCAACTGTAATCTATAGTGCCTCAGAACAGGATTTCAAAGTTATTATTTGCTCCTTCAGTATCTGTCCCTGTGAGGCACTGGAATTGTCTGGACTATCTTGCACACCTTATGATACGCATTCACACAATTTCTGAGAGTTATTGCTTTAAGGAAGTCTTATGTTATGGTTATTCAATACAGGGAGTATTCAGAAAAATAAGTGCTGTATTTTTTTTAAATATTTTTTAATCTAAATCCTTGATATGTTGAAAAGGTCTGTAAAATCTTTAGTGTAACTAGCTTCATCAGAAACCTTTCAGGGAAGAAGTTCTTTTCACAGGCAAGAAAGGAGCTGGCTTGGTCAAGATCTGAAATTAAATTTGCTGTAAAAAGAGAACTGAACACAGCTCAAAAAGTTCTGGACTTAATCTATAGACTTAGTAGCTTTAACTTCACGGATTTATGGAACTTTCTTGTGACTTGAAGGAAAAACAAATCCACAGAGTGAGTGTTCTGGTGGTCATACATTAATATGACACATTTTTAAGTACAATAAAAGGTTGACAATGTGAACCCAGCAAAAACATAACATAGAAGAAAAAAGAAAACAATTTTTGATGTGTATGAAATAGTGCGTTCTTCCTGTTTTAGGGCACAAAGCCTGTGTCATGATTGCAGAATTTTTTAAGCCCCTCCTTTCATAGTTTTATAATTGTGTGTCTACAGATAATTCTGAAAGCTCACATGAGATTTGTATTGTAAATATCAAGTCACTTGAGCTCATGCTGTTGAAGATACATTGGCATTAGATGCTCCAGACACTGGCACTGTGAAAATATTAGGAATGATAGATTTGGAAGGCAGGAAAAAACACCACCTACTTTCTCTAAAGTCCAGTCCAGTCAGGGGATAACTTTAAATTTCAAATCAACTCAGGAATGTTTTAAACTTCTTTATTGCACAATATTTTACATGAGAGTAAGGGACTTGTCCTTCTACACCTCATAAATTTGACATACTGTAGTTTGAAATCTCATTAGCCTTCAGATGCAGCTTACAAACATTAAAGATCTTATGGATATGCTTTGATACTGTTACTCTCAACCAGCGCTATTTTTGCAAGCATGTGTTTTGTATTTGTCCTTTCCATGAACTCACAATTTTTTTTAGTAACAATATTAAACTATTTTACTATAAATCTAGGGTTTTAACTACTTTGGGGTTCTTGAGATGACTGGTGCATTCTCAGAGAACTTGTACACATAATTTTGTCCTCTGGAAGTACATTAAATACCCATAAATTATAGTGAAGTGTCTTGTGGCAGAATGCCTGCTATTCTGCAGCAAAATCTTAACCTGTTTATAAGTTGGTAGCATATGGCATTTTAAAAGCCATGTAAAGTTAAAGCTGTGGCTTAACTTGTAAATGCAAGCTAAACATCTTATCCTTAGTCCAACGGATGTGTGAACACTGCCCAAAAGAAGATTCTGTAACTACCTACTGGTACTGCTTCATTAATACAATCTATCAACCTATCTGGCGAGTTTGATGCTGTATTCTCTCCGCTCTACAAAAGTAAAATCCAGTTCCTCCAGGTTTAAATGGGGCCAAAAGGAAGAAAGTTATTTTTGCATACACAGGATCTAACTTAGAGATTCATACACCCATGCTGTGATCACTGGTTTGTGTTTCACTGGTACGCATATAATGTATTGCTTTTTATTACACATTTTTAAGTGAAACGTAAGTATTATCTTCCTGCTATTGGTCAGCGTTGCTGTCTTGAGCATTTAAGAGCCATGTAAATTGGAGAGAATCTCTGCTGTGATCTGGCTTACATGGAACTGGATTGAGTTAATATGGAATGGCATGAATGAGAAATGTCAAGAGGTTTTGTAATAATAGTCTCCATGTTAGAAAATGCAAACCATCCATGACAAAAAATATCCATACCATCTATCTGCCTTAAGGAAAAATCCATCTGAACTTTGCCTGGAGACAAACCTTAAGGAATATGTTTGTATATGTTCACTGCAACAAACTTTGAATTTAAGAGTTGTACATGGAAAGGTGCTGTCCTCCTCCCTGCCTGAAGCCTTTGATTTGAGCAGTTATGACTCTAAAGGTGCTGACCTCCTCTTCCAAATGCCTGAGTCTCTCGTGGACTCCAGTCTGCTGAGAAGCTCCATCCAGGATTTTGAGGCTCAGAAGGACATCCCTGTTGATGGCTGTGCTCAGGTCTTGAGGCACAGTGCCTGTTCAAATTGTGCCAAAAATCAAAGACTTACTGTTTATAAAAACTGGTGAATGCTATTTGATGAAACAGTACCTAAACTTTTATATCAGCTTTTACAGTAGAAAATTTGGGACAGATGTATTTTCTTTTTTCTGTGAGGCAGAGGATGTTTCTCCATAGATAAACCTTCTTCCAACTACTTCTGTTTCTTGAGTATATATTTGTCTAATTCTCTGATCTTTCACCAATGTTTCCAAAAAAATAAGACCTTTTTCAGCACTCTAGTCAAGGACTTTGCAGATATGTACTGGGGGAGGCAATACTAATTTCCTGAAAAAGTAGTTGTTTTTCAGAACATTCTCTGTTCTGAAATTTTAATACAAAACCTTTCTCCTAACTCCAACTTATTTCCATGGGAAGAATCATATATCATGAAAAATGCAGAGCAAAGTCCAATCTGCATACCCCCTGGGGCTGAGACTTTACCATATGCTTTTTCCTTATGCTCCTGATCCCTCTGGTTCTCAGGGAGAAAACGCATTTTGAAAGACATCTGCAAGCATGTAGCAAACACATTTGTAAAAATAGAGGAGGAGCTTCCACAGTAAAGTGATTCCTATGGGAAACACAGATTTCTGACTTTTTAAGATAAGAAGCTAACTTGTAACCTAGCAGCAACCGATCATACCACTGCCTTTCAGGTAAAAGGTGAATGACCTATAATGACCATTTTGTTTCATTTGTTACATTATTACTCCAAGATTTTTGTCAAGATGTGCAGCAAAAGCTCTTCTCCATGGATTAATTATCTTGGCCTCAGAGCCAGACAGAGCAGATGTCATTCACATGAATCATTGCACAGATTAAGATTTGGATTATTTCCCCTCTTTTCAGTGCTTTGCAGATTAAATTCCTCACTTAGACATTATCCCTTTCTACACTGCCATTTATTTCCACCATTCCTGAGCATGTCACTGTTGGCAAGCCATGCTGTGTAAGAAGATGCCAGCCCGATTTGGGTAATAGTTTCTGAAGGCAGTGTCTATTGGCAGTTTTGGACTTTCTGTGGAGAGATAGGTCTGTGGAAATAATTAAGACTGACTGAGGATTCTCCAGGTGCTCTTCACTCATGTTGTCCTCTGCTATTAACCTTTTGCCCTGACACCTCAGAAGAAAAGGGGGTAGGACCATCCGAGGTTTACTGTTTAGGGAATCATATTTTTCGCAGTTCATCTCTGCTTATAACAAGATGCTCTTCACTCTCCTTTTCTCCTTTGCAGCACAAGACTGGCTTTGCTGTGTGCAAGCAAATATGGTGGCTCATTAACTAACCAGCCTACAGTTCCCAAAATCTTCCTGTTTCCCCTTGATGTTCTCATTTTCCTGAACTCCTTCTCTGTTATGCCATTAGTACAACCTTGACACAAAGGTTGCCAAGAAAATCCCATTGTCTCATTGCAGGCCTTTTATATTTGTTCATCAAGCTGTCCCATACAACTTGGTTAAAAATATTTTGATGTGTGTTGACTGACAAAGCCAGGTTGAATATCATCCAGGCTAAATACTTACTAGAAAAAAATAAAATCTGTATTTTCTTTTCTTCCTCAGATCTAATTCTTTCTCACTACTTTCAATTCAGTGGATATAGAGTTGGCTGGATGGGAAGACACAAAACAAGGCATACAAAATGTGAAATACTACAAACAGCATGAAACCCTGCCCATGTGAGTGTGCATCCATCTTGCTATTTTTTCAAACAAAGCAAAGAGATTTTAAGTATGTGCAACCAATTTGTGTTTATTTTCTAGGGAAAATAATCATGATTGTTACAGCCACAGGTTTTGTGGGGGTGAAGATGAAGACAGAGCTTTTGTAGTTTCTATTCTGAGCAGAGTTCAAAGGTAAGTGTGTACCTTCTACTCAGCTAGATATGCTTGAGCTTTTGGCTGGCTGGGTCTTCTAACTAGGCTGACTTTGCACAGAGCCACATTGTACTTTTGTGTATACAGAGGGAAGGCACAGCAAACTCACTCTTGGTGGCAATTTCACTGCAGGGGATATTATCAAAAAACCAGAACATTAGCTCTGCTTACATTTGAGAAATGCACTTTATATATCTGTATATATAGCATTCTTGACCCTCAGTCTTGGCTCCAAGCTTTCCAAAGTGTCCAAAACATATACATAACAGATGTTTCTTTGTTTCACACCAGCCACTGTAGACACAGCTGATACTCTTCAGTGGATATGTTTATTGAAACTTTCAGGCAAAATACCTCAATCACCTGGTAAGCATTTTAATTTGAAATCTGCCTTTTTTCTGCACACTATGAAGTTTGCCTATTGCCTCACTCATTCCCACTGGGTTTTTTATTTGTTTTTCCACCCCTGCCAGCCTTGAACTGTCTTTTCCTGGAGTTTTCATTTTTCCTTGGATTGTGAAGCCCAGACATTTAAACCACTCTTATTTTTTCCTTTTCACCAAGAGAAATAACAAAAGGGGGGAAATGGTGTCCACTTCTGAACAGGTCTTTACCACAAATATTAACTGTTTAAAACTGATGATTTCCAATACAAGATCAAAAAGCCATTGGGGTGATGAAAAAGAAGACTTTAGCCACAGCTTTCTGCACTTTTTCTTCTTCTTTCCTAGACCTGTTTCATTGAAGCTGAAACCATGGTGGCTTAAAAGCGGTGTCTATTAATCCAACCACTTTGTATGTCAGACAAAGAGTTTGCAGCTCTTAATTTTTGGAGTTTATAGTGTTATGTTTAGAGAACCCTATTCTAAACTCACACCTTAAATATTAGGATTACTTTTCGCTAAAGCAGCAGAGTACACAGCCGAAAGACAGGCACAGGCAAGCTGAGTGAAAGACAGACATGCAGTGCGCTGCCATGAGTGCTTCCTCACTGCATCCACCCAGCTGGGGCATAGCATGCACAATGAGTCTTCTCACGTGTGAAATGACAAAGATGTTAATTCCTCTAATTTCTCCAGGGAAATTTTGGAGAAATCACCTCCTTTCAGAGCTAGAAATGGCTACGTCACTTTCTGAAACAATTACGCTTGCTGCTGAGTGTGCAAAATATTGATAACTTCTTGATAGCTAAAATATTGAGCTAACTCCTTTAGCTATTTCTCTCCTTACTGAGTTCACTATAGTTTAAATTCCACTCCAGGTGTCACAAAACTAAGGTATGAGTACACTCACTAGGGAAATAGTGAATACTCAGGCATAATTCAGGCAAATTTCCTTCTCCTTAAAGTATGAAAGTATAAAACTTTAAGAAGTCACAAACTAAACCAGATACAACTGAAGATAAGATTGGAAAACAAATTTCATTTTTCTCTTTTAGATATCCTGTCCCTATTTCATTAGAATATGCATCTGTATCTTACAAGACTTCACTTTAAGATCATATTTTTTTTGCATCTATTTTTTAAAATTCTCTCAGTAAGAGTGGGTCTCAGGTATCACCCTTTTTCCTAGGTGAAATGGCTTTTCCAGCAGTTAAGAACCAGTTCCTACACGAGAGAAACATTTTTTGCCTCCCAACATCTGTTGAAAATGCTTATTAAAAGCTTGTACTAGAGAACCTGTGTTTGATTTCCCTTTAGCAGTGCCTTAATGAATGTTTAGAGCTCTTTTGCCCTCAGGCTTTGTCAAGTGTGCACATATTAACACAAATAAGTGCATCTTGGCACTCTGCTGCAGTCCTGCACACAAAATAAAATATCCTCTGCTACTGTTTTAAAGCTTCACTGATGTGTTGGGATTAAAATGTAGCAGAACTTGTCATCATTCAGAGGGTGGACCTTGAAAACTGGAATTCAAGAGAGGAAGGCTGACATTGAAAAAATGTTAAGAGTGACCTTGGTGCTGTTGCAATTTTCTGGAAAAGGAATTTGTTATTGCCATTTATTCAGAAGTAAAGGCCTTTCTATGTTATTCTTTGAAATTAAGTGCAATATTTAAAAATCAATTCTTAAAATGGAGCAGTGGTATGAATGTCTTTGTTCAGGCATTCTCTCCTTGTTGAGTGGGCAGAGCTCATGTGTACCCAACTGATCTTCCAAAGCAGCTCACAGGAAAGGCACCCTGTCGAGAGGCTGTGGCTCTGGCCATTTCCATCTGACTACCTACACCTGAGATATTTTGTTCAATATAAAGAACAAGTGTCCAACTAACCCCACTCAAGAGAGTAGTCCCAAGACATTGCCTCAGTTTCACCTTGTGAAGAATGATTGATTGTCAAGGCCGTATCAGAGCTCACATCCAAAGTACTGATATCTAGGAAAAATCCCTAAATTATACATCCAATGCACCATTGAGAAGGTGAGAGAACAAACTTGTTCCCAACTCATTCTTAAAGTCTTCCCGAGGATATGGAGAGTGATTGGTGAGAACAAGAACAGATGAAGATTTAATTTGCCTTTCTCATTTTAGTTACTTTAGAGTTCAAGAAATACATTGCTCTTGATAAGAATTTACTCTGAGGAGGGATTTTTCTCTGCATATACATACTTTTCTTTCAGTGCAGGCTGAGCTCCACATGTTTTGTGTCTTAGTGATTCTACAGCAAATAATAAGACTCGTTGGGAAGAAAGATTGCTGAAGTTTTCAGCCTACTATTTGATAGTCAGGCACCTTCCTATTATGAAAGCAAAGCACTTTGCTGGCAGTTAAGGATTTAGCTGGTGGTATTTCAGCCTTGGAGGAAAACTCTCTAAAACTCTCTAAACTTATGCCCCTCAAATACAGAGAGGTAACTAAACACATTCAGAGAAGGAACAGAAAAAAAGAAAGAAGCAAATCCTCTTTTCATTACTTTTTTCATAATTTCACTCCTTTACAGATCACAAATTCTGTCAAACATTATGCCTCACCAAAATAGGAATACATTAGTAATTCACTGAATTTTTAAATGGAGAATTGCATATATCCAAATTTTTCTTTATGTGAAAAATTTTTGGTGAGCTGTCTATAGGTTCTGATCCCATATGGGAGGGCATGTTAGGTTAGAGCTGACCTGTGTGCTTGGAAAGGAGAATGGAATGGAATGGAATAGAATGGAATAATGATATGAAATTACTCTTGATCCTTCTCACTCCCTTCAGTCTTGGATACGAGGACAAATTAATTAGCTCTGTGACCTTGATCTGTCTGAACAACCAGCAGGCCATTTAAAACAAATACTGAACATTGAAAAACTAACAGTTAATGTTTACATTGCAGAGTTTGTTAATCATTATGTTTAATGTTCCTCAAATATATGGTGCAATTATTTTAATATACTGGTCACCCATCTCAAAAGGTCTAAGGATAAGATCCAAAGGTTGCCCATACACAGAGTTGTCCTGGATCTGCACGAACTAGAAATGTGTGTCTTGTCATCTCCATCCAAGTGCTTTTAAATGTGATGTTCCTCTGGGTGGATGGTTTTTCACTGAGCTTCGAGCAGTGTTCATGTTCCCTTATCTGTAGGAGTGACACCGGTGCCAGCAATATCCAGCTTCCATGAAAATACATTTTCTACACCCAGTGAACTCTGTTTGCATTCCTGTGAACACAAAAAATTGCCTCTGCAATTGCCTCTCAGAAAATACAGCTCCCTAGTCAAAACAGATGTGGTCCTTTGCCAGGTTTCACAGCATCTGTTTAGAAAAGAGGCTCTGACTGTGTGACTCAGCCTATGAAAGTAAACGTGGGTCACTTTGTAAGAAATGGAGCTGAAAACAGCTTGTGTTACATGCAAGGTACTTCTCTCTGTGTGCAGCTAGGAAAAGGAAAGCAGAATCTCTAAGCTACACCAAGGAGCAGTTTATTCAAAAGGCTACTAGAAAGCTTATAAATTTGTGGCAGACAAAACATTGCAAATATCCTGTGTATTTATTTTAAGAGAAACCATAAAATAAAAAAAAAAAGCGCATCAGATAAATTGCAGGTTTTGGCCTGTATTGGAGAGATTTTCCTCAAGGCTCAGTAATTGCTACAGTCTGCTCTGTTAGAAGGATGGCAAGGAAGCAGGTAGGTTAAATGGGAGAAACCATCTCCATTCCCTACAAAGAAATTACACTCTTGCATAAAACCAGGGCACTCTTTCTGGAAGTTGTGTATATATTCATGTAGAAAGAAAAAAAACAAACATAACTACTTCCAGTGCTACCATGCATATAATTACAGTTGAGAAAATATGTGAAATGAGACAAAACATTTGCTGGGCTGTTCTCTTTAGAGGGACACAGAAAACTGCATAATAATAACCCTGCCAATCTAGAAAAGGGCAGCTTCTGCTCTGACACATGGACATAGCTTTAAAGGAATTTTGGTTGTCCTGCCAAATGAAAAGACACTTAGATTTTTTGTGCTCTCTATCCTAAGTTAACACACAGCCTGAGGAGTAAAAAACATGCTTGATTTTTTTCTGAAATACACTATTAATCTTTGCTTTCCTAACTCTTTGTCTTCTAGTTCAGTAGTTTTCAATATCCTTCCAACATATGAATGCCAGAAACATTCCCAGTGGGAAGATAGACCGACTTCTTCAACGCTGGTTGTTATAAAGCATTTACAGATTTGCTGTCTTTCGTCACATTTCACTGACCCTTTAAAAGCAGACTTCAGTCCTCCACAGTTTTACAGTCCACAGGCTGAGAACTACTGCTCTAGACATGTTCAGGTTTGGTATCTTGTTGATGGGTTTATCTGTCAATTGTGTTCAGAATTAGATCAATATGTGCCAGCAGCTCGTGATCTGGAGAAAAGGGGACACTTTGGATTGTCCCTCAGCATGTCATGTCTCTGGGAGTTCTGATCCAGTGACAGTCTGTTTCTCAGTTCACACAAGCACACAGACACATAAGCAGGGAGGACATCATATTTTGAATCATGAGCAGATATCTGCAGCCTATTTGCAGGTTTACAAGCTGAATAAGCTATCAGTGTTAAGTGGGTTTTTGCAGAACAAGGAAGAAAGAGAGGTTCTGGGGGACAGCGGGACTAAAGCCACTCTTTAATGAGAACTCCCAGTCTCATCTGCAGTGACCTTCATGGCAGGCCTCCCACGGACTTCAGTCAGGTCAGGGTTTTGCTTTGAAAACTGTGTGCTGGAACATTATCTCTTTGCTCAAAGAGTGTTTACAACTTGTAGGAAATTGAACTTACCCATTTAGTGTAGAAGGCTTTAAAATCCCCAGGCATTTAATTTTCCAATGTCAATTTCCCCACCATAATGCACCTCATTGTAACCTCAGAACCAGGGGTTCAACCATATGTCACCCCCACCCTGATCTGCAGAGAGTAACAGTAATCTGAAATTACACAAAGTTATGCTTATTACAGCATTACAAAGCTTTTGGTTTAGATGTGCCCTTTTTTCCCCTGGATTAGGGGGAAACGTAGTTCAAGGTTGCCCAATGTTAAGACAAATAGAGCAGCAAGCCCATCTCTGCTGTTTTTCAACATGTGGTTACTTTCTGTGCCCTCAAAGCACTCCCTATCCATATCCTTCCAAGACCAGCATTAGCCACATGCTTATGTCTAATGCTTAGGGGATAAGTGGTTTGACTACTATAAGCATTTTGCTTAATCTTCTAATTCAAGGAGTTCCACCTGGTGTTAAGGATAAAAAGATTTTTTCTTTGTAGGTTTGTTAAAAAGGTGCCAGATATTACAAGTCATCTCCACTTTTCTCCTTAGAAGAGCGACCAACAGGTATATTACAAACTTATAATCTCAGTGCCAAAACAGGTTTGTTATAACCTAGTTAGTTTTCAGCAATCATCAAAAAAGTATGTAAACTCCCATTCAAGCTCAAGCAAAATTGACTGCTACTAACATCTTTAAAACATGAATCTGTCATCCTCCACCAGGATATAAAGACAAAGGGGTTTATATGGTTAGCAAAGCCATTATATTTTGATGAAGGGATTTTTAACCAAAGTGATAATGTCTCCTGTTTTTGAAGGATTCTTTCAAAATGAAATGAAATTTTCATTTTCATTGCTCTCCACTAGGCTTTTTAACGACACGAATGCCATTATCCCATTTCCTACTGAGTTTTCCCAAGACTTTAATACCAGGAATTACTTGCTCCTGTAGAGCAAATAACCATGCTAAGTAACACATTACTATTAGTATAATGTTCCAGATGCTCAAGTTAATCAAAAGAGAAGAGAAGGGAGCTTTTAGAGCAAGATTTAC
The DNA here is from genome assembly GCF_015832195.1 of Motacilla alba alba. Lineage (NCBI taxonomy): Eukaryota > Metazoa > Chordata > Aves > Passeriformes > Motacillidae > Motacilla > Motacilla alba. Next base: position 47,314,591 of record NC_052046.1, read on the forward strand.
TTGCTATTGTGTCTAAACCTGTGCATTCCATTAGCACTAAGCAGAACCTCAGCAATCACAATGCTGTAAATTTTCACCCTGTAGTTCTAAAGTTAGGGATTTAAAGGCAAGAAAAGACCACTTGAACAGAACAATTCTTTCATTATTTTTTATGAATGCATTAGTGTTACTAACCATGATTGCAAAGATAAAAAACTTTAGCAACACTCTACTGAAAAAAGGTACTTCTAGATTGAGCTTGTCTAGCTTCAAAATTGATCTTTAAGCTGGATTTTCCAGTACTGATTTTGCAGCCTTCTAAAAGTTCTGTCAAAGGCTGGTCTTTTCCTTAAACCTGAGATTTCCACTCACTGCACATTTTCCACATCTCTGCGTTCCTGTCTTACGAAAATAAGATCTTCTACTTTCAGAGAACAGAAAAAACCTTACAAAATTACTGGTTACTTAATCACTTTAACATGTTTCTTACGTATAGGTTTTGTACACGTTAGGCTACCTTTGCTTTCCTGCACTCAAAGACAGTTCTGGGCATGAAAACACTCTTTCCTGAGTGCTGTTGGATAATCTCCCAGATCACTCAGGTATATTCCTGATTTACCCCTCTCAATAATTTTATCTTATGAAGCTGTTGCAGTGATACAACCTTAAAGAGTTTGAGTAACAATTTTGGCATCTTCATGGGCAGCAGGGATTTGAATTTCCTGAAAGCAGCAAGACAAGAATCCACCAGACAAAATCCTCTAGCCATTGAGTTGACATCTGACAATCTGTTCCCTTTTGAAACCATATTTTAAGAGGATGAGCAAATGCTCTATTCATTTTTCTGGAGGTGAAAAATGTGATTTCATAATATTCTAGTCAGAAGTTCATATAATCTGAGGCTACTTCATGTTGAGGTGACCAGGCATTTCTGAATTAGAAGGCCTTCTTTTTGAAAGGAGTCTCTCCTCCTCAGCTGGATCAAAATCAAATACCCTGTGTACCTCAAAGGACAAATCAAGCTGTGACTACCCTATCCTGACAAGTCATGGAAATTGCTGAACAGTGAACACTCTCTTTGTCCACATTTCATGCCTTTTTCACATGTGCAGCAATATGGTTTCTTCCAGCTGTGATTCCTCCTCTGTTTCCACTTTTAGAAATCCTGAGAAAGGGTCCTCAGGATTAAATATGAAAGGGAATGGGGGAGGATATCATTCCAATGTGAAGATAGTGGAGATTAAGATGTAATGTAACAAAACATGTCTTCTAGAAATATGCACTTAGGCATTTAACTATAAGCAGGCCATTTCATAGCTTTTATTACACTGGACTTCTGCCAGTAGATAAAAATCACAAAGAACATGCAACTTTAACAATGAGGTTTTTCCCTTGTTAAAACTAACTACCAGAGACAGCCATCACCTCCACTGGTGCTCTGTCTTTGGCCCCCTTCTGAGGTTTAGGCCATTAAATTGGTTCCACATGACAGGACTTGGAATGCTGAAAATCAGTCTAACTTACAATTCTGAAGTTTAGTTTCCCTTAAAGAGTCATATTTCAAAAGTTTGTGGCCCAAGCCCTTTCTCTTCCAGCTTCAAGCAAGGACCATTTAAAGCTAATTTAAACACTGTACGAGTTTACCTTAAGGTCTGTCTCTGCATACATTAATTTTTCAATATGAATTAATTAAGAGAAGAAAAACCTATTAAAAGGTATCAAGCACTAATATTAAGGTATTAATTGAAGAGCATATCAGAAAGAATGAAGATTACCTGACTGCTGTTTATTTTAACAATTTACTATACAATTCAATACCTCCTTTTCAAGCTTTCCTATCTCTGACACAAATTGCAGATTAATGATTTAGTTACTGACAAACTAGTGGCGTACTGAATGTTGCTTTCTGACATCATTGGCCAGTCTTAGCAAATATTTCAGGATGAAGAAAATTAACCGTTTTTGTTTGTTTATTCCAACCCCTCTTACACTGAGATCTTCTTGCCTAGGAGAAAGATTATATACCAGCATTTAAGTGCTCTTGATATATTTGTTCCCAGTGGCCACGGAAGAGCTGTGTTTATTTCTTTGCTAATTAATTCTTTGTGATCATTTCCCCAAAATGAGGCTTACTCTCTTACTCTCCTTTTTAAAGGTCATTTTAGTAAGATTAAAAGCAACATAATAAGAGATGTATAAATATTTGGATATTCTCCTGTTTACTAAACAGAATACAAGGAATTTGGTTTTTTTTCACTGAGCCATTTTTTGCACTATCCAGACTTAATTTGTGGCTGGAGGGTTAATATTATACAAACAATCATTTATTTCAGAATAAATGTGATCATTACTAAGCTGTTCCATTGGTTAACAACGTCTGCTTTCTTTATCCCAGCTGGATTGAGGTAATTGCCTTAGGCTGCAGGCAGGAGAATGGGAAGTAGGTGAAGCATGTTGAAGATTAACTGCACAAAGAAACTGCCTAAACAAAGAAAGGGCTCCAAGAAGAGGAGGAGAAAATCTCTCAGCCTAGACAGGCATACTGGGAAAGAAATTGGTTGTAGCTGCTCACTACTTCATATCCGCACAAAACGAGGAAGAGAGTCATCAGCAATTCCTGTGGGCTAATCTGTGCATGTGCAAGCAAACTGGGTTTGCAGGCGCTTTCTGATAAGAAAAAAAACTTGACTGTGACAGTCCATGAATGACCTCAGTCTTTAACCCAAATGCTGATGAACAAGGTTGTTTAAAGGTGAAGCTCCTCCTTACTTTGGTCTGCTTACACTCACATTGGAAACCAGAGAAGTCTATTTTATCATGTTGAAAACTAAAATCAGATCTGCAAAAATCCCCCCATCCGCATTACCCCTCCACATTCCACTACCCCATTTGTCTTAAAGACCCTAATGGTTTCTGTCTCCTGTATTATATATGGGATTCACCTTATTCAACTGAAGAAATTAAAATTTCAAAAATTTAAACTTGATCACAACTCAATCAGGCTTCATTTCTAGGCAAATGAGAAAAAATAAAATTACTTCATAGAGTAATAGAACAGAATCATGGAATGGCCTGGGTTGGAAGTCACCTTAAAGACCCTGCTGTTCCAACACCCCGGCCATGGTCACAGACACATTCAGTGTTGTTCAGGGCATCATCCAATCTGGCCATGAACACTCTCCAGGATGGGGCATCCATAACTTCTCCTGGAAACCCATGCCAGTGCCTTACCACCCTCACAGTAAAATGAGGAGTTTCTTCCTGGGTAGAGAATTTCTTCCTGAAGAAGGAATCTTGTCTTCGCCATCTGTCTTAGAAGGAGATGAACTCTCTTGATGATGCTCACTTCTTTCTACTGTCTGTAAAAGAAGACTATTTGTGAGTAATATAGGCTTCAAAGCCTGATCCTGAAACACATAACTGAGGAGACAAGACATGCTGCTGTACAAGCAGGAATTTCAATTTCTGCTAGAAAAAAGAAATTGAAATTTTACTTTTTTTACCTTTACACTTCCAGGAGAATAGCAGCATCACCACAACAGTGTGTTTCCAGCTGGCAAACTTAATTAAGAATCATAGGAATGCTTCCTATTATTATTTTGGCCATGAAAAATCTCTAATGCCTTGGCTGAAGATCCCTGCCAGTGATATCCAGTCAAACTGAAATCATGGTCAGCTTTGGAGCACCATGTAGCACAGTGTCCACCAGCAGACACAAGGAGACACCTTTGGAAGTCCTCTTGGTGAAGACAAATCTTTGGGAGTCCTCCAGTGAACATCTCCTTATTCTCTAAAGAAGGACACTGCACACCAGAGACATGCAGTCATGTTCCTTGAATTTGGTTATTCTGATGGATTTAATCACTGCCCTTCAATCACTAGCTACAGGATAGATCTTAATTTGAAAAACCTTTACTTACTCCAAAATAAAGAACTAGACTTAATTTTTTTTAAATTATTCCTGTTTTTAAATAGCTTCTAGCTGAAAAGCATGATTGCTCATACAGCAAAGCAGCATTTTTGGACAAATAAAGCTGGTTTTAAAGTATTAATTCCTTTGCTATTTTTATACTAAAATAAATATGAGCTAAGCTAGAATATGAGTAGGAGTGATACCCTAACAATTCATTAGTGACCAAATGAACTAGATTCTATATTTCTCAGCTGCAACAATAGAAATTATCACAGAAAACTAATGCAGATTTTTCAAAGTTAGGCTAAAAGTAGCAAAGAGTTCAAAAAGAGTTTTGTTACTTTTAACCAAAATTAAAAATAGGAAAGCTCTCACATCCATGTTAAGAAGAAGAAAAAATATGAACAAAATAGTAGTTCTACTGAAGTTCTGCAAATGCCATATGAGTCTGTTCACGGACTTTAACTATCTCTGGATCAGGCCATCATTAAACACTTGGTCATACGTGCCATTACACACCCTTAACTTCTGACCTTATGTCCGTTTCGATGGCTTCTGTGATATAACTGGGCTGGACCTGTTCTTCCGTGAGACTTTAGCTTATGCACCAATGGACACCGGATTTAGTCTATCTGTCTAACTGGGCTATCATCTGGATGCCACGTTAGGAGGAAGAATTTTTAGAAATTTTCCACAGAGTAGGCACATATCAAAGTTATATAATCTGGGGATTTTCAGTGATCTTTATGACACAACATTCCACTGAGACAGTGAGCACTCTGAGATAAACTCTGGTCTATCCATATCCAGAGTGAATGACAAATCTGTTCATAACAATGGGATCAGAAACATGTACCTGGATTCATTCCCCTAGGAAGAAGCTGGTTGGATAATGTTATACCACTAAAAACCTAATGTGTCAGTGAAATGCTTTCTGCACTCAGGCCTTGTAGTGGTATGATTTTTTCTTGTGCTTGTTTAAAAATGTGGTTTGAAAGTGTCTGTGATCGATGTTTCAAAACAAGGTTTACCATCTTCATCTAAAAGTTGCATTACCTGAATAAGATCTTTCTATAAAATAGGTAAATTCTGTCAAAGCATCTAACATCTTTCTCCTCTTTTCTTGCTGAATACACATTTCTGACTTTTATTCAGGAAAGAACTAAGGTAAATGTGATCAGTCAGCTGACTTTTTATTAGATCAACACAGCACATTGCTTCATGAGTTTTTCAGAGTGCAAAAATCTCAAACATTTGAGAAAATGAATGAAACCACAAATCTTGCTACCCAGTAGCAATACAAGTTGATATGATTTATAAACATTAGCTTCAACCATTCAGGAACACCAAAGGTGTATGGAGCACACAGTCACTGCTAGGAGTATCAGGAAAGTTGATCTGTCGGAGGTGATTATGTCACTTTGGAGAGCAAGCACTCATTTGTTTTTTTAATAATTATCATAAGTTTTAATATTAAATGTAAATATTACACTCTCTAAATTTTGCTTGAATTTTCAAAGACATGAAAACTTATCGGCATGCCTTTCCAATTTCACAGTGATCTTCATTTGCTTGGTCTCTTTCAGATCGCTAATAAACTGCAGATTTATCTCTTTGCAAAGCCAAAAAATCTTATTCTATGGACTATCACATAAATGCTGAAGTGATTTTGATTTATAATCCCCAAAATGTAAGATCTGAGTGCCTAAAATTCTTTTCTAAATTGCTCATGCCTAAGTATGCAGTTCTCCAGGGATTTGTCTATATCTCACTGATGCCTACCAGCTGTAGAAGAACTGTTCTATGGACTTTGTTTTTTCTAGTTCTCCATAGTTATGAGGCTTCTCTTTCCTGCCACAGTGATGTTTTAAAAAGTAAAATCTGTTTCTGTTGTGCATTTTTTTGCTGCATGCCTTTATTCCTGTTTGGAATTATCCAGCAAAGATGACATGTTTTTGATTTTGATTTGAGGACATAAGATATCTATTGCATCATTGTTTTGCCCGGGGCATTCAGAGTGCCCTGGCAGATGAGTGCATACATGCTTCTGACTCTTGGAGATGAGGAGAGCCGTTTGAACAGCTACAGCCAGCTCTATTGTGTTCAGAGCAAACTCTGTGAAGTTCCTTTCAGCTACATGTCACTTCCAGTTTATGTTGTCTGAAATTTTAACAATGATAGATGGTACTAGGCTCTTTTCAAAATTCTTGCTCAATCAGAAGCTGATATCCAAGCATGGCTGTACACAGTTTGTTTAAGAATGATGACTTTTTCAGTAAGTGTAAAACAATTTTCGTAGGCACATTCAGGCCATATTTGGACATTCAGAACTTTTACTCTACACTGTGTATTTGTCACTATTATTCACCTATGTGGAAAAAACAGTGATCTAGACAAACCTGCCATATGAAGAAGACACAAATGAGAGTTGCCCAGTGCTTTGTTTACAGAGAATGATACCATTCTGTTTCATACTACTGTCAGTTTGATGGTTCTTTAGAAAGACTGGGAGTGCTTGTTTTAACAGAGAAGCTGGCCCTAACTATTCTGCAATAACTCCCCCATGTGGGCATTTCATTTTACTCTGTATTTCATTTTCGGAACAAGAAGGCTGACTCAAATATTAGTCTTTCTTTCATTTACAGTGGCCGCACACAAATTTTTCTGGCACGCTGACATTGTATGGAAATCTTGGTTAGTCTCCCCATCTCAATAAAATTCAGAGCATGTTATCTGTGCTAATCTCAGTATGAGCAAGCTGTTTTGAAGGGTGATTTCAGTAGGTTAAGAATGAGCTGTATTGGCTGTACTAGTACAAAAAGGCTAAAAACTCATCTTTTGCTCTGATTTAATTGGTTTCCTCTGACACCTCTGGAAGCTCCAGGTAACCCGACCAGCTTCACTTCAGTTTGTTTACTGAAGTTAGGCAAAGCCTGTTTGCTGTCAAAGCTCGGAGCATGCCTTAATCAGCTCTTTGTAGCCCTGGTCAAAGCTAACATCTATCCCTTGCTCATGCTGCCAGCATTCCTCACACCCATGGAGGCAAACTAGCAATGCAAACTATTTGTATGGCACATAAGACTGCGGAACTTTGAAGGATTGTAAACCCTCCAAAACAGCTATGAAACTTTGAATCAAAATCTTAATGCAGTTACTTAATAGTTTCTAAGCAGCTCAGTCACAGTAATGTAGTTAATTAATAGTCTCTAAGCAACACAGTCACAATAATTCTGATTGCTTCCCTACTTCTTATCTAGAAATAAAAATGGTCATCTGATTACCTAATGGAATTTGTGAAATAAACACTGATAAACACTTATTTTTTTATTCACTTTAACAAAGACTATAATCTAAGTCTAGTAATTGACAGATAACCAGAGTGTGAAAGACTATGCCATATTTCTGCTGCCAGTAGGTTTATCACACAATCATCTCAGACAGGTTTTAAGTGGGTACAAAATGTATGTTGGCATGAAGAGGGAAAGTGATCCTCCAGTTTGTTTCCCTATTTGAGATGGTTGATTAAAGATGGGCTAGAGGAACACAGGAGAGACGTCATTTTCAGACTGAGTAAACAGAGCAATTTCTCACCCAGAAACTTCCTCTGTGGCAGCTGTCTGAGCAATAGGGAACTTGTCTTTCATATAACCAGAAAGAAAATTGTGAAACAGCTCTCCTTGTCTCGTGTCTTTCACTTATTTAATATGGGACCTAAGGCACCAAGGGACATGAATAAAGGCAGTTTATATCCTCTTTTCAGATGGACTAGTCCCACAAAATCCTGTCACTTTTTTGGTGAGATTCCAGACAGTATACAAATGTCAATCACTTATGTCTTCTGTTCAGGAGAAAAAAAATGAACCACCAGCCCTAATGTCTTTGCTTCTCTAATCAGTGTGCAAACTTATTCCATGGATTTGCTCTTGGATGTGTCTAGATTACTTGTTGAAAATGCATATTTTTTATAACTGCCAATTAAATACATACATATATATATATATATATATATATATATATATATATATATATATATATATATATATATTACAATCTATCAATATGCAGCTTGCTGAACACAATTTTATTTGTTTAACTTTCCTAAAGGTCCAGCTTCAAAGATTGAATTCACTTCCTTGTTGAAGTGAATTCAATCATTTTTCAGAAATGTTGAAAATGGAAGTTCTCTACTTCTTAAGATTTTATAAATTTGGTAAATCCAGCATTTTTCGTACTACACAGATTAACGAGTCTAACGCATTTACACTTATTCCAGCACTTGAATTTTCCAGTAAGCTCATGAAAATGTTGGAGCTCGTCTTGTAGGGACTGAGTGTCTGAAATATCAAACTGAATGTTAGGTCTAGCCCCCTGTGTTTAGCTGATCAGTGATGTAAAGAAATCAGACTGAGGCAAAAAAAAATTTTTAATTTCTTAATTAACAGATGCATATAGCAGATCTCCCTTCATCTGAGCTGGATGGGTACTGCCACTGGTTGAAGGATAAGCATTGAAGTTCTTATTGTAAACTTCATCAGTATTGCTGTTTTTCAAACAATAGCAGAATTGTTAAGTGCACCTGAATAATCACTTTTAAGTTCCTGTGGTTAAATAAATAATATCCATTGCATCTTTATATCATTTGTTTGAAAAATTTTCCAAAAAAATTGGGAATTCTTTGTTATAGAAGTGGAATAACAGCCTAAGAAAGCAGATTTTGTGAACATGTTTAAGTTATTGGGATATATGTACTGGCACTTGTCACTTTAGCAGACAAAAAGATTCAGAGGTGAAGCTGCCTAAGTGTCCTTGGAGTCAGTGAAGAGATGAATGCCTTCGTAGCCTTATTCAAAGCACTAAATTTCGACCCCTGTACACAGACATCTTTACATCCCCAAACCTTTCACTTTGCATTGTATTGATAGGTCTGGTTTTGCACCAGCAGGAAAATATTCTTAAATGAGTTCCCTCATTTCTCACATTTGACTAATTTGTTTTTTAATTGCAGTCTGAATTTTCTTCTCCTAACATTTGAAATTATTTGGCCTAGTAAGGCTTTTAACTGCTTCTTATATATTGACGTGATCTTGGTAGAAACACTTATTGTGTCTCCTTACTTGTATTTTACCTGTAGTGATGGGCTTTATACTGACAGTTATACTATTTGACTTTCTCAGTCTTTCTAAGTCTTGCTAGGTTCACAGCATCACAGAAAATTCTGAGTTTGAAGGGAACCAGAGGAATCATCAAATCCAACTCTTAAGTGAATGGCTCATACAAGGATCAAACCCACTGCCTTGGTGCTACTAGCACCAGGCTCCAACCAAACTGGGGTAATTTAGACAAACACAAAATACAATATAAGTTTTGCTTGTGCTAGTAACAGTCCTAAGAAAATCTCTCATGCAGAAACAGACAGGAAAGTCTGAAGAAGCTCTTCTCACTGCCTAAGAAATTCTCTCTCTCTTTAAAATTATCAAGTTTTCCAGTGTGAAGACCACCCTGTCCTGGGGTGCATCAGGCACAGCATCACCAGCTGGGCAAGGGAGGGGATTGTCCTGCTCTGCTCTGAGCTGGGGCAGCCTCACCTCAAATGCTGGGGACAGTTTTGGGTGCCACAATATATAAAATATATTAAGCTATTAGAGAGTGTCCAAAGAAGAGCAACAAGGACAAAGAAGGATCTGGAGGGAAAGCCTTACAAGGTGCAGCCGAGGTCACTTGCTCTGTTCAGCCTGGGGGAGACAGAGTACAGATCTCATTGCAGTCTGTGATTTCCTCATGAGGGGAAGAGGAGAGGCAGGAACTGATCTCTTCTCTCTGGTGATCACTGAAAGGACCCAAAGGAATGGACTGAGGTTATGTCAGGGGAGTTAGGTTGGGTATTAGACAAAGGTTCTTCCCTCAGAGGGTGATTGGGTACTGGAACAGGCTCCCCAGAGAAGTGGTCACAGCACCAGCCTAACAGTGTTCAAGAAGTGTTTCAACAATGCTCTCCGGCATATGGTGTGTGATTCTTGGGCTGTTTTGCACAGGGCCAAGGGTTGAATTCAATGATCATAATAGGTCCCTTCTCTCTCAGCATATTCTATGAATCTATGAAGTTGCATTTGTCCCTTTCGTATCGAGCTACAGAAAAAGATTGGTGTTGGCAGACAGAGAAAGCTAGAGGTCAGTGTGCTAAGTTAGAAAGCAAAGATAACCCCTGAGTTTAGCTATACTTCTGGGCATGATCAGCATCACAAAAGGAGGCAATATAACTAGCATCCTTTGACAGCTGTCTTTTAGTTCCTTTTTCAAATAACTAAATAGCACATGCATCTGTATTACATGATGTAGCTTTTATCACGTGCGCAGACTGACTCCCAGATATGCTGTCTTGGATGTTTTAATTGATTTAATGTTTTAATTGATCTACTTGTTTTAATTTATCTTTTAATTGATGCTTTAAGTGATCTACTGCCTCACATGTTTGTGCTGAAAATACATTGGCAAGTGTTTTAGTTATGCTATCCAGAAATGTACCACTACACTTCTCATGTGATAAAATGAAAGATAAAATGTTCAGGAGAGAGGGACACGATTAAAAGTTTGGGAGAGTGATAGATTTCTGAGAACAGGGAATTAGAAAATACGAGAGGGATTATTTTGTCCTGCTTCCTCTGTCCATACTGTCAGCATGATGCAGAACAAGACACCAGCTTTCTGTTTCCAAGTTATGGACATGTTATTTCTTTTGCTACAGTTTTGCTGCCAAAGCAAGGTAAAACCAGACACGTTTGTCTTTTTAGTACGATTTTTCTCAGCAGTTTTATTTATCCATGCAATCTCATCCATGAACAACCCAGTAGATTCAGGTTTTAAACTCATAGGGTAATATCTCAAACTTTTTTCTGCTCTTTTTAATAACACAGACTGCCAAATTTTACCCAATGACCTGTGAACCAATACTGTGAACTCATTAATGAAGCTTGTTTTTCCTACTACTTGGTGTGATATTTGACAAGACAGATGCTGTGAATGGCAATATTAATGCCAACCAAGATCTGTTACAGGTACCTGTTTTGCAGCTAAAACAAACAGCCAGAACTTGTTCAATATATACTTAGGCAAGTATGACAATCTTTGTAAAGAAGGAGTTATTGAACTGATTTTAAAATGTCATGAAGGAGAATAAAATGGGCTATTCACCACACATTACATGGGATAGAAAGTAGATTAACACAACCTAGTCCCCACCCTACTTTTAACAGCAAGTTATCACAAATATTCTCCACTTAAAAAAATAAATTGCATTGTTGTAACATGGTATTTCATCATCACCGCTAAATAAATGCATATAACCTTGAAGATAATTTTACTGACTGCAAAGAATTGTTATTTTTTGTATTTTGCTGTGAGTCATTGATTCTGTGGTGGACTAATATCACTGTGTTTCAGTGGGTTTATGTCAGTTTAAAGGAACAGCTCACAACTCTTGCTGTTTCACAGTACACTATTTTCATTTACTGTTCTGAAGTCATTGGTTGAGATGAGCTTCTCTGAAAAATAAAGTAGCTAAAACCAGCAAGAACAATCTATTACAGGGGATCTTAATCACAAATCACAAATGTCTTGACAAAGTCTTGTTACTGTCACTGTAGGAAAAGATCACTTAGAGTTTGTTGGAGGTCTAGTGTGCCAGAGAACAGCCATAACTCTACCTGGTGGGAAACCTGCTATGCTGCCATGCACCACGCATGGATGAAAAAGATGTAATTATTTCCAAAATAGATACTGGAGCTACACATAGTAATTCATATTTTCATGTGTCTTTGTGTGGAAAGAATCAATTGGAGTGCCAAACACCAGCCATGTGCACTTCCTCAATTTCAAAGAGGAATTGTATCTGTAGGCTGAGACAAACCAGTCTGGAAAAAAAACTGAAGACAAAAATATTTATTTAACCATCAGCTCCTGTGTATCTCCATCAGCTACTGTGTATCTTCCATCGCCTCCGTAAACTTCACTGTATTTCTGACACTTCTGAACTTTTTCATAAAAATCTGTTCTAAATATGGAATTTCTTCTTGTATTGCCCCAGGTGAAGAATAGGAATTGATCACCAGATAATCCTGTATTGTATGCCAAATTAGTCACCCTACTGCAAATGTGTCTGACAGCTGCTTTGGAAGAGCTGGACATTGCCAAGTGTCTGATGGCATAATTTTAAATCAATGGGGTTTGATTTTCTGTGCCTGAAAGTCCAGCACCATTTGCTCTCTTGACAGCAGATCCAAGCACGTAAAGGGCTCCAATTTGTGTGTCTTCTTAAAAGCAGTGATATCAACCTAAACCAGTCACAGAGGCTGATATTTCTTCTGTGATGATGGCATATCCTCCTAGGTTGATAAGTCAGAGTTTTCTTAGTTTTTTGAAGTCTGCCAGAAAATACTCCTAATGTTGTCCAATGTCACTCTTATCCTCTTCTTTCTTACTGCCTTATTTTTCAATTATCTCACTCACTTGTAAATCAGAGCTGTATTGATCATCATTATTTCCAAAGGATAGTTAATCACACACAGAGAAAGGAAAAGTTGGGACAATTTTTTTCATAGATTGAAACTTTTCTGTTGCTTGTCAGTGAACTGAAGCATCTAATAAAAATTGTAGGGTTTGTAATGATTTGAAGTGGATGAATCATATTCTAAGTTGGAAATAATGGCAGAAATTTTTCATGAAAATTATACTGAAATCAAGAAAAAAAAAATTACCTGTGCTCCCACGTTCAGATAGTTTTATAGCTCAGTGACTATTGAGCTGCCTTGATCACATTAAAAAAATACCTGATTGTATTTTCTGAATATATAGAGTTTATTTCTATCTTTTCAAAATCCACTTTTCTGCTGTCTCTTCTTTTTACCCTAAAGAAACAAATCAGTTTCCTCAGCATCCCTGCAGTCATCCATTTGGAAAAATTCTTAAAACTCTTACTAAAATAAAAATATTCAGCAGTCATCATTTCAAAACATTGTGCTAGGACAAAACCTGATTTTGTCACTTATTCTTAAGCTTCAGCACTCATGTGACAGTTTCGGCTTCTTCTGTGGTGGATGGAGAGTGACAAGAGCTTTCCATCATTACAGAGGAGAAGCCTGTCACCTAACTTTACACCACTGATGCCCATGCAACAAATGTCACTCATAATGTAGAGTTTATTTAAGGGAGTACACATTGGCTCATGAAGAAGTGTATGAGCAATTAAAAATACAATTTTTAGCTTGTTCATACTAACAGTCTCAGTCATCTTATTGAAACATCTGTGGGAAAAAAACGTATATTTTTTCTACATATTCTTTTATTTTTCCTCTATCTACCACATTGGTATAACGATCCAAACTTTAAGTTATCTGTAATGTGACCTTACATTTTTTACTGTCATGGTTGTGTTGTAAGAATGGTTTTTTTTCCCCTAGGAAGTGTTGCCAAGACCATATATTATGCAAACCTCTTTTTTTTTTCTCCTGTCTGAACCTGACATTAGGGTGCTTGAAATATCTATTTAAATTGCTGGAATTCTCTTGGATTCCCAGAATCTTTGCTCTCAGCTTTCTCTCTTCCTGAAACAGAAGACTAGATTTTGTTAAAGTATATCAATATCTGTAAAGAATATGGTGTTTTAATTAATTTCTGTGTGGGATTTTATGTACTTTCAGAAATGAAAATATTTTATGTACTTTCAGAAATGGAGAGCAAGGAATGAAATAACTCACACATATTACAACTCCTGCATCTGATGGTTCACAGATTTGTATACAACTCTAGCTAAGTGTAATAACATTATGTTACAAATTCTTGCTTCTTTTTCAGTTCTAGGACTTGTGTAAAATGTTCCATCATCAACCTTAGGCTCAGTTACTATACAATCTGCTAATTATAGCACTCATTTTCTTAGGAATTGAAAAATATTAACGAAAATCCCTGAGGCTGAGATAAGCATGCAGTCCAGCTTTCCTGATGCTGAATAAGTGTTCCTGTTACTACAAGAGTGAACGAAAGGCAAGAATTCAAAGTCCATTTAAAGTTCCACAAAGCATCCTTGTGTTTCTCCCATATTTCTGACAAAGTTGTAATAATTTATTGATAATGTTTAATACTGTGACTATTTTCTTTTTTTTTTTTTTAATGTACTTTTTCTAGTAGAAAATACATTTGTAATGGTCTCCAAATGTGCACAGGTGACACAGGTTTTTAAAATTATTATCTACTTGTGAATTTTAAGGCAGGTAATCTTTTTCTCCCTAAACACTTCACTATACTCTTCATAGACTTTAATCATAAAGCTGTGGTGCTAAAAAGCATTGACTTTTTTGAACTGGTATGATTTAATTTTGTCTTTGTCATAAAAAATACCGCATGGTTTACATAAGGCAAAGTGGTTTTGTACCTTTGTTATGCTGGTTTGTTTTGTTCTTCAGGCCAGATTCTAAAGGGCACGATCATGGTGGATAGTTACACATGCAGAAAAAGACCTAATTGGCTGATTTTTTCGAACAACTTCATCTCTTTCACTTGAAGTGCTAACTGAAAGATTTAGTCAATTTTTTTGCTGTTAAAACAGTCATAACAATTACCACTTAAATAATTTCAACCCAAAACATTCTTAGTTGCTTTTACAAATTAAGCATGCATTGTAATAATCACTCTGCATACAGTGTTGACTTTTGTAGCACATGTAATTTGATAAATGCTTCAACTTTGACAGAGCTATTTTAGGAAGTGGTAGGAACCTCACAGTGGAAGCCCTGAGAATTAAATTTTCTGATGGTGTTCATCTGACTAAACTAAATGAAAATGTCCCAAGATTAGAGTTCCCCTTTGTACAGAGGAATGTAAGAACTCACTGAATATGATTCCTCTCATCTTCAAGCAGACACTAAAGTAGTACTGATAGTCACGTTCTGCTTTCTCCTGACTGGTGTGACTTGGTAGATGTTTATATAAAAAGATTTATAATTAGGTGGGACAAAACCTAGCAACTGCCAGATAAATCCCACAGGACTGATCCATAGTTCACCAAAGTCCACGCAAGGCTGTTTATTCAATTCTCTGGGTCAGAGATCATTCTTTTCTTAATGAAAGATTTAATGAAATAAAGAATAGATGTATTTCTTGAGCTCAGCTGCCAGAATTTTTTCAGAATTCTGGTGCAGCTATGGAAATACATTAGGAATGTAAGAAAGCATTTTCTCACATTAGTCATTGGATGTACATTTGGGTATTCGCCATTCTCATTTCAATCCTCGATTTAGCAAGAGAAAACCAACTAAATCAATTCTCTTTTATTTATTTAGTAAGGGAAAACACTGTTTTAACATATGGAAGCCTTGGAAACATTCCAGGAAAGGAAAAGGTCTGACTGAAGACAGGCACATACAGACTATACTTTCCAAGTATGGTTTGAGTAGGGATGTGTGACTCTGCTCAAAAACATGTATCAATGCATGTGAAAAAGCAGCACTCACTTGTGTTATCAGCAGTGTTATAAATTGTTCTGTGTAAACATTATACATATGGCTCTTGGGTCACACAGAGCATAGAAGAGCAAGGTTTCCACAGACAGAAACAGATGTTCTGTGTCACCAGGAAAGTTCTCAGCATGGACAGGGCTCTATGAAGAGATCAGAAAAATACATGCTAGTACCAGCCAAAAAAAAAAAAAAAATCCATCTGTTTCAAACCAGCCTGTGTTTTGAATCAAATGTCATTTCCACAAAGCAAATTGCTGCAGATTTCTGTACATTTCAACTGGAGATAGTTGAAATCACCAACTGCAAGAAAACTGAAGACTCTTGAGGTATTACTATTCTCAAGTAGGCTAGGCCACACTTCTAGCTGCTGTTTCAGCGTTTAATTACCCAAGCATCTTGATCTGGATTTGGAGAAGTGAGAGGAGGTTGTTCATCTGGAACTAAAGTCATATTTCATCTTGGTATTGCTGTATCTTTCTGAGACCTCCAGGTCACATATCATTAAAGAGGTTCTTTTCATGTTAGTTACAGAATTGTTTGGCGCTCCAGTCAGGGATGACATTGCAGTAATACTGGTTGTAAGAGATCTCTAGAGCCTTTAAATTGAGATACAATGGCTGATAAGGAAAAATAACAAAACCTGTCTTATTTTGTTAACAGAAGGTCATACTTGATAGAATATCTATTCGTTGTAAGTAAATCTCTTTGTGCAATTTCCCTTATTTTCCATATCTGACAATAGCTCTCATCAATTTTGTTTCAAGATCACTATACCCCATATGTATCAATAGAATACTGTCTCTGTATGAATAATTATTACTTATTAGTGAATGTCATAAGTCAAATTTTACTAGAATTTGTAAGCATTTGACTCCAATTTTAGTAAAAAATTGTGGAGACTGTACAGAAGTTCTGTTCCTCATGTTTTTATTAGATAATGTTGTTGCAGTGTTGAGAGAATATTTGTGTGGAATGATATGACAAACATGTCACATCAGCTACATATCACCTATCAGCTACAAATTTAGACTAATAAATAATGAGGTGTCTTAGCTGTGAGATCAGTAACACTGGAGAATCTCCACATGAAAATTAAAATCTCATACACTAAAAAATGTAAATAATAAGAAAAAGGCAGCAGAAGATGCATACTTTCCAGGAATAACCTGGAATAGCCTAAAACAAGTTCAATAGAGTAGCAGACCAGCCTGCTTTTCTTGTTTTCTTGCTTTTTGAGGTCAACAATGCCTCCAAAAAATGAGACATGCGGTACACTGCTGTGCTGAAACTCTTTTGACTTTCACCTAAAAATCCAAATGTCTGCATATAAAGTGAACCATTTAAAATACTCAACAACAACAATGAAAACATAGGAAAAATAATGTGTGAATTTTAAAGGAATACTAATATTGGTATCTTCCTAGCCTTAATTAAGTCATTTTGTGTTTTCTATTCATTATGAAGAGTTATGTATTGCAGTCACAATCAGACAGTTTTACAGGTAAATTTCTGTTTCTAGATCAGAATGATTTGAAGCTTCTAAACAACAGAATGATTTGAAGCTTCCTATATATCCAGTAATGGTATGATCTTACAAAATCCAGTGCAGTTTAACCATAACCAGAAAAAATGCAGTAGAGTTCATACTGTCAAAGAAACAATGCAATTTTTTTTCCTCAAAACTGACAGTGACTGAATTTTAACATAGTTTTCACAAGTTCCTAAACCAGTGCAAGCTAAAAGGGAGTAAGTAAGCTGCAAATAATAATCAGCATTACCTCTTTTGATGTAGCTGAGTTAAAATCCTGTGTCTTGTGGATTATTCTGGTTAGAAGGAAACATAAGTGATGAGTGTTCTAGAAAAAAGTCTGTCTGTATGCAAGAATATTTACCTGAGGAGGTGTTAAAAAAAATCACAATTCCTATACTTGACTCTCCAGAGCTCTCTCAGTCATCAGGGAGCACGAGAGGTGAAAATATCAGTTATATCAAGCCCTCTGATAAAAACCAGAACTGACTTCAGTTGGGACTAAGATTTCATTTGAAGAGGAGATCTGTAGAAATGCTGATATATTAACCTATTGACAATCTGATTGATTAAATAACACATTTCCTTGTTGAAAAGACAGTGTCACTTGTAAATAAATCCATTAAAAGGATCTAACATATGGTCATTATCTTCTTAATAATGTTCAATTATTCATGCAAATATACCATCAGCACTATATGTTGATCACAGAAACCAAGGCCATGATTTAAATAAGCAGTAAGAGTGTCTCTACTTCTGTGCACAGAGCCTGAGAAGCATTCAAGAACCTTGTTGTCACAGGAAATATGTTCAGTTTTTTCTGCACATCATGCATGACCAGAGCTTGGCAGCTGTCTGTCCAGGCTCTGCTCCCTCTCTGTGAAAAACAGTCTTGGCTGTTTAGGTCAGTCATGTCTTTCCAGGGAATCTGATGTGGAGTTTTAGCTCCTCTGCTGAACAGAATTACACTGTGAGTTATGCTGAGCAGTATTTGTTAGCTTATTACCTTTTGCAAGTTGGCTACTTTGTGTGGCAAAAAGAGAGAATGAAACTCATGTGAATTTGTATTAGGAACACTGGAGAGTTATATGACAGCCCACATATAACACTCTTGATATCCTGTTTAAATTTCTGTAGGTATTATTCTTTGTGGAACACGAAACTCCTTGGACAGTTAGGGCATTTCTGGTCTCAAACCAATAATACCTCCAGCCGAGGCACAGGAAACCCAAATTGCTCTTCAAATTAAATCACAGGAAACCTTGACTCCTTGCTTGTCTCAAGCAAACTTAATGGGAAACAGATGCACATTCCTGTCAAAACACAAAGCTGTATATTTATCTACTACTGGCTTATCTTTCAGTGTACTGAAAATTATAATATTCACTTCCCCCCACCGCTCCTCGTCCCCCTCCCTTAGTATTTCATTTGGGTAGTACGCTTTTGCAAAATACCAATGAAAATAAATTATCAATTTGTATTAATACAAAATAACTGAAAACTGATCATTACTAGCAAATCTGGATCATTAATTTCATCAAAAATGAAATTTGTATGCTCTGGGAAACACAGTAGCAAAAAATACCATTCATAATCTAAATTGATACAAAACTATGAAAACAATAATCATTTGGTGCAACAAAATATTCAATGTAGACTCGAATAAAATATTTGGATTTGACTCCAGCTAACAACGTTTTGGTAAAAGAAATCTCTTCCTGACACAAAAAGTAGACATATCTAAGTTTTTAACAATGTGCCTACTCTCACTTCCACCCCAAATATGAAACTATGCTATCCATCCATTGAAATTGTCATTCCAGTTGCAATGAAAGAGGTTTATGGGTATCCATTATCAGAACTGCCAAGACAAGGTTTTAGGTTCAGCAGTCAGATGGTTATATGCTGTACATGTGAGCAGCTGACAGTGGCAATATAATACGGCAATATGCCAGGAAAAAGCGCTACTTTCAAGCTGGTCTGTGTCTATGTACCCACTCCTTGTTTTTCTTCTTTACATTTCTCAGCGCTATGATGGACAAGATTAACATCTTTCTCCTCCCTCCAAAAAGGGGTTTAAAGAATTGTTTAAAAAATACTCATGCAATGTTAAAAGCCTTTTGTAAGCATTTCATTGATCTCCTTAGTGTTTACTAGAGTCAGCAATGATCAGGCACATGCCACAGAGGAAATCTGGAATGGAAAACAAAATTCCTTCTTAATGATCTAAGCTAGTTGGCTTTTAACTCAAAGTCTCTATGTAATAGTTTGTAGTTGGAAAAAGAGAGAAATCTCTGTGTCTAGGCTAATATCACATTTTATAAGTGTAGTGCATGCAGCTTCCAGCTGTAGATAACTAATGGCCCAGATTCAGTGAGGTCATCCTCACCTGCAGCCATGTAACTGAGAGATTAATCAGGCCTATTTAATATCTTCTTAAAGGCCAAGTCAGGAACTGTTCAGAACACCAAATGTCTCAGTGCTGTCCTTCTACGTATTTTTAATGTGATGCAAAAAGCCAGCGTTTAAAATTTGTCATTTCTATAAACCTGACATCCAACAAGCTATATCAATCCACAGCATGTTGGCTTGTGCTTCTCCTCTCAGCATCCCCTTGTTTCTCCCACATCCTCAGCGCACTTAGGGGTTAGTGGGTTTACAGTTTACCTGCCAGCTGCCTTGAAGTGCCTTGGCAAATGATCAGCTCTACCTTCCTGCTTTGAAAGGGAGATGCTCATTCTTCAGTCCTTGCTACCTCCTAAAAATCTGTGACATCTTAGAACAGTGCTGGCCTGGAGCACATTTGCTGGTCTCAGCAGAGTCCAGCTTATGGTCACGTTTGTATTCTCCCATGCTTTGACTGAGGTTACTCTGAGTTCATATCCATTTCACTTCTTTGCATCTTAAAAACATTGGCTTAGTCATCCCTGGAGACCTCGGGCTTTGCAGGATGTGGAGGAGGAGATGGACTAGTAGAGCTGATATCTCCCTTAGAAGGGTAGAAATTTCTCCATGATCTTGATGAGGAAGGAATGAAAACAAACAGCAAAGCAAGGAATATTTTTGCAGTGCTATCTGCCTCTCAACCACCAACATGCACTGGCTCACTGTGAGCTCCCTGAGAAGACCTCCTCGCCCTTCCCAAGGGCTATCTATCTTGCCCTTGGCTGACTTCCTCCTTTGTGACTCTGTACCATGGACTTTGAGGCAGCGACAACATTAACAAGGGAACATACTCTTGCATTATTGTTTGTATATTGTCCTTTCCCTATCTCCTTCCAGAATGTATATTTATAATCTTCCACTCTAATAGCCTGGCTTACTAAGTGAAGTTTTTTGCTTTCAGCTACAAAGTAATTTTGCACTTAAGAAAATGAAATAGAAACTGCTCAGTTTCATATCTTCATTGCCTTACTGGCAGTAGGCCTAATGTAGCAAGTAAAACACTTGTCACTAGGAAATGCGATGACAGAGGTTTAAGACAATCCTTTGCACATTGTGCCACTGAGGGAACTGTACAAAAGAGGACTGCAGTCATCACGTCATTAAATGCTTGCCATCAGAGAGAAAAAGAAGCATCACATCAGCACAGGTCTCCTGCCATTGAAAGGGCAGGAGTTCAAACCACACGGGAAAGGTAGGGAAACAGAGAGGCAGACAGTGAGCAAACTGATGTAAGAAGTGCCAGCAGTCCTCATTTGGGAAGGAATAGAAGTGCCAGGGATGCACAGCATGGGCAGTCAGAAATGCAAGCAGGAAACTGGAGTGAGCTTGTGTGAGCGAGGGGAGAGAAAGTGGGGCCAGTTTTGACTGTATTTGTATTCATGCCCTGTGCAGAGCACCTGCATGATGTCAGATGAGAGCTATTTTTTAAGATGGCTATATCTTGCCAAAAGAATGTTTCTGGTCCAGCAAAGCATACATACCAGCCTTGGAACTTACCAAGTGGTATAAAACCATTCATGGAGTGACTTAAACTTTATTTAGACACCTCTTCTTGGGTATTTTGAGCACTGTCTGGGAGCAAACCTTTGGTGTTTTGTTGAGGTAAGGAAAGAACATATTATCCTATGAGGCACAGAGAGATGTGCCCACAGGTAGGCTGCCATGCTTAACTCCCAAGCAGGCATGCAAATTACCAGCCCATTTTATCCCTGATTCCCTGTCCCTTGATGTTGCTGGCCTCTGAATAAAGCTATGATCTGTGCTAATAGCTGCTGAAAGCAGTAACCTCGTGGTTAATTTACATCAAACAAGTGCTTCTGGGTTAATTTAGCACCAGTAAGTCCCAGCACGTTAAGCTGCATTTCATCCTGTGCAGTCTTGTTCTATCCTCACAATCTTAGTTTTCTAGCTTGTGGCTGAGGGCCAGGTCCTGCTCTCAGGTACGGATGGATAGATCTGCTCTGTCTGCAGAACTATTCAGTCTGCCTTTTCCTCCCTTGACTAGGCCTTAATTATGCTTCTGGTTGCGTATTTTGCACACTGCCATTATTCTTTTTATATTATTATATTACACTGCCATTATTCTTTTTATTCATATTCAATTTTATTCTTTTTGTTTTACTTCATGCTTTGTGAAAAGCTACAGTATCTTTTGAAAATGCAAATGCAAAAACAACTTCTTTTTTCCTTTCTGTAGAGACACTGTTGGTCTGATATAACTCTAAAATGATTTCTTCTTGACTAGTTCTTAATTAAATTAAGGTCAGAAAAAATCATTTCAAGTAGTGTGTGTGCTACAGCAACACACTGAGACAAGTTTATGTATTTTTTATGCCACAACAGTCTCTTAACATCTTGTACAAATGACTCATTGGAGTTTCAGCAGGTTATTACTTTCCTGAAATACTAGTAAATTCAGTCTCTCTTCCACACTTGTTGCTTCCTACCCTAAATTTCTGACTATTTCCCATCAGTATAGAAAAATTAAAAGAATAATGTTCATAGAAGCAAGAGTGCTGTCTCACATCTTATACCACCCTGCTCCCTCACTGTCCTTTTTTGGTAATGTTTGGGCTAGGTTCTGGATGTGAAACAAGCTGTCTGACAGAAAAGTGCCTTGATGTTTGCATCGGTGGAAAATTCCAATTCCTCATCAGTTTATTTACTCTGTTTTACTGGGGTCTGATTGTGGGTTTAAATGCTGTGGTTATTTTTAATTATATTAGTAAGAAAAGGTCCAGCTGCTTGGAAATTATTGAATTTTTTTCAGAAATAAAAAGTACTTTGAAATATCCAAATGAAAGCCTTAACAGTAAACCAGTCATAAATCGACAGTCTGTTCTTCTCAGAAGTGTTTCAAGGAGTGATTTACTCCTGATGTCACAACATCTCTTGCAATTCTTGCTGGAGACTGAATTTTGCTGACACAGACTTACTATGCCAAACGCAAAAGACTGTCTTAATTTAAGCGTGTTTTGAACCAGGCCCAAAGGGAAGAGAAAAAATGAGGGAGGGAAGAGGATTACCATTCCAGCTACACAATTGAAAACAATCTGCCTATGCAGAGGAAGGAAAAGGACAGAAAAAAAAAAGCTTCCAGTCTCCCAGGGTGCCCTGAGAGTGAAAAGGAGAGGAGTGGGAGTGCAGACTGATGTTCTGCTTTACATATCAAATTGGCTTCCTTTTGCTTACATTGAAATTTTATGGGATTCTCTTTTTTCACTTTCATTTTGAGAGCTGCTGGGAGTTTTTAACATTTGCCTTTCCAAATGTAAAAGGCTAAGATAGGAGTGTGGTTATAAGATTTCTCAGTGCCTGTAAGAAATGTAGTCAAGATGAAGAGGAGACTCAGGTGAGGCTGAGTTACTTGAGGAAACAAAGAGCAGTCAGAAAAAAGCGTTTCAAAGTCCCCTGTTAAAGCTCTTGTGAAGAGCAAAATAAGAAGTTGTTTATGATTTCTGACATCAGGGAAGGGGAAAAATATCCAAGACAGAGAACTATCTTTGCCTCTAGGTCTCTTATTGAGCATAAGAATGCAGGTTTCTATCAGCTTTACAGCTAATGCTTTACAGGGAAAAAAAAAAAAAAAAAGAGTTTTGAATAAAAAAAATGCCCAGGGATTGTCTCATACATGTTACATGCAGCAGCAGTGAACACCCAGCGTATTTTACAACACATGCCCATGTACCCCCCTTAAGATGGGGTACCACCCAAATCCCCACAGTCTGTGACAGGCTCTCCTCCTCTCCACAGGGACACGGAACTATAATCCAGTGTGGTCCCTGCAGGGGAGTGCAGCAGGGTCCCCAGGCAGGTCTGCAGGAAGAGATGACTGCCCATCTGCTCAGCTTCCTACAGGTATGGACAGGTCCAGATGTGCCTGCAGAGATGCACAAGTGTCTGCAGGATGTCTTTTTCTGGTATGTTGCTGCAGGCAACTCTAGGAGTGAGCAGGTAACAAACAGCAGCAATCCTGCTCCAGGTACTGCACTTGGCCAAGAAACCCTGGGCACTTTTGCTTATTTAACAGCCTTTGACTGGCAAGGCAGCTTTCTGTGACTGTGATCAAAGGGCTTGAGTTTGCTGCATCCACATAATTTGTACGAGCAGAGACCCTGCTTTAAACCAGGTTTGCCTTTTGCTGTAGTTGTCCTGCTTTGGGCTTCATTGTGGGGAGCTAGTTAGTGTGGATAGAAGGGGCTTGGAGCGTGAATGCAGGATTGATCCTTAACTGACAAGACAGCAGTTCTCAGAAGTAATACAGAATCAAGCAGACTTCCTTTTTGGGCTGTTTACTGGTCTCTGTTGCCTGGCAGATTGGGAGCTTGATGGCAGAGACTAGATCTTAATATAGATTTCCATGTTTTCTGGCTGAAATAAAGTACAATGCAAATTGTAGGAGCAGAAATTAAAGCATTCAGTTCTTACTTTTGCAACAAACTTATCTGGAGATAGATTATGCCTGATGGAGCTAATGTGCACTGAAGTCAATGCCACCCTGCCTTAGCTGCTCTGAAGTCAAGCTGTATTGATTTGTAATGCTTGCACATGGTGCAGTTATTCCTTCCACTTAGAGCAGGGCATGCCCTGTGTCCCTTTATCTTATTACAGAATATTGCTTCATTATTATGCTAAATTGCAGAAACATCATGACTGTTTCTTCATCATTCTTAATAGCTGATTAAGTAGTTTTATTTTTACATACTCTGGCAAGTCCTGTTTAGCAGGGCTGGGTGCTAGCGAATCCTGATGTAGCCACTTGGGTTCAACTTTTTTAATGAGAATGAAACACATCTGTTATATGGAGATAGTAAATCACTTTAGAAGTTCCAGCAGAAGATAAGACCCACCTATACTATTGGCCTGTATCTATCAGGCAGCCATAGCTTGCTGTGCAATCAGTTTTTGTCTCAGTACTGAACTGTTTGAAGATTCATGGTTAAAAACAAACTTGATCATAGAGTTTACATTCCACAAGTGGCTCAAGCAATTTAAAATGAACTCAACCTGACATTTTAACCTCCTTACCAAGTTATGCAGACTGTTTATACTGGCAGGGGGATCTAATAAATCGGGTAAAAGAAGGGAAAGGGAAGCCAATCACCTTATCTCAGCTGAATCACTGATTCACAGTGTGACCTGTGCAAAGCCCTGAGTCTCTATTGCCTTACAGATTTTATTTAAACAACAGTACTCTGAGGCCCAAATATACCACTTGAGATGTGATTTTCTTGTTAAATTTATGCTGCTTTCATAAAAATTGTTTAACCATGGAACATTTTGTACAATGCTAAAAACAACACAGAAATACTGGACATAAGTTATTTGCCAATTGTGAGCCTTGCAAAACACGAAATGGGCTATTAGTTCACAAACCGTACATTTGGGGTTGCCAACAATTCTTGAAAGTCACTTCAGTTTGCATGGGTTTATTCATTACTTTTATTTTTCTCAGAATTACCCAAATTTTCAAGGACTAAGACTTTCAGCCAGTTATCCTCAATTTAATATCTCTTAGTAAAAACTGAACCATAAAGGTTTAGAGACTTGGGACTCTTTGAAAGCACCATCATCTGGCCGTTCAACAAAGGCATGTCCAGCCCAGCACCACTTGCCTTTCTGATACCTGTCTCTCTTGAGAATCACAGCTTGAAGAAAATGATTGAATCATACTCTGTATGGTAGAGGCAGTGTCATGGAGATATAAATGATTCGTGAGTTCTTCAAACTCTTTCAAACAGCAGCTGCCATTTTGTGCACTGTTTCACACCCAGAATATAAGGGAAAAAATTACTGCTCTAGTGTTCTTTGCAATAGCTCATTCTTATCCTTGAATTGGTATTGAGGCAAAGCTCATTGCAAATGAAAAGACTGCCACTTAATCTCTTGATCCTGATTGTGCCACAAGCCTAGAGCATTCTCCTAGGCAGTTGTTCAATATATATGCCGCATTTCTTTTAGTCAGACTGCATTCCATGGAAGTGTGGTCCACACTTGGAAAAGAAAGCACACCATGGATATTATCTAAATATGATGATAATGAACTTACAAGAAAAGAATGGATGCAATATCAAGAATCACAATTGAAATAATCATTTCATTCTCCCTTAAAAAGCAGCAAGAATTAACATTTTACCCACTTTTTTTTCCTAGAACAATGCCATATGGTGCCTAGCCTGGAGCAAGGAAGAAAAATTCCTTTGCTTTCTTCATGTCAGTAGCAGTTGGGCTCCTGTGGAGACAAGGAGATGGTCTGAAATCATCATTTCCATTAAGGATACTGGCTTTTCAGTTTTCTGAGGGTTTCTAGGGGAAGATTGTCTCTATGTGCAGTCCACACTATCTCCCACAATACAGACCAGGCTGTCCTTACCGGGAAGGGACTGGCTCTAGAAAACTGTAGCCTTGATAAGGGAAGGGGGAAGACCACTGTGGAGCAAAATAGCTGCTCCCAACAGACTTCCCAGCAAAGGAAGAAAGCTCTGCAACCCCTGGTCAGGTAGAAAGAAAAAAATTATGTGTTACTTCAGACTCTGTACTTTATTGAGCCACAGATTTCTCTTTTAGAGTGTATTAATTTTGCCGGAGTCCAGAAAAGAACAAAATGAAGTGGCTTGGAAGTCAGGTAATTAGAAGTGAAAAGGTTGGTCCTATGAGTGTGGTGCATGCTTCTTTACAGCTACTCAGAGGATACTTGTGCCTACTTGCACAGTATGGGGGCAGTTCATCTCTATTAATTCTGTGTGTGTACGATCTGACAAACCCTAAGGTATCATGAGATCTTCTGAGAGCTTTTGACATGGGACACAACACAGATATTTACTGGCAGCTGTCAAAGTTCAAATCAGCTGAAGGAGACGGCCCGATTCCTTGTCACCTCCCCATAGAGCAGATAAATCATTGACTGGACAAGTCTGTGCTTGCTGTGGCTGGCAGTCCAGGGGGCTTCCACCAGCACCTGACCATCTGAGTCAATGAAAGCAGAAGGGGATGGGGGATGTCAGTGTCACTCCTGCCATAAGCAGAGGTCAGGACCATCTCCTTGCCATAGAGAGTAACTTCCACAGGAACCAAGGAACAAGAGTAGAGCACAGAACCCTCTCTCTACTTTGCTGCAAGAAAATTGTATTTATAATCATATTTATCACACAGCCTGGCTAAGGCTGACTAAAGAATCCATCTCTAAGAAAATGCTAACTGCCCAGGCTCATCCTTACTAATTTCCAGTTAGTAAGGCACAGAAGGCAATGGTGTCCAGATATTATTTCATGCATTTTGAAACTAGGGTGATTTTTTGTAGCTTTCTTGTTTTAATTTTAAACTTTGATGCTATGCCACATCTAAGCCAGTAGCTTCAAAATAGGTCTGTGGGAGTGAGAAGGATAAAAGAGGTTAAAATCTGAGAAATAAAAAGAAGGAAACTCCTCACAACACTATTGCAGTCTTAGTGGTGTTAAGCTATGGGGAATGATAAGGCCAACATCTACAGTACCCCATCTGAGCACAACAGGTCACCTTTCTAAGATGGTTTCCATGGATTTTGGTATCCTCTCATTTCAAAGCATTTTTCAATTAAAAAAACCATTGCCTGTGTTTAATGCACGGTAAACAGCAGCTGTAAGATTGGTTCAAGGTCACAGAGCAAATGAATTTCAGAAAATGTAAAGAAAGTAAACTAGTATGACTGTGAGCATCTTTCCCGCATCACTGGTTCATGCAGCTTTCCCTTAGGAGACAATGACTCTCACTGTCTCTTCAGTCAGAGGACACACTCTACACATTAAGGAATTTTTAGTATCTTTATTATGTTTATCTATCTATATAATATCTATATCTATCTATCTATCTATATATATATATATATAAATAAATAAAATACATAATGGAAACAGTTTTCTGTTTTTATCCCACTTCAGCCATAGCTTTTAAACCTGAGAGTGTCATACACACTGCAGAACATACAGGATGATGAGCTCACTGCTTTCTGTAAAAATTCCCCAAGAAAGAAAAATAACATTTTATTGCTATAAGTAAGGGTCATGACACAGCTTTCTTATATTCATACTGTATTTTTTAAGTGCTTGCATAGCACAGATCACAAAAATAACAAATCTCCATGAGAATGTGGAGGCTTCATCTTGCAGGCCACTTATCTTGTTAAGGTACTCTAATTAGTTACACTAATCACAATCAACTGTTGATTTTAATTGTTAAGTGTAATCCACATGATCCATATTCCACAGGCTAGCAACAAAATTTGGATGGCTCATCAAATTGCATTTGCTGCTGCAAGCTCTAAGCAGAGAAGTGATCCTTGGTGCCTAAAACACAACAAAGAATTGTCCTCTCTCAAGCTTTGATTTTTTTAAAAAATTGTCCTACACCTTGCATGATGAGGGGCTCTGGAGTGTGGTCCTGGATCTTAACGCCACTGCATGGATGTCCTCATCAAGAAAGGCCTAAAGCCCAGATCTCCTTTATCATAGTTAATGTTTCTGGGCTTTCTTTTCCCCAGGAACCTGATGCTCCCACCCTTCCTTCCTCAAGCTCTGATTTCTCTGTAGGGGAATTGCTCTGTTATACTTCACCAGAAGAAGAATTCACCAGGTAGAGAACAGAAGCAGCTTATTCTCATAGTTCAAGTAATACTCCAGCGAATGGTAGAAACTCATAGTGGCCAAGCCACCAAAATTAAACATCTGGCAGCACGTGACAGAAAACTATTCCTCTGACGACCAAGCATCTCCTTTTTTACTGTCAATACAACAAGTAATTGAAAATTGCTTCCTAATGTGAATGAATAGGCACTGTCTGTTGTGCTCTGCCCACTTTTGCCCAGTGGTGTGCTGTGGCTTATCATCTTGACAGTTACAGCTGCCACTTTCTTCATCTGATACCCAGTAGAAAGGGAATATGCTAACTCACACAATACCAGCTGCCAGACACTGACATATCTTCTGCATCACTCCAGAGGTAACCACTTCCCAGTTATGAATGGTGAGGAGCATCACAAACCTATTCTGTAGCACAGCCAAACACACCCACTATAAGGAGAGGAAGTGGGTAGTGGGTAAAAAAAATGGGAAGGAACCATCAGTGATGCTTTAGGAGTGGACATGATGAACAAGAGACAGGCAGGACTGAGGTTTGGTGAGAAACAGACTTGTCTCCCCTGTCACTATAGCAAAACTGTGAGTTATGTCACTTACCAAAAGGCTGTAATCTTTTGGTATGTTCCTTCTGAAGGATAATGGCACAATTTGTAGGGGTCATTGCACAAGTAACAATCAACAGCTTACCACTGCAGGCTGAATTATCTGTTGTACATATCTTTTGGAGTATTTTACTGAAAATATGTTGAAGAAACAAAATTTCTATC
Source organism: Motacilla alba alba (assembly GCF_015832195.1). Taxonomy (NCBI): domain Eukaryota; kingdom Metazoa; phylum Chordata; class Aves; order Passeriformes; family Motacillidae; genus Motacilla; species Motacilla alba. Next base: position 47,343,342 of record NC_052046.1, read on the forward strand.
ATGTTCTCTCATTCTATGCATGGGTTTTCTCTTTAAAACCCTTAGAGGAACACTGATGTAATTAAAAGGAACAAAAATAAAATTCAGAGACTTCAGAAACTTAGAACTATAACAATGTCCAGCATTTGCAGATCTATGAAATGCATTTGTCTTTTTGATAAATATACCTCTTTTTAAGTCATAATTTTCAAGCTATTTCCCAGGTTCTCTGCTTAAAGAAAAGAACAAAGTGCACATTTGAATTCTTCCGCTGAAATCTTGTGTCTGTGAAACATAAAATGAAAACATGTCAGTTTCTATCAGCTAAATGAAAATAAGAGTGATTCATGACACTTTTATCTGGATTTCTTTTCCTGCAACCAAGAGGTTAATAATAACAGGATTCAATTTTTTAAAAAATCACTAGATTCCCACTCTCAAAGCGCATTTAGAGTTTATTTCAAAAGGTTCTATTTCAAAGCATACCCATGTAATCTAGAAAAATGGCAGTGGTTTAAAAATCATTCAACCAAAGCACAGTGTCACTATTTGGACTGTTTAGTTGCCTTGTTTAAATATTTTTACAGTAGCATGACTTGCCAAGTCTAGCTGAGAAGCTCTCATCATCACGTATGTCATGGTCTATATTCTTATGACACAGGCAATGCAATCTAGGTTTATCAAAACAGAATCCCTCATGTGCAAAACAGAATCTATTCCCAATATATCACACATCCCAAATCTCTGAATCAGGATCCCAAAAACTAGAATACACGCTCTATGGAAACAACGTGCTTTAATCCCCAAACACACACTGTACAGTTAAATCTTCAAGACTGCAAGGGACAGTAAGTTAGTTGTGTTAGAGACATGGTTTATTTCATGTGGACAGAGAAAGCTTTGAAATGTACCTCTTATTCCTTCCCATCAATCATATTCCAAGTGCAGGGTGTGAGGGTCAGTGAACGCAGGATGGCATTTGTGCCAAAGGTGCCCTGCTGCTGCACAGCTGTGTGTCGTACAGTACAGTTAAGCTCAGCCCAGTTGCCAGGCCACTGCCTGCCTCAATCTGGCAGTATTCTGGAGATTTAACTGCTGAGAGGTTGTTTAGCTTGTTCAGTTAGAATTGCACTTAACTCCTACTTTTTAAGGCTGTACCTAGAGAAAACATGAAACTAATAAACAACTGAGGGGCTGCACTTAAGTGGCAAAAAATAACCTTTGCATTTTTTTAATACATGTAACACAAAAAACTTCCCAAAAACCAAAACTCCAACAAAGAAAAAAAAAAAAACACAAAAAACCCAAAAAAACCACAAACAAACAAGAAACAAATCCAAACCAAACCAAACCAAAAAAAAAAAAAAAAAACCAAAACCAAAAAAACCCACAAAACCCCCCCAAACAACCAAAAAAAAAACCCACTAAACAAACGGGGAGAAAGGAGGAAAAAATGGCTCTGTAAATGTGTTCAGTCGCTTTTACTATATTGGAGAATTAAACTAACAAATAATCTCTAGATAAAGCAAGAGAGGAGATTAATGGCAATTGCAACATGAACTATTTTGTGGATGTTTAGGACCCTCTTCTAATCCTTTTACACCATTCAGGTAGCAGAAGATACTCTGAATGAGTCTAGATACTCTGAATGTTAGTCTAGTCTAACAAACAGTTTTCCTTTTCCATCACACATCTCCATCAGCAACTGAATGCTCCAGTGAGCATCACCACTGCAGCACATGAATAAATCACACTAGCCAAGACTGCACTGAATGAACATGATCTAAAGTGGCTGGAGGAATGCAGAGAAGGCAACTGTGGGAACATTTTCAAAACATCAAGAGTTTGAATTTTCTGATCCCTGAAATACCAAATTGAAAATGTATCTCAGAGAAAAATTTAATAGTAAAATTTTATTATTTTCTCTGCTTTGGACAGGTGGTTTTGGCTATTAAAAAAAGATGTAACTCAATTAGAATAGTGAGAATGCTGCAACTCAAACTGGAATGGTTTCGCCCCCTCGATATCAGGGGTTTAAAACTTGCATGATGCACGTTTTGAGTAAGGGAAAGTATTGTGTAATCCACATCAGTTGTAATTCTGATAATTTGCCAGTTTCTACAGTTACCTTTTGAAAGAGTTGTGTCAAAACAGAAGGCCTGGAGCCAGGAAGCTCTGATACCTAGCCCTGGACATGACACACACTCACTTGGGTAACTCATGTAGACTCAGTCCAGAAAGATATTAAAGGCTTCCTGCAAGACACAGAGATGTAGCACTGGCATAGATTTCTGCTGAGTTGTTTCTCCTGGAATACCATTTATCTTTCCTGATGCTGTGGTGAAGAGAGAATGATGGGGAGGAGTTGGATGTTGCAATATTGTGCTTGTGCTGCTGACAGGCCAGATGGCAAAACAACTGGTATCACTGGAATGGACAGTGTTGCTAATTTGTCCTGCCTGTCTGTAAGGCAAAAAGAACAAAAACCAGCCATAAAAGCTGCACTTTTTAAAAAGACAGCTCCAGGGGGAAGGGATAGGGCATGACTGACTCAGCTTGGGTTCGAAACAACAAACACAAAGCTTGTTCCTGATATATATGAAGAAGTCTTACAGCAGATTATTGAAACATGAGGTTGATTTACAGGACAACTTTGGCACTGATGATTTACCAAATCACTGAACAGTAATTACCCTCTTCTTCCTCAGAATTTTTTCCCCCACAGCTCCTCTTCAGTAACAATTACACATAAACACAGCTCCTGTTCATCTGCTTGATAACTGTATTGTTTAAGGATAGCCAGCCAGCACTAAAGTCTGAAGCTGCTTTTCTCATACAAATCTATATAGAAAGTAAATTACAATATTTCAAAGGAGCACGCAAGTTCAGGGCCCACACAATGACAGATAATTTTGGCGCTTACAGTGCTCTTGCCAGGGAACAGTCTCCCAGTTACTAGTATTTCCTTTGCCAGCAAATGGTAGACCCATTATTGAAGATTAATAACCACAATGCTAAATAGATCCATTTATATAAGAACAATGCAGCAAACTGAGTGTGGATCGGTCAGCAGAGGGGGCAATGTGTAGGCTGACAAAGCTCTGGAGTGTTCTGCTACTTGAAGGATGGAAAATAGGGATGATATTGCCCTCTCGTGGGAAAACGCTGAAAGCAGCAAAGCTGCAGCCGGCTGTTAATCCTGTGAGTCTCATTACAGCAGGCGTTTAAACCTCCTGACATTTTTGTTCCATATGCTCAAGTCATTCAGAGTTGAGAATGTGTGACATGCTACAGGACCAGTTAAATCTTTACCAAAAAATTCAGTAAGTTGGTTAGGGATATAACTGTGAGGCTATGACTCAGAAGCATCCCCTTGAAAGCCAGATATTTGAGGTCAAGATAAAAAAAAAAAGGTGTTTTAGCCTAAGAGCCATGACACAGAGCTGTGTCGCTGAGAGTCAAATGCTGCTAAGACCGCTTTGCTTTAAAAATATACCCTCTGTTCTGTCTACAAGCAGTTCAGTTCATATCGCCTAAAAGTATAATTCATACTGTACAGAGTGGAGGGATGGAGGTGATTTAGGGTTAATTTCAGAGGATTTACAAATTATTATGGACTATATTGAAAAACATGTTATAGAGTGGGTTACTGTCCAGCCATGATAGTTGAGGACATTTAAAATGGCCTGTCCTGAGGAGTTACATTTTATAAAGAAAGTTTATTTTGATTTTTGCTCAGATCTCTTCAGAGAAATTGTAAAAGATGAACTATTCAACTGGTAAACTTGGGATGAAGAAGAATGAGCAAAAGCAAGAAGGAGGAGACAGGTTGAAGACAGGAAGGCTGAGGACAACCTAACTTGGTTTTGCCTTAAGGAAAGCAGCATATTACTGGTGCCCAGGTATGTTTCTGACGTCCACATGGTTGCAATGACAAAAATGCAGGACAGTCTCAGGCTATATTTATGAAGGAGGCACACAGGCCTACAGGTGGGTCACTGTTAACAGCATACAAAGGATTGTTGTAGTAAGCATGGCTGCCAGAATATTATCCATTAACAAACATTCTATTCTCAACACATGAAAAATATTCCCATCACTTGTCATTCACTGTGAGGAGCAGCTGTTAAGACAGCAAAACTGTAGAGGAATAAATTAAACTAGATACGCATACGTGTTTATATGCATGCATGTACAAATGTGGGTAGCAACTGCAGTGACTAAGTAAAATCTTACTCTCTCAAAGTCTTTGTTCAAACTGTTTCATTTTCAAGTCATTTGGGATGGAGGACACATGATGAGAGAACAAGCCATACCTTGTTCATACACCTAGTAGTGCTTTGAAGATTGAGCTGGCTGTTGTAGAGGTGAGATGGGCAATAAGTGGACTCTAACTGACCAGTGCACACAAAAGAAACTCTTCAGACAGTTTGTCTCTCAGGATAACACAACAGAATAGAAGGCAAGAACATTTTTTTTTTAAAAAAGTTAACTTTACTGTGTTTCACCATTGAAGTGTTTCAAGACAGAAAAATGTTAGCAATGATGTATCTCTAGATAAAGCCAGCTGTGTTAAAGTTAGGAGCAGGAAGAAGTGGTTCAGGTCCACTTCTATTCGATTGCCAGAGCTCAGCTCGAGAGGAAAGACAAGGTGCTGCAGCGCAGAGCAGTGCCTGGCTTTGGTGTGGTACTAGCCCCAGCCCAAGGGCGCAGTGCAGCCCCCCAGCCCCGCCACCCTCGCCCTACCACGGCAGAGCGGTGGTCAGAGCAGATCGGCTCCAGCTGCCGAAAGAGAGCTGTCCCGCAAGATCTCTGGTGGCCCTCAGCGTCTCTTCTGAGTCCTCAGGGCTCATTCACAGCACAGCAAACAGCCAGAAAAATACCCTGTGTGTGCTCAGTGGCTGTTACCTGGTGCAGCAATTACCTTGTGGCTCCTTCTGATACATCTCTTGGTGAGAGAACAAGGTTGCAGTATCAAAAGAGAAATGAAGGTAGTACCTGGCCTCCCAGCTTTAACAAGTGTTTTGTCAAGTCTCTGTCCCACAAGCCTTAGAGTGCCTAGTTGTCTGAGTGAGTGGAGTGGAGCAGCTGTTCCAGTGTAACCCCATCCCTCCTGGACCCCCAGGTAACATGCAGCCCCCAGCTTCTTCTGCTCTAGTCCCAGTTTGTCCTAAGACTCCCAGTGTATCCCATCTCAGAATTATATGGCTGCAAGAAAAAAAAAATCTATTCCTCTTGTTCTGGATGATCTCATTCCTTTCACATGTCTCCCTAAATTCCTCATCCTAAGATGGGCATGTTCCCTTGTCCTCTCACCCTAGCCTGAGGTCTCTGTCCAGGAGCCAGTTGGTGCCTGCTCAGCTTCTCCTGCTCTGCTGTCACAGGTACTTTGGCTCTCCCTTGCACACAACTACTCTGGTTCCTTCTTTCACAGGGGTTAAAACCACAGGCATGAACTGCTTTTACCAGAAATCTGCCTGAGCAAGACACTGAGAGCAGGAGAGGAGAACATGTCCTGGAAAAATGGATGCAGTAGCCAGAGAACAAGATTCAAGTATGTCTTTAAGAAAATCAGCCAGTATTCCTGTCTCTTTAAATGGGCTTAGAAGGTACTTGTAGTGACTACGCATCCTTCCTGGGTCCTACATTATGTCTGGTGTCATGTGTGCTCTATAATTTCACCATATTTCTTGGGGTAAATGTTCTTTTCCTGTACTGCAATTACACAATTTTTCTTGGAGTAAGTATATTATCTCCTTTTTCTTTTTTAGGCTATATGAACATTTGTTGGTGTAAGCATGTAACACAACTTGTTATAGTGGCATTTTTCATTCATACTTCTCTGAAAAGAAAAATACAGATGTATAAAGGCTCAAGCTTATTTACCAATTAAAGCTACAGGCCTTTTGGCTACTTTTTCTTCACACTCACAGGAAAATGTGGTTCTTTCCAAATATTTCAGACCAAGAGAGAAGAACTTTTCACAGTCTCTTACAATCAAGATCTAACTGAAAAGGCACTATGATTTTGTGAATTATCTGTAGGCTCTTTACCACAACTGTGCAACCAGTGCCTAGCTGTAGTTTGGTAAGCGCTGGCTTAGGAATCAAATCAAACCACAATTTGTGTTCAGGTCCTGGCATCGCTACAAAATTCACAGGAAACTTTTCCAGACACTTTCATTATGTCTTGTTTTCTCTCTCAGTAAAATTAATATAGATCACATCAGCTTTTTCCCAGGACTGTTGGGATGACTGGTGTTTAGATAATGGTGAAATCTGGGTGGATGTCACCAGAGAGGCACAGAGTGCCATTATTAGATTTTGCCATTAAATAAACCCTTCCAGAATAAGATTTCAGCAGAATTTAAGGAAAGAAGATTAAGAAATTAAAAAAAAAAAAAAAAGCCAATAACCAAAGAACAAAGAATGCTTATCATCTTTCATTAAATTAAGTGTTAAAAAAATTACCTAACAGTTGCAGAAAACTGGCAAATCCACCTACAAGAGAAGAAAGTCAAAGCAGTTATGCAGAAGAAAATAATTCTGCCTTCAGCTGCTGCCTTGCCTTCCATGAAGCTGGGTAATTACTTAGTCTGCCAAAATGTTTCAAAAAGCATAATGCTTTAACCACTTTTGCTTGTGAAATTTTAAGCATCTCCCTGCCTAGTTTACAGCTTTTCAGACTCTAATATTTGGAAGGAAAGGCTTGGTTTACAAGACTAAATTAAAACATCAATTGTTTCATTGTTTCTCATAACAGATAATTTTTCCTAGAGGGCAAATCCTATTGTTTATTTGGAAAATAGACCTTAAAAATCTGACCTGTAGTCTGCTATTTTTCTTGTGCTTACTAGTTTTTATTTATGAATCTACTTCCTGGTTTCATAGTAAAAACAATTCCCTTCCATTTATATTTGCAGTTATGAGTGCTAAGACAAAAAGCCTTCTGCTTCTGATCATTGCTACTTCCATCAGTTTGCCTTTTCTGTTATTCTTGCGTAGAGTAACACAGCTCAAAATTTCCACTTGATGCAAAATAATGCAAGCAAATTGCTGTTCCACACTTGCAATACCCAATTAAAAGAATCATAATTTCTGAGCATGTGGATCAAAATGCTGATACTAGTACATTTTGCATGGGAAATAATAGTTTCTTTGCTACACTGTAGGACCTATTTTAAAATGTATTTTGTTCTAAAACTATGGTTAATGCTTATGTAAATTGTAGAAATGTTCTCAAAGAGAAACGGGTCATAAGCTGAGAAAATGGTGTCCCTGGAGATCAATGTAATAATTGTGGTGAGATCAGTGCCAGGGAAAAATATAAATTTCTGTGCTGTGGTGAAAATTTTTCTTCAATTATTTAAATCTCCCTTAAATCCTATTTTTAGAACTAAATTTAATTTAAATGGGGCAATGGACCTTGTTCAATCATAAGGGAGAATTTCTTTTCAAGAATCTGTCTGGTCTCATTTGGACATTTGTGCATTGCAGAGATGTGTGTGAATGTGATTTAGTTTTTCTTTGGAGACAATCACCTGCCTGAGACAGTGGTGATGAACTAACTTTTGGAATACTCTCTACAGTTTCAGATGTGCCTGTAAGTAACAATGTGTTATCTCATCCTCTGAATGAAAAGAGGGGAGCGGATAAAAAATATTAAATGTTAAATTAATTTTTAATAGAAATTAAACCATTGCCTTGGTTTTACACACAGAAACATATTTCCTACTATGATAAACTAGAAGGATGAGAAACCCTAAGTATTCACCCTGGGATCAGAGAGTTACCTCGTAGGGCATCAGGTCAGTGACATATTACTTAAATATTTTTCATCCAGAGACATAAATTAAAGACTGACAAGCAATTCTCAAGTTTATTATCAGTTTTATCATGCAACCTCATGGTGTACAATGGTACAATATTTCTTTAAAGAAGTGTTATTTTATCCTGGATGATCACTGTTAGAAAAAAAAAGTCTTGATGTTTCAAGGTTGTTAAAAGCCTAGCAACATATTTTTTGTGCCTTTTTCAAATTTCAGAAAGCCATAATAAGATGCAAGCTATGTGAGTCTGTATTATCTTTTCAATAAAATAGATTTTTAAGTAAGTAATTTTTCAAGACAAGCTCAAAGAGAGAGAGATTATTAGTGTGGTGTGTGTCAGGAATAAAACCAGTAAGAGTGGAACTTTGCTAAAAAACCCCTAATAAACCTAGTCATAAATGAGTAATGAAATCAGCATGGGAGAAAGATGATCAATTTTTAACTTTTTTTTTTTTTTTTTTTTTAAGTATTGTATTTGTTAGCTGCTATTCCATCCTGGGTAACTGATATGAACTAGAAATGCTTACCTGTCTGTTCAACATGCCTCTTTGCTTTCTTAGTTCTCAATTATTTATGGTCAATCATCAATTGTTTCATGTTTATTTTTGAGGTCCTATAACAGCAATTTAAGACTAAAAGTAGTATACTGTTGGATAACTTGGTTTTTGTTTGCTTTAAGATGATCTCCTTCTGGGGAAATTGCTTGCTATTGAGTGATATAAATCGCTCAGTTCTGCCTATTTAAATCAGATACTTACATAGGTATTGAATTTTTAACTTAATTTTCCATCCTAACTTCCAGTTTGTAACTCACTGGTCTAACTTCATATGTTCAGTTTTTAAAAGAGAATCAATTTTTTCTTTAACATGCGTTGTAACTCACAGTGAATACAAATGAAAATCTGCTAGATTTTCTCTTACTATGCATGAAACTTTAGGAGAAAGTGTACTTCAGTATAAAAGGGTAAGTAGAATAGTGATAAACATGGATGACAAAAACTGGAGAAACAAGTGGAAAAAGAAAGATTTTATGCTGAAAACTGGCAGGTTTTCAGCATAAAACTACTAGGCCAGGGACAAACCCTGCATTAACTGTGTTTAGCGAGCTGGCGAGCTTAAAAAAGCCTTTCTCCTGAGTACTCAGGAACTGACGATCTCTTCTCTAGATAAAGCATTTAGGTGTTGAGAGAGGAATCTGAGCCTTTTACAGCACCTGAACAGGTGATTTCCTAACATGGCCTTAGCACAGAATAAGGAGAGTGAGGATGTAAGAGTTTACAATCTTTTTGTTCTTCGCCTTCCCTAGAAAAGGACTATGTCTCTTTGTTACCATTTGACAAGGATTCAAGTTTGGATTCTGTTGCTGGATTTCGGCTTCTCTGTTCCATACAGAAAGCACAGCCGATACAGAGGGTCCCTGGTCTGGTCCCTCCATTCTTCACCCCTGCTTGTAGTTTGGTCTACAGCAACAGATAGCAGCCTGAAGGTCAGATTAATACAGATTAACTCCAGGTTAATACATGTTCCCCCTCCCCTCTCTCCCTCCTAGTCAGGAGCAGCTGCAGATGGTTGTGCCTCTTGCTAGCTTGCATAGCAAACACCCACTCCCTTACTATTTTAAGTAGAAGAGACCCACCCAGGTTCCACTTCAATAATCACCTGAGCTCTATCCAGCATGATAACTACACCACCCTCCCGAAAGACAGAAGAATGCTTCTGGAAGCCCAGCAATATTGGATTACCTTCATGAACTGCAGCTGGACTGTAGCAACAAATTTTTTGTCAATAAGTACAGTTTGTCAACAAGTATAGCTGAAAATAAACTGTGGCAGTACCAGACTGCACTTGATAGTCCCATCAAGTTCTCTTCTTTAAGCTCTCGCAAATGAAACAAATACTTTCTAGCACAGTTTCAACTGCCCTCTCTTTTATACTGCATATTGTGTTTTGGCATCTGACCAGTAGACAAGAATGTTCTAGGTTGAGTTTGAAAATACATACCTCAAACTAATGTCTTCCTTCCAAGGTCAAGTGCATCATGACATTTTAATACTCATCTGGTAAGCAGATTACAAACCACAGCTCAATTTGTGAGCAAGAAACACGATGCATGGACTCACAGAGTTCATGTGGTCAGAAATTTCCAAGCTTAAAGTACAGCAGAATATAAATTACTAAGAAGTGGCTTATTAGAGGCTACTAGAGGCCTATTAGAGCCCAAGAGGCTATTGCACTTTTGTGCATTCCTACACAAAATACCTGTCATACTGCAAACACAGTCTACTTCACAGATTCTGGTTAGGCAGGGGGTTATTTCAACAGCTATAGGACAAAAAGGAGAAAGATTCAGTCCTCTATCAGTACAAACCATGACATACCCCAACTCTACTAGGGTTTACATACATTTACAGCAGATACAAACGGCTCTGAAGGGGATTGATACATCAGGGCAGCAGCACCTTTACAGAAGGGAACGGTGTTTCAACAGATGTACCTATTTCTTCCTGATAACCCAAAAGCTGCATCCATGTGAACTCACAGCCCTCTGTCCAGCTTCTCTATCTCTCACTTGTGATGCTGCTGTGCCCTCGATGCAATTTTGACCACACCAAGGCCTGCTTCCCCATTATCGGTCAGAAAGTAGTTGTTTTGGACATTGCTAGAAGATTCAGACAAATTCGGTGCTTAATCTCTCAACTTGAGCAGAAAGTCAAATGTTTGAAGTTTTGAAATTTATTACCATCTAATTAAAGCATTTTGAGGGGTATTTGTTTTGGTCAATCTTGTTCATTTTTAAAGAAAGTCACATCATCTTGAATGCAGGATGACTAAAAAAAATACAGCAGATTTTTACTGTCACAACTTCACACTTGTTCCAGCCAAGTCCCACCAACTTCAAACTTCTTTCATAGTGTTAGAACTACTTCAACATCAAGCAGTTAGTTCTGTCTTTCTTCTTTTCACATGTGGGGCACTTCTGCCTTGGTCTCTGCAGCTGGTCTCTCTCTCTGCACCACACACAGTAAAATCCTCCATACCTTAAATGTCCAATTGTTTGAATTTCTCTTGGAGGAAGTGATAATGTGTCAACTTTGAATACATATGGAGATATTGTTAATGTGAATACTCTTCTAATGATAGTTGTTAATTAAGGTATCACTAAAAGCAGCACTCTTCATAAGCACAACTAGCTGCAGCATGTAATATGGATCCAGGGAACAGAGTATGTGCTTTTTAGCGTTGATAAACAAAGCCAGGACTGGGACCCCAGGATTCAATCAAGATGTCAGCTCATTCCCCTTGCCTGCCCTTCATTCCTTGCTCTCTTCACCAGATAGGACTATATGTGGTAGCAGCTTTATGAGGTTGTAGAGAGGAGGTATCTAGATGTAGATAATGGAATTTTGCTTTGGTGATGCCAACAAGATACAGCTGCATTCCAATTTACGTAAACTGCACTGGGTCACAAAATGTGTATGCATTGGCATTGCATCAGCATACCTGAAGCTTCAGAGCACTCTTCAAACATTGCAGTCTTCAGAGATGGCATTCAGTGGGTTACTGTATTATACTGGGAGAAGCCAGGAGCAGAGAGACAGAGTCACTTGCACAATGAATAGAGATTACAACCCCCAATATATCACTTGACACTGGCAATATTGCTAGTAATTTCCAAGTAAGAAATAACCTTAACCAGGAGATTGCTGCATTAATGAAAAATTACTAAAAACATCCTCTTCTATGCTTAAGCAGGCATGCTATCTGTTGAAGAGAACTTAAGGTTTTAACAGTCTTGCTAGAAACCTGAGTGCCTTTTAAAACCAAACTGAAGCTGCTGCCAAAGAAGAGAATCTCAGTAAATGGCCTTGTTCTGGGACAAAGCCCCACTTATTCAAATAAAATAACTTTGAAAATAATTTTGATCTAAGCATAACAGTATTAGTAAATTTTATGTTTGCATGGGAAATGTGCCCTCACGTTATTCTTGGGAAAACAGTAATCTCTGAGAAATATGTCCTTTGATGTCCTGCGCATGCACTTAAGGTTATTTGTACAAGAAGGATTGGGGAGGTTTGGGTACTGCCTATGCAAAACGGTTGTTTATTGTTCTAAGAAACTAGTGATTTGTCAATGTCCTACAAATCCAAGTAGGCAGAGTTACTAGAACAGCCAGTACAAACATTTCCAAGACAGGGCTTATATGAATTTCAACCTGCCTACAACTTTTGTTTATCTGTTTGAATTGTTAGGGCTCCCATCTCAGTTCCTGTCCGGAGAGAAATCTACATAAGAACACCCCTGTGCCAAGTTTCTTCCACTTCTCTTTGAAGTATTTCTTTGGGACTGTACCACTGTGCTTAAATGCAGGGGTTTTTGGATAGAAATATCACCTTCCATTGTAACTTCTTCACCTGACACTGACAGCATTAATTGGTATCAGAGAGTCATGAGATTGATCAGTGAACTTCATCTACTAGAGAGATTTAAATGACATTGAGGAGGTAGAAGGCTTAAAAGTGTTTCTGATCAGTATCGGTCACTTATATGTCCATCTTCACAGAAACTGTCAGAAAAAAATTTAGAGATGCCCTTTTAGGATTATTGTCTGCAGAGAGAACACATAACAGTTAAACTCATATCCGTGTCTGGTTTTAACAAAAAACTCAGCTTCAGAAAAGGGAAAACCAGGCTGTGCACAGGGTGGAAAAGAAATGAAAAGAAAAAAAAACCTGTCATGTATGTATCAACTACTACTTGTGTCCTGCAGAACAGCTGTTTGCAGTCTAGATTTAACTCGTACTTCAGGAAGAGCTACTGATATTTTGTATGTACTCTCAACTGAGAAGAAAAGTGAAAGATTAAGTTAATATTAAAAATGTATATCAAGATATCATGACAGCATTTCAAGGAATTTTCAAGTACTTACTTTAGGTTTTTTTCTTCAGCCCAAAATATCATAATTGAAGAGTTTAGGTGAATAACAGATTAAACACCCTCTCCCCCCTATTTTTATGCACATATATTTAAATACATCATAATACTATTAAAGTTTGACAACAGCAGCTCTGGAGGACAAAAAAGGAAAGTTTTTCGGGAGCAGGGTTAAGGAATAAAAGGAATTAAAAGATTAACAAAGAAAGAGATGTTCACTGCCTTTTTGATGTTTTTTCATGTCTGAATCTACCACCCTTTCTGCTTTGCCTCTCCCTAAAATAAGAGTCACAGGACAGCCTGCAGCATTCACCTGCAGCAAATCTCTACAAGATTCAGGCTATTTATCAACTCACTAAGTATCAACTTAAAATCCTTACCATTTTTCATGGTAAAGTAATTGTCCATAAAGCCTACAACAAATTCAACACCATTGTTTCTTAAAAATTTTAGCACATATTGATCCATAAATGATTTACTAATAATGGACAATATCTTGTCCAGTGGAATTAGGAAGAATGCTCCTCTTCTTAACTTTAATTATTTTTCAGTTGACCCCTTTAAAAAGGTGCAGCATCAACCAGTATCACTATGCTGCTTTCCATTGTTGTATTTTTAAAATTAGGTTTTTTTCCCAACTCCAATGAAAAAGTACTAGTACTCAGTAATATTCAAGGTGACTGTGACTAAATATCAAGGGTAGGAAGTCATCAGTGAACTGAAAAATAATTTAAGTTAAAGGGACAATTCTGTACATTCTAAGATGAGTACACTGCAGAGTTCCATTTCCAAAGAATGCACATTCCAAGAAATAATAAGTCTTACAGCTGACCCACTAGGATTTGCATCTATAATTTCACAAGGTATTGCTAATCTGAAAATATTTTCCACTACTTTGTAATTCATCTAGGTTTAACACGGATCATTTTAGCACTGACAAGGAAAACAATTCCAAACACTGATGTGCAAAACCAACAGTCCTTTACTGAAGTCACATGAAGCTTTTTATACAGTATGTATCTTTGTTTCATCATAATGAATTCTTAGCTGAATTTTACTTCGAACCTGTGTTACTCAATTGGTGTAAATTATCCAAAGGGTCTAAGTCCATCTCTGTTACGAAATACTGAGTTCTTTCATATATGTGCATATAGATAAAAAAGAATCAGATATCAACCATCTTGAATCAAGCTATCTTGGCTGAAGTAATGCCTGACACCTGATAATAGGGTGCAGTGGATACTTTTGCTATATAAATTATTCCACATTCAGGTAACCTCTCTGAAAACTTCTGGAAAATCTTCCATTATTTTTTTTTCTCATCTTATATTTGAAATATATACGCCATTAGGTGGTTTCAGAACAGCAGGCAGAGTTCACATCTCACTTGCACAAAAAATTTACTAAGGAGCTTAGCACTCATTAGGAAAGACCATGAATACTACTTATATGGTGAGATGGCACAAATTAGAAATTGTCTGTGGTATACCCAGATGTAATTTTAAAAACAGCTAAAAGAAGCTCAGAACTCACAGCTCTGCTGAACACTTTCTAGAGTTATTATTTTCCATTTAAAAATCAGTTTCTCTGGTGTGCTTGCTTCTTACCTACTGTGAAGTACGTGTGACCTTAGATTCCCACTCTTCAGAGAATTTTTTCCCCTCCATTACAAGAAAATTACACAGGTTTGTTATTAAATGATACAATTATTCACACACGTTAAGTTTTCTCATGGTAAGGCAAATGTACCTCAACAAATTATAAAGACAGTCATGGATGGGGTCAGTAAGTCAGTAACTGCAGATGGGACATGGCAATCAACAAAACAAGGCTGAAGTGGTAACCCTTTGAGCACAGGCATGCAAAGAACTATCTGCAGAACCACCACACTCTGAGGAATTAGCACTCTCGGGTGCCTCACTGAAATGCCTCTACACTAATGCACATAGCCCAGGGGACAGACAGGAAGTCAGAATTCTTGGTGCAGTTAGAGGATGTGACCCCAAGGGGGGTCACAAAGATTTGCTGGGACACCACACACAACTGGAGTGCTACAACTGATGAATGCAGGCTCTCTTGCTCCAAAGTCAGTCAACCAGACTTCAAGTGTTAGTAATGTAAGTGCTTGTAATGGAAACAATAACATCTCTATTAAAGTCTTTCTTTAAATTCTAATCAGCAAACACTCGGCTTTCATGGGAAGTGGGGTTTTTTTGGCTCATTAATTGCGTGAATGTCTGGGCTGGGACCCCAACCATGAAGAGATAGCAAATCAAGCTGTGCTTTAGATACACCATGAGCATTCATCAGAGAGACCTGGTATAATTTTTGATGTTTACGTCTACATATTTTGGCAAAAGATGGAAAATGGTTTCTTCTTTACCTGACCTGATGTTAACTTGGGAGCTAAAATCACAGAACCATAGAATGGCTTGTGTTGGAAAGGACCTTAAAGATCATTTAGTTAAAATCCTGTGGAATTGGAACTTAGCTTATAGGGCAAAATCCAGGGCAGAACTATAAATAAATATAAATAAATCTCATAAAAGTAAAATAAAGTAGAAGAATATGTCTTCAGTACTGACAAACAAATATGTTTTATTTAAAAGTCATGAACTTTTCTGGTTATTCTTGTTAAGGTAGCTAAGGAAATACATGAGACATTTTTCATGAACAGTGATTTATTAAAGCAAACAGTTTTATTTTCTTAATAGAATGCGCTAATCACCTGAAAAAAGTCATCAATAAACAGGTTTTTTGCATTTATTTTTACTGAATTGATTTTGCAAAGTGTTTGCATAGATTTCACAGGTTTCTATTATTACTGTCTAAACTGCCTATTCTTCTGAAGTTCTTTAGTATTATTTGGAACACTGTGCTTCATATCAAATATCACAGATAGAACAATACAACAATAATTGCATTTTATGACACTGGAATACCTGGTTTTCAAGCAAAGGTAAATAAATAAGTCTTACCCTTCTCGTTCTGAACAAAGGAAGAGTGTTTTCAGAGCTCTACTAACTTTTCCACAATGCCTTTTCTTCCTTTTATTTGTCAACATTTTAGCTAGAAAAATTCTGAAAGATATCTGCACCCTCAAGCCAGTTCCGGAAACAGGATAACCCTTTGTCTCTGATCTGTTTTCTTCCCTTGTCAGTAATGACTTCTCCAGTTTGTTTCACAATCACCAGTTTAGGAATTGCTGTTATGTTGTATTTCTTCTTCAGATCACTGTGGGAAAAAAATTAAAAACAAAACACACCATTAGGAGCATTTTAAGAAAACTCCTAGTGTCTTTACAAAGGCTACTCTGGCCAGGACACATGGGAGAGCAGAAGTGATGAGTGCCAGGACTTCCGCAGTTTGAGCAGAGCACTGGGTTGTGTAAGGAGATGAACAAGGCTGTAGCTGGAAGCCTACACAGTGAAATTTTGCTCTGAGAGTTAAGAGAGCTGCAGCATCCTTCCTGTAAATGCTCATCACTGCTGCCTGCAGTTTCCACAGGAGCAGAGGCTCTTGGAGATGTAAAAGATGCCCATAGAAGCAAAGTTTGATATACTCTTCCAACTTTTTTTTTTTTACTCGCCCAAAACAGATGTAATTCTGGGTCCTTTTTACAGGACAGGAGAAGGATCTCACTTACATTGGCATTTGATATTCATTCCCCTACAAATACACTTGAGTGTCCCATAGTACTACTTACTGAAATCACCATCAAGGAAAGCCTGATACATAATCTTTTTGTGTAAATGGAAGAGACTGAAGATATTCCTTACACTCCCTTGATGAAACAAGCCTTCTACATACAGGAAAGTGAGCAATCAAAATATTTGGAATAAGAGCCACCCATCTGTGTTGCCAAAGAAAAAAATTTCAACTCCTCCTCTGCATCTTTAGAAGAACCAGAGGACAGACACAAAACAGGCAAAAACAGAATAACCAAATTCCAAAACACTAACAACATGTCTCTCAAAATATACTTAAAATACTAAATGGAAATATGCTACCTGAGAACCACCACCCCAAGCAAGAACATTTGCTGTATGAGTTTCAAATGCCAAAGAAATTTGAGTAGAAAAAAAATGTAGAGATTGCTAAAAAATATTTGACACTAATACATAGACATTCACAATGATTTCCTGGGAGGAAAAAAAATACTGAAAAATAAGACTTAAGTGAAATACTGTACCAGATAAGGCATTCCTGAAACATGCCTTCCCTTCTGTATTTTTCCTTAAGAGAAAAAAAAATCAACAGGTAAAGCATACTGCTCTGCGATTATGTTGGCTGAGCAATCATGCAGGAAATACTACAGGAGCAGCAATAATGGGTATGGACCAGGTTTGCTTTCTCAGTGAATTGTGACATACAAGCAATCAACCAACAATCCTCATAGACCTTTCCAAAATCTGCTAAAACAGGTGAAAAAAACCACATTCCAAGGCAAGTATGCATAGAAGCCATGTAAAACTACTATCACCTCATACCACCTGAATGACAAACAAGGTGGGTGGAAGACGCTTTTTATTGCTTCAGTGAAGGATAAACACAATTGTAGCAATCAGAGACAGAGCACTAGGAGACTGAAGGTATGGAATTTGGTATGGAATCTTACACTTTACTTTCCTAAGGGAATGCATATATCCAGCCCACCATGGCACCTTGTTCAGACAGCCTTAGGGGAGAAGGTTGCCTGCATCAAACCAGACTGAAGCATGCACAGATTTTGCTTACATTTGCGTGCAGCTTCCAAGATCAGTGGACCTGAAGAAGGCTCAGAAAGAGTTCTGCAGACAATGCTTCTTAATCACTGTGTACACAGGTACATGTGCATACAAAAATGACTCCTTAAAACTTATTAAGATGATTCTCTCTGATAGGGACCTAAAATCCCATGACTCACCTGCACAAACCACATATGTGCCATGGGACTAACTCCAATGGCAACTCATGGTATCATTAAACCATAAATAGAAATAAAAACTCATGATATTAAGACTGAGGCAAACTAGAAGTCATAACTATCATTAGATCTTTTTATTCTTATGAGAAGGTTGAATGAAAGTTTCTGAGAGCATAGATTTTGTATTTCTAGATAATACTGACATTAGCTGGGAGTTAATTTTTCTCCCAGCAGCTCGCATGGTGCGTACCAAAACAGCGCTGATAACACACCAGTGTTTTAGCTATTGCTGAACAGTTCTAATGCAGCACCAGGACCTTTTCTGCTTCTTGCGCTACCATGCCAGTGAGTAGGCTGGTAGTGCACAAGAATCTGTGAGGAGGTTCAGCTGGGACAGCTAATCTCAAACGACCAAAGGATGTTCCATATCATGTAACACTATGATTAGCTGTAAAAGCTGAAGAAAGAAGGAGGAAGCGACAAACATTCAGAGCCAGGAGATTTATCTTCCCATGCAATCATAACAGGATGAGGTTACCCTGTGCTGGAAGTTGTTAAATATCTGTCAGTGAATGGGAATTAGTGGATGAATTTCATATCTTGCTTTGCCTGTGTATCTTTACTATTGCTTTATCTATTAAACTGTCTTTATTTCAACCCCTAAGTATTCTCACTTTCACCCTCCACATTCTCTCCCCCATCCCGTGGGGGCAGGGAGTGATCCAGCAGCTGTCTGGGGCCTGTCTGCCTACCCAGGCTGAGTCACAGCACAAGTATCTTTATATAGGGGCTTAAGATGCAAGAGCATTCTTGACATGAAGACAATATGGGGTAGATATAATATAATATAATCTTGGGAACATAAATGGCAAATTTTATACACATGTGTAATGTGATATCTGACAACACTTGAATTATAGCAGCTTTCACTTGGAAGTGCCGTCATGTGAAAGCGATAGGCTTCTTGCTCACTGCTTCTAGCAGTATGCCCTGCAACACACAGCTGTAAGTATTTTCCTTTAGCTGTGAAATTTCTGCATTGTTAAATCTTAGTCACAAACGTGCACGTCACATGCTTGGAATCCAATTTCAAAGTGTCTGCTGAGATTTTGCAATAGAAGCCTAAAAAGTCTAAGAACTAAGCAATTGCTCTTAACTACTCAGATACTTAACATTCTTCTACCATTGTTTTTTAACACCCCATCCTCCCCAGTATTTCTGCAGGTGGCAATGCGCCCTCATACATAAATCTTCCTAATATAAAATGTACATACAGCCTTTTCATTTTCTTTTTATGGCATTTTCTGTGATCCTATTTTTTACTGAGCTGTACATGCCAACTCAGTAAATACCTGCCTACCTGGAAGCCTGCAAGAACTACTGTACACACCAGGCACCCTCACAAAAACTGATGCCTTTCATCACAGGGTTCGGTACAAACACAGCAGTATGGTTTTGTGTGCCATTATCAAAACATCAGTCCTATTTAACACCCTTAGTTGTTGATGTTGATGCTCTGTCCAACACCAGCTTTTCCTCTCTACTACCCTCTTTCTCTTCCAAGTGCTCACTTCCTACCAGACTGCCTTCACATTCCACTTCAAGAATCAAAACACTGTGCCTCAGGCAACAAAAAAAAATTTCATTAACCTGAAGACAGCAAAAGGATCAGGAGCAGTATTTCCTATTAGTCATGCCACAGACCACATGAAGTAGTAAAGGTGCAGTCCCACCTCTGGGAAATAGCCAGGACTGACAGCATGGAAGAGTTTGGAGATCCTGCTTTGAATTCAGTATTTTGCTTCTCTGAAGGTAGGCTTGACACTGCAGTGTTAGGCTCTACACACCACAAGTATGAATGCTGGCTATTTCTTAAGACAAAATTAATCACCAGTGCTTCTCTTCTTGAAAAGTATTTTGGATGGCATACTGAAAATTGGCTCTGTTGACCCAATTTTAGAAGACATCAGTCTTCTCTTTTAGAAGAGACATCAGTCTATGCTGCAATCCTAAACACTGAAGCAACCAGCTAGGATGTTTTAACCTCACTGAAGATATTAAATGACTTCTTTATGTAGTCAAAAAAACCAATAACCAATTCAATAAATTGCAATGAAACTTTTAAAATTTTAATAAATTTTAAAATATTAATAATACAATTATCTTACCCATTTTTTAAAAATTATATCCTTAGTTAGAACTAGTATCTAGCCAGAATTATAGTTTGGATTAGTGACTACACATCTGCTCTCAATGTACGATGATTCATCAGTACCCCTGACACCAAACTACCAGTTAATCCAGCCTAAGCACCTTGAACAGCTCCACACAGTCCTTCATTGTTACACACAAAAAACCACAACTTTGAAAACATTGCTTGTTCATATCTTTCTCCACTCTGTTCTTCGGTAAGCCACTGTGATCTCACAGTCATCTGGCAGGACAAGCCATGCTTCTCTATGGAACTGTGAAGGACATTACAGGATGCCACAGAAAAGCCAATTAAACTATCTCTTTGCCTCTGCCCCGCACTACTTGAGCAGGAGCAGTCAGAAATAGACCTCTAATCCACAGAGGATGAAGCTGTAAGCACATTCCCATGGGCCATGCTGAACAGCTTGCTGGGTGTGGGGACTTCAAGTGCTACATTTGCTGATGGAAATTTGCCTGCATTCTATTAGGATTAGTAGATATCAAATACAATTACTGCCTGGGAAGATTGTAGAGAACTATGCAAAACAATATTTAAGCCAGTGGGAAAAAGGTCTAACATAAATTGGTAGTGGGCATCCAGAAATGAGCCAGGAAAGGATGAAATTGTTCCTGGCTTCAAATAATTTGCTCTTGAGTTTGTCAAACTGCACTGAAAAAACAAGATTAGCCAACATGCCCACTGTTGAGTGAGTAGCTGGGGTGTTACACACCAGGAAGCACACTGGGATGGATCTAGAATTAAAAGGAGAGATAGAAGTTACTAGAAAAATTAGAAAATATTTCTTTCTTAGATGAATTAATTTGGCTGAAAAATTTTATTATCCAGTCTACATTTAAAAGTTGTATTACCTTCTTGACTTTGGTACAACCTGGAAAAAAAAATTTCCACAATCGACTCATTTAAAGAGAGGGGAAAAAAATCCCTTTATCAATATTTACATGTATGTCAAGTCTCCAGTTACAGTCATTTCAGTAACTCTGAATATCTTACTTGTCCTCCAGTAATCCCTGTCTATACTTATAGGAGCTAAATCAGATTTCTGAAACTCATCCAAATGAAGCTCATGAAAACACTTCTTGGTATCATCCTTCACCTTTTTACTTACACACAGTCATGCCCTTTCCTTTTGCTGTTTTCATGAGCAAAGGTGCCTACAGGAATGTCACTTTGTAAATTGAACAGCGCAGGAATTTTACACCCCAGTTACCAGGTGCAGTATGCCACCGCTAAACTCCAGCTGATACCGTATCTGTCTGAAATTCTTCAGTTTCCTCTGCTTCAAGTAGTTCAGTCACAAGTTTTGCTGCGTCTTCGTTTGCCTTTTTCCCAGAGCGCTAACCTAGACAACGCAGACCAACCTTAGTAACAATTACCGCCGTGCTGAAGAGCAATCACTTGGATCCTCACTTGCCGTTCATTGTTACCTCACTCATCTCTTTAACACACGGGGTCTTTACTAACTCTTCTTCAAAGATATTTTTGTTTCCAAACGAGGTGCACAAAACCGCGTTCTTTTCGTATGGGACGAGCTAAATAAAACCAGTGAGCAAGCAGTGTGATAGCCAGCGGCAGCCGCGGCTCGGGGCGGTCGCACGGCTCCCGGGACTCCGGCGGGAAGGCAGGAGCGGGCTAACAGGGCAGAGGTGGAGGTTCGGGGGAGCTGCTATACAATACGGCTGGCCGAGTTTGCCCGCCCGCCCCCTCCCGGCCCTCGGGGCAGGGGCGCTGGCCGTGCGCTCCCGGCGGGGCCAGACCGCCCTGGGCGGCGGTGGCCGCCGGTACTCACTGCTTGTAGGGGTCGTGGAAGGGCAGCGCCAGCCAGTCCCCGTGCATGGCGCGCATGTAGCCCTCCATCTCCTCGGCGCTGTGGTCGGAGGAGATGAAGACGACCTCGAAGGGGGCCGGGGGCTCGGTCTCCAGTAGCTCCGTGTAGAAGTCACAGAGGACGGGAGTGAAGTCGCGGCACGGCGAGCACCAGCCGGCGGAGAAGTACAAGCCCACGACTTTGTTCTGCAGGGCCTCTTCGGGGTCCACGCTGCGGCCATCCTTGCTGACCAGGAGCCGCCCGCTGAACACATCCACCATGCTGGCACCGCCGGACCCGCCGCGGGCACGGCGGCCGCCGCGGGCCCGAGCGCTCGCCGGGACCCACCCTCGTTCCCTCAGCGCCACACCGCCCCGACACACCGTCACACCTCTCCGACACACCGCCCCGACAAACCGCTAACCTCCCACGGCACCGCCGCTGCCGCTTTATAGCGCCCGCCACCGCCCGGGCCCGCCCAGCGCCCAGCGCAGCCAAGGAGGCGCGGCCCCTTCCCCCTGCTCCTCTGAGCGCCAAGGCGGCTTTCAGAGGAGCTAAGTACAGCTCAAGGCTTGCTAAAGGTGCCGAACTTCCAATAAATTGAAACAGCAATCGCATGCGGCGGGCCCCTTCAGCTCGCCGTGGAGCTCACCGCGTCTCTCCTGGAGGTCTCATCACCAGGCTTAGTCAGTTTTGGCAATAAAGTTTTTATTATCAGGCGTCCTGCACTTTTTTATTTTCGTAGCATGGAGAATTATGTGAATTCTGGATATAAAAGGGGCTGTCTCTGTCCCAGTAGATAATAAGAATTCTCATTTTATTCCAGTGTGCTTATCGTATGTTTGGGTTGAATAATGCTTTTTTCCTCAAGCTGACATTGAATTAGAAATTAATAAAAATTGTATTACAAATATGAAATCTTTCTTCCTGCCTAAAGCAACCTGCAAAAACGGAAATGAAAGATGATTTGGTGGTAGGGCTATTAAATTACTGTTTAATGAAAGGATCACAACAGGGTGGTAATCAAACCTGGTATATTTTCTCCTTTCCATGAACTGTGCAAAACCCAATTAAAGATAATTTATCTTAAGATAATTATCGGTATCCCCTAAAATAATTTCTAGTGTTTATAATGGATACTTCAAGTGTTTAAGTAAGCTAGCTTATAAATATTTCGCATCAAAATGGTGTGTACAAGTGCATTCTAGTATTTACTCTTCAGTTTTTCCCACGCTTTAATCTGCAGCCTCTCAAAAATCTGCCAATTTTACTTACAGAAAATACAAAATTATGACAATTATTTATTATGATTCAAATACTTAACACTAGAATGGAATGGATGTCAGTTATGATGAGTGTTTGCTTGGGTAAATTGCAACCAAATTTATAGTGAAATTAAAGTCCGATTTCTACATCTGATCATCTTCTGACCATATGGTATGAACAGTGAGAATATTGATACTTCAAGCTGGAATTCCAGTTTAAATTTGTATAGGAATAAACTGAGCAAAGTATTCTCCCTCACATTTATTTCCTTTTGAAGTCTTTTGGAAACATGATTTTCTTCCATTGACTAAACAAAAAATTTTTGTTTGTCTCTGTTCTGTCTGGAGTGAAAAAGAACATGGTATCATTTAAAATAGTAGAACATGTGAGAGAAAACCCGATGATGAACCTCAGAAGTAACACAGTAATCTCGGGGTTTCTTTCAGTAAGCTCATCAAAACTGGTTCTAGGGTCACTTTGAATTGTGAGCTGCATTCCTGCCATTTCTCTTGTCCCTTTTGCCTTTTATTATGAAGATTTACTGCTAATTAAAAGACTGGTTGCTTCTTGTGCAGAAGTTCACACATTTAAAAGAAAATAGTTCATTCATCGTTATTTTCTAAGAGAATCTTTTGAATTAATCTTTACAAAGCAGGCCTTTTTATTTATTTCCAAGTATATCTGGACTAATACGTTACTTCAATTCTGATATTCTACTGCAAAACCAAAAAATTGCTTAAGTGTTTAAAAAGTAGCTTTTATTCAAATACCGTATTTCTCCATTTTTCATGGAGAATTAAACTATGTTTTTTCAAACTCAGATACTCATCTGCTTCCATTACAGAAGTGACATTTAAAACAATGCAGTCCTCCCATCTGTCACATCTCCTATCAGTCCTTTCTCCAACTTTTGAGTGCTGTTTTATGCAGTTCCCCACTTCAGAATTCCTCTGGATGTCAAAAGTAGAAGTCAAAAGGAACTGTGAAGGTTGCCTGTTTTTAAAATAGCAAAGGTGAGAAATTAGGCTCACCTGAGTTTTTGATTTGCCATACTGTCTGCCTTTGTGAGACCATTGTGAAACAGGATGGAGTCAAAGAATTTGGAGCCTGTAGAATCACCAAAAAAATGGGAAAAAAAGTTTCCATACAAGTTCAGGCTACCATAGGCACATTCTTAATACTCCTACCAATTTCTCCTTCTATCGGTAGTGAAAGTGTATTTTCTCAGGTATTATGAGTGGAAGTAATGACCCAAGGAACTCTCAGCCATTCCATCTGTACAGATTAGAAAGCTGGTTAGCCAGAAACAGGGCTATGCTGTGAGAAAAGAACATACTGAGATTGTCTTTGAGACCTCTAGGCATGGAGAAAAGAGTTGATAACTACATGCATCTCCCTGGGGAGAAGAGCTGGATGTACATGACAGTGATATTAAACTTCTTGAAGCATTTTGAGGAACAGCTACTAGGCATGAGGAACCTTCCCTCAGGAAGCTTGAGGTGATCAACTCTCTAAACATATCAAAGATTCGCTGAAAATGCTGCATAACGCGGAAAATCTTGTCTTGCACCTGCCTTTGAATTGACTACAGAGACATTTCTCCATGACACTAACATTGACCAATAAGAAATGCCTCACTTTATGAGTCATACCAAAGAGACTAAGACCTGTTTCAGCTAGAATTGTCTTCTAGGATTGTTCTTGTTAGTGGTGTCAACACTGTGGTGTTTTATTCCATCCCCTAGTCTCCCCTTGGACTGAAAATAATGGAGCTTCTTTATACAGAACCTGTGGTCCTGTCTCAAGGTAGTGTGTTAGCTGTGATGTGACACTATCAGAAAATCTGCACACAATGCTCATCCAGTGGAAGCCTCTGGGGAATTCCAGGATAAAATTAAACAAAAACTTCCTACCACCAAAAAATTGCACTTACGATTTTGCTAGAAAAGAGCTTTTTATTATTGAATTTACCATACAGTTTTTAAGGTAACAGTATTTAGTACTGTCTTTAATCTAAGCCCAAGACTTCTAGTTTATTTGTGCTCACATTGCAAAGATTATCCTACTTTCCTTGTGAGTTGTGCTTCAATTAACACTGAAGTTAATTACATATCCAGATTTTGACATGCAATTGAGAATTTAAAAAAGAAAATATGAAGACCCTGAATCATAAACTCTTGCTTTTAATGATACAGGGCAGCATGCTGACAAAGACCTGTAGAAGAAATGAACTGGAAGTAAAAAATGTTCAGACTTGCTGACTCCTAAATAATAGAAGAAAATACAATATGTACTCTAAGCAAAATAATTCCATACACCTGTGGTGGCAGAGTTAATGTCTCTATAAGCTATAGAGATACAAGATACACAAGATAAACTGTGAGAAGGTTCTGAAAGCCTGTCTGGGTCTTTAAGGAACATACCCATTGCTCTTTCCTTCAAGTACCTTCTTCATGGCTGGCACGGGTCTGAGTAGTAAAGAATTTGATCCATTAAACATTTGCAATAAAGAGTCTCTTAAAACTTGTGTTATATGAACGATGCCGGATTTTTTGAATGAAAAGGTTGACCATCAAGTTTCAATCTGCTTATAATTCATAAGCATTTTGTAGGAAATGCATACCATCATTACACAGTTGATGTTGGCAGGCTGTATGTCCATCCAGTGAGAAGCCATAGGGCAAAAGCTGACTAAATTTACTCAAAGGAGAGTGTGACCGGGTTGAGGGCTTGTTGGCTCTGTGTTCAATTAGTTATTAGTACACCATCTACTTAATTATACCCTGATGAAAACATGTAAGTGATCAAACTAATGAAGATAAACTCTGGTTGGGCAGTACTGTACATAGTGCAATCCCTGAAGAAAAGAAGTCAAATTAGCAACTGGCCTTGGTGAATCCCATTATGTGTGGGATGTATACTAGCTAGACAGAAAATCAGACCCCAAAGGAGACCAGAACACAGAGAATAAAGGAAACACATCTGTGGATTGAAGAGTTAAATTTGTAGCAATCATTGATAATTTTTTTTAAATAGTTGGGTTTTTTATATTCATTTTCATAATACATAAAAATATGCTTTAGAGGAAAGAGTTATAATCTGAGTTATTGGTGAGAAAGCAAGCAAAGTTATTCACCACAGTGCATACAGTAGAAAAAAGGAATAGCAAGTTTCTTGATCTCAACCCAACATCTTAACCAATGAGCTGGGGAAAGAAGCCAGTGCACAAAGAATTACTGTGCCAAAAAAAATTAAATTTTACTATACACAACCTGCCAACTAAAGTAGTTATTGCATATTCATATCATTCCTTAGGGCTGACACATTTGGAACACCTTTTCCTCAGCTGGGTTCAGGGTCTTATGACACAGCAATGATACAGATATGTAGTGAATGCTCCTTCATGATTGTTCTTGGAGCTGCTTCCCCTACATAACCTTCAAACACAAAAGAAGTAATACCAGGTTTTCTCAAGTAGGAAAACTAATCAAATAAGTAGCACACTTTTTTTTTTTTTTAATTGCTATTTTATTAATTATTTCAACTGTTTAGTGCCTATTTCAGCAGATATCAAGGATTACCTGTTAGGGAATCTTACTTTTACCTCCTAAGAGATACTGGGATGTAGATTAGCATTCTTACTGCTAAGATGTCTACCATCATCAAGACCAAATGAGAGCTGTAGCAGCTACCAAGTAAACAAAACATTTTAGTACAGAAGATACTGTAAGGTATATCTCCTTTTCTTTTGTTTTTCTTTTTTGAAGCAACAGATTGTTAGCAATAAGAGGCAATAATTATCAGAGAACACTGTGCTGGTGAGGCCTCAGTTTGGGTCCTGTGTGCAGTTTTGGATGCCACAATATAAAAAAGACATTAAGCTATCAGAGATCATCCAAAGGAGGTGAAGGCCTTGAGGGAAAGCCTTGTGCTGAGTGGCTAAGGTCACTTGGTCTGTTCAGCCTGGAGGAGACTGAGGAGAGACCTCATTGCAGGAATGGCCTGAAATTGTGTCAGGGAGGTTTAGGTTGGATATTAAGAAAATGTTCTTATCCCAGAGGGTGGTTGGGTACTGGAACAGGCTCCCCAGGGAAGTGGTCACAGCACCAGCCTGACAGAGTTCATGAAGCATTTGGACAATGCTCTCAGGCACAGAATAGGATGTCCTGTCCAAGGCCTGGAGATAGACTCAAGGATCCTTGTGGACCCCTTACAAATCAGGATATTCTGTGGTTCTACAATCACAATTTTTAAGTAAACATTTGCAACATTAGGTCTGGGTCCCAGTTTAATAAGCATTATTGGTGTAAATAAATAGCACATATGGAAAGGATGAAAGAATGCTCTTAAAAATATTTTAAAATTAGCTGGATTTGAGAGCTTGCAAGGACTATTTTTTCTTTTAATCAGCAAGTAGTGCAGCCTATTAACAGATTCCTACTATGCAAAAAGTCTGTTATAGGAAGTGCAGCAATTATGGGTACATTCTTTCCATTTTACAGAATTTGAGTTTAGCAAAGGTGTATGAACTTCTCCTTGCAGTACAAAAAGCCTGATTCAATAATCCTTTGCATCTAACTTTATCCTCAGCAGTGTATCTCAAATTACCAAGTGCTAGATAGTCTAAACATCAGTGCTGTAACTTTTCTGACTTCCAAACAGGTATGCCAGGGAAACAATGCAGCGTCTTCTAATACAGCAGCAGCTGCATGGCAACAAGGAACAACATTTGCACATGCAGAAATGGAAAAATACTGTGGTAAAATTCTGCTCTAGTTCATTTGAGTTCAGTCACACTTTTCACTTCACTCTAGCCTTTTGGCAGTTTAATGTAGCAAAGAGGACATTTAGAGTTTTGGGTTGGTTTTGTTTTGCCTGAAAAGACCTCTGACTAGATGCATTCCTTTCAGGGTCAGAGTCATCCAACACTAGATCCTGCATTTATGCGCCTTATGAGAAGTGTAAAGCTGCTTTTGAGTCTTCCTGCAGAATCTAGCTCAGTCCCCTACAGCTGCTAGCAACCACCACCTAATTCTAATTTTTGTCAGAGTTCTGGTTGAAGAAAAAGGTCAGATTGTCACAAGCACTCTGCTGCAAGGAGGGACTCCAGAAGTATAATAGCAGTTTCAGTTGCTTTAATTAATTTGATACCTGCATACAAAAGTAATTGGCATCTGCACAACCTCTTCTGGCAAAACTTGAATATTTGAGTCTTCAGTCATGAAGGGACAGCCTGCATCTACTCCTGCTCACCTTGTTAGCAGCCTCTCTTCTAGCTAGATTGAATGATTTCATTAAACCATGTATTTCAGTTGATCATTTATTAGCAAAAAAGGGACTGGGTCCTAGAGAAGCCAGTGTAAGTTTTACATCACTGAAGCTAGTATACTTTTCTGCCAATAACCAAGCTGCCAATGCAGCTATGCCGCAGCTGCTAGCCGGAGTTCATAGTAAGAGTTTTGGCAGAGCACATTGACCTCACTGCAGTCACTTGTCTCATGGGTTTGTAGATAACCTCCTAAGAGATTTTTTGTCGAGCATGCTCCTTTTCATAAGAAAGTTGTGGTTTTGCTGTTTGAATTAAGGGAATGTTCTTTTAAGGCTGGGATTCACTGTCACTTATATTGTACATGTTTTATCTAGCAACTGTAGAATCCCAAAGACATTCCCCTTGCACAGACATACAGAGAATATATAACATTCTGTAGCCTGTAGTACCATGTGCTCTGATTTTAAAATCATTAGAACCACAGAAATAGTTGAGAAAGCAATGTCACTAAATAGGCTGAAGTATCCACTACAAATTCCCCCAAAAAGTAGCCTAAGAAAGCTACTTTCTGCTCCTTTGGTTGACCATGAGTTTAAAAATACAGTGAGTGTACTTTAGAGCTCTGAAATGACAATTAACTTCAGAGAATGACAGATGTCAAAGACTCAGGTTTCACATGCTAGCTTCTGTGCCTCGTGAACATTGTCTTTCATATAATTTTCATGAGCATCCCTGCCCATTGTGGAGGTTTGGAACTGGATGATCTTACAGTCTCTTCCAATCCAAGACATTTTATGATTTTACCTTTTTCATTTACATAGAAAATCATCTTGGGCAAGGAAAAGAGAAATCATACATGAGGTTGTTGAGTAGAATAAATCCTTATGCTGTTGTGGTGTGTTAACCTTGCATGACTGTCAGAAGCCTACTCAGTTTCTCTCTCAGTCCCCCTCCTCAACAGAACTGGGGGAGAAAAATGTTGACAAAGTTCATCAGTTGAGATGAAGACACAAACATTCTGTACTAAGTACCATTGAAGGTAGGGCAGACTTAACTGAGGGAAAATTAATTTTTTGCAAATTAAAAGTAGGAGTACGATAGTAACAAAGAAAGACTAAGCCAAAAATATCTTCCTCCCACCCCTCTTTTTCCCAAGCTCAATTTTGCTCCTGAATTTTCTACCTCCTCCTCCTGCCCAGCTGGTGCAAGGAACTGGAAAACAGGGCTTGTGATCTGCTCATAATACTCCATCTCTGTTGCTCCTTCATGCAATCACAAAACTGTTAGAGTTGGAAGAGACCTCTGGAGATCATCCAGTCCAAAGAGCCTGCCAAGGCCAGTCAGCTAGAGCAGGTGAGACAAGAATGCATCCATGTGTGTTCAGAATGTCTCCAGAGAGGAAGAATGTCTCCATGATGTTCCTGGGCAGCCTGTGCCAATTCTCTGCCATCCTCAACATAAAGTTCTTCCTCACATTGAACTGGAACTTCTTGAGTTTCAGTTGATGGCCATTGCTCCTCATTCCTCCGCACACTTTTTCACTTTTTCCCACTGCTTCAGTGTAGGTCCATTCCATGGGCTGCAGTCCTTCAGGAACAGATTGCAGCAGTATTGGGTCCTCATTGGGCTGTAGTTTCTGCCAGAAAAAACTGCCCCAGTGCAGGTTCCTTTCCACAGAGGCCACGGGTACTGCCTGGAGCCAGCTTCAGGACAGACTTTCCACAGACTGCAGCTTCCTTCAGGGCATCTCCACCTGCTGCAGCACCAGGTCCCCAGTGACTACAGAGTGGATCTCTGCTCTTCAGTGGTACTCCATGGGCTGTGGGGGCACAGCTGCCTCACCATGGATTGGGCCACATGCTTGTCAGAAACTGAAATGTTATAGTTTATGACTTAAACATCTTCACGAAGGACTTTTGCCTGTTATGGCAAAACTGCATTACAGAAGCTGCAGAGAAGACCCCCACACCCTGAATGGGGTCTTGACTGAGGCCCTACACCGCTCACTGATGAAGATAAATAAAGTAACAACTCGGGGCTGGGGGAGAAGAGTAAATTCACAGAGCACAAGCTCTACACCTCCGGAGGGGGGCAGCCCCAGGGCATTCAGCTGCCAGGCCTGCACAGGCCTCGCACAAAGGTGGGGAGAGGCTTTGGGGTGCGGGGAAAAGGCCTCTGGTGAGAGGCAGTGACCGCCCATCCCGGCTGTGCAGAGGGCTCAGCTGAGGGGCCCCTTCGCCCCGGAGAAGCTGCGGCCACACGAAGGACCCGGGGGTGCCGTGGCCTGCCACAGGATCCCCCGAGGGGTCCCAGACCCCGCTCCAGGGCACGGCAGCACGGTGCGACAGACCCGCAGTGCTGCAAGGGACGGTGCCAAACTGGGTCCCTGCAAGGGAGGCACCTGGGCCTTCCCACCTGCCCACAGGTACATCCATCCACGGGATTCCATACATTTCAGTGTGGCGTGGTGGCACGGCAGCCTCAGGGGAGCCTCACCTAAGCCATCACTCTTTCCCTGTTGCCCCAAGCTTTTTCCCTCCCTCCCTTCCTCCCTCCCTCCCTCCCTTCCTTCCTTCCGCCACTTCCTTCCTTCCACCACTGCCTTCCTGCCTTCATGCCTTCCGCCATTTCCTTCCGCCACTTCCTTCCTTCTGCCATTTCCTTCCTTCCTTCCTTTTTACTATTAAATAAATTTTTATTGGACCAACATCTAACCTCATTTGGTTTTAATCACGTTTTTGGGTGTATTTCCAATTTTCAAAGTTCTTTCCATTTTATACACAGATACTTAACTTTCTGTGCTCTTCTGGGTTTAAACCTGATTGCAACAGAGCTCCAGGAGAACTGGAATTCTGCTCCAATGACTGGAGCACCTTCTTCCCCTTCTTTTGCCCTGACCTTAGTGTCAGCAGGGCTGTTGCTCTCACATAATGTCACCTTTCTCTCACAGCTGTCTTGCAGCATTTTGTACCCTTTCTCTAACATGCTTTCCAGAAGCAGCACTAATAGCCTGGCTAATGTGATCAGCAGTGTCCTGTAGTGGGGCTGTTCAGGCTGGCTGTGTCCTACACAAGGGCAGCATCAGCTGTTTTCTCACAAAGGCCACCCCTACAACTTCTCTACTGTCAACACTGGACAGGTACACCCAATATCCCTATTTTAAATTCTTGCATTCCAGCAACTTCATCCCAAAACTTCTTCTATGGTTTAAACAATTCAGAAGAGGAAGAGGAATTACTTGAACACAATCATCTTCATATTCAAGAAATTGTTAAGGGTGCTAACTCTGACAAAATGGCTGCTCCAGGCATACTTCTGAGCTGAACCACAGGAACAGATCACTGTGAACAGGACATGGTGAAGATGCAGAAAGTTGGGTCCAGGATGCAAAGACCTCAGTGCTGTTTATGTCACCTGCCACTAGAAGGCTAGGTCTGTTTTTTACATAAACAGTATTAAAAGTATTAAAGCCTCAAAGCAGAAATCTTTCATGTTCACAGTAAAACCACATTTAATCCTGCATCTCCAAGTGGCTCTGACAGAAATTCTTCCTGTGAGATGGCCCTGGATCTTTAATAGAAGTAACAGAGTCAGACAGGACTTCCCCAGTACCAGAGCATCAAGACAGAGTTTATGTTGTTAATCCCATTGCAAAGAGAGCACTAGAGCATGGGTCAGGACCAATTTTAATCTGGTCCAGTCAAGAAAGGATTACTGCTTCAGAACTAAGTATTTATGCCCTTACAGCTCTAGTCAAAAGACCAGTAAAAAGCAGCTTCATTTGCTGCCATATCTTGCAGGAGCCTCCTACCTCAGTGCCATTCCAAAGGCAGTTCAGGATTTCAGTCACTTGGACAGGTCACTTTTCACTCCATAGCACAATTTTCTCTGGTGCTTACTCTGCACCTTTACTCTGCCACTCAAGAGTACTGACTAATCCCAGCTTAAAAAACCAAAAAACCAAAACAAACTTTGAAATTGCATTTGTTATTTCCAAAATGTTTTTAGTCATATAATTGGGTAGTTTACAGAAAAGCAGATCTCTGAAGAATTCAAATTTCTGCCTCTGGCAGCACAGTGTATGCTTCATTTTTTTATTAATTGACTCAGAAGGACACAGGAATCAGCAACTCTTATCTTTGCAATCTTGAACCTATATTGAGTGCAAAAAAATGATTGTACTCTACAGAGGAGTATCTCAAAACACAGCATGAAATGCACAGGCTTTCTGCAGTAAGGTTTTTAGCACTCTTCAGATATTTTCTTCCTTCCACATACAAGTGCATTCTTTAAAAATCTGAAGCAATTCAGATCTCCATTTCATGCTTTTGTATTATCTGGAGGAGTATGACTAGATAGTATCAATTTAGCAGTAATTTTAGGTAGTTGTAGTTTTGTCATCTACTAGAGAGGTATTCGTTGAACTTTTAAAAATTCAGAATTTTGGAGAACATATGGTGTTAATTTGGGCCATTTACCTGCATAATTTGATTATATTTTAAATATGACAGTTTTCATGTGTTAAACCAAATCTGTGGAAGGCAAAATGCTAAGAATCTTCTCATATGTACACTGCTAGTCTTGTAATATCAAGTTAAAGGCTAGGACAATGTTTGGATTTACAGCATTAGAAAGCACTACCTATTGTAGTTAATCATCATTTTCTTTTCTTCTCAGTAAAATTTAACACAATGCATTTCTCATATATTATGAGCATCTTCTTGTTAAATCTTCCTGCCAGTTTTTTTAGAATAAAATCTTAATCTTAGTTCTGAATCAGTAGATGATGGATCCTTATATTGTTTGGATTTTTTCCCCCTAACATCAGAAGTTCTGAATCAGAGTGGTCAGGTTTTCTGCCTCACTTCAGAAAACTGCACTTTAACTACGTTTCTACCTTTTTAATTTTTGGCTATGAGCTACTAAGTAGACAACACACTGAGCTGCACTAATAGTAACAGAAGAGGATTTTGTATCAGGCAGAATGACATCCTTTTAAGGCATAACCTGAATTAAATGAAACATGCTGGAGAATAGTGAGGATTCCCAGCAAAACAGAGTTCCAAATTTCCACAATGAAATGTGTGGCATCCTATCGAAAAGTTACTTGTAAAAACTGCTGTTGCCATTCTTTCAACACTTTAAGCACAACATTTTAATCACTTTATCTTCTCTAGTGCTTCTGCTGTTAGTGCTGATGTATTTTGTTCTTACAACTTAAAAGGTTAATGTTTTGTAATTCATTAAATTAATGGAACTTTAAGTTAGACATCTGCCTCTGTAAGCTAAAAATAGTGAGGAGTTAGTGAACAGTGTGCAAAATCAAACAAATTAGTGACAGTTTTTATCCAGTGGTAAAGGTCTTTATGAAGATAATTTAATCAGTCATCCCCCCCGTCCATTTCAAAGCTGAATATATCAGCTATGTGTAGCTAGTTAGTGCCCCACAACTAAAATGCATCAGCCCAAAACTCAGATGAGTGCTGCCCTGACACTGAACAATCTTCCATAAAATAAAAGAGAAAAATAAGACCACACTCTCTCAGGGGCTGTTTACAAGGATTCACTTTGATCAACAAGAATGTATGTTTAAAGTAGTGTAAAGTTGTGTTGAATTTTTTTTAATTAAAAAAAATTGCCTCTCATCTGTTATATCTGGGTGGAATATCCTCAGGAAGTAAAAAGATTATGCAAATCAAAGTAAATGCGAAGATGTCCATGTTCATTACTAAAGTCAGCATTGAACAGATTGGTTTATAGACCTGAGGGACAATGACATTAAAATACTAAAAAAGGGCCTGTAAAAGTCAGACTCCATTAAATATAAATAAATTCAAGGATTAATTGCATGGGGGTGGGTGGAACCAGTGTCAAAACTTAGAGGTATTTAAACTGTGAGGTTGCAAGACCATTTACACAAGTTACGTACAACTGAAGTTAGGCAAATCATAACTGATTTCAGAAGAAAAATGTGCAGAGATCTGTAATGAACATCTATGTAGAATAGGGAAGTGTTGACACCATGTCACACTGCTGAGACCTCAGCTGCTTCCTCTTATGTACACACAGGTGTACATTGTGCCTATGCAGCTCTGCACTTTATTTGGAAATCAGGAAACTCACAAGGCAGCGGGAAGAGCACAGCTTAAAAAAAATGCTCAGTAGCCTGATAACTTCCCCAGGCTGTAAATCCTGAAATGAAATAAAATGGTAAGGCACTGACACTGGCAAAGAGGTTAAGTAATATAACATGCTAATGCAGGAACTTACTGAAAGAAAAATGAGTCAGATTGAAAATAATGCTTAGAAGTTTGTAAAATAGTAAAAATCTTTTATTATCTAATGCTTGAGGATGAAAGAACATACTTCTAATTTCCTTTGCCTATTTTTACTTCTTCTTTTGTGCTCTAATGATCTTAAATTGCAGCAGCCCAATGTCCTCCAAAATATCCTTACTGAACTTTATCCTTTCCAGAAAGCAGTTGAGTCCCATGAAGTCATCAACGGCTCCACTGCTTACAGCATGAATATAAAAAAAAAAAAAAAAATTATGTCAAAATAAGTAACTCACTGAGCAAAGAGCAGCATTTTTTTTCACCCTGAAAAATATAATCTGTTCATGTTGACAAGGAGGAACTTCACAGATGTGAAAATACAGAACACAGCATTAAAGTAATAGCTCTGAGTAGGGCCCCTATCACCCTCTTAAATCTGAGGGACATTGTTCTCTACACAGCCCTGCCATTTAAGATGCTTGTAAGTGAGCTTGTAAGTAACCAGCTCTCAGGAGCAAGTTCATTACTGCAGTGATAGACAACAAAAATATTTTTGCTTTTATAAGCCTTCTCTTTTTTCTCTATACATGGGGAAGATGCCACAAACTGAGGGTGGTTTATTAGGGGTAATACAGAACAGGTTCAGGCATTAGTCACTGTGTTACTGTATCTGTTGGCAACTATAATTTAACAGACTGGTCAGAGATAAACACCTGCTTTTTGCAGGTGAAAAGACTTTTTGCAGCAAAGTCTTAGACTGTCCTTAATCACAGATGTACACAATATAAATCTTCACTGGGAGCAGTGCCAGAGGCAACAGGATACAATAAACTGGATGATGAACTAAGGGAAAAGGCTAGGGTATGCATGCTGGCATTCTCCATATTCTTGAGTATATGACTAAAAGAGCTTGGTGCCAAAAACATGTTTTAGAATCACAGAAACATTTAGGTTGGAAGAGACCCTTTAGACCATTGAGTCCAACTGTTAACCTAACACTACGAAGTCCACCACTATACCACATCCTTTAGGTGCCATGCACCATTTATTATCAGAAAAGAGGCAGTAATAAAGAAAATCTGTTCAACATGGAAAGCCTGCCTAAGTAATTAAACCACATAAAGTCTTCAAAACAACTTAGAAGACTTTAGAAAATCCACAACATGGTGATGTTATCTTCCTTCCTCATCACCTCCAATTTGCATCAACTTTGTTTTTTATCACCAGTAAAATACACTTAATTAAATTTTAGATTGTTTTAATTCAAAGCAAATTAATGTATCATCAAAACACTGCCAAATGCTTCCGCAGTTCCCCACTGCCAAGATATTTTGTATGCTCTGGAAACAGAGACTGCTTCACAGACCTGCACAGCCCCTGGGGCGGGCGGAATTTTGTGTGCTAAGTTAAATACAATTTAACAGCATGCTTTTCCTTAGGCAAGTTCCATCTCGCAAGCAAATGTATTTCATTGGGCAAGTATTATACCAACATATATGGCTCACCATTAAAATAATAAATCCTTTCAATCAGAAAAATGAAGAAACTGCTTCTTCATAATCTGAAATCACATCTCTGAGTTTTGCTTGTGAGAACAAAGTTTACAGGCATAAGTTGCACATAAAGGGTTTATTTTAAATGTTTTAAGGATAGAGTTACATCATAATTATAAAAATTACTTACAGAATTAAGTAACAATTTAAAGTGTTTATACTTCTAAATGCAGAGAACAGGGAACTGTCTACATTGTTCAAAATAAAATAAAAATAAAGAAACCAAGCTCTAAAGATGAATTCATTACCTAATTTAAAAATGTGAACACGAAGACCTCTGAACTATACACATACCAAGAACCATCCAAATTGCACTAATGATGTAAAATACAAAAAGCACAGCATTTTCAAGGAACCAGAAACTGTTTTTACCATAATTCTTTTCCCTGACGCAACTAGACAATTCTCTCTGAAGACAAAGCCCCTATGTTTAAACAATCCTTTTAAAGAATGCTTCTACCTATTCCAACAAAAAGGGTTTTCCCCATCTCTACTCCAACATAGTTTAGGATTTGGCACTCAAAAGAAAGAAGAAGAATGTAGTGTTCTGCTATTCAACTGAAATTTTATTTTTTTCTTCAACAGAATACATGGTCCCTTCAAATGCTGTATGACACATACAACTGGAAAATTACCTTCCGTTGGCACTATGCTCGTCTCACCGGTGCATTTAATCCTACTAACAACCATTAAAACAGCACAATAAGCAAATTCACAAAAAACTGAACACAAAATAAAAACAGAACAAAACAAAAACCTAAACATTTTAACATGCAACTTTAGTTTGTTACATTGAATGTTCTAACCCTCTAAGCATGCAAAAAAGGATGGTCTGCATTTAAGTTGGTTTTTTTTTTTTTTCCCTTTTAAGTTTTACATGGCAGCCTGACATCACACACACGCACACACACAATATACAACAATACTACAGCAGGTAAATGTGAAAGGTGAATAACTTTTATACAAAGATCCATGGCTTGTGCCATCACAAGCCCTATGTGATTTTGGAAAGTAATGTTGAACCCCTATAACAAGGAACCAACATTTAGTTACCAGGGTAACGCAAGCACTGCATGCAGATCTGAAACATGAGCCTAAAACAAAGCCCAAAGCAGATGGGCAGGGAGTGGAATTAGTCTCAAGCCTCAAAACTGTGGTTTAAGCTATCAAAAAAAAACCAAACCTAAAAAAACCAAAACAAAACAAAAAAATCCCCAAAAAAACCCCAAGTGAAAATATCCACGCAACAGACAAACGGGGACATCCAAAAACGACAGTGAAATTTACAGTTTGTAGATTATACTCTAATTGTCAGAATACATAGTGTATTCAATAGGCTTGCAGAAAACCCACAAATGCAAGCCTAATGCTAAAAGTGTTCCAGTAGACCTAAACCTCAGATATTTTAAAACAAACCTCTTATTCTTCAGATATATAGCCCCAAGCTCAGTGTACTAGGTAATCCATGTATCTCTTGTGTAATTAATACACTCATTCCTGTGCCACAAATATCGACTTGGGCTCATGGAGCCAGGCTCAGCTTTGAGATTTACATGCAGGACTCTTAAGAGTCAATAGAAAACACAACAGATCTGCAGGATGTAAACACTGTGTTGCAAATCTGCTCACTTTGTTCAAACACAAGAAACATTTACGACTCAGGTACTTACTGCATAAGGACTGCATGGAGAAGCTATTCACTGAAAGACAATAGCCTGCCTTTGGTTGCCCATGATGAAATACTGGACATAATGCAATATAGTAGCAATGGACAAAGAATTAAGGTATCATATTTATACGGAGAGTATTTATTACCATTCAACAGCATAATGAGGCACAAGCCTTAAGGCTAAAATATGAAATCAGGCAAAAAAATGGACAGAAAGGGGCTTAAACCACTGAGTCTTCAATATCAGGAATACCCACAAC
Organism: Motacilla alba alba; assembly: GCF_015832195.1. Classification (NCBI taxonomy): domain Eukaryota; kingdom Metazoa; phylum Chordata; class Aves; order Passeriformes; family Motacillidae; genus Motacilla; species Motacilla alba. The sequence continues at coordinate 47,381,298 of NC_052046.1, forward strand.
AGAGGTCAGCTGCACCTCTGTCCTCTGATTAACAGCTCCTGCATTCTTCCACTAATGGCACACAGCTGGATATCAGGGTATTTGTTCCTTCCATCAACAGTGTTAACTGTCTTCACGTTCTGTACTTCTGTGAAGCAGTTCTTTGAAACTTGCAGAGCTCTGCCTTATTGTAACATGACAACCTTGTTGCTGTGCTGCATTGTTGTTCCAATTCCATTATTTTTAAAAGCTGCCACACCTAAGGAAACCCTAATTTTCATTTACAACTATCTTGCAAGATTATAACCATAAAAAGATTTTGCAGTTGTGGGCTGCTATATACATCCACAATCCAATGCAGATGACTGAACCACTGAGACTGCCTTATAGCTTCCATTAGATAGTACACCACTGGCATGCAGAACTCTAGTGTTCGTAGAATGAAATTAATGTTATCAGCATACCTCAAAGCAAGTACAATGTACACCACAAAAGGCAACAACAGGTTTAAACTGTAGATTTGTCCAGACACTCCTTAAGTGGAAAAGCCAGAAAAAGAATAAACCGGGAAGATGCCTTCTTGAACCAAAATTATTAAAAACAAACCAAAACAAAGGAATGCAACAGACTGAGCAGAAGGCAACAAATGCTTCTCTTTCTTTAAAGTTACATCTTCACTGTAAAAGGACACCCCCTCCCACTCCCCTGGTGTGAGATTGTATTTACCATGTAAAATATTAACTACTGTTAGGCTTCTAAGTCCACACACAAACATTCAGGTTGCTAGGTTTTGATTTTAAATGAGAGACTACTGATGCCAATGCGTAGTCTAAAATCTTCTGAAGTAGCATATATACTGTTAGAGTTGTGGCACCAAGCACTTGGGTTTTGCCAAGAAGTGTGTATAACAAACAAAGGAAGAAGTACAACATTTAGGATTGAAGGCAGCCTTGTTGCATGTATTTTACTGGTTCCTACAACTTGTAAATATGGGCCATTAACCTGCATATTCTAATTAAGTGGTTATACAGATTAAATGTAATTTTATAGTTTAAAGCCTTTTCACTGAAAGGTGCGTAATCCAAACATTTGATATCCTACTGCCCTGTGACTAGTAAAAAATGCACAAGCATTTCCACACACTGCAAGTTCTTAAAAAAGCTAAATTTGAAATAAAGTGTAGAAACACAGCAGATTGATGTTACTTGGGTTAGGCACTCCTTGATACTGCACAAACTGTTCAAACCTTTCAGAAAAGTCACCTCTGTCCCAACCGTGAAGACAAGGACTGCCAGTATGCAAGAAATTAAATTTAATGTTACAAAAGAAGGCGTATCAAAATATCAAACTACACTTGCATGTGGCAGTTGAACAAGTGAGTGCAAGACTGAAGAAAAAGTCAAAATCTATGAAAAAATTTAGATTAATGATTACAATACTAGATCAACTTTACACAGCTTGAATTTGCAGCTGTTCTTTGCTTTTAACTCCCTCCTGCCCAAACATACTGACTTCCTTCAAGAAAAGGAGTTCCCTTACACAAAATGTGTCATGTTTGTATTACTCAGAACAAAACAGTTTTGCTGGCAGAGATTGTGGGTTCGCAGGGACATTTAAGCTTTCGTTAAACTGGAAAGCAGTCAAGTCTTTGTGTCTACAAATTTTACATTTAATAGTTCCACAAATTTGGCAAAAGTTCATGATGACGTCTAGGATGTCTTCACCAAATCGTAGACATAAATATGGAAATCATCATCAAACTTGATGAAATAGACAGATGGTTTGGCTTCAACTTGATGAATGACCATGCCAGTCCTTTTCGAGCCATCTTCTTTGGCATATTCCACTTGTTTGCCTACCAGGCTGTCCACAACTTCACCTGGTTCCCGTTCTGCAGGCGGTGAATCATCTGTAACATAAACCCAGTATGTTTTAGTAGACATTAATAAAATTTTGCGCTATGGAAGACAACTGCATAGTCATCTTTAAAACTCATACAAAACAATATAAAGTTGTGAACAGATCACTGAATTTCATTCAGACATGGCATTTAACAACTGCCATGCTTGTAGAAAGTAGTTGCAGAAAAAATTTTCAAGCAATACTGTCTTCAGTTTTATTAAGACAAAAATAGCACTTTGGTAAGAGAAGTAAATCTTTGACAGGAAGGGGTATGCACAAGTTGCAGAAAATGGCTGCAGACAGCTGAATTTAAGCCAAGAGCAGAAAAAGGCATTGGACCTACTTAGCAGAAAGGTACCCTAACTTAACTTACCTTTTCCCACACACATTATTCAAAGGTTCAATGCATGCATTTGACTACAACAGAAGCATCTCTTCTGAAATGGTAGTAAGTGTCAACACCTTATTAAAAGGGACTTTTGACTCCATATTTGAGTAATTTTGGTAAAGTCTGACTGTATTATTTTCCTCTCTGTCAAAACCTAACCAGACAATCCCTATGCTAAATCTGGATTATGAAAGGTGTGATTTGTAACATGCCAAGTGATTGGATACAAGCCAATCACAGCACATGATAAAGGGTAAAAAGTACTGTATGGAGAACTGGAAACTAACCACATCTTCTTTCTCAACTCCTCTTCTTTGATTCCTAGCTCAGATAAACTTGTAGCTTGTATTCCACTGGAAAGCCTTCTAAAGCAATTGTAATATCTGATGTGGCTTTTATTCTGGAAATCATAAGCTTTTAAATTAATAACTTAGTTACCAGTTTGTATTAAGAATCCCTTACAGATTCTACCCATTTTATTTTGAGTTTTGAGAGCTGTGAAAGAACTCTCAAAGGAGAAAAGAAAACCAAACAGGGAATGAATAAACTGGCTTGCATCTGCACTTAGAAATTCTTGCAAACAGAAGTTTCTTTTTTGTGTTTCAGTTCCTCTATAAATGCATTGTCACACGTAGTTACTACCCTCTTAGTATGAGTTTTATATGAACAGTCTTTCTTGGCAAAGATGCAAGTTCAACTCCTACATTTTCACTTAGAAGTATAGGCCAAGTTTTAGTATCAGATCCAGCAATATATTTTCCCCTTACAAAAAGAAAAAAAGGTTAAAACAAATTATCTATTATTTGGTCTCCTCCCATATGCAGAACCCTATATCTGATACTGGACAGTACCCTAGAAATTTTATTTATAATATTATGGCAAATTCCACCAAATTTACAGAAGAATTCGCAGATATTCCAAAATCTGATTTTGAATAATACTATTCCAAAATACTAACATCCAACTCCTGACTCAAGGACATGATTTAAAATATCTGGAAAGCATTCACATTCAGGAAAGGAAGCAAATACTTAGAAGTGTTTAGAAAATCAGTAAGCAATAATCTTTTGGCGAGCACAGAGGGTAAAGTGCACTAAAAGCAATTAAGATTTAAATGGAAAGAAAGCATATAAGCTTTCCCTACTCTCAAGGTGGAAGAAAGCAAAGCAGACTTAAAATACATGCCGAGTCCATTCTGATGGAACAAGTTATTTTAACATTCAAGTCTGAAAGAGCTTGCTTTATTTCTTTAAGAAGAGGAAGGTCACTTTTTTCCATTAACATCTATGGTTCTTTCTTTAAAGCGTCAGAGCCAGAGGAGTGGGTAGTCTAACAAAGAGATTATGCAAATAAGTGCCACTTTTTTATTCTGCCAGTAGATCATTACCAGTGGTGCATCTGAAAGAAGATGATCTCAAACGCAACAAATTACTAATTGGATAACTGTAGTGGTTGACTACATAGCTTTGCATATCTATTCGTTACAATTAATTTTCTTTAAATCCCAGATGGCTTCTGTCAGAAAGGGTTTTGTTACACAAAAGAAGTAAACCCAAAGTATTCTTTATAATCTCTTTGAACTGACTATCTAAATCTCTAGAATAACACTGATTCTGTGAAAAGCCTTCTAAACTAATAGAAGTCCTAAAAAAGACTACTTCATCCAAAATGAGAGGAAAAATACTAAGAGGAAATCTTTTTCTAACTAGCACTACAAAATGTGACAGAATATTAATTTTCAAAAAATAAGTACTTCTTTTCCACAAGCAACTACTCAAGAAGTTTTTCACACTGAAGACACAGAGCTCGGTGAAATTGTTCTTACTATATCAATTTGACCCAAAATATTCATTCCCACAAGAACTGCTTCAAAGACACAAATCAAGAGCCAACTCCACACGACATGACACTTCTATAAGAAAACAGCAGCGGAAGACTTCCAGATGTCAATTTCCACTAAAAAACCAAAACGTCAAGTCTTTCATGGTAGTACACCCATATTTTCAGCAGAGCTAAGATTATTTATGAAAAAGTATTACCCTGCATATGTCCCTGCTAAGAAAAGTTAAATATTTCAGCAGTTAACAGAGATGTTCTTTCCTGTACTACCACATTTGTTAGCTGTGATACTTCAAAAAAAATTAAATGGAATATCAAATATGATGCTTGTTTGTCAGCTCTCTTGACCATAAATAAACCACAGCTAAATGTTTAATACAAAAAGCTGCCAAAAGAAAACAGTAACTGGCCTACTTACTTGAATCAGGCATAATGCGAAGGTCACCTTCTTTATAATCATCTAAGAGCTGGTACATGTACAAGACAGGATCTTTCTCATAGGTAATATAAAACCATGTGTTCATAATAGGAGCTCGAGCCAAAACCATCCCCCTCCATTCATCTTTTGAGCCATCCTCTGTCTCAAACATATGTTCCACGGCTTTACCAATCATTGTGTCTGCCAAGTGGGCATCACTAATTCGAGAAGAAGCTGAAATGACAGCATTTCAGAAATTCATTCAAAAGCACAGATATGGATCTTTGTAAAAATAATCTTTATGCTGATTAATGCACAAATCTGATTGGCAGTTAGTAAATTCATACACAAAACAAATAGTGTCCATTCCACAGAGTTTAGTGCTGCAGAACTAAGAACTTCAGAATGTTGTTAAAATAACAATGAATTACAGTACTCCCTGTGATTAAACAATCACAATGTAAGCTAACAAGAGATCAATCGAGCAGCAAAGACTCTAACTAGACACTGGACAGGGAGAGACAGAAACAAAAGACCTATCTCACGGCAGTTCTACAATGTTATTAATTCAACTTTGGGGTTTAGTTCCTCATAATGCCACCCTACAGATTGTAACCAATTCCTTCACCGTTAGAAGAAGCAATAGCTTTTTCTATTTACAAACTAGCAGATATCAAACTTGGTGGATTGAAAAACCTGCAGTTTAACAATCCAAGTGCTAATTCTGAAAAACAAAAAGCATTATTACTCATCAGGTAATTTTCTTAGAAAATGTCTTCCAGCCATTATTACAAGTACATGGCAGCAGTACAAGAAAAATTGTAACCTTATTACTGTTAGACACACAAAATAAACAACACAGTCTAGATGGCTTAGAGCTGAAATTTTAACAGAAATATCAATGTTAATCAGAATGTACTGCATAATCCTTAAAGACAGAAGACAGCAACTGCACTCACTAGCATCATCAAAATTTGGTGGAATAGAAAAGAAATCAAAGCATTTAGAGTACCTGCCATGAGACTAAAATGAAATTGACCAGTAACATTTAAGTGGTCATGGGTTATCCTGGGGGAAGTTTGGAGGGATTAGTGGAAAACATTTGGTGATAAATGTCAGCCAATATGTACATTTATCTAGGAGAAAAACCCCAAACACTTACCAACTCTGTCTGGAAGAACTTCAAGCGCTGAAACTCTTTCATCTTTGTGAAGTTCTAGTCCATACACACAATCAAATCCATCATACTTTATGAGATAGAGTGAGGGATTTACAGGAACTTGATCAAGAACTGTGCCCTTCCACTGTGTTACAGGTCCACTTCCTTCTTTCCATCCGTGCTGTATCCTGCAGCCTACAATATTTCTTCGTGGCTGAGAAATAGGTTTGCTTGGTCCCACATTGTTTCTATGTTTTCTGTACACAGATACAAACATTAATATTAAACAAGTACATACATATTCTACTTCAGAAAATAGCTGTATGCTTTTACATGACAATATATCTTACAGCTTAGCACACCTTATTCAAATTAGGTCATAAGGCTTATCACACTTTATTGGAAAAAAACCACCATACTTAAAAGTAGTGACACATTTTTGAGAAGCTGTATAACTTCAGTTTCCTAGCAGTAAATTCTAAATGTAGTTTGCTTAAGCCAAAATAACTATTCTATCCTTTGCTACACTGAATGTCAAAAGTGAAACTCACCTGATCAAATCTCAAAGCACAAGGTTAGCTGGCAGTATTACAACTTACCACCTTGTTACTCTCTGCAGAACAGTAAACAACTCCTTACCAGAAGGAAGAAATCAGTGCAAGCATTATGTGGCTGACTGAAATTCTTTCAAAATGTTTGTTTTCCCTAAAACAGATGAGTTTTCACCTGAAGAAAATTTTGGCTCCTTCATTCACAGGTAATTTTGGCTCCAAGTAGTTTTAAAGACACAGGACAGCAACAACACTTCTGTATTTAGTATGGAAAATGAAAAACTGCATGTAATGTAAATGGCCAGAGAGGGAATACTCCTTTATGTGGAAAACAGATCAAGTAACTTTCTTGTCCTTCTGATATTTTCATGGAATTGGCATGGAAAATTCCCTCTGGTAAGTAACAGTTGCTATTCTGATGAACTGTAATGTAAGCTATTTGACAGTTCCAAATCACTAGAAGTGTTATACAAATTTTGTTTTATCCATCTATTAAAAACACAGTTTTGAACACAAATGGAAGAAACTAAGGGGCATTATGACAATATACAAAATTCTCCTGGATATCAACTAGTTGTAAAACAAATTTTTGGGCTACTACCTATAGCACACATCATTTTAATGGCAGTAATATATGTACACAACTAGCTTAAAACTAACATCTAAAAGATGATCAGTTGCAGAAGGCAATATTGTTCCTTAGATTAGAGACAGTGATCAAAGAAAAAGGTCTCCAGGTATGATTAATGCTTTCATGGAAGTCTCTATATGATCCAAAAAATACAGGTAACAGTCATAGCACTGAAATCCTGGAAGCAGTATTTCAGAAAAATACACTTACAATATGATATTGGAATGTTTAACGCTGTATCATAGCTGTAATCATAACTATTAAAAACAAGATACACAATTAACTTCAGTACTTGTCCCACCTCCAGACTTTAATTCACCATGATGATCTTAGGGTGTTTTCAAATTTCACTTTTGTTATCATTCGAGGTTCCAAAGATCAGACTGCAGTTTTGCATTCCTAACCTTGATAGCACAGATAACTGGAACAGGCAGGAGTTCCTATAAAGAGAAACTCTCCCACAAAACTGGATCTAATTTTATGCAAAAACTAGAATGCATTTTCAAATTCTAGCTCAGCTCAAGTATATATTTGTGTTTTTAATTGTAATAAGGGCCAGTAACAGCTTACTATTACAAAGTAAGTTCAGAAAACTGGTTCTCAAGACAAAATGGAGCTTGTTTTGTATTCAGTTCATTTAATTAGTGCTAATGGAACACTACTTCATTCTGAAGGGAATAAAAACTATTAGAAATTAAAGAAGTTTAAACTTACATTGCTTTGTCTAGTTTAAGCAGTTTATGTTGCTCATAATTTCATCTTTGAAAAAGATTATAATGCTATTGATATTCAACCTCACAGTCAACTTTACTTTCTGCCTACAAAGTATAATCCACTTTAATTTGGAACAATAAAGTAAAAAGCGTTACACTCATTCTAAAAAAAGATGGAAGAAGACAACATAACTGAGTTCAAACAGGTTTAAAATGCTTCATAGAGCAAAGAGTATTAGAAATTTAATTACAAATCAAGCACTCGCTAGGTGTACTTGCAGTTCAAATTTTTGTTTGAAGGTTGCATTACTGAACAGCTGCTCACTTCTCATTTGAAGCAGTTCATACTATAAGAAATTAGATATTCAAACTAGTATATTATCAAGGAAAACCTACTTCTTGTATCTGAACATGGTAAGAAAGCAAGCAAAAGTTTCTAACCATTAAAAAGTAAGTTATGAATGTAATTCCATGTAAGACAACCAAGCAACCAAATCTCCCTTCCTCAACAGCATGCCATTTTTGTAATAAATCAAGTTACACAGATAACCTTCTATGATGTTCTATCCAGAAGGTCCAACACAATTTTTCCTTCTCTTTCATTAAAATAGTCTTTAAAATTTCCATAGACATTTGCTCTTGAATATTTGAAAACAATTAGACATGTAAGAAATGAAGCCAGGATAAACAGAAAATATCAAGTCCTGGAAGTAGTTCTTGACACATCAGACACATCCTCATTGTAAACGGCCCTTCAATTCCCAAAAGTTTCTGATCCTCTTTATCTTGCAGGCTGTAAGCTGTTAAGTAAAAACCTAATGCAAAAAAGTTTAATTATCAGAACCAGATACTTTGGAAACATTCTAAAGACCACACAGCCAGAAGGAAACCTGCCCAGATGTTACAGCTGTGTTAATATGGTCCTTACACAAACTTTAATTTGGCCACTGCTACCTGGGAAATCAACATATTTCAGAACTGCAGAGGACTGGTAGCAGAAAAATCAGCCATTACCAGAGGGTTGTGCTTAAAACACAAAGTAACATTTATAAAAATAGGAATGGCAATGCCCAGTAACCTATAAAGTTACCCATTTAAGTTTGGTTGTTGATTGTTTTTTTATCCTGATCATGTCATCTCAGAAAAACAAAAGAAAAAAAAATCAGAAGGACGAAAGAAAACCACATCTCTCAGATATGCAAAACACGCAAAACTGTGACAAACTGGAATGAAAATGATAAAACATTACAGAAGCAGTACAGTAGCAGTGATCAGTATGCTTTCAAATCTCTCATGGTACAAAACAGAAAAGTTATTGCAAATAGGATACAAAACTTAATACAACTGTGATCTTATTAATGTCTATGACTAATAATATAATGGTGATCTGTGAATTGTTATTAACTACTTTTCACAATATTCAAACTATGAGGCATGTTAATTAAGACAGAAGTTTTAAAGTATATTCTGTACTCCCTCAAAAGTAAAAAAAAGAAAATCATTAGGTTGTGAATTTCAGCTCTAGATGCTGCAGAAGCCAAGAGCATGTTACCTTAAAGGGGTATCAAAATTTCAAAATGTTTAAGTTCTTTTGTAATTAAATTGCAATTATAACCTATACCTCCAAGTCTCTGAATTGCTGACTTCAAGAAATCTGGAGAGCCTGTGAAGAAAGAGCCTGTTTCATACCTGTACTAGATCTTGCACTACCCTTATACACTAAGTGTGGAAAGAATGACATCTGTGAGTTTACTGATTGATCTGAGGCCAGTCAGGTCAGCTTCATATTGGCAGAGATCACCACTACTCAGTGACAGAGCGCTTGGAAGAACTGCGCTATAACCACTAGAATCTTCTCCAAAAGGCTCAACAGTTGTGGGCCCTTCTTTCTTTTAAAGAAAAGGGTATTGTCTGACAAACAGTTAACTACCATTTAAAGATTTCAGAAGGCTCATCCACACTGCTCATTCTATTACAGCCTCACTAACTGAGTCATGCCTTGCTCCTTCCTCTGCCACAAACCTTCTGAAACAAACCTTTAAAATCTCAACGGCCTTTGAGTACCAGTAGGCTTCTTTTTCTTTTTCCTTAAATGAGGATGTAACTAAATAAACAGCTAAATCAGCGACAAAGTATACATTACTAACTCACAGTCTATCATGTTGGCTCAGAGTAGTATCAGCATACAGTATTACATCATATTCATATCCTACTCATTAATGGTAAATTATAAACAATGTTCCACTACTCCACCTCATTCTCAAACAAGTCAGTATGCAGGACACAAGAAGTCACCTTGACTTGGTACAGAAAAACCTTAACTAAATAATAAAAAATTGAACTAGGCTAAATTAACATAAAACTAAGCTGGATGCTTAAGTTAAGTACCTCAAAATTATGTCACTTAGGATCAAAACTTCTAATGTCCCACAAAAGCTTTTATGCTAATAAATTTACAGCCTATTTAGTTATGTAAGTAAGTGTATATTAACACAACAATAAAGACAAATCTAGCCACCCTCAAGTACAAAAGGCAACCCACCTCTGATAGTCTTCCCATCATACACTCCTTTCTCTGAGCGGTTGAAAGAGAACAAGAGAAATTAAAGTTTAACCAACTCTACCTGCCCCTAGACAAAAAAATGTTTCTCTTTGCCTTCTATGAAGATAGACAAGAATGGATAATGATGAGCTGGTGGAAGGCATCAGAGTAGTTTAACATCAAGTGCTGTCTCTGGAAATAGTTAACACTGTTAATAGTGATTAACTAGACTAATTGTGGAAAATACACCTGCCAAACAAATTGCTTGTGATTGATACACACTATATGACTTTACACTTACAAACAGCTAGTAACATTTCAAGTTTCCCACTTACCCAGCTTAGATTTCTCTCACCAGATACAGCCAGATATGGTATCTTGCTGCATGACACTAAGACCAATTATATCCAGAAGGTTACGTCTACTTTCACACAGCTACTCACCAGTGTTCAGCTGCCACTATTTAAAATGTTGAAGATGGAAAAATACATGCCATGAAAGTGTAGCAAAAGCAGGTATCCTTCCTTCACATACTAATAGTAACTTCCTTACAGAAGTATTTCAGTACATTCTTTATTTTTAAAAAATGAAAAATCTTTTCCAACACTACAGTTATAGTACATACATGATTACATATATCTGACATTCCTTCCCAACTGGTTTCTTAGTAAGGATGATTTGCAGTTTTTTTTGACCTGGTGACTGCATGAACTCTGTGCCAGAGAACAGACATCCTACAGTAAGACATGGCTAAGCTCAGGCTGGAAAATTCTTCTCTACAGAGTCCAGAAGAATTTCAAAATTGTATTTCAAAAAATATAATGTTAACAGTCAAAATAATGTTTAAATTTTATCTGTGGGGCTTTTTTTCCTACTACCCTCCTGAAAGGATTAAAAGTCTGACTCCACACACATTTACAGACAGAATATTATTCTACAATTTTCAAGAACAGAGTAGAACAACACAGATGTATTTCTAGAACAGTACTTCCAGTTACTGAGAGCTATTCTTTAATAAATATATTAACAACTTACTTGTGGGATGTTCTTTTCTTCATCATGCTGGCAGACACTCCTGCATGACCTACAATACAGAAGATGTTGGAATTACTGAAAAATAATTTTAAAACTTACATAAAAACCATCATATTGAACGTCAAAATGTAAAGAACCCAAACACTTCATGTTATGACTGATCAGTGACCTGCTAAAATGGGGAAAGGCTCTAGAGAGGTAGACATTGGCTATGTGCACATGAAGCTGTGGTGGGCTGACCTTGGCTGGATGCCAGGTACCGACAAAAGCTGCTCCATCTCTTCTCTCACCTAGACAAGGGAAAGAAAATACAACCAAATGTTCCTGGCTCAAAAGAGGGTCAGACAGGCACCACTCAGCAATTACCATCACAGGCAAACCAGGCTTGACTCAGAGAATAATAATTTATTACCAAACAAGTCAGAGTAAGATAATGAGAAATAAAGCTAAATCTTAAAAATACCTTCCTCGCATCTCTCCCTTCTTCCTGGGCCTAACTTCACTCCCAATTTTTTTCTACCTCCTCTCTCCCAGGTAGCACAAGTGGACAGGGAATGAAGGTGCAGTCAGTAAATCACATGTTGTCTCTGCTGCTTCCTTCTTTCTCCTCAGGGTTAGGGTTAGTTCTCCCTCCTCAGGGGAAGGACTCATCTTACTTTTTCCCCACTGAAGTGTGGGGTCCCTCCCAAAGGAGACAGTCCTCCAAACTTCTCCAACGTGAATCCTTCTCAGGGGCTACAGTTCCTGGCAAACAGCTCCAGCATGGATCTCTTCCACAGTGTGCCATCCTTCTTGAACAGGCTGCTCTGCAGTGAGCCCCCCACAGGGTCACAAGACCTTCCAGCATGGGCTCTTCTCTCATGGGGCTGCAGGTCCAGCCAGGAAACCTGCTCTAGTGCAGACTTCCTGCAGGCTCACAGACTCCTTAAGTCACATCCACCCACCCCAGTGCAGGGTCCCTCCATGCACTACAGGGGCACAGCTGCTTCACCATGATCTTCGCCACTCTCTGCACAAGACCCTCTGCTCCAGGGCCTGAAGCACCTCCTCCCTCTCCTTCGGCAGCGACCTTGGTGTCTGCAGGGCTGCTATGCTCACATAGTTTCACTCCTCTCCTGCAATTGCTCTGGGGCAGAATCTTTCCCCCATTCTTAAATACAATATACCAGCGGCACTACCACCATCACTGACAGGCTCTGCTTTGGCCAGTGGCAGGTCCATCTTGGAGCTGGCTGGCACTGGCTCTCTTGGACACTGGAGAAACCTCTAGCTACTTCTCACAGAAGTCACCCTTGCACCCTTTCTGGCACCTTGCCATGCAAACTCAACACAGAAGCTCAGTGATGACCATAATGAGTGACAGCCACTATTAAAATGGAAGTTGAACTAAACACAACAGACACAGTAGTTGCAATGGTCAATCAGCAACAATAGTGAATCAACAGGCTGTTTTAAGCTTTCATCCTTGAGTTAATAAAAGGAGATGCCAATACACATCATCCTGAGTTAGCCAGACCAGCATTACCTGTGCCTAACAGAGCGCATAAAAAAACAAAATAAACAAATTTTTACTGGGAGAAGAGCACTGCACTCAACCCAGTGATAACTTGGGATGAATATGAAAAATGGAAAGCTTTTAATAAGATGAAATGAGGAAAGGGGAAATAAGGCTTCTGCTGGCTGTTAGAAAGCTGCTTATGAGCAGCCATGAAGAATTCAGCAGAGGAAATATGCAAGACGAAAATGACAGAAAAACATGTTCAAAAGAACACTGTGTATAAAAGGTAATGTGCACAGGTAGAAAAATCAAAATTAGTTATTAGAATGAAAACTGCAGCCTCAGATCACAGTCAAAGGTCACCTGCATAGGGATCATTACTGAGGTTGACTGAAATAGGCCCTGTTAAAGTGATGGATGATGGTGACTACATGGCCAAAAGATAACAGGCCTTGATCCTGATTCTCCCTGTCTTCCTCACTATACTGTTTTTGAATAGTATGGAGTTAAAATGTCTTTACGACAACTTGTTTTGGGTTTTCTGCTTCTTGGTTGCCATATCTAAAACAATCTGATCACATGGCTGGACTGAACCATGTATAACTGGTTCAGTCTGTGTAACTCTAACACCATGCGTTTACGTACAAACATGCCTAGAATTTTAACTAGGAATGCATGAATTAACACTTTCAGAGACATGCTTTAATTTCTCTATAGGCCTAAACAAACAAATTCTTTTAAATTTATACTATGTGCATGTTCCAAGCATAGTTCCAAGCACAGCATTCCATCTAGAATTATATACATATTGAAGAGAATCACACAGGAATCAAGCAGTGACAGTACCAATAATCTTCAAAGTCTCCGTAAGTATTTTACTATTTTAATCTTTGTATGCAAAATTTAAGAGGGCATACACAAAGCTACAGAAATGTCACCATTAATATAATTAATTAATAATTAAAATAATCTAATGTTTAGTGTATTCAAGCTTGCATCAGATTGTCAGAAGTCTGCATTTCCAATAGTAATGATACCTGAAATGTTCCTAATTTTTAAAAATTAGGCGTTATCTGTCATTTACTGCAGTAAAGATCCTACTTGCAATTTTTGACTGTTACAAAACCAAATAATTAAATTGAGTATTTGTAAGAACTTAGCTGGAAAAACAAAAACAGCATCACAAAAAGTTTGATTAGAAACCTGTAAGACTTTAGGACTTTATTACAACCTGTAAAAAAACTTTCTAAGCACAATTTCAGTTACCTCTCTGTATATGAGGCTGTGTTCTACTGATATATAATATAACAAAAAATATTAAAAATATGGTGATTTTTTATTTAAAAAAAAGTAATTTCTTAAAAATCCAAGAACTGTTCTTATAAAATAGAGAAACTTCATCACCAGAGGATGAACATATGTACTAAACATTTTACATTTCCAGCTAATGAGAGAAAAGTAAAGTTTTGGCTAAAGTAGCTCAAGTAAAACGCAGCAACCAACAGAATGGTGAAGCACAGGAATTTGCTTTCTGTCTACCTCTCAAGGACTCTGTAACCTGTAAGAAGGGAGGTATGAAGGATTTACCTTTCAAAGTCAAGAACAGAAACACTAGATTGACACAGAAGATTAACTACAACATTTGCAATAAGTACAGAAGACAAGTTATGCCAACCTCTGGGAATGGGATTTTGATATTTCCCAAGTTTTCACTTTGGGATCTTCAAAATTTGCCAAGATTCAACTTGTTCACTGATGTAATAAGCTCTATACCAAAGGCAACACAGACAACTAAGTACTATTCATCATCTTAAATCAGTCTCTTAAGAGAGCTCCCAGTTTTAATACATGAAGCAATGGCATGTGGATGTTTAATAAATATATCAATAGCAAGTATTTGAAGACCCTAGGTTAAACACACTCATGTACTAACCAGATGCTGATTTACCACAATTTGCCCTCTTAATTTGCACTGTCTGAATTCAGATACGTCTCATAGAGATGTAAACTCCTTTTAAGGATGTATCAGGTTACACTATTGAATTGCTTGGCTACTGCAGTGCGTCTAATGCTGGCCAAACACCGGTCCACCCACTGGTGAATTACTTACTCATTTTCTGCTGTGAGATAAGGATTAAAAGGAGAGCAAAGCAGGCTCAAACTTTAAAGGTTATAAAGAAAACTTTATTAACAGAATTAAAAGAAAAATAATAAGAAATCAGAATAAAACTTCAGAACACTTCTCCTCCCGCCACACCCTCTTTTCCACGGACAACCTAGAGACAAGGCCTGGGACTTTCAGTCAGTTTACCACTTCTAAAATAGTCTTTCTTTAGTTCTCTTAGGGAGAGAAGTCTCTCTTGCCATGCCATGGAGACTTCACAAGAAACAGTTCCCTCATGGCTTTAATTTTTACAAATAGTAGCTCCCTGGAAATCCGCAATCATGAAGTCCCTCCCACGTTTTGGTAGTTTTTCCGTAACTATCGCCATGGGTGAGTCATTTCAGTTTACTGGGGTACAATTTTAAGGATGAGTTGCTCTAGTATAGAAACCAAAGTTCTCTTATCTCTGGAAACAGAGGTTTTCTTTTTCCATCTCTGGGAAAGGTTTCTCATCTTTCTCTGTTCAAGCTACTTCAACATCTGCTTGCTTTAACACTGGTGCCTCTGCTCACTGTGGCTAGAATGCTACATTGCCCCAGCGCATTCCATGAGTTATAGGGCAAAAAAAAAAGTCTGATGTATCAATTATATCTTCATCATAGCCTTACAAGAGAATTTCAGCCCAAGACAATGGCCTCATTCTCCTCCCATCTGGGATTTGATTCCTTCTTTATTGACCTTGGTGTCTCTGTGTTTTTTCCTCCATGTGTCTTCACCCTTTCCTTTTCTCTCACTCAAGAGAGGATTGATGTCTGAAAGTTTCATCTATGCACTAAAAATATTAATATCTTGCCCGGCCCTGTGGATAGCCATAAGATCTTTGCCAGGCAGTGGCCATTCTGGCTGCATGGCTGTTTTCTGGCCCCTGCTACATTTAATTCCAGTCGTAGGGGCTGATTTCTGTGTGGGGCTGCAGAGCTATCTCTGTTCTTAGCCACTTGACTTTTCTGTGGCACCAGCAGAATGACTAGGTGGCTCACAGCCGGAACAGAGCCTGGCTCCGCTCCAACCAAAGCTGAATGGAGCTGTCATGGCCCACCGGCCGTGGCTGGAACTCAGTGGCAGCAGAATCTCAGCCAAGACGCGCTGTGGGCTGGGCTGGTCGGGCCGTTTGGCAGAGCAGGGCCCGGCCTGCCTGGCCAGGCCACACGGCGGAGTGGGGCCTTGGCCGGCCAGCATCCAGTTACCTTTTGAAAGGCTAGAAGCAAATGAGCCTTTCCCAGGATTTGTTCATTTTTAAACATGTTTTCCACAGAAGCTCTGTTAAGTGGTTTAACAGCTCTGTTAAGTGGTTTAACAGCTCTGTTAAGTGGTTTAACAGGTTGTCAATAAGCAAACTAGTCAACTGATTGGTTTTGTCAGGTCCAAAGGAAGCTGCCAAGGTCCTTACAGGGAATCACTTCCATAGCTCATGG
Organism: Motacilla alba alba; assembly: GCF_015832195.1. Classification (NCBI taxonomy): domain Eukaryota; kingdom Metazoa; phylum Chordata; class Aves; order Passeriformes; family Motacillidae; genus Motacilla; species Motacilla alba. The sequence continues at coordinate 47,397,532 of NC_052046.1, forward strand.
ATTTTTTTCTTAACTAAAACCTAAACTATGTTAAACCATGACAACTTCATAATTGTAGAAACTGCAACAAGAGATGCAACTGCAACAGCAGCTCTGGACTCGGGGAGAGAACAGCACAGAATCCTTATGTTTAACATACTCTAGTAAGAAGGTCAAAATCAGAACTATCTGTCTCCTGAATTTGTCTTGGTCCACAAGAATGGAGCAGGTGGACAACATGACCCAGCCTTGGGCACTCCCAGCCCAGAAAGCCAAACGTGTTCTCGGCTGCATCCAAAACAGCATGGGGAGCAAGGCCAAGGAGGGGATTCTATCCCTCTGCTCTGCTCTGGTGAGAGCCCACCTGGAACTCTGCATCCAGGGGTCCCAGCACGGAACAGACCTGCTGGAATCAGGTCACAGGAAGGCCATGAAGATGACTGGAGGGCTGGAGCACCTCCTGTATGAAGAAAGGTGAGAGCTGGGATTTTTTTGGCCTGGAGAACAGAAGGCTCTGAAGAGACCTTACTGCAGCCTTCCAGTACGTGAAGGGGGTCTATAACAGATATATGGACAGACTTTTTAGCCAGACCTGTTGCAACATGACACAGGGTAATGATTTTAAAATGGAGAAGACTAGATATAAGAAGTTTTTGTACATTGAGTGTGGTGAAATACTAGCACAGGTTGCCCAGAGGTGGTGGTTGCTCCATCCCTGGAAGTGTCCAAGTCTCCAGTACAACTTCAGTAGCCTTATGTCCATCCATTGGTTCAGAGAGCATAGTGAAGCACTTTAATTAGTGCTAGCAAATGAACTGTGACTTTAAAAGGATTATGAATAAATTTTCTGTATCCAAAGCATGGTTTCAAATTTGGGGCATAGTAATGACTGGGGATATCAGTCTGTAATGACTGATATTGTATTAAAAAAAAAAATCTGATCTAGTTGAAGATGTCCCCACTAATTGCAGGAGTTGGACAAGATGACCTGTAAAAGATCCCTTTCATATCAAAATATTTTATTTTTTTATGACTAAGAGCACAGAAACATATTTTTTTTTGCAACAGAAATTGACCACAACCTTCAGCTTCCAGACAAGAGCAACAGAATTAAGAATTCAACTGTCATATGGTGTTTTGTCATACTTGTATTTTCTGAGGCTAGTTAATTCAACCCCTTACATTAAACCCTTAAAATTCAACAGCAAAACTAGAATAGAAATCATGTTTCTGAACTTTACTCCAGACAAAGATAAAGACATAGGGTATGACAACACTAAAAAAAAATTCTTCAGGATGTTGGCTTCAAGGGAAATATACATGTCATTTCAGCTGGAGCTATAGGAGAATAGGAAGAAGGATGGGAGAAAGCTACTCGTTTGCTATTGTGACATGAGCTGGTACCCTCCATGCAATCCATGAAAATCAGACAGGCTCTCCAGAAAACAGCAACCATATTTTACTTCTCTGAATATCTCTTATGTTTACAACAGGCAGCAAAACCTAGATGTTTTAAAGTTGTATTCCAGAATCATCAGCATGAACAGCAGTAATTCCACTCTGTATCTGGAGACTATTTCAGAATTACTTTCAGAGACCTAAGAAACACTTCAGTGTGCTGATTTATACCTAGTATTGCTCAACCTCAACTTAAGAGTTTGAAGAAGGGAGGTCTTTTAATTGAAGTAGGTCAGAAGTACTGAAATAAACCAAATTCTATCTCTGCACAAAAGATTTCGCTGCAATTCTAGGCAATTCACATCCATGATCTCTTTTCTTAGTTAACAAAGATAATACTGAAACAATTTACACTTGCTTTTATATGACTGATATATGACTTAATTGTTATATGCTCATATATGTGTTAAAAGTTTTCTTTACTAAGAGAGTATTTTTATGTTTTCAAACCACCCAGTAAAGGCTTTACAATTGTTCCTGACCATCATGCAGTTCAGTAGGATTCTGTATCTCTGTGAGAACACTGTTAAGAAAGACTCCAGAGGACCATGCCTTTCACTTATACAGCATTATACAGATGATCATTAGATTTAGAAGGGTCAATTGAGTTAATGCAGGGTAATCACATCTTACTATACAATCAAATATACTGTACATTAATTTTTAAAAGGCTGTATTTCTCCTATATTTGGGACAGCAATACACTAATCAGAGAGACAGGCAGGCACACTGCCAAGAGCACCTGTCTGATTCATGGAAACTACATCATGGAAAGCACCTCTATACTTGGACAAACTCCAAGTACTCTACCGTTGTGAATAAACTGAACATCTACCTTGCCTTCTTTTCTCCACTTTCAATCCTACCCTTTGCTTCTCAAAAAGGAACTACGTACAAAGTATGTTTCTCAGAGAGAGATTTCAAAAGTCTAGATATTATAAATCACATATACCTCTTCCTTTACACCTACTTGACAACATATAAAAGCATTTCCTTCCTAAGCAGACAGACAGGACAGCTGAAAATTGTCTTAGTCAAAGACGCTACCAACCAGTAGTGTCACTGATTGATAAGTCTCTACAACAGGATGAAATCAAAGTCAGTCGAAAAATGCTTTGTTAATGCATCAAATTTTGCCCTCTACGAATACCTGACACTACCACTGGTTTATCGCTACCTCCAGACTGTTTTTTGCTACCTACCTGTACATGATCCAGAAGTCTCCCAGAATCCAACAATTTTATCATTTTACATTATTAACATATCAAATATAAAATACATTGACTATTTCCACTCTTTCACTGTATCTTTTTCTATTATTAATTTTTCCTCCTGAAAAAGACTATATTACTGCTCAATTATTCAATCCCAGATGACAGAAATTTTACAGGCAGGACTTAAAACTCTAATTTCTATTTAAGAGGTAGCTATTCTGGAATCCTATGTGCTGTTTGTAAAGTTTCTTGGCAAGTGGAAACCGCCATTAAAAATGGAAGGGAGTAAATAAGATATTTGTATCCATAATGGTGTAAAGCTCAACAAATCTGATTTAGAAGTTACTTCTTTAGGTACAACTTTTCTTTTTCTACAGCTGTTCTAGGTAATCACAGAGATTCTCTTAAGTTTACTTAGTTCAGCCCTATGATGGGGGAAGGCACTTTTGACTAGATCAAGTTGCTTAATATCCCTTTGAACATAACCTGGATCAAGTTGCTTCATATCCCTCTGAACATAACCTTAAACATTTCCAATGAGGAGTCACTCACATTTGGGTAACCTGTTCCCGTGTTTCACCATACATACTCATTGTAAAAAATTTCTTCTGTATACTCAAACCTAACTGTATGCTCTGTTTAAAACAATTACCCCATGTACTGTCACCGAAAGCCTTGGCAAATAGCCTTTCTCTGTCTGCCTCATAAGTCCCACTTAAAAACGAAAAGGTTGCACTTCCTGGAGCCCCCTCTCTTCCTGGCTGTACAACCTCAACTCTCAGCCTTTTCTCATGAGAGGAGCTGCAGCCCTTTAGTCAGTCTTGGCCATCCTTTGGACCTACTCTCTTTCAGTTTGAAGCCATTTCCTCTTGTCCTGTCATTACAAGAGCTTGTAAATAGCTCCTCTACAGCTTTCTTTTAAGTCCCCTTCAGGTACTGGTGGGCCATAATTAGGTCACCTTACAGCCTTCTCTCTCCAGGCTGAACAACCACAGCTCCTGAAACCTGTCCTTGTAGGACAGGTGCTCCAGGCCTCAGATTATCTTCATGGCCCTCCTCTAGACTCATTCCAACTAATCCACATCATTCTTACATTAGGAGCCCCAGAGATGGATGCAGTACTCCAGGTGGTGTCTCACTGGAGTGGACTAGAAAGGCAGTAACATCTCCCTCAACCTGCTGTCATGCTGCTTTTGATGCAGCCCAGGAGGTGAGAGGCCATTGGGGCTGTGAGCTTCATATTTGCCAACACCCCAAATCCTTCTTGTTAAGGCTGCCCTCAGTCCATTCTCTGTCCAGGATATATTTGTGCTTGGAATTGCCCCAATGCAGATGCAGCGCCTGGCACTTGGCTTTGTTGAATGTCACAAGGCATGCAGGGCCCACCTCTCAATCCTGTCCAGGTTCTTTGGGATAGCATTCCTTCCCTCCAGCATGCTGACTGCAACACACAGCTTGGTGTCATCAGCAAACCTGCTGAGAGTGCACCAAACCCACCATCCCTACCACTGAATAAGATGTTAAACAATGCTGCTCCCAATACTGACACCTGAGGAGCTCCAGTCATCACTGTCTCCATTGGGTCACTGAACCAAGCGTTTAAGACTTTGCACTGGATCTCTCCTTTGAAATCTGCAGCTCTTACCTGAAAAATAATTGCATTACTTTTGGAATCAGTACATGTTTCAAATAAGTGACAGCAAATTTTAACACAGACTCAGGTAAAATACAAGTCTGAATGTCTCCAAAGGGTTACCGAGAAATCCTCCAGTATCAGTTCTGGTTTTCAGTTAATCAAACATGTATTTGGAGGAACCCAAATCATCTATTGCTTAGGTATTTTAAAAGTTAACTGAGCTTTCCCAATTACACTTGTCAGCTGGCTTATTGAGCGTTTCACAAAAGCTACAATTCACAATGGTTGGTGATAAAAAAATATGTTGTTTTCCCCACACAGGTCACTGACAAATAACTTTTGACACAACACAAAATAGGATGGTCAGATCTGTACTGCTGCATTTACATTTAAATTTACTACTTAGTTTTTTAGTTTGTCTTTTCAAGCCATGATCTTCTAGAAAAAAAGCAAATTTCCTTTTAAAATAGGAATGATGACATCTAAAATTATAAACAACTGCAGAAAATCATTCACATATTTAAAAAGCCAGTAAAGTAAGAACACTTTTCATCCATTAAAAGCAAAGAAAACCATCCAGAAAGAACACCTCACCTGCATCAGCTCTGGACCGCTGACCTGGTGATTTTCCAAATGGGGTCTTCATTCATCTGTGTTTAAGTGAGCAGCAAAGCTGCTGGACTAGGGTGAAAATCCAGTTCTTTCCAACTTCCAGGATATCTTCTTTTTAGTCTTAGGATGAGACAACCACTTATTAATCCACCATTCAATCAACAACTTGTCCTTCTTCAAATGTAGAAGATGCTCTTTCAATTACAGCACTCTGAAAAAGAAAACAGGTGACGTTTATAAGTGGCTTGATTTTGAAACAAAAATATTCCATCTTAACCAAGTCTCATTTTAATGCTTGTTTTCACATGCAATAGGATATTCCTTCACATTGTTATTCTGAAAACATTCAGCAACACAGGACATACACAGCTAAACAAATACAAAGGCTGCTACTTTTATCTCCTAATCACAGTAAATTTCCAGGTCACTATTGCAATTACAAACCCTCTTAAAAACCATTGAGCTTAACATAGGGAAGTATGACTATTAACTGAGAGAAACTGTACTACCTTTACTGGGGTTGTTTTAAAGTACCAACCAAACAATCTAACCAACCTACTTGGTTAGAAATAACATGCTCCCACTCACACAGCAGAATAATTTTACCTCACAGAAGTTTAAAAAAGACTGTTGAAAAAAATGCAACACAAAAGCTTTTAAAAGCACTGATTTCACCTGCAACGAGTGTTCATACCAGCAATTTGTTGAGCAGGTCAATAGTTCATAGATCTGATGATTCATAGATCTCTTTAAGATTCTGGCAATTCTTTCCACCTAAGATCATCAAATTCCTAAAGCACTTAGTCATCACATTCCTCTACATAAAGGAGATAACTAAGGACAACTTTTTAATACCCTTTCCAGGATTTAGTAACAGAAAATTTTGACCATGTGAAAAAAATCAAAGCATTACAGGTTAATTTATTTCAGAATAACATTCCTGGGCCAGAAGCATTTATGTGTAAGAATTCACTACTTCAGTGTTCCTTACAAAAGAGGCAAGTGAGATCAGATCACTTCCTTAAGAAATGTCACTGTTAATCTGTGAGAAACAGGGCCTGTCCAATCTGTGAGTCAGCAGTATCTTCCATCTTTTACTTCAGTTTTGGAAGCTGCTGTCAATTTTCATACAGGGGTACAAACCAGAAGAATACCCCTAACTAGTGATCCAGACAAGGGAAAAAATGTAGTTTAAACTAATGCCTTACTGAATAAGGGAATATAAAGGTGACACACCTTAAGGTATGGTAAAACTGTTACACAGAAAAATGCATTTACATCTAACACCGGACATGAATTGTACCCATTAACTTCTTGAAACAATACAGCAACAAAGAGCAATACACCTAGGAAAAAGCAGTAGGGAGTAATCTGCAGTTTTTAGAAAGAACTAACTTAAGCAATTTGCAGTCAAGAATTCATAAGAAGTCATGAAATTGAAAAGTTATTTACAGAAGCATACTAGTTTTCCACATTTCATCTTACCCTGAAATGCACCAGTGTATACCCAACAATGCTAAAGATAGCATGGCAACAATATTCAACAGTATTCCAACAGGAAGCAATTAGTTTGCTTAACTACTTTACTAGAAATACTGCATAAGGATTACTTTTTCTACTGAACTCAGATGTATTCTCCTATGGACCAAAACACATTAACACAGAAGCATCACAGATCATGAAAAAACAACTCTAAATTCATACCACTGCTGTGATATACTATCATACTCAGTCTCACAGGCACTGCATAAAAATACAAGAGATAACTACTCTCCTCCAGAAAAGCCATTAGTTGAGAAGTAACTGTAATCTTGTATTGTATCTTCTGATCTAAAAAACCCCACAAAACTAAAAGAATAATCCCTCCAAAACATAAACCAAATCACCATCACCACCTTCACAAATCCACAAAATGTGAAAATTCTTCAGATTTAGAAAATAATACACCCTTTTACAGTAAGCTGTTGAACTGCTATTCAAGGCAAGTATTTTGTAATGCCAGTATTACACACTTCTCCCTCACAAGATTTCCAATTCATTGTAAAAATATCAAATACTAGATATCTTGATTGCACTGCCTATGCAGTTATGTATAGAAAAATAACGAAACCACAACAAAAGATAAAGTATTCTACCAGTTAAGGGTTTTTTAAATAGAATATCCCCAGTCATTACTATGCCCTAAATTTAAAATCATGCTTCGGAGACAGAAAATTTATTCATAATCCTTTTAAAGTCACAATTTATTTGCTAGCACTTATAAAATGCTTCACTATGCTCTCTGAACCAATGGACAGACACAAGGCTACTGAAATTAAAACCAGATCCAGCTGTTTAAACTGATTTTCTAGAAACTAAGCCAGTAACTGTTACCAGTTCAAAGCCCTACTGAAGATGAAACTCGTGCTTTCCTAACACTAGTATTCCAAATTTAATACATTTCACTTGCATAGCGACAGTTCTGAAGTTACTAACAATGAGGCATAAAACCTCATTTTCTGAAAACAAATTGATGCACCTTAAGAACACTTTGAATTTTAAGAATATGTAAGTTAAGTCTTACTTATTTGGTTACAAATACACTAAACCCTGTACAACTTAGGGTTCCTAAAATGATAAATGACAAAATATCAGAATTAATGCCAACATGCACTGATGTCCTAATAAGGAAAATCATAAAGAGAAGATAATTAACTCATAAAATGAAAAATCTTTTACTGCAAGTCTCAAGAAATGTCATGCTTCACATAAAGATAGGAAACACAAAAGCAAAACACACTTCTGATGGACTCAGTCACAAGAATCTGCTCTGTGTAGAAAGAGTAGATATTCCTTGTTTAGCAATAAGTAAAATGACCGATGAAACAATCAACTTTTTAAATTCTGTTGATAGTGGCAGATACACTAAAGTAAATCAAACATAAGCAGGGTTTTTTTGGATACAAAGTGACACATCCAAAGCGACTTTACAGACTACCAGCAACTTTCTGAAGAGAAGTGCCACTGCCTACTTGTCAGACACCTTATTTCCCCAACACCCAACAGCACAGGTCATGATCAGTGCAGCTGCAGGTTTCACTTAAAAGACAGACATTGTTTTGACTTGTGAGCTGCTACTTACCAGCCCAGGTCTGTTGCTCATCTGTTTTTACAAGCCTTTCTACACAAAAGCACACTTCAGGAAAAAGTGTGGAATTGATGACTACTTCATCTCATAGTAGTCTAATTATTGCAGAGTGTTTCAGAGGATATTAAGTGTTAGATTAAAACCACTAGCATCACAAATTGTCAATCATACCAGTTCTATTTGAGAATAGTGGAATCATACTATCAAAATAGGCAGGAAGACATGACATAAAGACAGAAAAAATGAAAGTCATGAAAAAAAATTTGCAGTATAAAGGGAAATTATAGAAAAAACAACATGCACAGACTTCAGTTCTTACTGTGAAATATATTATCCCCTTTCTAAAAACTTTACTGTTTACAAACACTAAAATGTTTATATGAGCTTTTTAACTCCATGAAAGTAAACGTAACCACCTAAAGTAATTCTATAGCTTAAATTTTACTTAACATTCATGTCTGTATTTCCATAAAATTGCATGCATTTCACTGCAACACACGGCACAATGCTGTTTAGTGAAAGCTTCATGGCTCTGCTATCCACTGAAGAGAGATGTTAGCAGACAAAATCAGTGATAATTAATGCTGACACCAAGCCCACAATTTTAAGTGCCCCACTCCTAAACAGCATATTTATATTTTACCATCATGGGAAGTATTTGCTGAGGAAATGCTTTAGGGGTAGAGAAGTTTGGAAGGAGAGGAATGGTAATTGCATTCATTGCTTGCATTTAGATGATACAATTTCTGCCAGAAGTGGCAGGCTTGCACCTTCTCAGGTCTGCTCCAGCTGTCAGAGCCACCAGTGATCAGGCCTTCTGGCACCATCTGGTGGGCTTCAATATTTTTACTTTGCTATCTAAAACATTTCTGTATGCAACTCACTGAGAACTTCCACTGCTAATTGCTCAGGGGAGGACCAGCACTTCACAAAAATGTTCTGGGGAAGGAGTCATTCTAAACTGAAATGCATCAACTCAATTCCTTGGTAAGCAATTGTGATTTCCATAAATTAGCTCAGAGCTACTGCTATATGTTTCAGATGAAGCAGTATAGTTTATTCCAGCACTAACAAGTTGGATGAGGAATGTTATTCAGCATGTTAGTCTGTTATTCAGACTCCCTAATCCTTATTATATGAGCAGAAAGGATCATTCTATGCAAGTCTTCTGCACCTGCCTTCCCAAAGGCAATCGTACGGTTAAGATTTCTCCTAAATAATGATTGCAATAAAAATATACTGGTTTTAGTTTGTTACTGTGGGTTTCTTTTTTCGTTACCTAATAAAAAATCCCCAACACTTTCTTGAGGTACAAGAATTCAGCAACTCAAATTAAAAATTTTTGAAATATCCTACCAGCTCAATCAGTATATTAGTTACTAGGAACTTCTTTTATTCTATACTAGGAATTTGTGTAGGTAGTAAGATCTAATTTCTGAGAAGAAAGTACAGTTAAAGTACATGAAATCTGAAGATAAAAGTGACTTGCAGCTGACAACTTTGGAAATAATACTTTTCAGAAGCATGTTTATGAACTGAAAGACCCCAAATCAAGTATAACTACCGCTCCACTATCATGGCCTCTGAAGTTTTACTTCTACCCAGACAGGTGCTGTCTACAATTGTTCAGAAACAAGCAGCACTGGCGTGCAGACGCAACCATACCACTGCACTGGAACTGGCTGCAGGGGGCGTTGACCTGGTCTAGGGAAAGAGGTCCCTGCCAATGGCAGGGCAGTTAGACTAGATGTTCTTTAATTGCCCCTTCAAACATAAACTACTCTCATAACAGATATAAACTCACAAAATTCAAAGTTAACTCCACATTGCAGTGCCATAGTGATGAACTGCAGATTATTCAGCAAAAGACTAGAAGAATCTGATATTTGTGCATACTGTCTTTTGTTGACAAGGTGTTGTTAAAATTCAAGAGACAGCACATCATTATTTCTAATAATTTACTAAAAAAATTTTAGCACAAACAAACGGGCAAGTTATTTACCATAATGAAAAACAATATTAAAAGGTTTGCCGGTAAATTCTTGTGGTTGTTGGGAGGGCGTGGCTTATATTGCTATTCTATAGCATCTACATGAACACTGAAGGGCACAGCCATGGGGGAAAGAAAAGGTGAGTACTCTGCAGAAATGACACAACTTTGTTTTCCTCAGAAAGGTTGCTGGAATCAGCTGAGTGGACCCTGCCCTCTCTTGCCACTCCTCATCCATTCCTGTCCCTCAGGAGAATGCAGTTCTGGGTGGCGAACACAGCCGAGCCCAGCGGAGCAGTGGTGCTGCTGGGAACCTAACCCCAGCTGTTGCTTTGGTTTTTTTTTCTGATGTTTACATTCTTGTAACACACTTTCTTACACACTTTTTGTAAATAACTTATTGTTTTGGATTCTTTCAGGAGGAAGAGAGAGATTTGATGGACTGTTGATCTGTCCAGTGGCATTGGAGAGGTGGCACTGTAACCCTCCAATCCACTGTCACTTTTGGAAAACTACAGATATTGAAATCAGAAAAATGAACTTCCTTTTTTTCTTCACCTTAAAAGCAGCAGTGTGCGTATTGTCATTTCGTGTCCTATTGTAACACCTAGCAGAGTGAAAAGGGCAAAAGAAGAGGCACTGGGGTGGGAATCGGCCACAGGAACCAAAGCAGTGGCACAGCACAATGTGAGCAATCTTGCTTTCAGGGGTCTGTCATTGTTTTCCATTGTCTCAGGCATGCAGGACAGGGAGAGGCAACTGTGGGAGTGCCTGCCATCTTGTCTGCCACAGAGAACTACATGGAAGTGGTGAACACCTGTTTTATTCTATAATGCCCTTTCTTTTCTTGTATATTTTTGTTATTAATATTTCTGCTATTACTGTGCATTTCTTATGCCACTGCTGTTCACTTTCACTAAATTGTAATCTCAACCCATAGTCTCTGCCTTTGTCAGGAAGAAGGGGAGAGGCTTATTTGGAGTTTAATTTTTGGCTGGGGTCAAATAACTACATTCATCAGTGCCCACTGTGAGCCACAAAAGGATAGAGATAACTTTGATCTAAGAATCTGTCTTATTATGTACAGAACTCCCTAGTTAAAGCTGCTTTATTTGTTCATGGAGGTGTGATATTTAACCCTGCATATATTCCTATACATGCTCCTCATGATGCTATTTTTACAGAGTAGGGAAAAGGATCAGGATTGCTTTGTTGCTGTACTGTGTGACATGATAACATCAATGGCAATAAAGGTCATCTAGGATGTGTCTTCAGTGCTGTTCACCTGTCCCAGCCTTGGCTGCTACCTCTGAGGATTCATTAATAATAGTACCCAGTACCCCCCTAGAGGGGACAGACGACAATGATTTTTCTCAGCCTTTCACCCCTTTTTCCTCCTTTTGGCCTCCTACAACAGTTTTTGAGAGTCTTAAATTCCATTTTGATGTTAAAAAAGCATATTCTAATTGCAACATCTGCCAAATTTCTTCAGTGCAGTCTACAATAAGTGAAATTTAGAATAGGTTAAGTCTGCACAATATTTTGAGTCAGCACAGACACATTTAGGGAAGTTGTTCAGTGAACTGCTCGGGAGCTGAACAGTCATGAGTAGTATGGGATGGCAGAGAAAATAAGCCACCTTTTAAAGGAGTTATACTGCATCAGTGGTTTGGAAGTTCACCCCTGAAAAACAGAGGACCTTGATAAAGTGGCAAAATATTTGAAAGTAAAATGCTATGACAGCTCCAGAGAGGCACAAAGTCATGCAACTTGCTGACACTTGTCAGACACTGCTTGTGAGCCTGACAACATGCCCAGGAGTGCAACAGGCAGCAAGGCAACTCAAACTGCAGCTGAACCAGAGGAACAACCCATGCCAGTAGCAGCTGCTCTTGTTCAGAAGAAAAAAATTCAAGAACAAATTGATTTGTATGGTGAAGGATGAGGACCCTCAAAACCAGAGAAAGAGACAGGGCTGGACATTATCACCTGATCCCTATCCATGGGTGAGCTCTGACATGATACAGAAAAAGATTACAGCCACCAGCCTGGTGAACCCTACTGACCTGGCTGCTTGATGTTGGGATATCGTGGCAAATGGTGCAACACTAGATGGCAATGAAGCCAAGCAATTAGGATCCCTGTCCTGGAATGCAGGCATTGACCAGGGATTTAGAAAAGACCAGAAACTCTCAGTCGCTGCAAGTAACTCCTGTCAAGTTTGATGGAGAGGTATCTATGCACAGATGACCTTTCAGTGCACCAACACAAGTGGAACACCATGGAGGCAAGGTATCCAGTATCTGAGAGAATTAGTTGTAATGGAGGTAATCTGTAAGATTCAAATAATGAACAGTCCCCTATAAATACAGATGACATCCAATGTACACAAAACATGCGATGAAGTTCCTACAGAGTATGCCAGTGTCACATGCCAACTCACTGGCAGAGAAGTCATAGAAGGAAGGAGATGAAAAAGGGAACAATTTGGCTACCAAAATCCAGCTATATAAAGAAACTATCTCCATCTCAATACAGGACTGCATCTCATCTGTGAAATGATTGTCCAAAGACTTACAACAATATAGTGGGGAAATGAAAGAGGACCAACTTAAAAGGACCACCCAAAATTTAAGGAGGAAATGTCCCATGCCCTGTCAGTACAGATCAGAGCTCCTGCTATTAAGCAGCAGGTGCTCTCCAGCTAGAGAGAGAGGGTACACACTACAAGGTAATCTGTGGTTCTAGATGCATGACCACCGAAAATATGTGAGGAAGTAGGACGGAAAACCCAACTCTGCTCTAGCAGCCCTTCTGTTGAGATGAAGGATAAACACCACATTAAACTCTTTGACAATAAATGCAGCTCCAGTTTTCCTTGGGCAAGACCTCACAGAGATTAAAAAGGCTGATATTGTTTCTGATCCTCCTGAAGGGACCTCCAGGTCATATTTACAAGAAGTAACAATTACCATGGCCAGACCAAGAGATGCCCTGCCTCTAAACTGGAGAGGGAAAGGAACGATCACGTCTACTGGAATGTGGATCTGCTGCCCTGGCACATTAGACCCATAAGAATCTAATACTTTAGTTGGCATCAACATACTATGTACCCTGCTGCCATCAAGGTATCTAGGGGCAGAATCCATCTCTATTTCTGGGGTGACAGAGGGATCCCAACAGTTGACTCTACTGAAAGCTGAAGTAAGCAAGACTGGAAACAAATGACAAGAACATTCCCTCAGGACACTGTGGCTCTGGGTGCCAAGAACAGCAGAGTCCAGAAGAGCTGAGTGAAGATGTCAAAAGCAGTGTCACTGGGTCAAGAAGCCACCAGGAATGATACAGTGGTTCAAGACATGGATGGTCTTGCTCTTGGGTTTTTTTCTACCATTGTTTTCTGTTGGCTAGGGCTTAGGGACAGGGAAAGCTGGCTGTGAAGAGCACCTGCCATCTTATCTTTGTCTGGGGAAACCACATAGCACTCAGTGTGGGAATAGCCACTATCTTGTCTTTACCCTGGTGGCCAGGCAAAGCTAAATCATGGTGGTGAATACCTGTTTTTGTGTGTAAAGCCTTCTCATTTTCTATGCTTTTGTTATCAGCATCACTACTATTACTGTATGTTTCTTATTCCACTCCTGTTTGCTTTCAGTAATTGTTATGTCAACCCATAGCATCTGCCCTTCCTTCCTCTCTTACTAGAAGGGCAGGGAGAAGAGACGTGGCTTATTTGGAGTATAGTTTCCAACTGGTGTTAAACCACCACAGTTATGAAGACAAGAGTGAAACCAGGAAAGCTGACATAACTTAGGAATCCTAAAAAAAATTTGGTACCACTATAGTAGAAGAATAACTATGAACAGTAATTACGATGAAGAATTATCCCAAAGGTTTAGAACTACATGGGTAGCTTTAACAAGGATACTATTCTTTCAGAAGGCTGCTATCTCACACAACAGTTTGAGCAAGTTTCATTAAACCTATCTTTTAGCACACATCCTTACCACAGCTCTCTTAAAGTTAGGAACAGTGATCAAGATGAAAGGATTTATTTTATTTTAGTTCATTAACTTGAAACATTAGTATAGTCTCACAAGATCACATGTAGATGGTAACCTGTGAATACTGCATTCTAAAGTTCTTACACACATGAAAAATAAAGATGAAGGGAAAGAACAGCCAGAGAGAAATCCTAAAATTGCAAGTTCCATTGTCTCCTATCCAGCCTTTTAAACTCCTGAATTAGCAAAATGTAGCTGTTAGAGAACCCAGTATAGTTTGTGCTTTACTTCCATTACATTTCCTTCATGTTATACCATTAAAGCAGCCTCTCTCACTTAATCCAATTCAGCATTACAATGGGTGTAACTTGAAATAAACTCTGACAGTGTATATTTGGGTGAATTTGTAAAGACAGCAGTAAAACTTCATTAGAGCTGGGACTACAAAAACAGTACTTTAAGCAAACTTACTTATCTTTTTTAATTTCAGTGACTTAATAACACCTTTTTTGGATCAGAGTATTACCTTGCAAGACTAATTTTCAGAACTCCCTCACTACACTTCTATTGCAATAAAAGCACCAGTGAAGAGGTCAGGAGGGCACAGGATTCTCAGTCCCCATGTCAGAATGTAGCTAGCTCTGATTTAAGAAAAACTACAACTCCATTACAACTAAAAAACCACTGGGTTTTTCCAAAAGTGTTTTTCCAAAACACTTTTTAAGAAAAAAGTGTTGTAGGCTGAATGATAAAAAATGTTGTTTTCTCCAAGCTTATAAGTAATTTTTAGTGTCTAGGTCTACATGTATTTTAGCATACCTTTACGATTACATATATTTGTATGCACATGTATTTGTAATATTCCTCGTGATTGTGTGAGATTCAAGGTACTAAAAGTAAGAGTCTTCTTATCTGCATTCGAGCACTCACCATCGATAGCATGAAAAACCAAAAAACCCAAGGGAATAGGACCTTTCACTGTCTACTGAGAAACACCAAACAAACCTCCAAAACACAGAGTAGTCATGTTAGACTCTACCATGCAGGAGAACTGCTTAAAATTACAGGAAGAACACATTATATCACATTGGATGGCAGGAGTGCATGTTCCTCGAAAAGCCCTGGATTCCTGGGAGAAAAATCAATTTCAGAATTCTAAGCACTATGCAAAGAGGGATAGGGTGTTTGTCTTAAAATAGTCACATATAAATATGTATTAAAGTTTAAAATGAGTAAAATCCATAGGTGAAAAAGTGCCTGTGAAATGTCAAACTTCCCAAATGTTTTGCAGCCCAAGATAAGAGTCAACAGACCTAACTACTGTCATATCACTGAAACTGATTTTTCAAGTTCAGCTTTTGGAGTCAAGGCCTTTCCAGACAGCAAGAAGTACATTCCTGGAAGTTTAGGTATCTAGAATCCAATGCCTACTCTTCTGAAATATACCAAGGGGTCACTTTCTAAAGAGTGTCTAAATCCTACTGCATACAAAGAATTATTTCAGACTTTCTGGGCAACTATGAATTAAGATTATGTCATTTTGATTCTCCTCTGACTGGCTTGATATTTTATGCCACCCCTCAGGATACAGCAGAACATGAATGTGGAATTCTGGCCTCAAGAATGCTACTGTTTCCACCTGCCATTTGGGTACTCCTTAGAAAGATCATCTGGCTTGCTTCCTTTGTGGGTCCTTTAGTGTGGAAGGTAACATTTTCAACATACTTGAACACGAAACAAAATAGTAAGTATGTATGACCAGAAAAAAACTACTTTTTAGCTTCAGGGTTACACAAAGGCCCAGGCCATACCAGCCTAGAGTTCTGGGGTTTTTTTCCTTTTGTTTGTTTTGTTTTGTTTTGTTGTTGTTTTTTGGGGTTTTTTTTGTGGTTGTTTTTTTTTTTAATAATGGGGAAAGAAAGGAAAAAACCTTACTACAAATTGCCTAAAGAATACTAGCAAACAAAACCAGAGGTTGAAGCCTGATCCATCAGAGACCTGGAAGTATCAGCTCCTTGCACATGCGTAAGAATCTCAACATAACCTGTGAAAAGCTCCATTGTTAACTTGCCATTATCTGTCCATGTACTTGAAGAAACCACTGCGTAGGACTTTAATATGCAGCTATTGTAAGGAAACCCTACTCTAGAGGTTCACAGAACTGTGAGCTCAATGCACAGAAATTCTTCTCATAAAAAGATTTCTTTTTGAGGGCTCTTGTAGCTCAAACCCAGATGGAAATTAAGCTCCAAACTACCACTTCCTTCCCTCCAACCGCTCCAGTGAGAAAGGGACAAAAAGGCAGATTATGGATTGAGACAACAATTCACTATAAAAACAGCAATGAGCTAAGGAACACAAACAGTAGTAGCAACACTACTGATAGCAATAATACTAATAACAACAAATAATAAAAGAGGGTGATCACATGCAAAAAATGCTTATAGAAGTCCAACTGAGCCAGCGTTACCATGTCCACGGACACACAGATTCCTGAGACAAAGGAGAATACTGCAGACATTACCACAGCCACCATCTTCTTCCCTGAGCCCGAGACAATGAAAAACAACAGTAGAAATCGTCTTGGGAAGTCTAGGAAGGACACTGATGCACTTGAATGCATCCAGAGGAGAGCAACAAGGCTGGTGAAGTGCTTGGAACACAAGCCCTATGAAGAACAGCTGAGGCAGCTGGGGGTATTTGGCCTGGAGAAAAGGAGGCTCAGGGGTGACCTTATCACTCTCTACAACTTCCTGAAAGCTGGCTGGGGCTAGCTGGGGGGGAGGTCAGTCTCCTCTCCTACAAGAACAAGAGGACACAATCTTAAGCTGCACTAGGAGAAGTTTAAGTTAGACATTAGAAAAAAATTCTTCCCTAAAAGAGTAACTGGGCACTGGAATCGTCTGCCCAGGGAAGTGGTGGAGTCACCATCCCTGGACGTGTTTTAAAAAAGACTGGATGTGGCACTCTGTGCCAGGGTTTAGTTGATGAGGAGGTGTTAGGTCACAAGTTGGAATGATGATCTCAAAAGGTCTTTTCCAGCCCAGTTCATTCTGTGATTCTGTCTCCACCCATGCTCCTTCCCCAGGCCTAAGACAAAAACCACAGTGTACAAGTCCCCCAGCTGGACTGCTCTGTTGGCTCCTTTGCTCCTCTGGAAAAACAGAACAAAATAATGGCCATTCTGCATCATGTTCCCTTCTTCTCCAATTTAAAGTCATGCCCTCTAATAATGATGTGGGTGCTATAAAATAACCTGGCCTTGCCCATACAGCTCCAGGCTCCATCTCCCTCCTGGCAACTGTGATGAAATTAACTCTGTCCTAGCCAAAATCAGGACAAGTGTGAAATTAAGATCATAGAATAAGGATGAAGAATTACAGATCAGAAATTTAAATGCGCCTTAACTAACAGGAAAGAGTGAGGGAGAATACAGGGGATTCTATATTGGCATGCTCTTTCTTTTACTGGCGATATTTATATGAGTAGTTGCTTCCCATACATTTTACTGCAGTGGGAAATTTTTGTCCTGATGCATTAACTAGGATGTGCTAACCAGATCTCGCCTCTGCTGGGCCTAGGATTAGCACCTTCCTGTTGCAAATTCTTTCCTTCTGTCCCTGACCTCGAGTTTCCACTGTGATGCCTTCCTTATTTCCCAGACAGGTACGTTCTGTGGCCTTGACAGTCTGAGACAGGAAACTGTGCTCTTTAAGTCCCTATACCTTATACACCTTATTTTCTTCAAATACTGCCCTCCAGGGACTTTGTTCTTCAGCTCATAGGTTGGCCACAAGGGTGATGCATATGAAGCAACAGAAGGAGAAAAGACAGAAGCAAAAACATAAGGAATCATACAATGTACAATAGCTATCCCAATCATTAAAAATGCAAATCCAATGACAATCATCAACCCAAGTCTCATTAGCCACTTACCCTACCCTCTGAGTCCCAAAGGTCAAAGTACTGACCTAATCCAGGAACTGGGGCTAACTTCTAGAAAACTGTCTTGGGCTTGGAGTGATTGATAGCAATTTCTTTTAATTTTAATTCTTTTAATTCTGCCTTGGGCTTCTTCAGTCAATGCCACTGCATTGTGAACAGTGATACAACATTCAGTTTTATTAAGATTTAACATTCCACATACCCCTTGCTCCCTTAATAATAACATATCCAAAGCCCTTTCTGACACTTTTTTGGACTTGCAAGTTAAGGTCTCTGAACACATACCTCATCCAGTCATTGAGGGTATGTGTCTTCAACATAAAAGGTTTTCTTGCAAAACAGAAAGCAGCTCTCACACAAAAGATTCTCATGCAAACATATCAGTCCACTGCGCCCATGCTCTATATCTCTAGGGGACAGAGTACAGCTCTGGAGAGGTGGGGAGGAAGACAGGGAGAGGGATCCAGTGGTGTCCCATGGTGCCCTTCCTCCAGGGGTACCACCTGTGCAGTCCAAGTTCACACACAGAATCACACAGAATCCTAGGTTGGAAGAGACCTTCAAGATCATTGAGTCCAACCCATGCCCTAACACCTCAGCTAGACCATGGCACAGAGTGCCACATCCAGGGATGGTGACTCCACCACCTCCCCAGGCAGGTGATTCCAGTACTTTATCATCCCATCTGTAAAAAACCTTTTCCTAATACCCAACCTATATTTCCCTTGGTGCAGTTTGAGACTATGTCTTCTCATTCTGTCAGCTGCTGTCTGGAGAAAGAGACCAACTCCTACCTTTCACGAGGTTGGAGAGTGAGTGATAAGGTCACCCCCAAGCCTCTTTCCTCCAGGCTAAACAACCCCAGCTCCCTCAGACATTCCTCACAGGGCTTGTGTTCCAAGCCCCTCACCAGCCTCGCTGCCCTCCTCTGGACGTGCTCAAGCGTCTCAATGTCCTTCCCAAACTGAGGGGCCCAGAACTGGACACAGCACTCAAGGTGTGGCCTCACCAGTGCCGTGTAGAGGGGAAGAATGACCTCCCTGCTTCTGCTGGCCACACTATTCCTAATGCAGGCCAGGATGCCATTGGCCTTCTTGGCCACCAGGGCACACTGCTGGCTCATGTTCAGCCAGCTGCAGACCAGTGCCCCCAGGTCCCTTTCTGCCTGGGCACTGTCCAGCCACACCGACCCCAGCTCATAGCATTGCAGAGGGTTATCGTGGCCAAAATGCAGGACTCGGCACTTGGAGTTATTAAACTGCATCTTACTGGACTCTGCCCATCCATCCAGCCATTCCAGGTCTCTCTGCAGAGCCCTCCTACCTTCCAACAGATCGAAACATGCTCCAAGCTTAGTGTTGTCTGCAAATTTACCATGAAAGACTCAACACCCTCATCCATGTCATCAATAAAAATATTGAACAGAGCTGGTCCCAGCACAGGCCCCTGAGGGACACCACTGCTGACTGGCTGCCAGCTGGATGCAGCACCGTTCTCCACCACTCTCTGGGCCCGGCCATCCAGCCAGTTCCTAACCCAGCACAGAGTGCTCTTGTCCAGGCTGTGGGCTGCCAGCTTTTCCAGGGGTGTGCTGTGGAAGACAGTGTCAAAGGCCTTGCTGAAGTCCAGGTACACAAGATCCACAGCCTTTCCTGCATCTACCAGGCGAGTCACCTGGTCATAAAAGGAGATCAGATTGGTCAAACATGACCTACCCCCTCCATGGTGGCTGGGTCTGATACCCTGGCCATCCGGTATGGGCTGTGTGATGACACTCAGTATGAACTGCTCCATTACCTTACCAGGTACTGAGGTCAGGCTGACTGGTCTATAATTACCAGGATCCTCCTTCCCACCCTTTTTGTGAATGGGTGTCACACCAGCCAGCTTCCAGCATCTGGAGCCTCACCAGGGAGGCAGGACTGTTGGTAAATGATGGAGAGAGGCTTTGCAAGCTCATCTGCCAGCTCCCTCATCATGCCAGGATGGATCCCATCTGGTCCCATAGATTTATGAACATCCAAGCAGATCAGCAGGTCTCTGACTGCCTCCTCTTGGATAACAGGAGGACCATTCTACTCCCTACCAACCCAAGAGGACAGTTGTCCTGGGGACAAGCCATCTTCAGACTGAAGACAGAGGCAAAGAAGGTGTTATGCACCTCTGCCTTCTCCTCATCTGAAGTTAGTAAGTTCCCTTCTGCATCCAATAGAGAACAAAGGTTGGTCTTACTCTTCCTTTTACCATTAATATATTTGTAAAAACATTTTTATTATCTTCTACCAAAGTTGCCAAATTAAGTTCAAACTGAGCTTTGGCCTCCCTAATTTTTTTCCTAGCCAACCCCTTAAATACTTCCTGAGAAACTTGACTCTCATTCCAAAGATGATACATCCTCTTTTTATTCCTGAGTTCCTTCAAAACCTTGTTGCTCATCCAGGCTGGATATCCGCCTCATTGATTCATCTTCTGGAACACAGGGACAGTCTATTCCTGTGCCCTCAAGATCTCTGTTTTGAAGCATGCCCACCTTTCCAGGACTCCTTTATTTTTAAGGGCTACTTCCTAAGGAACTCTCTGAATAAGTCTCCTAAACAAACCAAAGTCTACCCTCCTCCAGAAGTCCAATGTAAAAGTTGCACGTATGCATGGCAGCACACCCCCTGGAGATCCGTGTTTGACCAATGATAACTCTACAAGCAGTTGCCTTCTTCCACACACTTTGCTACAGTAGGAATCTTTGGATGCATTAACCAGGATGCACTACCAAGGTTTTGCCTCCTCCCGGCCTAGAATTAGCATATTCCTGTCACAACTTCCTCCATTTTCTGCTACCTAAAGTTGCTGATGTGAAAGTTTATCTTATGGTAAGTTCCTTCTGAGGCCTGGACAGGTAACTGTGCTCTTTAAGTCTTTACATTTGGGTTACATCAGCATCACTTTTTACATTAAAAATTACCTAAAGTCATGACTTTGTATTCTTTTAAGAAAATAAGGACTGTTAAATGGAAGTAGAAACCCAATGGCATGCTTTTCATCAAGTAACATGTAAAGAATCTCACTTCACAACATGTATCTTAAAACTATGAGACAGTTTTCCCCAATCTTATTTCAGCACACTCTGTGCTAAGAACACAGTAAATAAAACACAGCCCACGATCAAACATCAGATTTGAAACAGGAACTGCTGTTGCCCAAGATGTTGAAACTCCAAGATAGGAATGTTTTGATTTTAGATTTCTTATTTCAGAGCAATAAAAAAAATTGCTCAAAGAATACAAAAACTAAACACAAAACAAAGCAGTACTGTACAATACAGCGTATCCAAAAAACAATCTAAAACACCTGAACCTGATCTAAAGATTGCATTTGAGAAAAATACAATTCAGACATCAAATCCCTATAAACACCAAAGCTCAAACTTTCACCTGCAGACTCCTAGTTGATAAGTTAAAAAAGGCTTCTAAATTACTTTTACATTTTTCAAGACTTTTTCTATAGAATTCAAGGAGATTTTTCTGTTTCTCCACACCATGTAAATCAATATTACCACTTTCCTAGTAGGATCTTTTAAACTTGCTGTGATGCATCATCATTTAATAAGAGTTCAACAACTATTAAAGGGAAAGTTGAGCAACCCTTACACTTGCTTCATTTTAATTGCATAGCTTTCTTTATAAAAGCACAGTTCATTATTTCCATGTTCATTTGAGCTCTGCTCCTCTGACATTCACAACATTTTAAGTACATGTATAATGACCATTTAAAAGATGAGGTAAGCCTTAACAGGCACACAACAGCAGTCGCTAGTGGTACCACATAAGCACATTCAAATGCTTCCATCGAGAGTATCATGTTAACAAGTCTCTTCTAACAGCAGCATGTAGGCTAGCCTGGCTGCCCACATTTACCATACACTGGGTACCCTTCCAGACTGGCAGGGTCTCTTTACCTCTCAAAACCACTTGTCACTCTACAGTTTCTAAGCTATCTGCCACTATGAAATATTGAACTAAAGTAAGCCAAAAATTCTCTCACTTCTTTTAAAACACCTTACTCCTCAACCACTGCCTTACATTCTCTCTTTATACCTCTCCCTGACTTCAGCCTTTGGTCTTTCCTGCATTTAAGTCATTCTACTATTGCGTCACAGAAAAAGTCCTTCAGTCATTTGACCATGACTGTTCAATCAGTTGCTCAATTTTTTTTACATAGTTCCTCATGTAATATATGTTATGGAATAATTTCTACTTATATATAAATATACATGAAATAAGTTGGGCTTGTACGAAAATTCTTAGTTTTAAAACCTCAAGCTGCAGGTGGGGAAAGATTGCTTCACAAACTGCAAAACCAGGGGTGGCAGCAGAGAGAAAGACCTAATTAACAAACGAAAAGACCTTGGCTCTGCAGGGAGATGGGCCCTTTCCCGGGACAGTCCAGGAGATATGCAAGCAATGAAGAGTCGATAAGTATCTACAACCAAGATAGTCAGAGTCGTCAGGAGCATGCATTCCAATACCAGGTTCCTGTAACTCTACAATCAGCATTCACGGCTTCCCAGAAACAGTTTTGTCCAGCCCAGCACAGAGAAAAGGAGACCACATGAATATGTGAAGCAACGAAAAGAGGAAACTCTGCCCCAGGTGAAAAAACTGTATAAAATCTAACCAAACAGAGACAACATCCGTGAACAGAGGGGATCCGAAGTGATAGAGTTCGGATCAGAGTTCACCCAGCGCTGATCCCGGGCTCGACGCTGCCCCTTTGATTGTGGCTATTGGAGACCAAATCTTGGTTTTGAAATAAAACCTATTTTTTGATTATTAATTCGGCTTTATCATTTATTACCTATAACACTCATACCAATAATCTTGGGATTCCTGCAGCATTTTTTTCTATCCTGGGCTGTTTGCAAAACCAACCAAAGCTTACAGTACACACTTCTCTGCTGCTTCTGGCTTCTCACTGGGGGCTACTTGTCACAAAAGAAACTCATAGCCATCACCTCTGAAAAACTCTGTATTTCAGTCAACATCAGAACCATTAAAAAATCATAAAGCAGATCACAGAACACAAACCAAAAAAGTCCAGCGGTTGTCTTCAACAGTGCAACAAGTAACACTACAAATTACAGTTGCAATCCTATCCAGCCCACACAGTGCTGCATAGAAAACACGGGGATTTACCAAGATCTGTTGCAGTGGGTCTTTGGTTAAGCATGCATAAACAAGAACTGTTCCATGCTTATTTCTTGGAGTTGAAGTGATCCATTAGCAGTTCATGAATCCTTTTCCACTTATAGAAAACTACGCCCTTAAAGATATATTCTTTATACTCATCAATTTCATACCTTTGATACAAAGTCTGACATATTAATCAAGAGCAATACAGTTTCTTTCTGAAGAAATAAAATCAGTTTTTCCTAACTATATCATCATAAAGAAACTTAAGAAATTTTGATTAAAGTCTCATTATTAATTTTCTTTAAAAATTTTGAGGCATACATCCAGACTAAGAAGTACCACAAGCAGTCAAAAGGAACTGCAAATAAGCAGTACCACAAAATTCTTCAATGCCTGCTTAGAAGCACTCCCCAAGTACTCATCTTACTAGCTCAGAATGCATTAAAAGAAAGCCATTTTAATCCCTCAATTTACATCATGTTCTGACCAGCTACACACTGCTCTTTTCACTATTTTGTTAGTAGACTGATGTTTCACTATGCAGTCTTAGAACCAATGAACCCTTTCTGCCTTTCACCCAAGGATGTCTGATTTATAATTAATTAAGTCATCCAAATTAAAAGAAGGGCTATAGCAAATATTCAGTTCATCAGCTAATAATGAAAAAAAAACCCACAGAATCATTAAGGTCAGAAAAGACCTCCAAAATTAACCGTCCTCTAACAGAACACCATCTTGTTTGTCAATTGGACTGTAGCACCAAGTGCTACATGCAGTAATTTCTTTCACAATTTCCTGGGCAGCCTGTGACTGTATTTCCAAAAATATTTGTAGCTTAGTTCACAAACATGCATCACAGCAAAGTACTGAATCCAACACGTTTGTCAGAAAACTGATATCTGACAAGTCATGTCATACATAATTTTATGTATTCAAAAGTTTGAATTGTTGCTGTTTCAACAGCAACATGCAGGGCACACATAAGCCCATACACTGCAATTTCTTGAAATCTAAAAGAGAAAATGTTTTTAAAATATTATTTGAAGTATTACTTAAGCTGTTCTATTGCTTTTGTACCTTATACGAAAACAGCATTTTCCATTACTGTACATAAAACTCAACTGATTACACACTTGATCTTATATTACTACTCGCAACTTTAAGAACAAATGAGGCAGTACAGGACTTAAAAGCATTTTTCAGATTTCCTTGCAGTCATCATCTATCAGGAATACAACTAATTAAAACTAATTCTGGTCAGAATGTAATGCAACCACATGCATCCATGAAGTGTACAGGAAGAGAAAGAAATGCACACTGGTTAATTCAAGTAATCTCTTTTGTTTGATGGCTTTAAAAGGCAGAACAACTCTAAGCCCAGAGAAACTTACCTACAATAGCTGAACCCAACATGCAATTATCACATGTCAAAAATTATATACTTATATATAAGAGACAGTCTGAAGCTACTCAGAATTAGTAAGTAACAAATATTTCTAGATAAAGAGCATGAAGTTATTTTGCCAGCAGAATAATAAACAGGATTATGAGCTTTAGATCTACAGGAGATCCAGTCCCTTCCTATGTACACAGGAATAGTTTCCCTCTGACAGGAAGCACTCATATGAAATTCTTCTTTCTGACTTGTTATGAATGAGTGTCAAAATTCATATTTATTAGAGTAGAGGAATAGATTCAGAATAGTATAAAATAAGGTAGATAAATATTAAAGTAAAAAGGGATAGAAGGAGAGTTACGTTTGGACATGTTCTCAGGGAAATACCCAAGAAAAGTCAGTCTGCAGCAAAGCACCAACGCCTACCACACCAATAGACTCTATTTACATGTAAAAACCCAATAGAGACAGTTAGTTTCACAATTGCAGCCACACAGAGAATTATGCCATCAGCAGCACACCTGGATCCCCTGACTGAAGGAGGGGAACACACTGCTTAGAATTTTAAAACAGTTCTGGGAAACCTCTCGGTTTGCAAAAGAGATTTCCAGTAAGAACTGAGTATCAGAATTCAGGGTGATGATAAGGATATCTCTCTCGGGATGCGACTGTGTATTGTTAAGATTAATCCTGTCTAGCACAAGACCAGAAGTCGATGAATTATTCCCGAAGACATCGAGGACAGGACCACCTTCCATCAGATACCATTCTACTGGACCGGAGAAACCTTTAGAACTTGTTTGGTTATGAAAAGGACAATGGACTTCCTAGCCCGCGGCAAGAAAAATGGGATAAAAAGACCTACATGGAGAAAGCTCGGTGTGCTCGCTACACTCCGAAGCTGCCAGCGCTTGGAGCTGTTCAGCGCGGCACCCAGGGTCTATTCCCGGGCTAGACTCTGTCCGATCCGTGGCTTACCGAAATTTTGTCAATTTGCGCAAAATAAATTTTGTACTTTGTTTTTATATCATAATTTGGCTCTGACAAATTATTGATAAAATCAAATTGGCAATCGTATCTATAACATGACTCAATACTCATTGCTTTACTGAAATATGGTCATATATCTATACCACAACTACTAACTACACAGGAATTTCTTCGCTGTTTTTTGGAGGTAAAGTTTTCAGAGCAGAAACAGTTGCTGTTCTTAGGTTTTTCATTGCCAAGAGTATCTTTTAGCACAGTTAAACTGAGACTTTTTCTTCTCTGTAAAGCATGTAATCTGTGACAATAAAATCTACTGATAATAGAAATGCTTCCAGCATTTTCAATAATATTTGAGAGGCCAAATATTCCAGCTCTGAATAATGCACTGCACATTTAGCCCCGTTTTCCAGCAACTCAGCATCTTCCTTTTATTCTTCTGTATATTGTTAAGATCTGAAGATTTAGCAGATATCTCTGCTCTAAAAGAAAGATGTGGTTGAAAAGAAATCCGACTTCTCTTCCTCTAATTTCCCAGGACACTGGCTATTGAATTATAACTTCCCTGACAAGCTAGTGAATTTTATTTCCTCTATTACATCCTGTGCTAGGTTTGGCTGGGGTAGAATTAATTTTCTGGCTGGTATGGGGGTATGTTTTGGATTTCTGCTGAACACAGGACTGATAACACAGCAATGGTTTTATTATTGTTGAGCGGACTTAAAACAGGGCTAAGGCCTTTTATGCTTTTTGTACTGCCATGTTGTCGAGGAAACTGGGCGTACATGGGATGTTGTGATGGGACACAGCCAGGACAGGTATCCCAAAATAACCTAAAGGATGTTCTGTACCCTGTGGCATCATGCTCAGGATGTAAAGGTGGCAGGAAGAAGGAAGGGTTGGGGGACATTGCAGTGATGTCATTTGTCTTCCCAAGTAACCATTACGTGTGATGCGATCCTGCTCTCCTGGGGAAGGCTGAACACCTACCTACACCCATCAGAAACAGTAATTAATTGCTTGTTTTGCTTTGCTTGTTTGCATGGCTTTTGCTTTCCCTATAAAACTGCTTTTCTCTCAATCCACGAGTTTTCTGGTTTTTACCCTTCCAATTCTCTCCCTGACCCTGCTGGTATGGGAGTGAGCAAGCGGCTGCATGGGGCTTAGCTGTATTTATTTTGTTGCCAGCTGTATTTAACCATAACACAAGCCTTAACGCTTAGTTCTACTAATGTGCAGGTAGTCCAGTGACCCAATACAGGAAAATAGTCCTGGCCCTTAAAGCAAGTTGAATTTATCACACCATAATGAATTTATCACTTCATAATGTCCAATTCTCTTCAACATCTTCATTGATGGCTGAAGAAAAACGTTATACTGGCTTTTCTGGGTAATAGTAGAGGATCATTTTCACTTCAACACTGGACAATAACCAAGGACAAAGTCACGACTGACAAATCTGGTGGCCTTCTGTAGTGCTGGTGCTTGAAGGAAGAGCGACTAACGTCATCTACCTGGACTTGTACAAAGTATTAGATACCGTCCTGCACAATACCCTTGTCTCTAATCTCAAGAGACATGATTGGACAGATTAGACAACTTAATGAATAAGAAAATTGCTGGAGTGCTGCACTCAAAAAGGTTGTGATCAACAGTTCAATATCCAAGAGAAGAGCAGTGACGAGTGGTGTCCTCAGGGGTCAGTACTGGGATCTGAATTGTTCATCATCTTTGTCAGCAACACAGTCAGTGGGATCAAATGCCACCCTCATCAAATTTGCTGAAGACACCAAGCCGTGTGGGGTAGTCCACATGCTAGAGGGAAGCACTGCCATCCAGAGGGACTTGGACAGGCTTAAGAGCTGGGTCTGTGGGAAACTCATGAAGCTCAAGAAGGCCAAGTACAAGGAGCTGTACTTGGATTGAGGCAATCCCAAGCACGAATACAGACATTGGGCAGACAATCAGTTGAAGAGCAGCTATGGAGAGAAAGACCTGGGGGTATTGGTGGATGACAGGCAGATCAATATGACTCAGTAATGTGTGTTGCAGCCAAGAAAACAAATCATATCCTGGGCTGCATCAAAAGCAGCATGACCACCAAGTCTGGGAAGGTGGTATTACTTCTTTAGACTGGACTAGAGAGGTAATACCACCTGCATGGGATGCACCTGGAATACTGCATCCAGATCTGTCCCCCAGCAGAGAAAAAAAAAGACAGACATGACCTGTTGGAAGAAGTCCCAAGGAGGACCACTAAGCTACAAGGTCAGGCTGAGAGTTGGGGTTGTCCTGCCTGGAAAGAGAAGGCTTTGGGGCAACTTTTCAGCCTTTCAGTAACTGAAGAGGACCTACAAGAAAGCTGGAGAAAGACTTTTTATCAAGCCAAATAGCAAGAGGACATGAGGGAGTGGCTTCAAAGAGAGAGTAAGTTTAGATTAGGTAGCAGGAAAAAATTCTTTACTGTACAGGTGGTGAGGCACTGGAACAGGCTGCTCAGAAAAGCTGCGGATGCTCTATCTTTGAAAGTGTTCAAGGCCAGGCTGTATGATGCTCTGAGCATCCTGGTCTAGTGGAAGGTGTCTCTGCCCATGGCAGGGGGGCTGGAATGAGATGATCTTTAGGGTCCCTTCAAATTCTGTGGTTTTAAAGATCCATATAGCCTTATACCATAGAAAACCTGCTACGCCAAAAAAAAAAAAACCCTCTAAACTAACTAAACTGAATCCTCAGCTCAGTTTTCTTTAACATCTTTAATAAAGATTTGGATGCATGACTCAAATGGATACTAAATAAGTTTGGCAAGGACACTTAATTAGGAGATGTTGATTCCCTCAAGGACTGAGAGACATCTTGACAATCAGAGAGGTGGGTGATCACCAATCCTATTAAGTTTAACAAGGGCAAGTACTGACTTCTGCACCTGAGACAATACTGGACATTTGTACAAACTGAGGAACAAGAGGCTGGAAAGCAGCACTGTGGAAAGGGACCTGGGGGCACTGGTCAAAAGAAGTTGAATATAAATCAGCAGTGCCCCAGCAGCCAGGAGGGACAACTTGGGGTGCATCAGGCACAGCACTGACAACAGAGGAAGGGGATTGCGCCACTCCGCTCTGCACTGGTTCAGCCTCACCTTGAGTGCTCTGTGTGGTTTTGGGAGACACAATATTAAAGAAAAAAAGACATTAAGCTATTAGAAAGCATCCAAAAGAGAACCACAAGGATGGTGAAGGGTCTGGAGGGGAAGCCTTATGATTGGTCTGTTCAGCCTGGAGGAGACGGAGGGGAGACTTCATGGCAGTCTACAACTTCCGCATGAGGGGAAGCGAAGGGGAAGGTACCAGCCTCTTCACTCTCATGACCAGTGACAGACCTTGAGGAAATGGCATGAAACTCAGTCAGGGGAGGCTTAGAATGGATATCCGGAAAAGATTTTTCACCCAGAGAGTGACTGGGCACTGGAACAGGCTCCCTAGAGAGGGGGTTACAGCACCAAATCTGTCTAGTTCAAGAAGCATTTGGACAACTCTCTCAGGCAGGCACAGAGTGTGATTCTTGGGGATGGTCCTGTGGAGGGCCAGAAGTCGGATGCGATAATCTTGATGGATCCCTTCCAACACAGCATATTCTAGAATTCTGTGATTTAGTTTTATCAGCATTTTCTTTCAGTAGTTTTTAAAAACCAAGTTACCAACTTAAATAAAACCAAAACAACAGGTTTCTTAAATTACATCTACCTTATTCATCTATAGCTTTTCCAACTATTCATCTATAGCTTTCCCAAGCTTTTCTTGTATTACTCTATACAGTGAAAGCTTCAAGAGATGGTAAGGGCTTTTCCTCCTGCCTATAAAATGCATAATAAAATACAACCTTAGAGAACCAGGCCTTAAAAGTCCTCAAAATTATCATCTCATCTGTTGTTTACTTGATGGTAAGTTAAATTTAATATAGCTAAGCAAATTTTCCCAGTCTTATATTTTCTATTTACCACTTAGCTAGACTTCCTATTTTTATTTTTAAAATACACTGCCTAAAATTATTCTCTGTAAGCATGGTTTCATTTTATCTTTCAAATTTTTAATGGAACTTTAATGAAAACTAACCCAAGGACACACTAAGCACAGTTTATGAGAACTCAGAGATCATGCAATAAAAGTCTTTACCTATAAGCACCTTCTACAGCTCCAGAAACTTACCTTCCTAACAAAAAGTACCTCTGAACACACAGCTATAATTTATTACTTATATTTATAGCTCCCATAAGTATAGGTTAAACTAAGACATGTTTTCATCTGAAGAAGTTTAGCTGACTGATGAAAACAGTGTCTTTTCTGACACAACTCTCTCACAATACTTCACTGTATTTAAGAAAAAAACTTCTAAGATATTAAGGGTTTTGTCTTCAGTTACAGATCCTTATGGAGGAAAAATAAATTTAAAAAAAAAATACAATGAATGAATGATGACGTAACAACAAACTTCCAGACAGATATTCTGGTATACACATGCACCTATAAACTCACCACATTTTGCAAGTATACCTCAATACCTGCAACATCAACACAGAAAAATTAACGTAATAACCTTCAACAACAATTTCTCCATTTTGCCTTCACAAATTTTAGTAGCAGTGATAGAGTGGATACCTGTCAACCCTCAGGCATTCAGCAGTAAAAAGTGCCTTGTTACTTCTAATAAGCAAAACAATCCAAGATGGGGGACAATTCACTTAGATTTTTATATCTGTTTCCTAAAATGCACTAGAAGACCAGCAGTTATACACAGCTTACATTAGCATCATACAAAGTGAGAAATCCCCTTTAAATTATTATAGACAAATTTTCATCATTCCAATCCATTAGTGGCAGATACTTCTGCTGGGAAGATCATCCTTTGGTGGAAAATTCTGTAAATAATCAGACAGATTATGCTTCAGCAAAACTTGTGACTATTTAGTTGTCCACACCTGCACAACCTTTCGACTTACAGCCCTATTTAACTATCAGGAATAGAAGTCACTAAAGCAAAAGTGACATAAAAATCACATTTATACTTAGTTTCATGTAGAACATAAGCGGCAAGTTTTTAACAGTTCTCTGAACTCAGGAACTTGCTTAGCATCTGTAGAACCTCTGTGTACACCATACATGTTGATTTTTTTCAACAGCACTGGAAATGCAGATGTAACATACTCATGTTATTGACTCCCTCTCCTGCCAAATAAATGAACTGAAGACCAGCTGGTCTTGCTACCTCTGGAAATTAAAAATGCACAAAGAAGGGCAAAGGGAATGACTTCACTTTCAACAGAAGAAAGGTGTACTTTAATAATGCTTTATCTATTTTTGATTCTATTTTTTCCATAAAAAAGGCAACAGTGAAACTAATGGAACATCCAGCCTAGTATTGTTGTGTGGGAATTAGTCCACCTCTGTCCACAGGTTTTAAAAGTTCTCAGTCTTCCCATAAAGAACAGCCAGTTACACCTGCAAGAAGAGATGATCATCTCAGCTGGCCCAGCTCAATAGTTCACAGATAAAGGCTTCTTCCATTGTCTGGGCCTTTGCATCAACTGGAAAGAGTTTGGGAATCTGTGATCAAAACTTCCTTTATGTTATTTATGTGTTGCTCTATATGGCCCTAAAATTCTTCAGAAAAAGAAAAAGGGGCAGAAAACCTCTATACAATGCCATTCCTAAAGGCATCATACATCAGTGGTTATTAAGTTTGTGTCCAAAAAGCACTGATTTTTAAATGCCAAACCTCAAGTCATATGGGTTGATTATGAGTAAGAAGCAGTGATAACACTACATATTCGCTAAGCCAGATATCAGCTGCTGATTGCAATTAAAAATAGGCACAGGATTTTGCCTGAAAAGGAACTGCTAGTTATCAACATGCACAGGTGAAAAAAAAAAAACCCAAACCAAAAACAACCCACTGACAAAACCAGTGATAAATTAAAGAAAAATGAGATTAATGAGGCAAAAGAAAGTAGAAAATAACATATGCATCCCATATCCAGAATGCAAAAACAAAATAAAAAAAGCTCAATTAACTCAATTTTTTTAAGTTTACTCTCACACTAAATATAATTATGTTTCTGAAATTCACACAAACTTTCAGGGTAAAGGAAAATTGCAGGACTGCCACTTCAAGCATTCATAAATAAACAACCCAGAAAACACAGGAAAGTTCTCCAGAAATTAATTTCAGAAAACCTTGTAGGCTTAGTCTGGCTTTTCACAAGGTATCAACAGTGAAGCTGTGTAGAAGTAGAGCATTTTACTAAAATTAAACTGATTAAAATGTAATAGTTTCTTATTTGATCTGCTTCCCACATAGGCAATATTACAACCAGATTAAATATTTGGCTAAGGACTCGCTGACATTTTGACATATGTTTGCCCTTCGAAGAATTTCTTGCTTGTCTCTTGATTCAAAAAATAAATTCCAAAAATTAAACACAAAAATGCAAAAGAAAATTTCATATATCTGGCATTAAAACACACACATTTTGGCTGTTCTACTGACTAGGAATGAAGCTGATGAAGGGATAAGAGAACTGATTCAAGCTTACAAGAGCTTCCTTAAAAAAAAAAAAACCAAAACAATAAGCCCAACAAACAAAATATGCTTGTCAACATAAACTTTCAACTTCCACACTAAATCATGCAGTGGTTTTTAAAGAAATTTCTGGCCTATTTTCTTTCTGATGGCTAAGAACAAATGTATCTCTTTTCCTATACATACACATGGCAGAGCAAAACTAATTTTGAAAAAAAAATTCCCACTACTGTGACATTATTAAATGCACACTTTAGTAAAAGAACAATAAAGACACACATAGCACATTTTAAAAGACTTTTCTTATAGCTCTTGTCTACTCTTCTCTCAAGCAGCATGGACAAGCCCAACCTCTTTTATTACTGAATTATTTGTCTATGCTAACAGAACACAGGGCTCATTTTCAGTACTATTCTGTCCTTCTACTATGGAGTCATCATTAGTTATCAAAGTTTAGCTGAATAGCTTTAAAAGCAGTGACAATGTTTACAACATACTTAGTAACAAGAAGGTTTTATTTCTTTTCACTATATTGCTACAATTCTTCCCGTGACTTTGCACAATATACCAAAGACTCTGAAGTGCAATTTCTCTTTAAAGCATCCTCTTACAGGCAGTGCTAAAATACTTGCTGATTTAACTTTGTGTATGTTCTAACCTACAGCCTGATCATTCGATACTTACACGGTCCTCCATGCTTAAAGTAATTCTACAAGATAAGGCTTCTCAAAAAAATATAAAGAGGAGATCTATCTAATACTTATTCAAAGTCATGATAACCTCCCTTACACCACTTTATCCAAAGGTAAATTTTAACCCACTCCTAATTGTTCAGTCTACTGCAAATACCTTTGCATTTAACCACAGGGCAAGAACCTGCACCAACAGCACAACAAGAAGCTGTCACAGGCTTGTGTAAGCATCCAAAGCAGCACACTTTTGCATCATGGCAAAGATGAACTAGGTTAGTTCTTCATCTGATGATCACTGGAACACGTCTACAAGATCAGGTTGAGAGGTGGGGTTGCTCCGCCTGGAACGAGAAGGCTTCGGGGTAACTTTACGGTAACTTTACAGCAGCCTTTCGGTACCTGAAGAGGACCTACAAGAAGGCTGGACAAAGACTTTTTTATCAGGGCAAGTGGCAACAGCATGTGAGGGAGTAGCTTCAAAGAGAGACTAGGTTTGGATTAGGTACCAGGAAGAAATTCTTTACTGTACAGATAGTGAGGCACTGGAGCAGGCTGCTCAGAGAAGCTGTGGATGCCTCCTCTCTGGAAGTGTAAAGTCTGCCTCAATAAGCCCTTGAGCATCCTGGTCTAGTGGAAGGTGTACCTGTCCGTGGCAGAGGAGTCAGAACTAGGTGATCGATTCCAAACCAAACCACTCTGTGGCTCTAAAACTTTCTTTCCTCATAGGCAACTATCCTCCCTTCCCTTGAATAAAAAAAACCAAAAACCCATGCACAAAAATAACAGCTGCCCAGGATATGACAGCAGCACTGCACAATCACCGTGCTTGTTACCACTCTGTGGTGAATGCAAGTGAACTTTTACAATGCAATTATCTTGTTAGTCATGCTCTTACAGACAGAAGTGACCCAAATAATTCATTACAACTCTAAGCAAGTGTACTGAACTTAGTTTGGAAACACAACAGGTCTCTGACCATGGAGGAAAAACATCTATTTTAAAAAGTAAGGCATGTCAATGTTCTCTGCTTGTGTCTCTTCAAGGAGTATACTTCAGTTGGCCTTTGTCAGAAGACTAGGTTTAATTTTTATTGTGCTAGTCAGAGAAGGATTGCTCCAAAGCCAAAAGGATCACTCCAACATTCTGGAGGAGCAAGCCTAGGGCAAACATGTCTACCCTTCTGCTAGAAAGTAATGGAGTGGTAAGTTACTGCACTTGTAAGTCTGTTAGGTTGAGTAATCATGGCAAATCAAACTCCTGCGTTTACAGTTCTTGAGAAGGCTGGCTCATCTTTCTAAGTATCACTTTAAGTACATCACAACCACTTCTCCACAATGCAGACTAGCAACGCTGCTACATACACCTTCAAACATGGAGGGAATACAAGCAGCATATAGTTTCTAGGGGCAGGGGGGTGATCTCCATTAGATGGACCACCTGCAAGCTTTTTAGTCTGTGCATCATTAAGTACCAAATAATTCTTTGATGTGTTTGAGTATCCTGAGAAGACGCCACTGCAAAACTAAATTAAACCTAGGCATAATAAAAGAAAAATCCTAAACCAAATGTAAGAATTTGTGACACAAATACTTGTGAAAAAAAACCAAATTATGCAACACAACAACCACCTACCAACTTTTAATGCAAACAAAGCACATAAATATTCAAGATCCTTATAAGAACAAGCTATTATTCACAGCATTGACTAGAATGTCAAAATTTATTTATCATGAACCCCAATCTAGGTAACCAGTGAGGATATTGACATGTAAGTAGTAATTCAGCACTTAAAAAGAAAAAACAGCAGGACCACAAAACACTGAAAAGGGATAAGGTTAGAAAACAGTCACCTACATTAGCTTCCTATACAACCAGAACTACGACAAGATTAGCCACAAGATCTTTTATTCAAAGATTTGAGACACATGTATCCAAACTTCTCCCATAACCAACATCACAGCAGCTACAACCGTAACAGACAATTTTTAATAAATCAGATATTAACTTGGATTTTCACTGGACATGAACACAGATTGCCCCTATTCTAATAAAAATGTAGCTCTGTTTCTTAAATCAGCAGACAGCAGGAAGAGGAATTAGAGTGGAAGTATTGATAAACTTTGGCCTCTTCTAGTCAGAAGAAAATGGACACATTTTTTACAAATGACTGCAATGAAGGAGCAAACAATACCATTTTTGCAAACT
This sequence comes from Motacilla alba alba, assembly GCF_015832195.1. Classification (NCBI taxonomy): domain Eukaryota; kingdom Metazoa; phylum Chordata; class Aves; order Passeriformes; family Motacillidae; genus Motacilla; species Motacilla alba. The sequence goes on from NC_052046.1 coordinate 47,432,536, forward strand.
GAAGCATGATCACACTGATAGGTATTAAATGCATATTCCAAGCATAGGAAAATTTCTCATTACACACCTGGTTTTAAAAAAAACAACTTACACAGTTAGACGATTCAAATCAATAGCATTTTTCATCCTATCTTTGCAATGACCAGGGAAATAAAACCCAAAAAAAGAAAAGAAAACTGAAAAAAGGATCCAGAGAACATGACCTTTTGGCTTTAATCTACAGTTTGAAAAAGCTGAGCAGCCAGTCTTAAACTGAATTTTTCTTACCTATTTTCTTCACATTCAGCCATTTTAGCTTATATTAAATCAGTTCTCAAATGCATCCATGTAAGTCTACAGTGGAATCATAAATCCCTTAAGTGAAAAGACTTGATGTTAAGCATGGCAGTCTCTTACCGTGGCTGCTAACGAAAAAATGAGATGTTAGATTTTCCAGATCAACTGCAGAATAGTCACTCACCATCTAAAAATCTTAGCCTAAAGAGATGATCACATTTAAATGGTGAATAGCTGCCATTGATGTCAAAGTTGCAATCTGCGTAACAGCAAGTCACTGAAAATAAAATTCAGCACTACTGTATGAGCTCCAACTGCAGCTACCTACACTGGTTTCTGTAAGTCTGGAGGGTCAGTGAAAGAACAAGAATTCACTTTAAGAGAAGATAAATTAGCTGTAGAAAATTTATATCAGATATTTGCAATATTAATTTAAATACTACAGTCAGAACTGGATCATCACCAAAGACAATGGTACCTTAAATTAAACCACCAATCATACATTCTTCTCTAAGACGAGAACCATCAGCATTGTGATGTACCATGGTATCTTTTTTGCTCGAGTACTGTTCTTTCACATTTTTGGTGAAAAACACAACACATTCTGCATAAGTGTGTATGTGTGCGTGAATGTGAGTGGTGGTAAGGAGCATGACAACAGATAAATAAGTTCAATTGTGAAACCAGTGACTCTTCCTAAAAGCTGCAGAGACACAGGAACACACCAAGCCTCATACCATCAGTATTTCTTAAAAAGCACAGAAGAAAAATGCACAAAATACTATTTCTGATTTTATGGTATAACCAACTATTACTTATTTACAGTAATCTAGGAAACTAATTAGTAGATGTGAAGTATTTAAGCAGATGACAAACTATTTCAAGCTACTCTGGGAAGTTATTTACTGGACTGTGGAAAAATGAACTTCAAGACAACATCTGCATGCATTTGAGTATAGCTGACTTGAAACACTGTGCTGTCCTCATTCTCTAGTTGCAGAAAAGTAACAAAATGATGGCAAGAAGGAAGTCAAAGCTTCCAGAATGACAATCAGCTTGGAATTACTTGTTCTTTACCATACTGTGTCTGACCCACAGTAACCTGTCTTCCTTTCTTCAACTTCGGTGGTTAAGTTGTATTCAAAACAACTGCTGTTCTGAAACTCTACTGTGCATGCAGCACAAATAGAAATTAAATGAGAAAGTAAATTATTATGATAGAATTTGGAGGTAGAACTTCTAGCAACAGCAACAGATAAATGAAGTTTCTTTTTTTGCTTTATAATCTCATTTTCTCTTTTGAAAGTTTTATATCTGATCTGAACTACATTCACCAATAAACACTTAAGTGTATTTCCTGAGTTTCTGCATCAACCTAGGTATAGGTAATAACAACAATCCTCCCAAAAAACACACATCCCTCTTCCCTTTTGAAAATGCATATGCTTATTTGTAGGGAGGACTAAATTGCCCTGTGGTCCTTGAAACAAAGTTGAGTCTACTCAATTGGGCAGCAGAGAATGGGAAATATATAAACTGGAGAAAAACTGAGGTATCTTCCAGCAAACAGGATCTCAGGAAGTAGGATATCCTTCCCCATAAAATCAGGTGAGGCTTTCTAGGAGTCTGTCCTGGAGATAATCAAAGCACACACTACAACAACCACACGTCTGCCCTTTTTGCTCATGCCAGTGCCATACTGCACCACCCTCACCCAAACACGAACTCTCCTAGAAATATGACTCGAGGCTTAAGTACAACCAAAACCTGGGATACTTATTCACACCATCACTCTTCCTTCTTCAATTAAATGATACCTAAAAGCAAAAGAAAAAGCCTGCCTCAAACAAATCCATGGAAATTCAGTTCTTCAAGCTTCTAGCCTAAAACTATCTGTAACGCAATGTCTATTTCACTTCTGGCTAGCCAAGGTTACATTTGAAAATGTACTTTTCATCCACTGTTAGTACAGCCACATATCCCTACTGCCATAATATCCCTATTAACCTGTCTAATCTCTTCCCACACAAGCCACAGGTATAAACACTGTAAAAACAGTGCTGGCGTTTAAGAGTCTTCCTTTTGTTTCTTTCTCTCAGGGAATTTTCTCCCATATGTGTTGCTAGGAGACAGTAACCACTGGGTACTTACGAGAAACAAGAGAAACGGTCACAGCTTAGGGGAGAGGTTCAGCTGGCTACTCTCTCTGGGTTTCTCTGGGGAAGGCAGAGATGCCACGACAATTGTGCTGCAAGGAGAAGGGACTGGGGCAGCTCCTAGCTCTCTTGGCTTTGGAGGAGGACGGTGGAAGCTGCTGCTTGGTGGTGGGAATTCACTGCCGCTGCTGGAGCCCAGCCTGCTCCTGCTTCTTCTGCCATGGAGTGAGCCTCTGCTCGCGAGACTAGGACTTTATTAACACCCAACCCCACCAAAAAAGGGACTTTCCATCATCTGCTGGGGTGCCTCAGGAGAAAACCCTGGGATCCCAAGTGTTCTCCCCTTGCAGGGAGTCTTTTCCCTGCCCTGCTCAGAGCTGGGCCGCCACTTCCCCAGCCCTGCCATTTTGTTTTTTTCTGCACTACTTTGAGTTTTCGCTGCATTGTAGCTCTGCACCCCCCGCGCCCCCCCACCCCCCTTCCCCGACAGCCAGAAGGCTCCGTGCTTCCAGTTGCAGCTGCAAAGTTTCTGATTAATCTCATCCACCACTCCGGGACTTGGATGTTCCCTACCTTCCCAGCTTTTTGCTGATCCCTACCTTCCCAGCTTACTGCTCTGATGTCCCTGCTACATCTCCTTCTGCTATCCAGAGGGGTCACGGAAACGGCTGCCCCTGGGGGTTCCTAAAGGAAACCCCTTCTCCATCTCTTCCCACCAGCTGCGCCCACCACTGTCTGCACAGAGAGACACAGCCGGACCCGCGCACAGCGCCCCTGCAGGCGTGGGGGAACCACCTCACCCGCCCGGCCCACCAGCAGCCAGCAGCGCCCCTGGCGGCTGCGACCGGAACTGCACCAACGGGGAAAGGGCTTAAAGAGCGGGAAGAGACTTCCATGGGATTTCTGCCCTTGTTTGCTGTTGCTGCCACTACTGTTTGTTTGCCTTGCTAGACACACTAGTAAAGAACTGTTATGCCATTTCTCATATCTTTGCCTGAAAGCCCCTTAATTTCAAAATTATAACAATTCAGAAGGAAAGGCATCCATATTTTGCATTCCTGCTCCTGCCCTCCCTAGCAGACACCCGTCTCTCAAACCAAGACACATGGGTATAACTGAAGGCAGGAGTGAAACTTCCCCTGACTTGAACAGATAGGAAAGTCTGCTTGTCCTCTTGTCTTCTGTCTAGAACCTAACAGGATGTATGCTTTACTGACAAAAAGCAAGTGCAGAAGACAGAGACATAAATCACCTGAGAAGTTCTCCGGCAGTCTAGGAAATGAAGATTTCTGTGCTTATTGACTCCTCTCTTCAGCAGTAGGGAGAGATGACCCAGAGGCCAGCTGCTCTGCCTAACAACAAAGAGCCGTAAGAATATGCAATAATCTATGGTTTCCAAGTATACTGAATGCCTGCATACCCCTTAAACCCTAAAAGCACTCAAGAACAGATTTCTGTGAAGTCACATCAAAGTCAGAATCTACTGTTAAGCTGCTTTTAAAGGCATACTTGTCAGAGTACAGATTTTGGCCTACCATATCTCACAAAATCTCAGTACCACAATATCTCATTTGTAGTTCCACTGACACCTAAACAACCAATTAAGGGGTTTGTAGGCCACCTTTCACCAACAAGACAAAGAACTTCTGAAGGGGATATCTGAAGAAAAAAAGTAATTACCTCCATTCAACAAAGCTGCCTGCAACTGGAATGCTTTGAGAAAGGAGGAGTACATTGGTCTCTAACTTGTTTGCCTCCTTTCTAGCTTCACTGTGATGTTTAGCTCATCGTCTAGACCATATGTGGTTATCAAACATGATGGGCAAGCAATTGTCCAGAATCAGTCAACTCTCTTCCAAGTATAATTTTATGAGTTACACAAAATCCAAACTGAAGCATTATTTTTACTAATTTTTATCATTCCTAGAAAACAGAAGAAAGACAGTCTAATCTGCAGACACTTTTAAGTGCATAATTAAAACCAGAAATAAATTACAGATATGCAGCAGAATACACCTAATACTTCCCAGTCCATGGCAGGTACTTAACTTTTGCTTACTAAAAGAACCCAAAGCACAGCTCCAGACTTCAGCAAACACTGTGTTTGTCAAGGTATACGGGAAAGTTAATCAACAAAACTTTACACAATTTTTGCTGGAGAAGTAATCTAGAACATGTTTTTTCTTGTGCTACTCAGCTCACAAAACATTACGTCTAGAAAGCTGAAAATTTCCCTATTCAAAAATTTCAACTAAAATCAGAAGATAATACACTGGACTTGACCTGTCTTGATTCCACATAACTAGCAACGATTTCCATGTAGGAAACATAAACACTAAATTAGTAAAAACTGAAACAATTCTGAAACACATAATTACTTGATTTTAATAAATCAAATAGACCAAAGGTCTGACATCTAATGACTCTTTCTGTTCTTATCCACCTAGGGTAAGAAACCATAATCTAGCCAAGTTCCCTTTTACATTTAAACAGGATTAAAAGAAGTTCATGGGAAAAGAAGTTGGGCAGTTGGATTTTGCTTGCTCTGTTGTCATTTATGGGTTTTTTTGAAGTCCATGTTGGTGACACTTCACAGACCTTAGCATGCTGGCACAGACCAGCTAGAACATCTTACAATACTACAAAGTAGTAACTAATTGATATAGCTCCATTTTCTTCAAAATGCCATATAGAACAGATGGTGTTAAGTTCAGCACCCCTTCTGTGAAAGTCAAGTATTTACTAAATCACTGGAATCCACAGAACTGCTTTTCAAATAAGCTCCTACTCTCACCAGTATGCGTAGGTGCAGAACTTGAACACTATACTGGAATATTCCACAACAGCATTAAAAATCACCCCAAAAAAACACCAATGAAAAAAACCCAAACCTAACCCAATCAAAGAGTTAATCAAGTTTTAGAGATTTTTAAGTCTTATCAAAAAGAGTATAAATTCATCAAAATATTTCAAGAACATCTCAACCAAGGCACAACAACCGCAAAAATCAAAATATGATTAGGTAACAGTTACAGCTAGTAGACACCACAGGTAATCATTACTGTTTCTATATATTTCATTTTGTGGAACCATTACGATAGTGAAGTTTCCAAGTCAGTCATTCAAGACCTCATTTAACATAGATTTACAGCAGTTTCACGACATATATTACAGAAAATAAATAAAAATATATAACCGGGATTTGTAGAACCATGCTCCACAAACTGAAAGCCAAATACATTCACCCCCTGAATCCTGAATTCTGTATTTCAAATTCACATTTTACTATATAACAGAAAGTTAACTTCAGCCACTACATGGTAAAAGCAGCTAGCTCAGATTGAATTATTTCACAATTGTTTGAAATGGATCAGTGACAAGGCCCTTTTGTCTCTAGAATCAACTGTTCATAGGTAAATAGAAACCAGTTAACTGCACTGTTTTAAGGAGCTCAATATATATCGTCAGATGGAAGCAAGTCTACGCATTCATAAAGCAAGGTCAGATTCCCCATTCTATTACGGCAGGTAGGACGATGACATCTAGATAGCATCTGGGCAGCAAGTGGGACACATCTTGATATACAGGAGGTACTCATAATGAGAACCACTGTCAAGAAAGATCAGCATTCACCTTCCATCATAAAATCACTAACCTCTGAAGAGCAGTAAGAGAAGGAACACAAGAAACACAACAAACCAAAAAATTCTCTCACACCTGTCATGAGAAACAAGCTATCTAACCACATGACAGGAAACAACTTTCTGTAAGAGCACTCTCTTTTGGTTCAGCTTCAATGAACAGCTTTCGAAGATGGTTTTCTAAACTAGTTTGTTGAATTGGTTTTAGTCACCTATGAAAACATATTGCCATGCCACACCATCAAGAAAACAGAGTTTGATCTTTCTCTTACCAGGTTAAAAAAAAAAGGAGACAGGAAAAACAAAATGGAAAATGAGAAGTTTGTAGCAAAAGGCTTCATTCTTCAGAAAGGGAAAAAAAAAAGGTTAAAAAGGTATTTTGCTTCAGTAAATAAAATCCTTCTAAAGATATTTCATTTGTCAAACATTAAGCAAATAACACATTACATTAACACATTAACACAATAGCTCTTGCATCAGCTATTGGTTTACGGATCTGAATATGTCAAAGAGTGCAGTCTGGCAATAGATAGCAAGGAAAGATACAGGGAAAGAAGAGGATTAAAGTATACTTGGACTGAGAAAATAAATGACTGAATAAGAATGTACTAAATGTTTATTACCTTTAGGACTGTATGTTACCTGCTAATTTCATAAATATTTAGAACTACAGCGAGTCACGATTTACTTGATTAAAGATCTACTGAAAAGCATGCCTACTTTGAAAAAATAGTTAATTTCTAACTTCCTCCAGCAAGCTGATCACTGAGACTGCATTTACTGCAGTCTTCCTTTTCCTCGGTCTCATTTTCCAGTCTTTGAAAAGAAGGTTTTACTAGTCTCAGGTTTTTAATTTGGTTGAATACAGCCTAGCATTACTCACAATGGCAAAAACACTGGAGGATCTTCTAAGTGAAGTGAAGATGCAGAGATTTGGCAAGTTCTTCAATTACATCTGCTCCTTTTGGGATTTGAAGGCCCACAATACTGATCTTTGAATAAATCAACACAACCAAGACAGGAAGAAAAACCTTCTGAGCGTCACAGAAAAGAATACAATGCAAGGTGAAGTAAAGATGATATAGACAAGAAACTTCACAAAGATTATGAAATAGAGACAAATTTTACAGAATAAAATTTAGCTCTAGCAACAAAACTGCAATGTAACAAAGTTAAACTGTGTTGTGGATGGCTTATTTTTATTCTGTTTTGCTCTTCAGCCTAAGAATTGGTTTAAGCATCTGAAGGCCTGCTCTGAGGGAGAAGCTGCATACTTCAATACATTTCACATTTTTAGTAGATTAGCATAATTTCAAAATGCAGTAGTTATCACAATAAATGACAAATTAACTACAACTGGTAAAACTAGTCTACTTTAGGCACTATTGCCTTCAGACTGAGAAATGTAAAAAAAAAATAAAGTAACTGCCTGTTGCAGGAATCTACTGACGTATCAGGCTATAGACTTTTGCTCTCACTTTTCCATCTAGAATTAAAACGGTTGCCTCAGAAGCCATGACGCAGATACACATTCCAAAATGATACTGTAATTTGGATAACCTTTTTTGAGTTTTATGCTGTTGTAAACTCCTTCTATATATTATTTTCTCCATAATCATGTTTGCTAATCAATGGTTATTAACGGAGATGGAAAAAGCAGCAGAAAGAAGTATTATTATACAGTATTTAATTCGCATATTTCTATCTCAGTAAAAGCTGCAAGATTGTGCCATTCCAATGCTTCTCCACTAGAAGCTTCTAAAGCAAAGCAGGCAAAAGACGACATAGCTAGGACATTTGTTACTTAAGAGCAGTGCTCAGAAACTATATTTATACACATGGATAGCCAAAGACTTTAAGTATGATCCTTGAAAAATTAAACACTTGGAATTACAGTAACATGTCTAGAAAGCAAATACAAAGCATCATGTCTTAACACCTTCAGCATTCACCCTTAATTTACAAGCTAGAAATAAAACCGTTTCATGGCACATCACTTTAGATACGCTTGAACTACCTTCAAGTGTTTTGGTTTTACGTCACAAGCAGCAAAAAGTAAGCCATATTTATCAAAGCCAGAAGGGGGTGCTCTGAATAACTGAGGTGGAGGGTACTGAACCAAGCATTTGCCTTGCACTAGTAAAGAGGTCAAAAGCATGCTGTCTTGTTTTCATTTGAGAGCTCACTTAACTTCACGTTACCATGCCTTTTTCACAAAAACTTAACAAATAAACAAGCAATAACAAAAACAACTACAGAAAAAAAAATCCAGAATAAAAAAATCTGAAAGCACTCCTTTCAGGAAAAAGGAAATGCTTCTGTTTGTACTATTGCCATCATAAGGGCAAATTAATTTGTGACAGAAAGCTAGCAACACGAAGACCTGACAAGTGTAAATTCTGTTTTTGTATTCCATGTTTCAGACACTAACGCAAGCTGTTTAAGACACTAACGAGGAGATACATGAAATGCAAAACAGCCAAAACGCCTATTTTACGGGTTTTACCTACACAATGCCTATTCTGACATAACTAGTTCAGATCTTTTTAACGTGACTGTCCAGTGTTGACCCCTTATACCGAATTGTCCTGAAACGAAAGAAAAGGCCCTAGTTCATTCTGCCAAGTGTAACACAGTATTCTCATCTCTGCCAGCACTTTGGTGCATCAGCCACCCCCCACCCAACACGAGAAAAAGATACGCACATTCCAATCAAGCCTCTCTCAGCGGGGCTCACCCAGTTCCCCCGCTCCTTCCCTCCCTTCCTCCCTCGCCCCAGGCCTTGCCAGATTCCCAAATCACCTCTGATTTTAGGTTTCATTTTGTTGTAAACAGCAAAACGAAAGGAGAAAGCTTCCAAAGCAAGGATTCTTACCCTTGAAATCCCGCCATGCGCGCAAATAAGGAGGGTGAATTGTTTTTCCTCTCTTTTTTTTTTTTTTTTTGATGGGCGATGAAGGGGGAGGGGGGAAGAAACAAAAGCCTACACGGAAAGCGGCTAAGCAGCGCAGACTGAGGGAGAAGGCGGAGACCCTGGTGGAGGAGCAGGGCGAGCGTCAGCCATGTTGTGTGTGTGTGTGTGTGTGTGTTGGTCCAGTATTTACAAACCTGCAGCTGCAGCAGCGCTTGGAGCCTGGGAGAGAGAGGGGAAGGCAGGGAGGGAGAGGGAAGGGAGGAGGGAGGAAAGGAGCGAGGGAGGAGGGGAAAGCGGCACAGCAGACAAAGGATAGCAGCAGCGCAGAGCGAGCGGGGCGCGCACACACCGCGCCGGCGCTGTCTCCCGCGGCCCCGGCTCCCCCGCCGCCCTCACGCCCCCCTCGTCCCGCTTTCCCGCCTCCACCTCGCCGGGGAAAGGCTTATCCGCCAGCAGCCCCACGGCGGGCCCCAACCCGCACACAATAGCTCCGCAGCGGGGAAAGGGGGAGGGCACCGCTCCCCTACGGGTGGATGCGGCGCGGGGCCGTGCCGGGGGAGGGCGGCAGAGGCCTGGAGCCCGGAAGGGCGGGGGGGGGGGGGGGTTGCCAAGCAGCCAGGGAGCTTGCGGGGAAAGGGAGAACAGAGACGACACCTCCAGACCGGAGCCTCCGCGGCCCCGATGCCGCCCGCGGCTTCCGGGCGGAGAGGGCGGGGGATCCACGATGCGAGAGGCCCGAGGGAGGCGAGGCGCGGCCGGCCTGGGAGCGCCGGTCCCCCCACAGCGACTCCCTCCGGCTCTGCCCGGTACTGGGCCGGGCCAGGCCAAGGGCGGCGCGACGGGCTGCGCTCCCCCCGTCCCCTCCCTCGCCCCGGTCGCTCACCTGCTGGCGGGGCGGGCGCCCGGGGGTGCCAGGGCTGCCGCTCAGCCCCTCCCAGCCGGGCCGCTCAGCTCCTCTGCGGCGGCGGCAGCAGCGGCGGCGGGCACGGCCGCTCCCCTCGTCTCGCTTGTCCCCCTCCGCCGCCGCTGCCTCCAGCTCGCCTCTGCCACATTTGGATCCCCCTCTCCCTACGCGAGCTCCGCCGCCAGGATAGAGGCCTCCTCACCTTCCTGCCAAATAGTGAGCCGCCCGCATCGCGCCGTTCAAAACACAGGGCCGGGGCCCGCCCTCCTCCCCCGCTCTGGCCCCCCCTGGCGGCGCGCAGGCGCACTGCGCCGCCCCGACTGCGGCGGGCGCCGGCAGCCCCACCCGCCCCGCCATGGGCGGCAGCGCGGCCTGCGGGGTGTGGGTGGCGCCCGGCCTGGCCCGGGGCACCCTGCAGCAGCCCTCAGTGTGCACAGAGAGTCACCGAGCCGTTTCTGAATGTCCTGTACTGGGAGGGACCCACACAAGGATCATCGAGTCCAACTCTCAGCCCTGCACGGGACATGAGTCACACAGTGTGCCTAAGAGCATTGTCCAAACGCTTCTTGACTTCTGCCAGGTTTGGTGCCGAAGAAGGTCATGAGTGTAGTGCAGCTGCCAGAAGGCAGGCTAGCACTTCACCTGAGCAGGGAAAGTATTGGCAATAATACAAGCGAATGACTGCCTTTTGTATGAAATTGTGTCTCATTTCAAGAGCGGCAACCTTACTGGGAGAAAGAAGGTGTGGTTCCTTTGAAACTTAAAGGTTTCCCTGAAAACATGTTGATCTATGCAATAAAGGCATGAAAAAAGGTGGGAAAGCCTTCAAAAATCTGTGCTGAACAAAAGCAGTAGTTAAAATTCTTGCCCCTCTTGAAGGGCTGTCCTGCATGCCCCTGGCAGGCTGAGAGACAGTACTTAGAGAAGCAGTAATGGAAAACTCGCAAGTAATCAAGACTTGTTCTGCAATTGACAGACCACAGGCAAGTGTCATCTTTTCAGCTGTTACCATTAGATGCCAGGACATCTAGGAGACAATTAGTACGTTTCTTAATCCTAACGGGGAGTATTTTTTAATTTCATGAAGCATGCGTGATCTAGATGGAGTGGAACACAAGGAAGAAATTTGGTGAGCAATACCAGAAATTTTCAGATGAAACTATCTAAGGCATTAATTAGAAAGCAAAAAAAAAAAAAAAAACAAAACCAACCCCATACCTAAAATAATCTGGAAATGTATTGATGAACATATGATACAGTATCATCAAATCCTAGTCTGTCATTTTGATAAATCATTAAAGCACAGACTTCTAAGATCCATTCATACTATCATGCTGACAGCAAAATGGGAAACATCAGTAAGATTGTTACTTTCTGACAAATTTGTCTAATAATGAAAGCAGGTGGATAGCTGATCTGCCATAACAAATCATTCTGGTACCTTTTTCTGGAGCAGGACTTGGCAAGAAATTAAGTCAGCTTGGGGAAGGAAAGATTTGGTTGAAAGAATGGACATTTGGGATTTCTTAGTTCAACAGTAACAAATGCACAGGGTAGTTCCTAAGTCACGCTTACAGATCATATCATTCATGAATTCTGTGCGTGTGACAAAAAATGAAATATGGGTATGTGAAGGTACAGACATACATAACTTTGCTTAGAATTCTTAGAATTGGCAGAACAGGAGAAGAATCATATTTTTAGTTTCTCCTTTGTTGTTTTCACATCTCTTAATTTCATCCAAGGAACTATGTCCCCAGTAATTCCTATGATAAAAGGGTCCTGAGATTCTGAGACATTATTCATTTGCAATTTAAAGGAATAAATTTCTGAGAAAGAGAGAGAAAGAGAGTGAGAAACAATGAAGTAGGGGACAAAGATTGGTAAAGATGAGGGTACAAGTTAATAATGCTGTACAATCCAAGTAGGATTGTAACATCCATTACCAGCTTTGCATATCATTGAGATAAGCAATCATTGGTTAAATTTCCCTGAAATTAAAATAGACATAGAGTCACAGAATTGTGTGGCTAGGAAGGGACCTTCAAAAGTATGTGGTCCAATGCCTCTGCAATGAGCAGGGACATCTTCAACTAGAGGTTGCTTCAACTCAGGTTGCTCAGAGCCCCATTCATCTGACCTTGAGTGTTTTTGGGGATCAGGGATCTATCACCTCTCTGGGCAACCTGTGCCTGTGTTTCACCACCCCAACTGTAAAAGATTGCTTCCTACCGTCTCTAAATCCCCACTAACTTTGTATACAATCATTGCCCCTTGTTCATCTGTTACAGCTGCTGCTATAAGGTCTGTCCCTGTCTTTATTACAACCTTTGCTTAAGTACTGAAAGGCCACTGTTGGGCCTCCCTAGTGCCTTTACTTCCTTAGGCTGAACCATCCCAAATCTTTGAGCCTTCCTTCATGCACAGGTGCTTCATGCCTTTGATCATTTCTGTATCCCACCTCTGGAGTGTCTCCAACAGTTCCATGTCCTTCCTGTGCTGGGACCCCAGAGCTGGATGCAGGGTTCCAGGTGGGCTCTCACCAGAGCAGAGCAGAGGGGCAGAATCCCCTCCTTCCCCTGCTGCCCACGCTGCTTTGGATGCAACCAGGACACGTTTGGCTTTCTGGGCTGGGAGTGCCCATGGCTGGCTCATGTCCAGCCTCTCACCCACCAGCAGCCCCAAGTCCTTCTGGGCAGGGCTACTCTTCTGCTGTTCATCCCCCAGCCTGGACTGATACTGCAGGTTTCCCTGACCAAGGTGTAGCACCCGGAACTTGGTCTTGTTAAACCTCATGGTATTCACGTGGGCCCATTTGCTGAGCTTGTCCAGGTCCTTAAGAATGGTATCTTATCCCTTAGTTGTGTCAGTTGCATCACTCAGCTTGGTGTCATCTGCAGATATGCTGAGGGTGCACTTGATCTCACTGTCTGTGACATTGATGAAGACATTAAACAGTACTCGTCCGCCTACAGATCCTTGACGGACGCCATTTGTCACCAACCTCCATCTGGACACTGAGCTGCTGAACACTATTCTGTGGATGCAAGCATCCTACCAATTTCTCATCTACTGAACAGTCCACCTACCCATCAAATCGTGCATGACTGTTCAGTCAGAGAGAATACCTACATCTGAATATATGGTGCGGGACATACTCCCTCATGGAAGGATATTAACAGCTAGTTAATATCCCAGCTAGTTAATAATGGAAGGATAGTAACAGCTTCTCAGTAGTGGCTGTGGTGCTATTTTTCTGAAAGGATTTAATGATACTAGGATGTATTTGGTCTTTTGAGCTGTCATTGACTGTAGCAGGATGCTCTGCCTAAGTGGGGGTAAACAACTCAAACCTTACTCTATGTGTAAAAGTTATCAGTGATAGAGAAGGGGTTCATGTTGCTTTTGGTTTTGAAGAACACTGAAGCCAGCCTGAGTCTTTTGTTCCAAAACAAAGCATTCTGAGGAAGTAAAAAACAGTGTTCTGTGACAGCAACTGTCATTGCTGAGGAGGCTGCAGACAAAGATCCTGATAAAGAAGCCAGTGAGTGGTTATTACAGTGATACTGTAATCGATTTAAAGATGCTGAGCTAAAGGCTGCTGAGCTGACATAGCTGGCCTAGAAACATGTATTTTACATTCAATTACTTTGTACTATGAAAGCCCTGTCCCTCTTCTTCCAGGAGGAGCTTGCCACACACTCCTTCTAGGATTGCATGTGGAGATTCCTCCCATGAGTGCTGATGCCTCTCAGGGTTACTTTGCCCATGGTCTTTGGTTTGGATAAATAGCATCAGTCTCCATTTAATAATTATTAAGCTAGCTTCAAAATTATTGATTTAACAAATAGGGCACTCTGCTAGTAGTTGCAGTCCTGACTGAAGTCTTTTAGTCTAATCACTATTATCAATTAAAATAACTAATTTACTTTCTTCATATAGATGTATTTGGTTTGTCATCCTAAGTTTTGCAGGACAAAATCATATAAGTTTCAATCACAGTTATGTAGTCCTTTAGACATAATCGTTGATTAAGTCTGTGACTAGGATTGGATCCAGCCACAACTAGACTTCTCTCTGAGGAGGAGTTCAGAAAGCAAGGGAATCCTTTCTGGACCCTCTGTTACAATGGAAAGGTCTCTCTGTTAATCTTGGTCTCAAGCTTCCATTCAGACCACAACGTATAAGAACCAATTCCAGACTTTGTACAGTTCATCAGTTCAGATGTTTCTGTACCCAGGAAGCCAGACCAAAATATGCATTGCCAACAATTCCAGTTACCATGCCCACCCAGAAGCCTTCACATTGTACCACAGGGCTTGTTCCTCAGTTCATGGGCTGCAGAACATAAATGGGATGTAGCTGCTTTTTGAAGGAAATACTGTTTGGTATTGGTCTTGTTCCTGAAATCATCAGACCACATGTGAAATCAACAAAATTATTTCTGTGGTCCTAGGAGCAAGAACTGAATTCAGTCCTGCACATACTGCTGACAATGTAGTTTTGTTATGCTGTTGGAGGGGGGAGGAGCAGTTTAAAAGGAAAACTGTAACTACTGTTAATCCTGAGCTGTGTCAGGGTTGTAATTGTTTTCTTCTCTTGGGATTGATGGGAAAGCCATTACCTTGGAAAACCCTCATAGAAAAGGATCCTCAGTGCTGTCAACCCATTTCTTGCCTCAGGATTTGAGGTGTGATGATCCCTGAGGCATAGGAGATCACTTGATTGAGAAGCTCTTGAGAACCTGACTGCCCATCAAGGCCATTTGTTCTTCCTTCTGAATTGCTAAGTGCTCCTTCCTGACTGTAGGCAGGGGAGGGCACATTGAACTGTGTAACCTTTGCAGCTTTGCATCTGAACTTCTGCTTCAGCCAGACTGTGAATCTGTGATTCCTTGCTACAAGCTTGGAGCTCTCGTGTCCATTCAGGTTTTCTGAGGAAATGTTGCAGGTCATGTCTGTACAGAGAAGCCCAAGATTGTGTGGCTACCTGACAACTAATTAGGCTAGGCAAAGTGTTTGTGACACAAGCCCTCAGATGCTGACCAAAGCAAACCAGATACTATATTTTGTACTAAATAGTCTTTCTTATGGAAGAGACTCAGCAGTATTTCTTCAACTGCAGGAGGAGTAGTTCCATCAGAAGTATTTATTTTAAATTGTCTCCTTCTTGTCATCTGTGAACCACGGAAACAAAAAAGAGGGTGGGGAAACATTTCAAAATTCCCTACTTAAAAAAAAAAAAAAAGCACAAGGTTGCAAGTTCTTTTTGCAGTCCTGATGGCTTTGGTGAAATGTTATTTGTGCTCCTAACTTTTTGGTTCCATTAGGGTGGAAAACCTTCCACTAGAGCTTGGCAAATATAACATGACATAATGTGACAGTTTTGTTGCAACATAAGACAAAGAAACTTTAATTCCTGAAGAGCCGTAAAACACTCTTCATCTGGCTTCCTTAGGAGTACCTTAAGAGTACTGTGTCAATTTGATGCCATCACACTGTGAACTCAAAAAGCAGCTTAATCCAGTTATTAGTGTTCTGTTTTTTTACAAAGTGTTGTACAAAAACTTCTTGGAACTTTTAGTGCTCTAAATGCTGCCTAGTTTCTCTGGGAACAGAATGGCTGAAATATTCCACAAGCTTTGAATGCTGTTGGGATGCTCTTGGTAGGAACCAAGTTCTCTGCAGTTCCAGTTTCTTTTTCAACATTTTCCTAGCCTAGGAATTATCAGCCATAAGTCCTGACGAAACAAATTGATTATTGACTTGATGGTAGAATCAAGAATTCTTGGAATCCAAGTTGCTTGTTGTGAATTTGAAGGGGAAATGCCATCTTGCCTCTGAGCCTGATTTTCAATCCACATCCTTAAATACTGGGATCGGTCAGGCTGTTGTTTTAATTTTCTTTAAGGGACTAAGGGGACTTAATTGCTGTATTAAAGGGTAGCTTTAATTGACTCTCTGGTAAATTTGTCTGTTCCAAGCTAGTTGTTGTAAAGGTGATACAGAAGTTATTTAAAATTAAAGGAAACAGAGGCCTCCTAGTGTGTTTACTGAATGACATAGTTGCAATATTTGTGTATTATCACATCTACAGGAACCAAACATCTGTCTTCTAACAATTTGAGTAGAACAGCAATAAGGTTCAAATATTAGTGACTTTTATTAAAACTTGTTTTTTTTAAATTTATTTTAAAATTTATGTATGCATCAGAACATGGTGAATAAAGCTCAGCCTGAAAAGATTCTCCAACTACTACAGAACTGAAGCTCAGGATCTATCAGAGATGTCTATCATGTGCTAACAGAGAAAGTGACTTCTGATCAATGTGTTTAATTTCTAGGACTGGCTTACAATGAATCTGCTTAGAATTGAAACATATAAAAAGTAAAAAAAAAGATAAGTGTTCAAAATAAACTAAATTAGAGCTTCAGTTTGAAGCAAAATCTAAAAACTAACTGAAATTTTAGAGGTTTGATAGGGAAGCTTTTCTAGCTAAATTAATTCTTTTTTCTTATAGCTCAGTCTCAATTTGTGATAATGTTTTTCTTACTATTAACAAAAGCCTTCATTTTTCCTGGTGTAGTTACATCCCTTTTATAAGTGAATGATCTATTACTGAGTGTGAAGGAATGATAAACTACTGAAGGGGAAGGAGTCATAATAAATATGCTTGGAGAGGAGAATCACAGATATTAACCCGACATTCTTTGAAAGCAGATAAATATTTCTGTCACATGAGATGACACCCTGCTTCACAGACTTACTTTGGTCACAGCCAGAGAGAATGCCAAGTGGATCATACTACTATTGCAGAAATTTAAACCCTTCTCCTCCCGCTCTCGTATTTTCCCTCCTCACTTTCACACACATATATCCAAAATAAGTAGTTGTCAGCCTTTTGCAGGACAAAGTACAGCATTTTTTCCACTAATTTCCATATAGGTAGAAGAAATGAATCTCTATGACAGAAAAGGAGGATACTTACTCCAAAGTACACTTTTTTGTTCATGATTTCCATTATATGGGCTTTGAAACATTAGAAGTTTGATGAACAGCTTATTTTGCAAATGTATGACAATTATTTCCATTCTGATAATTTTTATTTTAAAGGAGTTACACAAGCACTTGAGATACATGTGGTCTCTGAGTCATGTTCTTTAAAGCTTTCCAGGGGAACCAAACAATAATATTTAAAAAGTACACAGCAGGAAGAAAAAGAAAGAAAACCACTGTGACAAATCTTGGGAAAAAAGGCATGCCACCTCAGCTTATTAATAGCCTTCAAGGAATATAGGAAGACTGTTCTTTCAAGGATTTAGTACTGAAAGGAGGAGAAAAATTATGAAATACTGATATATTTTTAAGAAAGGCAAATGTATTTCTATGCAAGATAGAAAATACAATGTAGATAATCTTGTGTGATTTTCCTCCCAGTAGTGTTGGATTAATTAGGACTTAAAAGGTATTTTCCAGTTGCATTATTAGCGTATTCTGTTTCGATTTTTCATTGTATTTACATAACTTGTACTTTGTATTTATTATTTTCATTTGTTCCTTTACTTTTTATGTGTACTATCTTAATTTCCTTTTTTTTTTTTTTTTGCTTTAATTACAGCCATGTCACTTCCAGTTCAGATGTGTTTGCTAATTCTTATGCATGGTTAGTATAAAAAGGAAAGTGGGCTTTACTCTCTTCTGTATTGATACTGAAGATGCAGTCTGTACAAAACTTGGTAGGATGAACATTTTAGTGGTCTCAGCTGTGATGGTCTAGGGATACAAATTAGTCTGTTTTTATAGTGATACTTATCCAGTAAGCTCTGAGTAGGATGATGAACATGAAAAGAAATAGCAACCTGTGGACTACTAGGTGCACTTAAACTCAGACATAACACATCCACCTTCATAAAACTTGCAACCATCTAAAACATATGGTTGCATAAAAGCCTCAATTACTCGGCTGCACTTGCAACAGAACCTGAAAAGAAATTAACAAAGAGTAATACAAGGAAAAAGTGGTTTGCAAGGCTCAGCATGGAGAGAAGAATTTAAGGAAAACCTTTGTAGAATTAGTACAATATGAAGTGATACCTCATACAGTTATTTTATACCACTCTGTTTTGAAAATTCTGTAAGAATTCATGAAATGTATTTAAAGCAGAAACTTCATTTCTCCACAGCCCTGTGAGACTCATTAGGGTCAAGCTTCCTGGAGACTATACAGCAAATGGAACCAAATCACACCAGAACAATGGATAGAAGACATGGCCACAGAACTTCACAGTTATTTCAATAGGTACCTCCCAGCACAGAAATATCAAAATATAATAATTCTATATATGTATTTAGCAGAATGTGATCCACTCGATTGCATCCATCATGTGTCTTCATGGAAAGAATGTGCTGTTCTGCTGAATAAGCACTGCTTTTCAGCATTGAACCAGTTGATAAAGGATGGAGACATCCATTTAGTAGTAGCAATATTTTCACAAAATAACTGTCTGTCCTTTGTGCCTTAATATTTTCCCTCTGGGGAGATTAAAAAAAAATACCTTCTAAACCTCACGTAGGAGCAAATATTTATACAAGGGGACTAAAAGTTTGTAACTGAATTTAATTTAAAAATTGGATTTTGACATAGTATCATAGAATTATTTTGGTTGGAAAAGACCTTTTAAGATAAGTCTAGCTACCAGCCTAGCACAGCCAAGTCCACCATTAGCTATGTCTCTCTGTATCACACCTACATGTCTTCTAAAAACATCAAGTGGTAGTGACTCTACAATTTCCCTGGGCAGCCTGTACCAGAGCCTGACAACCCTTTTAGTGAAGAAATTGTTCCTAAGTTGTTTCTTTCTATATATGTAATCTAAAATTTCACTTCAGACACTCCCTACTAGCACTTGCTTTCCTCTATCACTTGCTATTGTTTGGTAGACTCTTTGTGCAGAGCATTGTTTTTTTCTAGTTTTTTTATGTTGATGTGTACAATTCAGTTAAATTTAGTGTAAATGTTCTTAGCATGATATGTGAAATTTTTGTTTGGTTGCTCAAAAGATCTTAATCTGATTTCTGATCTTAATCTTGATTTCTCCCACAACTTCCTCTTGTGCTGGTAGATGCAGTAAAATAAATTTTTATATAAGCACCTGTTAGTGGTACTGTGAATGAACTTATTTGTGGGCACAATTGCCTAGATAAAGATTCTTAAGGCTTTCCTGTGCTTTTTGTGCCATACTTAACCAAATTATGGCATATACTGACTGTTCATATAATGAAATTCTGTTGTATACAGTCTAAAAATAATTGTTTCCAATCTGTTTAATAATATTATTGGAGTAGTCAGCCTGAGCACTCTTCCGTTTTCTGAAGCTAGCGAGCAGCAGTCAGACTACACGTATTTCTAGCACACAGTTAATATGGAGAATAAAGATCACTTTGTGAATCTTTTGAAGGTTTAAGGGAGCTCATTAACTTACAGAGATTCTCAGCACCTTAATTTTAAATATTTTCCTTCCCTCTTAACTTGAAAGGAAACCATCAAAACATCTGGGTTAATTCCAGAAAGCAGATAATGATCACCAGAATTTCCAATGATAGTATTTAGTGATCATCATAATTGCAGAACAGTTTCTTACTTTTTTTTTTCCTATGGCTTACCTGTGCCCTTTAAACATCTTTAATGTTTTCAGGTAATACATTAAAAATTGAAATTCCCATGAACATCTCACAGGTGAGTAGATCTCTCTAAAATGCATTCTCTTGCAGCCGTCCATGAATATGTGTTTTTTGAACATGCTGAACAATGATTGACAAGATTTCACTGTGCTGTTTCAGATCCAACATATGAATTTGTGATCTGGGAACATATCTCTTGATATCAGAGTTGATTAGTTTACTCTTTCTACTATTTTATATACCCTGAAAATCTATAATACAGATGCCTGTATTATAGCAAATCATCATGTTTTAAACAAACACAAAGGATAGTCATTCAAATATTTAATTGTGGAAAACATATTCCTGTCTAACCAGAGTCAGATTTTCACCTCTTTTTTTCTATTTTTTTAAGTTCTGCTGTAGCTCTCATTCACAGTGATAAAAAATTATACAATATGAAATCATGCAATCATTGGGAAGAATAAATAATATGGCATGGAAATTAAATCAGTATTGAAAAATACAGGAAAGTTGCTTCAAAGTGTTCTGGCTTGAGGTGTTAATGAATCGAATGGATCTGAAATAAGTTAGCCAGCTTACCAGCAAAGATACTGCAGAAAGAAAATTGTTCAAAAAATACTGAGGTAAAGTTTTCCTGGTTTTAATGTGGAGTGGATTTTCTTTCATTAAGAAAGAAAAGTAATTTATAAGCTACTTCTGTTAGGAGATGTTCAGAGTTAACTCTCAAAAAAGCTTATAATTCCACAAAGTCTTAACTGCTTGCAGAAATCATTATTCTTTGCAACAGAATAGTATCTGAATATCTTGGGGTTTATGACATGATTTTTATGTACTGTAGCAGGATTGAGGAAGGTGATCCTTGAAGTTGGTTTACCTGTGGTTCCAGAGAATTGAATGATACCATTTTTGTTCACTTCGGGAGAAAATAAATCTTTGTTACTTGTGTAGACAACATATGAATCAGAGAAAACAAGTAACATGGATTGTCCAATAGCAGCATCAACATGCTTCATGTTTGGAAGGTGGGGATGCCAGCTGGGGATTTAGATTGCAGGTACATATTTGTCAATAGTGGGGCTGAAGCGATTGCTGCCTCTGTCTTCATGCCCGCTGACAGACAACACAGACAATACAAAGAATAGAAACTTTCTGTTCCCCTTGCAGTTGCTAAAGAGAGCTTAAAGAGTAACTGACAAAATAGATAAAGAAATTTAGAAGTAGACACACAGATGCAAAACACAGTTGGAACCAATGGATAAACAGATCATGAGCAATATAGTAGCTTTTGTGGCAAAGGAGGCTTGATAGTCTATGTACCTTGCCCTTTGCATCATCATCTGGATCCTGTAAAGACACCTCGCAGCACACTAAGTGGCACCTGATGCTTGACGCATGACACAGCTCATGGACATACACTTCTTGAGTGCACTCGTGAGTGCGTGAATATGACAGTGTGGGCGGAATTGATTTTACTGTAAAATAAATAAACCTTTTCTTCTTATAAGGTCTCATCTTGAGCTTTGCAGCAAAGGTTGGAATATTATTTCAAATACAGAGATCCATGTAGGAAAGGAAATGTTGAAAAAGGAAAGAATGTAAGAGGAAGTTAGATTGCAATAAATAAACTGAGGCCTCTTATGTCTGTTAGTTCACTTGACTGGAACACAGCTCCCATAAGGCTCCTCCATTAAGTCTGAATTGCAGTGAAAGTGTAGTTGAAACACAAATGCATGTTCTTGCATGATAATTAATTAAACTTGTCTAACCAACAGTGGTGTTGTGTAAAATGGGTGTTCTGATTGAGCACAAAAGGGATGTTGAGGTTAAAGCCCCTCATTTCACCAGAGGCAGATCCCATAATCTATGTCCAAGATAGCTATTTCCTTAGATAAGGCCTGTGATAAATTGTCAGATTATTTACGCTACAGTATACCTTTTGCAGTGTAACCACCTTCTTGAAAATTTGCTTTGGCTGTTCATAATGGAAATGAAGAAATGGAGGAACAATTATTAATTGAAGAGTCACTTTTGGCAGGTGAGGTAAATTCAACATGATTTACTGGGAACCTGTTGTTTTCCTTCACAAGTGGGGTCTTTTTTTGCCATATGTATGTGCTTTGTTTTAATTATGTAATATCTAAACTTGTGCTTGTAAGCAGTTTCTTCAAGGTGATTTGGCATGTTGTAGTTTTAACCACCCAAACACTTCTAAGAGGTACACAGTGAAAGGGACAAGAGACAGCAGTCATAAATCAGAGCAGTGAAAATTCTGACTCGTTATAAACAACAGTTTGTTTCTGGTAAAGGGATCAGACCCTGTAATGAGCTGCCCAGAAACTCGAATTTCCATCTTCAGAGATTTTCAAAACTTGGCAAGTCCCTGAGCAGCTCTGTCTAAGTCTGATGTTAGCTCTGCTTTGAGTACTTCAGAGATCCCCTCCCATGTGATTTTTCTCTATGAACATGTTAAGAATTTCTCCATGATCATGTTAAGAAAATTCTATTTATTTAATGTCTCCATTCTGCTCCAGGGCTGAGCATCCTTCTCTGTGGAGGCAATTCTAAGCTTTCTTAAACGACTTCTGCGAACTGCTCATACAGTTTCAGAGAACTGTTTCTGCTTGACACAGAAACATTATTTTCCTATAAATAAGAAATATCAGGGAAGTGTCACCCTACAATTTTCTAATAAAGTCAAAACAGTACTAATATTTTAAAAATGTGTAAAAAGACAGGAAAACAAATAGTGTTCAGAAATATTTTAGATCATTAAACTGGAATCTCCCATAAATTCAAATAAGATGTATCTTTTGCTCTGTAGACAGTTGTTCCTTTCTTCTGCATCCTTCTAGGAAGTGTTCACAGCAGCAGATTCTCAGAGCAAGCAGGAGGAGGCATTGAACTATAGGCAACCACATTAGCTGAAGAGAAAAGATGTCTTCCCTTTTGTACCAACTCTTTAATTCTAAGTGTGGGAACCAGTTTCATCCTTCTGCTCCGAGCTGCATGAAACCAAGGCTTGGGTTCATTTCATCTGATCAAAGAGCATGAGATGCAGAGGAAAATAAGAAGTAATGCAGTTAATTATATTGACATTTTTAAAGATACAGTGCTTATGCAGTTAATTTCCATATGTTAAGTAACTATTTTGTTACTGGTAGCATATAATTTCAAGTTGCTGCACAAGCTTATTGAAGCAGCCCATTTTGAAAATCTGAGGCAAAAATAATTTTCCTTTGACTCTTCTTTAACCGAGTGGGTCAGATGATTTGTGAATGGATACACTCTATAGAGATCATTACTTTTGATTAAACTTACAGGTTGCGGCGGGGGGGGGTTGTGGTGTAGCTTTGTTTATTTGTGTGTTGTCTTCTTTTCCTGCTATTACCAGATTACTGTTAGGAAAATAAAGAGGAAATACATTGTGATTTGCAATAAGTGAATTTGTCCATAGTGTAAGAAGATGAAGTTATTTGGCAAATATTAATTCAAGATTTATTTTAAGAAACCATGGATAATGGACTGGTTTAAATCATTCTTAAAGTGATTTCAGGTAAAAAAAAATCCAAAATCTTGTCTCTGTTGAATTCAAATTTGTATCATCTGATGATCAAAGATGACTTCACTGCCATTAATCTAATTTTGAGATTCTATGAAATATGTTGATTGTTCATTTCCCACTTAGAGTCACGTTATGAGTGACGTGATGCACGTGCATCAGAAATAAAATTAAAAATTCATGTTTCTTACTTTATAATATCTTAAACTAACTTTAAAAAAATTAGAAATTTCTTACTGATTCTTGGACATAGGATGAGACCTATAGCAGTTTAAGAAAGCTACTCTGCATAAACAAAATTTTACAAGAAACTTTTTTTTTCTGTGACTTCTGAGGAACAGTAGGTAAATAAAGATTCATTAACAGCCAAGAAAACATATGAAAGTCCCATATAACAGCAATAGACAGTCTCTTACTGCATACAATGTGAAATAAATATGTAAATTCAATACTGAGAATTGTACTGTTACGGTTGGGAATTTACCTTGAAATCTCTTCCAGTCTGAATTATTCTATGATTCTGTGACAGTGAGCCAGCCAATTGGGGAGGTTATTTCACTGAGTGTACTTAATTTACAATAATAAATTCTGGAGAAAACTTGAGCCACTTGCATATGAATACCTCTGAAGAACAGAGTTTAGTGACAGAGAAACAACATCCCAAACCTTTATCTGCATATTATTTACATACAAATACCTAACCTTTAGTATGTATGTGGACACTATTAATAGTGAATTAATAATCTGTGTGAGGTAAACTTTCTTTTTGTTTTTTGCTTTTAAGCTATCTTCTGACTCCTGCTTTCAGAAAACCTTAGCTTATTTCTCAGATACTCTCCCAATGTCTTCTGGTCCTCTGTCTTCCAGTTAGCCTAGAAAAGACAAACTATGGCTATACAATATAAAGCTTTGCTGAACTTCTCAGCACATTGGAGATAAATATATTATCTAGCATGAACTGATACATTCATTCATATATAATATTTTTGTGGTAAATAGGTATGATTTGTGCTGACAAAATTGAAACAGTAATTAATATTTGGAAATAATAAAACAGGTAAAGGTGTAATGCCAAGAAACAAAGGGAGAGTTCCCCCCTTCTTTCTTGGCATTACACCTTTAACTGTCCTCCCTGCCGCCTTCTCCTGCAGATGTTCAGAACAGGAAGAAGCAAGAGATAACTATTACTAAATTTATCTGGAAGAGAGGAGAATTTGGGTGGACACCAGGATAATGTTAATTATAAGAGATTTATTGCTTTAATACTCAAACATAATACCATTATGTTATATAATATAATACTGTTATAATATAATACTGTTATAATATAATACTGTTATATAATATAATACCATTATATTATATAATATAATACTGGTTTATATTATACCAGCCTGGTGTGCCTGTGTGATTCAAAAGGTGAATTAAAGTACACCGAGGAAGAGGAGAGGCCTTCCTCAAAGAAGACCCCCAAAGAGTGGCGCAACTCCCTAAAAGAATGGTGGAGCATGCATGGTAAAGGTGATGATGAGGGTGGTGATAGAGGAGTGACGAATCGAAAATGGGAGGAGATGGTGATGACTTACAGCATAAAAAGGGGAATTTTGGCTTGACAAACTTGTACGTGAGGTGGCGGGGGTCCAAAAGCCCTGCACTCCGTGGCGGTGGTCCAAAAGCCCTGCACTCCGTACCCTGCGCGCTTTTTTTGTTTTGTTGTTGTTGTTGTTTGCTGGTTTTTGTAATTGCTGTTACATTTAATTTTGTTTGGGTTTTTTTTTCGAGTGGATAATTGGGCATGTATAACACTTGTATCATAGGTATGTATGTAATTTACATGTACATAACTAATATACTAATACCGGTGTAATAAGGTCAGGCGACTTAGTAGGTAGTTTATGCATTCTAGAAGTTACAGTTATAGCAGGAGAGGTCCAGCAAGGTGGAATGATGGGTCCTGCCCTTGGGTCACAACAGCCCCGGGCAGTGCTGCTGGCTGGGGTCAGAGTGGCTGGAAAGCAGCTCAGTGGAAAAGGACCTGGGGGTGCTATTCGACAGTGACTGAACATGAGCCAGCCGTGCCCAGGTAGCCAAGAAGGCCAATGGCATCCTGGCCAGTGACCAGCCGGACCAGGACAGTGATTGTCCCCCCGATCTTGGCACTGGTGAGGCCACACCTTGAATCTTGTGTTCAGTTCTAGGCCCCTCAATCTATGAAGAACACTGAGGTGCTGGAGAGTGTCCAGAGAAGGGCAATGGACCTGGTGAAGGGTCTGGAGCACAAGTCCTCACAGGGCAGCTGAGGGAGCTGGGGGTGTTTATGCTGGAGGAAAGGAGACTCAAGGGTGATCTTTCTGCTCTCTGATAGGACGTTATAATTAAGTGGGTGTTGGACTCTTCTGCCATGTAACAACTAACAAAACGGGGAAATGGCCTCAAGTTGTGCCAGGGGATATTTAGATTGGATATTAGGAAAAATTTCTTCATTGCAAGAGTTATCAAGCACTGGTACAGGCTGCCCAGGAAAATGGTTGAGTCACCATCTCTGGAGGTATTCAAAAGACATGTAGATGTGGCAGTTAAGGATGTGCTTTTGTGGTGGACTTGTTAGTGTCACATTGATGGTTGAACTCAATGATCTTAAAGATGTTTTCCGACCTAAATGATTCTCTGATTCTGAATTACAGATGAGAGATCATATTTTTGGTAACAGCTTTAAACACAAAATCTTCAAATACACATCTGTCTCCTGAACCTATCTTCATTTACCTATTGTTTGTAATCTATACTATGTAGTAAATGGGATACTTTATGAGTTAACAATAGTATCCAATCCTTTCCATTAGTAGCAGATCAAAGCTTCATCTTGCAAAATTTTTTTAAAAGTATTGTTGGCATGAGACAGCATCATTATTTGTCTTGTGTAGGAGTACTCACTGCAAACACGTCCTCATCATCTCATTGTTTCCCAGATGAAATTGATGCAGAAGTGTCTGGCCAGGTGCATTGGATTTTCACCCCAGTAGTAAGAAGATGTATTATTTCTGTGGCTGACATACTAAACCTCTATCCCCCTTTCAAACTAATGTAAGTTTTATATCAATGTGCCTTTTAATAATTTATAATTTTCCATCTACAAGCTGAGTAATGTAGCCAACAAATTCACATGTTGCAGGAAAGTAATCTTCTTACCCCTAGAATAGAATACTCTTATAATTGTATTAATGAGAAACAATTGTGTCAGTTCACAGTTAATTTTTGTGCCTTTTTAAAAAAAGTAAAATAACTATAGAGATAATTGTTGAGTCTTGCGCTGTTACTGAATTATGGAGAGTTAATTGCTTGAATTAATCACCAAGACTTGAGCAAGAAACAGCCTGTCTATAATATGGAGAGATCGGAGAAGTTTTGTTCATTTGAAAAACAAGGTCTCAATACTGCTACTTGATTCCATTTTCGTATACGGCAGTTGTTTGATGACAACATGATAAAGGACAGTTACAGTTTCAGTAAATTATTCAGTAAATATGTATTGAGAAGGACTGGAGGGGTGTTTGGATTTAGCTGATACGCCATTTTCTCAGGGAGGGCCTCTTTAGGCCTGAAAAGTGCTTGCGCAACAATGAAAGTTTATGAACAGTGAAATTGCACAACTTCTGCACTCAGGATGTCCACAGATTATTGGTAAACTCAATAAATCTGACAAGTCTACAGGCTGCCACTTTTCTAGGCAGTCAAAAATTAATCTGAACTTGAAAGAAAATAAAAAACCAAGAGGGAAATATCCTATTCACATCTTTTGTTCTCAGAAGATGCTTCAGGACTGGTTCAAATTAAGCTGAAGCCGTGTTGTTGCCAATTAGTCCTGCCTTTTTTCACCCTTTTGATGTGCACTCCTCCTTATTAGCCTGTGTTGGATCTAGTGACAGGGAAGTTGTGTGGTGTGTGGGAGCAGCATTTTCACTGAAAACGTGTTGGTACAAAATACAATGTTTTTTATTTGGCTCATCATACTGGGAAGGGTGGGGAGGACATAAGAAGAAAAATTAATGGTTAGACTGCTCCTTCTGACAGCAGCTGTATATCTGTTTCATTTAACTCCAAAACTGCATGAAGAGAAGAAGGAAAAAACTATCCTTTTGGACAATATTTTGAATAAATACACATTTACCAATGTGTCTTTTATTACAGTATGCTGAATTTAAAGAAAGGAAAAGATACTTGTATCCCAGAGCAAATATTTGTAACAGTATATAGTGCTGCACAAAACCATGTAAATAACTCGACCTAATTATGATCAGTCCACTCAGGGAAAGAAGCCTAAGAGATGAATCAAGATGGTGAAAAATGAGACATATGTTTTTCTTGGATTGGATTAGCCTTGTTTATCTGTAAAGAATTTTTAATTAGCTGTTAGACAGTTAACCTCACTGTGAAGAGTGATTTGCACAGTTTGAAAATATTTGCTCTAAGACATAGTCATCTCCACTTAGGTGCAATTACATCTATTTTGGAAATAATGGACAGCCTTACTGTGGAGGTCACTAGTGCTTTTCCATGTCATACATAATAAGATCAAAAAGTATGTCTAAAATATGGTTGCTTTAGACAAGATTCTAAGGAATTACATATCTCTGAATACAAAACTACCTGATTTTGGTATTTTGAATTGTTGCACTTGGAAAAACATAATATAAAGGAAAAGTACACAATTTATAAATATTTATTTACTTGGATATTTAACTTACCTAGCACATCAATCTAGCATGGTCTAATCTAATCTAAATACTATTACAATTTTGTAATTATACTTAGGTCAACATAAACATATTTCAAAACCAGTGAATTAACACTTCACATGCGAAATTACCTGGTCTCACGTTAAAAGTATGGGAATTCAGCAGAAAATGAGACCCCTTGAGTTCCAGCTGGCCTTCAGAGATCGGAGGGCCTGGGTGTGGTCTGATTATAACCAATTTAGCACTCTAAGTCTGGTCAATTTCAAAAAAAGGATTTGAAGCATAGGTGCAGTTTACCAGTTTCAACACTATAGGTGTGATTGCACTCAAAAAGCAATGTTCACAATCCAGAATCACTAAAAATACAGTGTCACATCAGAAACTTTGTAAGGGACATTCTAATAGTGGTGTGTATATATATACACCATATATATATATATATATATATACACATATATATATACACACACATATATACATATATATTTATATTATATATATATACATATATATTTTTATATGAAAATTAATATTCTCAGGTGTGCTACAGTGCAGTTGGAGGTATAAACCTCACCATCGGGAGAGGAGAAAGAAGAAAGACACTGTTTATCAGTCAATGCCGAGCAGATAGAGATATTTTTCCCCTCCAGCAATATTTTCCTCCTCCAGAGGTTTTTTCCCCCTCCACATGTGTTTTTCTCAGTCCAGCCTTTTCTGCCCTGAAGCCCACCTTTTAACTATAAATTTTGGCCCTTCCCTAGGGGTGGAACAATCACATGTTGGGGTTCGGTTTGATGACTTTGGTCATACCTGCATTGCACAACACTCGTTCTTCATTTGCATCCCAAAGGATTCTTAAATTAATCTGTTAATGGGGCTTAATGAGAGTATCAGTTACTTTTAGTCAGGATTTATAGTTGACAAAAGAGGTAGAATAAATGGATTTATAGTTGACAAATAATGGACAAAAGAGGTAGAATAAAAGGATTTATAGTTGACAAAAGAGGTAGAATAAATGCTTTGGTCCTCCTTCACATACTGAGATTGCAGAAAAGGCAGCCTGACCTTCTTCAGTACAGTACAGTACAGCAGGTGCTGTATTTGTTCTATGCCTCACTGTAGCAACATCGGGTGGGAGTCTCCACTGTCAGTCATCATTCTGTTCTTAAGACCTGCTTGAGCCAGATGCAAGATAAGCAAATGGTCCAGCTCATGTTTTCCTCAACTAGCTTCTTCAATTCTTCACCTGTCTTAAAGCAACACTGTACAATTCTGACTATTTACCACACCTGGGAACAGATTTTGTAACCACACTAGAAATCTATCAAGTTAGTAGGATTTTCATTTACTGCACAACTCATGTTTATACTCTGTTCAAACTTACTAGTGCTAAAAGTGAATAATTCAAAAACTTGCAAATAAATTCAATTATATTGAATTACCACCATCCTACATTGAAACCTGTCAGGATTGCTTCTGGTGTGTAATTACTTTATTGACCCAGAAAATAAATCCCAGTACAGGTGATGTGGTAAGCAAAGTATCGAATCTCTTGCTCCTTTATCCCAATGGCACTGTGCTGTATTCAGTATGGTACAATTTTTTTTGGTATGACATTAGTTTTAAGAGTTACAAATACAATATCTTTTCCAAGTACTGTAGCAAAAGGATAAATGAGATCAAGCGGTAATAATTGTACTTTGTCTTGTATGACTGCCAGAGCCCCTCTCTGCTGCTCTCTCACTTCTCCTCAACAAAACAGCTGGAGGAAATAAGATGGAAAAGTTCATTGTCTGAGATAAAAGCTGTTTAACCAGAAAAGAAAAAGTTGCACATGGAAAGAAAGCAAAAAAGAGGAATTATTCACTACTTCCCATTATGAGGCAGATGTCTGTCCATTGCCTTGGAAGCTAGGCCTCAACTTACCTAGGGTTGCTTTGAAAGCCAGCACCATAACACCTCTTGCTTCTCCTTTTCCACAGCTTCATTGCTGAGTAGAATTTCACACCATTCAGGGTATCTCTTCTATCAGTTGGAGACTGTTGTCCCTCGAAACTCTTGCCCAGCTGCAGCCTACCCTCCTTTGGTAGTTGAAGGCTGTTGGAGAGACAGCCTTGATGCTGTAGACCAAACACTGGTGTGTTTTCAATACTGTTCTAACCACAACTTATCACTATAAGGGCTATTCTGACAAAAAACAGCTCCATCGCAGCACACATACATACTGTTCCTTTCTCTTTTGTAATATATTTTGTGTCTACATAGACAAAGTTTGATTTGAAATACGTATTTTGATTTTGAGCATATATAATTTTGTGGAACGTATTTGGGAAATTATGTCTTTTGAATAGTGCATAAATACTGTTTACAGATGTGCAAAGTTTGACATCTTTTGGGGTTACTGAGAAATGTGTGACCAAAAGTAAGATGAAAAGCACAGCTTTATCAAATAAGTTACATTCAGAAGTATAGACAACATAGAAGTCTCAACTTCACAGTCCCTTTTCCAGCTGAAGGGACAATTTTTCTCAAACAAT
Source organism: Motacilla alba alba (assembly GCF_015832195.1). NCBI lineage: Eukaryota > Metazoa > Chordata > Aves > Passeriformes > Motacillidae > Motacilla > Motacilla alba. Next base: position 47,462,943 of record NC_052046.1, read on the forward strand.
AAGACCACTTGCCATGTGATTTTATTCTGCACAGGATATGTTTATGTCAGCAAGTTACTTATGTATCAGTATTGAAAAATTAACTTTGGAGTAAAATTTGAATTTATTAAAAGGACTGACAGAAAAAAGGATAAACAAATGATATAATTTCTATTGTCAGACAATAAGATGTCCATGAAATCCTAACTGGTTCTGTGAACATAATATTCTGTTAGTCAAGGCTAAAACTTGTCTTTTTTTTTTTTTTTCTCCACTGTTATGGCAGACTTCCTCTTGTGATACATGTTATGGAATAATTTGTGCCTGTGTAAAATATACATGAAATAAGTTGTGCCTATACAAAAATTCTTAAAGATTTAAAAACCACAAGCCACAGCAGGGGAAAGAGATTGCCTCAGAAATTGTGAAATCACAACAGCAAGGAAGAAAACCTGATTAGCAAATGAAAAGACGTGGCTCCATGTGGAGATGGGCCCTTTCCCTGGACAGTCCAGAGACACCCAAGCTATGAATACCTGACAAGTATCCATGATCAAGATAGTCAGAGTCATCAAGGATGTGCATCCCAATACCAGATTCCCCTAACTCGACCACCAGCATTCACCACATCCCAGAAACGGTTTTGTCCAGCCCAGCACAGTGAAAAGGAAACTACATGATTATGTACAGCAACGAGAAGAATACGAAAAACTCTGCCCCAGGCGAAATAAACCCTATAAAGCCTGCCCGACAGAGACAACATCTGTGAACAGAGGGGATCCGAAGCAACAGAGTTCGGATCAGAGTTCACCCAGCACAGATCCTGGGCTCGACACTGCCCCTTTGATTGTGGTTATCAGAGACCGAATCTTGGTCACGAAATAAAAATCTTTCTATTGATTACTGATTTGGCTCTATCATTAATTATCTATAACACTCTCCTCCATTATTATTAATGTATTCACCTTTCCTTGAAAATTGTTACCTACAGCTGAAGATTAATTTGCAAAATTCAGCTATTCACATTGCACACTCTTTGTGCCACCTTCTGCTGTTCCTGTCAGAGTCTAATATCTTTTGCTTGTAGCAAAAGCTACAAGCACAGCTAAGTGCAGTTTAGGATGATGGACACATTTGTGTCTAAATGCTTAAGTAGATATATGAATGCAAATTCCTGCTTGAATGGTCTCACACAGGGCCAAAATGGCCAAGTGCCACTGTGGAAGAAACAAGTGAGAAATCAAGATGTAAGTTACTTAGATTGCAGCAGATGCAGTATTATTTGGGGAGCATTAAAAACTTGGATGTAGGTTAGAAATAATGTGATTAAGAAGATGGTGGAATCACATAAACACTGAAGAAGGTTGCAAAAGAAAAATGCGTCTGCCAAGAACAAGATAAGTACAGCGTAATGGTTTTTCCCAGACAAATTTTCTACAGTTCAGTAAAAAACGTTTGGAAAAATAGAAAAAAAAATTTGATGTAAAACAAGGGAAAAGTGATGCAAGTGATTTAAACTGCCAACAAAGTGTTACTGCAATGTATTTTAGACTGTTCTGAAATGGCATGAATGTAAGTAGTAAAGGGTATCTCCAGGGAGATCAGGCTGGTCTCCTCTTTAGGTGGTTATCAAGCAGATTTCCACTGATAGTCACTGAAGACAACTTTTGTGAGCCTCCTTATCACTGAAATTTTCAGGGGAGCTTTTTTTTGTCTATCTCTATGACTGCATTTACCAAAAATATCTAATATCTATGGGTATTATGGCTTGACAGCAAAAGTCTTGATGAACTTCATGGTGAAGCTTTTCCAGCAAGTTTTATTTTACATAACTGAAATAATTGCCCTTACTATGAATGGAATGAATGGATACAATAGTAGTCCTAAATGCCAGATAAAATTTTATTTATATATATATATATATATATATATATATATTTGTTTTTAGAAATATTTTTTTATTCATATATCTGTATATGTACCTATGCTGGAAAAACAGGTAGCTGTTTAAAAAAAAGGAGGGCCTAGTATAGAAATGAAATCGTTGTTTTCACACAAACACCAGAAAACAGAAGAAAGGAACCCCAATATACAACTTCAGGTATAAATTGGAAGAGAAGCAGCATTTACCACTTGAAGCCAGATTGGCTATGAAAAAACATACAGTAAAAGGATCAAGCTATCAGTCCTGCATTGAAATGTTATTCTTAGCATACAGTCATTAAGTCTGGAAATCCACAGAGACATGAGGAGATGTAGATTCATATATGTATATGCTGATCTGAATTACCTGCTCTTTAAACCAATGACATCTTTCTGTTTTAAGAATGTTTAGAGCCTTAAAATATCCCTATGTGTTTCACAGGTCCTGCTACTGTTCTGCCTCTTATGTGGTATATACGTGCTGTTGAGCAGAATAACTCTATCAATGCTTTTGTGATGACTGTTCTTTATCTTTAGTTACAGCCTTGCCCATTCTTTTATGTGAGAAGAGTTTGAGTCTACCTCATCTCTAACTCCAAATTGATCAAAGCGTGTCTAGGGATTGTGGAGAAATTGGAAAGACCTAATAAGAAGAAGCATCCTTATAATTGAAAGTAAGGCACAGGATTTAGGTGGAAGTTGCTGAGGACATTTTGTATTAAAAATGCTGGAAGTAATAGACACACATTTCACATTGTTGTGAGAAATCAAAAGAGGTTTCTGATGCTTTTGAATATCAATCAGAGGAGCACAAAGAACAACTGCAGCTCATTCTTCTATTTTAAACCTGGCAAAATAATATTCAGATTTCTTTTCTATAAGCAGGTACTCACAGCTGCATTCTAGTTAATTTGAATACAAGTTTCCACAAAAGTCTACAGCATGAAAACAAGACAGAAAAACAGATACAGTGTAGTACTATTAAAATGAAGAATTTAGTCAACCAGATTTACTGCGTAAAATTCCAGCTCCATGTCAGACTTGGGAATTTTGCCAAAAACTTTAATAAGGTAAAAATTTCACTACTTGCATTCTATGATAGAAGAGAAAGGAAAATAAAATTAAATTTAAAGAAAGAAGGGAAAGAAAACGCATACACATATTCAGCTCACATGTAAATTCACATGGCTATGGATTTAATGAATAATGACAACCATTATTATTTATCAACATAATTAAAAAAATTTAATGGAGCTGTATATTTATATCTATTTTATCCTATTTTATACCTGTATCTAGGGGGTAAAACCAAGGCAAACTTGGGTTGATGACTTTCTGTGGAAGCAGTTTTTTCCAAGTGTGATATGAGAGTCTGGAGATTGAACGAGGATTAATATTGATAGAAAATGTAGCAGGAATTCTGATAATCACCCTTTTAATTCAAGAATGCCGTTGGTAAGGAATACCCGTGTATATGTGAATAGAATATCATAGAGAGTAATTTTTGTCTAAGTGGATGGATATTTTTGCTTGAGTATGCTTCTATCAAGCCCTGGCAATTATTTACTTAAATCATCTGCCCATTTTGAGACATTTTTCCAATGTCAATAGACTGCCTTAGTTCCTGTGCATGATTCACAAATGGCTACTAGTTTACAAGCTGCAGGATGATTACAGCAGCAGAACACACTGATATTCTTCCCAGCTACACTGTTCCTTCTCCAATAGTTTATTTTTTAATCTGCTATTGTTTTGACAGTATGCCATTATCCTTTAACATAAAGACTTCAGAGAAAGAGTGATTTATTTGTATTTCTTATGATTCAGTGGTCCTTAAAAAAGGTTGTTTCGTCTTTGGCAAAGAGAGAGAAAATAATTTAGCTTCCTAGAACAACTTCAATCCCAGAAGTTGCTAATGAGTGAGGAAGTATTAGGAAGAAAAGGCGACCCCACCCACTGCCTTGTCGGGACAGGAGACTAGGGAGATGGGAACTACAGTATCCATATAAGAGGCCTGTAAAAGAGGAAAGGGAAGCACCAGTTTCCTGAGCAGTACAGCAGGGTGACCCAGATCCCCAAGCAGAAACACTAGAATGAGGACACTAGAATGAGAACACTAGAATAACATGCAGGTGACTTACTTGCTTTCTCCTTGTTAGAAACTCATGAGTGTGCTTTCTCCTCAGCAGAGCTAGACAGCATTCTCATATCACACCTTGCCTTTGTTTGGACCTAGCAATCATTTCAGGTGCTGGATTGGTAATGGATGGCAGCTTAGTATTCCACCAATTTAAGTAGGATTTTCGCTCTTTTATTTCCAAAATCATGCCACAGACATAGTTCCCATCACTGAAGTAGGCTTTCCAAAGCTTTACAATGATGATTGCATTTTACTTACAATATTGGGAGCAGACAAACATAGATTACTGGTGAGACACCCAGTAAATTGAAGAGTCCCCTGCTCTGACTCATGCTCCTTCCTGAATATGCTCTGGAAAGACACCTGAGATCAGCAGACTACGCGCATTCTACTTGGCATCTACAGCAGCACTCAGCTGTGTGCCTGGGGTGACGTGATCCACATCACTGCTTGCCTGGTGACTGGGTTCCTGAATGATCTTTTGCTGTTAAACCAATTCTCCTAGGTGAAGGACAACCAGCATGCTTCTTCCATGAGAGTACCATCAGGATTAATGATTCTTCATTCTTAGACTGGATCTTTACTCCCTTGAGTAAAGGGAGTAAAACAAACTGGAAACAAAACAACAACAACAAAATAAACAAAAAACCAAAAAATACTTGAGAAAATACTTGAAATATATCTATATCTATATCTATATCTATATCTATATCTATATCTATATCTATATCTATATCTATATATCTATATCTATATCTATATCTATATCTAATCATCTATATCTATATCTATATATCTATATCAATACTTGAGAAATACTTGAGAAATACTTGAGAAAAAATATATATTTGGGAAAAAAAAAAAGAAAGGAAGCCTTGAGTTTCCCAAGTGGAGCATACAGACACAGCCTGTTGATCTTATATAAAATGAATGAGTATTTTTTTAAAAAGTTACCATGTTCTAGAAATCATTACATTAAATACGGGTAACAAGTCATTAGCATGTAAGGAACTGTGCAAACTCAGGAGAAGTCTGTTTAAAAATTTATTTTGTCTTCTGGCAACATTTATAAGAAGATCTTAGTAGCAGTAGTCATTTGTTAGCTGAAAAATTATTTCACATATTCTATGTTTTAGTTACATGTGAAAACCTAAAGAGAAGTGAAAATTGCATATTAAACAAGCCTGATCCTTAACTCAGAAAGTTTATTAGTGTCTTGAAGAAATACATAGATCTCTTAATTTTTAATTTCAAATTTACATATTTTTCTCATTAATTTATAAGGTATCTGTGACTTTTACAAGTTAAGAAACAGCAGTGCTTGGCAAGTAGCCCAGAGACCACTTTGCATTATCAAAAAAGTACATTATTTTTTTGTGAGCCATGAGATTATCACATTGATGAAGCTCAAATACTGGAATAGGGTGCTGGAGAAAAGCAAAATAGAACTGAGGGGCACAGGCAAAGTTGTTCTGGTAACTTGCTGTTCTGAGTTGCTGGGTACAGAAACATTTAGAGGAGAATACTGCAAGGAAAAGCAAGCATGTAGTGTTAGTCATCAACACACCTCTGTGACAGAGCCTCTTTCCACCTAAAAGCAGTAAAGGCTGTGTCTCATTACTGAAAGAGCAGGAAAATTGCAATCTTGAAAGGTAAAGTTACAAGTGGATATAATGGCAACAGGCACCCAACAGACTTGAGGAGAATCTCTAATGGAAAAGTGCTCTCATTAGGCAGAAGCAAAGTTACTTCCACACAACAGTTATTTCTCCACTTCCTACATGTCTTCAGCGTGCAAATTTAATGACTCTGATCCTGCAGCTGTGCCTCTTTTGTCTTGGAGGTGAAGGTGTAATGAGATAGAGTGGCTGTCAGATGGTACAGGCAAGTTCATGCAGGAGCCAGTGTTTTAACTGGATGTATAGTTAAACATTGGAACAAATATGAGACAACACACATCTGCAGACATGATAGCTCATTTTAAGATTAGATGGAGGATTCACTATGTGAAGCCTGTGACTTGCTTTATTCAGTGAGTCAGCCTAATTGCTGATTAATTAATTCTGATCTTTTAAATGAGTGTACTGTTGTCTTTGGTACATAAAAACAAAAGCAAAAGCAAAACCAAAACAAGCAAACAAACAACAAAAACAAAGCAAAGCAAAACAAAACTAAACAGAAAGAAGCTGGGAAAGAAAACACAGCCATACAGAAGTCTGCAGAAAAATATTTTCTAAAAACACGTAAATCAAGTAGCTGAATCCTGTCTGTGTGCACTGTGCCTCCCTGGCACACATTGGTGAGCCTCAGAAAGAGAACTGTAAACCAAGTGGAGACCACCAGGGAAGCTGAGATTCCAAAGACAGGGCATCCTTCCTGTACCCCCCAGTGGTTTCTTTGGTTGATTGGTTAGTTTGTTTTGAGGTTGGTTGATTCATGGGCCATACTGAGCCTTGCATCTTGACCACAGCTGAGATGGCTTTCTGTCACTGTGACCCAAGGAAGAGGTTTTCATGGACAAGACACTGGCCACTCTAGTTTGGAAATGTTTCTAGAACAAATGCATTTACATTAGAGGAAATACAGAAATTTTGGTTTTAAACAGAAAATTTTAATCATATTCTGGAAAACAAGGCTTTCAATGGAAACAAGATTCCCGAGAAGTTACTACCATGAGCCCAAAAATATCAGTGTGGGGTTTTCAAACCACATTGCTCCGCTTTGTACTAACTCCCTGTCCCAACCGGACATCATCTCCTGAGAAAGAGAGTGATCCAGTAGGATCTGGAGAATTTTTATTCTAAGATGGGATTGTCTGAGAAAAGTAAAGTTAAAGACTTCTGGAAAGGATGTTTTGTTTCGTGATTTTCTGCTGGCAGATGGAGAGAGATGACAAGCCAACATAATCCCATTTAATTCCTGAGAATTCTTCCCTGATTAGTCACACTCCAGTCCAGGGAAGAGTCTCCTGATCTTCCATTTATGAAACAAAGGGAGATAATGATTGTTATCTGAAAAGTGATAGCAGTGTATGCTCTGGCGCAAAGGCACATATATTCCTTCTCTTTATCTTCTAATTCATGGATGAAATGTGACTTTAAGGATCAGCGTGAACAGAAGTAAAAAGAGCTAAATACAGCTGACAACTACTGGTACATAAGTAATATATGAGTATTATAGCAGTTTGTCATACAGTTCAAGGATTAAAGAGAATTTCAAAATTATACATGACAAAATTTCACACTTATATTCACAAAATTAAACCAATCTAATATTTTCAGCTAGTACCAAGTCCTGTACCACCATAGCCAATGGGAGATATATCAATTCCATCACTGTCATTTGTCTGGGACTGTAAAGTAAGGGCAAACCTGTAGTAACTATCTTTGTCAAAAGTTTCTCTAAATATATTGTAGTTCCTAGGTGCAGAATTTGGAAATTGATACATGCCTAAATGTTTAGGATGAGTAAACATTTACCTTGAAGTTTTGAGAGACAATAAATGGAATGTGATTCATTTAAAAGCATGTCAGTGTAAATAGAAAAAGAAGAAAATGGTTCTTGCTCAGAAACTGGAAATGTGTCAGAGTCGCCCCCAGGTCAGGGTGACCCTGAAAGGTGGAAAAGTCTCTGCTCCAACCCGTGCCTTCAAAGAAAGATTCAATAGTCTTCTGTTGTCCGGTCTCAAGGTAGTTTATTGTGTGTTATCTTAAAGATTTTCTCCCTGAGCTGCTGTGGTCTGCTCAGCAGGTCAGCCAGAGGCGCACTCTCTGCCCCCGAGGCTGGTGCTACCTTTTATACTAAAAACTATGTGTACCATATTTACAATTCCGTTCCAAAAGCTATCACCTATGTTAGACAGTCAGCTTCTATTCTAAACCCATCTAGAAGTGCCAACATCACCAAATCATGGAGGCCATGAAGAAGAAGGAAGAAAAACAAGGCATGCCCTGATTCCTCCATCTTGGAGCCTCAGACCCCCACGTACAAAATCCAAACCCCCCTGTACAGCCCTCAAAAACTCTTTCCTTCACTTTGTGATTATCTCTACTATGCTACCTAAACTTGTGTGTCTTGTAATTCTTCATACAGAGTTGGCAATTTGCTCCATGGGCTAAGATCAAAACCCCACGTGTCTTTGGCTGCATGCCAGGGTCTCAGAGCCCCCTGCCAGCGGCTCAGGCCATCCAGGACACCTGGAAGGATGTCCTGGGTTCCAACAGACATGTACAGTAATCCTAACCACTCCATGATCCATTTTGACTGAAGTAGCTGGTCAGATATTAAAGTTTTCACAAGTTTTGGGGAAAATTATGTCAGAGACTGAAGACACAGTAGGGCAACTTTGGTACAAAATTATTTATTTGAAAATGCTGACTAAAATATCTTTCCCTGAATATGAGAAATTAAATGCTATGAGGTGGTTGTTCTTTTAAAGCTTATTAAACTTACTGGCTTATCGGATCACTCTGTAAGATTTTTTTCCTCAAGGTTGTTTCATCTGATTTTGTGACCACTGACCTATGAAACTTGCTGTCTACATAGTTCTAGCTCTGAAACAGATTTGGGTTTTTTGGATGGGAGGTTTTGCTTGATACCTCTTGTATTTTTAACTTAAACCATAACTTAACACAAATGCAAAGATGCAAGTGCAGATATTGTCTGGAGGATGGTTTTTCTTTGCAATCTTTCTGATCAAATTTAAAAAGTAGTAAATCAACTTCCAATCTCCCCAGAAACTTCCCCTTCCCACCCCCCTTTTATTAATTTTTTTCCCCCCACATCTTGATATTCTATGTGAGTGGTTTGTGGGTCTAAGCAGTCCACAGCAGTCTGATCAACTGAAGTACAAAAGGCAGGTTAAGGTAAGGAGCAGCATTTAGCAAAGGGCAGTGGCATAGGGAAGAGCAGTGGCATGGCTTGGAGGATCATCAGTTGAGCCTATTTGACTGGACACAGGCAGAAGGATTACTCTAACAGTAAATAATCTCTACAAATAGCTTCCTAGAATTGTGCTCTGTGAGATTGTCACCATTTTGGAAGTTTTCAAGTTATGAAAAGTGTTGATGTTTCAAGCAATGTTTGTAGCCAAAGGTGTATATTGATTGATTCTATCAATGTTAGGGGCAAAAGATTGGTGGAGTTTATTTGGCTGGCTTAACAGCCAAAGTGATAGGTTTCTTCTAGGGAACAGGCATTTCTTCCAAATATGAGAATTCTGGTCTCACCTCTGGAAACCTTTGCTCCATCTCTTCCTCTTCTGTGCTGTACTTTGCTTTTGTTTTCTTGTCCCCTTTTGTTCTCCATTTTTTGTTTTCTCTTGGTGCTTTTATTTTAAACAAAATGTTTGACCCATGCAAACAAAATTGAATAAATCAATAAGCTGCTGAACCAGGAAGAATGGAGTGATGTGACAGAAACAGAATTACTGCATAACTTAGTGACACATAACTGGTGGTACTTCACTGTGCTGAATTTATATAGATTCGTAATATAAATTCTTCACTATTTGACGAAGAGGCTGTAGTTCTGAACATCATTTTTCTGTCTTCTGTAATTTTTTTTCCTTTCATGAGAAAATAAACTAATTAAAGAGTGAGGACGATCCTCATTTAAACTAATAGCATCATTTTAGCAATCTAAGTTAAACAAAACTAAATTTTCTGCTCCTTCAAATCAGCTTAATTAATCCTGTGAGAACTAAATTAGTCTTTATGTTGTCTGTTAAGGCCCCTTGTTAACTGGCAGAATCATAAGATCATTATATGTTTCAGTGTTCATAAAGAAGTACAGAAATAAGATTTCTAAGTACAGTTCTGAAAGTAGGAAAAACTTATTGACTTCAAAATACTTATTAAAAAAACACATTAGAAACAAACCCCATAGTCTTTTACATCCTATGCTTAAATATTTTTTCTCTACTTTTTTTTAAAAGGAGAAAGGTTTAACCTTTTTCTCTTCCAAAAATTAAAATCAGCTTAAAATTTTTTTAAAAAAACAACAAAACACAAAACAAACAACAACAACAACAACAAAAACCAAACAACTCAGCATCTTTCTATACCGCTTAGAAGAATTGCATCTGATGAATGGATGTGTGGATTTTATTTGCAACTGCAGCTAATCAGGAGCTCTGACTCAAGTTTCTCTCATTGTCATAACAAAAAGAAAGCTGTGGTCATTGAGATTCTTTTTCTTTATCATGTTAGTGTTATCTGGACCAAGGACTACTAATGAACTTTTTCTGCTCTTTGTGTTGTTTTCAACACAATTTATTTGGGATAACAAGATAGACAGATGGGCTTGTAAAAAAGCAGAATAATCGATAAGTGTTTTTTCCATAGATAATAATAAAAAATCACCGCAGGCAATCTTCTTTCTTCCTATGGAAAAAAAAAGCAGCTGAAAAAACCCTCATTCATTTGAGAAATATTCTTCTGAAAAAAGGAATCAGCCAGCTCTTGCTGTAACCTTCAGTCTTGATGTGGGGACAAAATTGACAAGAGAAATGAGTTGATGCATAGTATTTGAATGTTGTGAAATTATAATTATTCATTTGTGTTCAAACTTGTTTCTTAGCATTGGAGCTGTTCTTTGAGAAACAATGGATCTTTAGCTGAGAAACAGGAGATTACTTGATAAAATTAATGCTACTCTCACCTCTCAGTTCAAAAGATTTGTCATTTGCATTTTTTGTGGCTGTTATCACCTGAAGCAGCTTTCTCAGAGTTTTTGTGAGAAGCTCATGGTATGTAGGTAGAAACATAGAAACATGTTTAAATGTGGCAGTGTGATCTATCAGACTGGTGTATTTTCTGAAACAGTAGTGATCACAACAGTGATATATACATGAGGCCAAATTTAAGGGTGCTTAAATTAATAAGAATCGAGGTACATCCTGTTTTCAAAACCCACACTAAGTTTGGAAAGAAGTGTTAGTCCTCCAGGGTTTAAGTTTGAACAACCTGTGAGAAGCTTACAGAACCCTAGAATCATAGAGAATCTCAATAGAACGGACCCATAAACCTTATTAAGTACAACTCCCTGCAGGACTACCCATCACTAGAATATATATGCAGCTTTGTTCCATTTCCTCATGTTCTACTGCTGCTCATCAGACAGGGGAGATCAGCACAACCCCTGCACTGCCCACCTGAAGGAAGCTGTAGAGCAATGGGATCACCCCTCAGTCTTCTGTTCTCCAGGCTAATTAAACCAAGTGACCTCAGCTGCTCCTTGTAAATCTTGCCCTTGAGACCTCCCACCACCTTGGTAACTCTCCACTGCAATCCTGAATATCTTAATGTTCTTCTCATATTGTACCATCCAAAACTGCCCCCAAGCACATGGGGGCATGAAGTGAGGCTGCCCCAGCTCAGAGCAGAGCAGGACAATCCCCTCCCTTGCCCGGCTGGCAATGCTGTGCCTGATGCACCCCAGGACAGTGTTGGCCCTCCTGCCAGGGCACTGCTGACTCAGAATCAATTTGCCATCAGCCCGAGTCCCCCCACCCCCATCTCTTTCTGTAGGGCTGTCCTCCAGGGTCCCATCTCATAATTTGTATGTATAAGCAGATTACTTTGCCCCAGGGGGAGAATCTGGCACTAGCTCCTGTTCAGTTTCAAATAGTTGGTGATTTCTCAGCTCTCCAGATATTTCTGTACAGCTTCTCTGCTCTGGAGGGAGTCCATGGCTCCTCCTATTTTAGTATCACTGACTAGTTTAAGCTCCCAATCAACAGATTCGGAGTAGCCAGAAGATATACCGGAGATAAGTGAACATTAGGGAACATTGCCTCCTGGAGCAGTCACCTGGTCTGAGGACCAAATTAACATGGAAGCAGAAGGGATCAATAACCAATAGGAGATTGAATACTAAGAATTGTGTAATTTGGGACAAGGAATGAGAATTTCTTTGGGTTTTGTATGTAGAAATATGTGAAAAATCAGGTAAAAGAGCCCTGTGTGATGTAATGATTTTCTGCACAACCCAGGCATGTGTGGGTGAAATAATTTCTCTGGCACACCTTGGCCAGCATATCATCCTGGCCAGAATAAAGTAATGCCTGAATTCTCTAACACTGAAAAGATGTTGGAGAGTTTCTGTTTTTCTCACTGTGTTGGCGACAAAGTGACTCTTGGGGTTGTCCTGTGCAGGACCAGGAGCTGGACTTGATGATCTTTGTGTGTCCCTTCCAACTCAGTGTGTTTTGTGATTCTGTGATAATGCTTAATGCTTTACTAGGAGAGGCTCTTTGGTCTCAGTAAAAAATGCAGAAGGCATCTCTTTATCACATGCAGTTGATAAAGAGATGTACAAAATTACATGCTCTGCCTACTATGAAATGTACAACAAAGCAGTTGCCAAGAACTTTGAGTTTCAAGACAAGATGCTGGTTATACAAATAAATAGATAAACAAGACAGACTTTTATGGTTGGAAGCCACATCAATTCTAATGATGGAAACTCTGAAGTCAGTTGGTCTCCTATACATCCTAATAGTGTAAAAGAAATTTAAAGGAAATCTGAAGTCTGAAGGAATATAAGCAATAGATGGTGTGAAACTACTTTCAGTAAAATACTTTGGGTTTAAATGTCCTGGTAATCACAGAGAGTAATTGAGGTGCTGTTAAAATAAATATACATAGTGGGAACCTAGGTGGCTACAAATCACATTTTAAAGTAAAGGGAATTGAAAAAGAGTTGCTGGAGAAGGCAGTGTAGATATAAACACCACCCTGCATTGCACTACTTGGGTTTGCTGTTTACATTCCTTTACACTACATTGTGAAAAACAAGGTTCACTCTCCTGTAAAAATTTAAAAGTTCAATAAAGGACAATAGGAGACAAAGACAATAAAGCAAAGATTTATGTCCAGGTGCCTCTTGACATTCAGCCAATAGCACACCTGCTACTTTGGAAACAGCCCTTGTATACCATTTCTATTGCATCAGCCTGTTACATATTCATAAACAATTACATAGTAAACTTTACCCCAAACTAGTTTACATGTTCCAAGAATTTTTTGGCATGGCCCCTCCTCAGGTCTGCCTTTTTAGAGCATGTGTATTCCTTAGCTGTGGTTTTAGTCCATTCTTATAATTACCTCCAGTTTGGTCCATACTGTTTTCAGACAGTGAGTGCTGATAGTTGGCATATCAGTAGCAGGGTCCTCATCATATATTCCTTGGATATTTTCCCAACCAAGCAGGCATTTTAGCACAAGCATATCTTTATCAGCTATTTCTAAGTTTTAGCTAACAACAAAAATAAAAACTGTATCTTTATAGCAAAGTTCCTTTAATACCACACATATAGAATCCATTTTAATATTTGTGAAAAGCTAATTTTATAGTATGTATCTGTAACAACATGGTAACAACAGCCAGTAAATCGAATGCTACAGTTTCAGATGGCCTTCAGCCATGAGCAAGGGCTTTTGTGGCACTGGGGGTCCCTGGGTTGATAGACAGGGACCTTCACCTATCACATTCCATCCTGAGCTGCCGGCATCTCCCTGGTCAGGAGCTGGGCTGTGAGAGGATCAGACCAACGAGCTGTAGAGACCCGCCACTTTTGAACTGCCTGTATAAGAAGCCTGTCAACAATAAGCTCCCATGGAGCTTTGGTGTGTGTGTGTGATCCCTGTCTCCAGCCACCGACCCCCTGGAACACGTGGATTTTGATGTAATGTAAGGCTTTAGCACAGCAAAATTATGCTCTTGATCATGAAGATTATCTTGATGTTAAGCATCCCAAACTAACAGTTAGAGTGCAAGTGCCTGACAGCATTTCTCTGGTAAATTGTAGGTTCAAGGATTCATTATCCTTGGGAGTTAAATTCATGTGGAAATCAGCAAACAGTTCTTTTGCCTTTGGTGATTTTTGAGTGCAAGCAAGCCAGATTTTTAATAGGAGATAAATTTTAGCAAAAGCAGAAGGCTGTTGCTTCCTGTAAAGTAGAATTACACTAAAAAGAATGTAATTAGTATTTGCATGCCTTGAGCCTAGTCATAAGCACATCAAAATAGGTTAAATTATAGCAATATGTAAGCATTTTCTAGCAGTGTAGTACTGCTAATGACATAACTGGTACCAACCATGAAGCATCAATACATAAACAATACTAAGCTACAAAGAGACTTGCAATAGAGTTGCACAGCCAAGATGCAGGAATACACCTGAACAGAAGTTCAGGTAGAAAACCTGGGAGATGAGCACCTGGACACCAAACACAGGGAAAACAGAAAAATTCTGCAGAATAAAGAGGAAACCTGCCTGGTGAGACCCAGCTCCCGAAATCAGATAAACAATCCTGGGTGATGATGAGATTCCTCAACTTTTTATTATTGTTGTGTTGGAGGGATCAAGGAGCACAACACCACAAAGGCGTTGAAATAAATATGAAGCATGTTGTCTCCTTTTGATTTCAGCTTCTCTTCACCAAAGGGCTTTCAAGCCCAAGCAGCTGAACCTTGATTACTAAAACAGTGGAGAACTATGGTCATCAGTGCTATCAGCATGGCATCAAGTCTTCATTTACAGCTGATTTCAGACAAGATTATTAAGAGCTAATTTTGAAAATGCAGTGGTATAGATGGAGAGCAAATAAAAGCTAGCCATTGGTGAAGTGTATTTTTAGTCAGTGTTGGTATATTACAGTTTTATTATGACTAAAACTGGCCTGATTTATTGATCTCCTATACACCCTAGTGAAAAAAGGAAAAAAAAAAAAAAAAAAGGAAAGCTAAAAGCTGGAGGAGTATCACATAGCAGTATACAACAATTTAGACTGTAGACTATAGACTGTAGACAACTATTTGGGTATAAGATATTGATTTTAAATATCAATGAACTCCCTTGCTATGCAGTTACATTGATTTTTATTATTTTTGCCTTAAGAAGTCATGAATATTCCTCTGGTGATTGCTATTGCAAGGGTTGTTATTCTCATTATTACTACAGACATTAAGAAACATGCTACTACTTTTTATGTAGGGAGTTAAAGTCCTTAGCTATTCTGATAATTTTCAAGAACTTTCCTGGAGTAACTTTGGTGGCACCTGGTAGTTTCTGTGGCTGAAGCCAGAAGAGTTGATCTGTATTTGGTTTTCATGGCAAGGTGTTGGGAGCAGGGAGACTTCAGGAGTGGTCTTTGTGAGAAAAGAGCAGCATCTGCCCAGGTGGTGGACAGAGCAAGCACCAGCTGGCTCCAAAACAGACCCATCACTGCCCAAAGCTGAGACAATCAGCAACACTGGTGGTGGGCACCTCTGTGATGTCATGCTTATTACAAAGTTGTTTGTAGTTATTTATAGAGTTGAAAATGACACACAGCACACACACACACAGAGAAGATTGTGAAAAATGTGAGGCTGATACCTCAAGCATAGGACTGTGGTGGTGCAGGTTCTTCCCCTGCAGCTCACTGAAGATCATGCTGGAGCAGATATTCGTGCTGCAGACCTTGGGGGCACCTGTCATGATTTGGTCTTGCTGGCAGCTTATGCAGGTGCTTCCTTGCTTCCCCCTCCACTACAATCTCTACAGGATAGAGGGGAGAATCAGGAGAACACTAAAACTCATCAGTTCAGATGAAAATGGTTTAATAATTGAAACAAAAATAAAATCTAATTATCCCCAGACTGTTCCCCTAGAAGCAATCAGCACCTCTAAACAACACCTTCCATATACTGTGCATGGTGTTCTATTTTACAGAATACCAGTAAACTTTCACCGGTCTTTGATCCACCTTGGAGAATTTTGCGAAGGACTGTACTCCATGCAAGGAACCTCTTCTTGTAGCAAGAAAAGAGCAGCATGAGAAAGAAGTGGCAGAGACAAATCGTGATGAGCAGACCACAGTCCCTGTTGTTCTCCACATGGCTTTTGTGTGTGTGTGTGCGCATGTGTAGGAGTAGAGGAGCCAGGAATGAAGGAATGAACCCCCAAAGAAGAGGAGTGTGGGGGAAAGGTGGATGTAGTCTTGTTATTATTTTTTGTTACCCTATTCTTAATTGGCAATACATTCAATTAATTTTCTGCAAGCTGATGCAGTTTTGGCCATGCTGGTAATTGGTGACTGATCTCCCTGTCCTCATGTCAACCCATGGTCTTTTTCTTGATATTTTGTTCATCTGTCCTGTTGAGTAGGGGGAGTGGGAGACAGCTGGGTGGGAGGCTGGCAGTCAAGGTCTGCCTATTATATTGTCTCACATAGCCTTATTCTGTTATTCTCACTAACACCAGTGGAACCACAGCGCTTCCAGCATGATAAAAAAGCCAAGAACATTGCAGATTAGGCATATTAGAAATACAAGACATAGAAGACATATACAATACAATACAAGACATATAGAAGAGAGACGTAGCCTTGCTATGAATGCACTCATTTGCTGAGAAGAAAATAGTTTGTAGCTGCAAATTGATTTTTAAAAGCTTGCAGTACCATGAAAGTAGCTATTGCAACACACAATTCTAGTAAAACAATGCTGTTGTACCTGCTTTATTGTAGTTAGTTGAGGTTAGGTCCTGCTATTGAGACCTACTGCTAATGCACATGCTACTGAGAACACCCTTAGCTACAAGATTCAAAATACCAAACTCGCCCCCCTGCACCATTCCTAGTTATGTGATATAAAAACCCACTTTTTCATAGCTGTGATCAGATGCTTAAAATCCTCTTGTATGGCTGCTCTGGAAGCAGAAAGTTTACAAAAAACAGTGAGAAAGGAGGTGAAGCACCGGCATGTGTTTGTTCTGAATCATCAGGCTGACCAAACCCACAAAACAAGGAAGCAATTATCAATGTGACTGTACAGACCTGAAGCAAAACTTAGTGGTCACCAGGGCAGATTTAAGAGGAGCCCTACACATCAGCTATCCTCCTGTTTTCATCTAACCATTATACTTTGTCCAAGGGAACAATAATAATAATTAAAACCACACCACCTTACAAAGGGTAGTTAAACTTTAAAATTACCTTTATATGTAGCATAAACAAGTGTCTGAAAATCACAGTCATCTGAAACTTCCTCTTTGAACCTATGATAACTTTTAAAATTGCTGTGGTCTGACTCATACTTGGCATGGCAGCCTTCTGGCCTGCTCAGTCCAAAAATAAATATACTTTTATGGACACAAAGGACAATATTTTATTTAAAATCCATGTTTGTTGGAAAAAGCCAACCCTGAAATAAGGTTTTCTAAGTCTTATCTCACCACTTACACTGTTTTTACAGAGCAATTTGTTTAAAATCATAAGCAGTTCTTTAAATAGCTGGTTAATCTCTGTCCTGTTAGGATTATATTTTACTGTTTTGTGATCAGTTGCTGACAAGACACTTGAACTTGTTTTACCATCTCAGAGTAAGGTATAACCCTTTTCCTAAAAGGAACTAAATAATTTGCTTTTCCTGCAGCATGATAACATTTAAAATCTTAACTTTAATATCTATTATTTGTCCTCTCCTCTTTTGTGTTTTGTTTCTGCCTTGTTGAACACAGCACAGTCTGATGACAGATAAAATCTGAATTCCAAAGGCAGGCAGCCAGCAGCAAAAGACACTTTTGGCCATTTGATCTTCCTGTTCCCAGATTACTTCTTCTGTCATTGCCCAGGAAACTCCTTGCTATCCTGTGCTGACATTGATCGCTTAAAAAGTTCAGGAACTCCTTTCTGCAACTAAGTGAAATGTAGATTTTCCCTGTCTTAGAGAAAAGAGTCATTTTGGTTGCAACAAACTGCAAAGTGTAAAGAACTTTGTGAATGTTTTCCTTGAAAATGGTGCTTTTTACTTTAACAATTTGTAAGCACTTTATCTGTCTTATTTAAGGATGCTGTTTACCATTTTTGCTCATTATTGGTACTGACCAGATGGTAGGGGTATCAGAAACAAGCTTTTAATTCTCAAAGGTGAGCTGTTACATTGCAATTATGCACTTCATAGAAGAGGGCGTTTGGATATAGTCCCCTTAAGTCCTTGTGATCCTCAGACTATTCGGTGTAGTTTAAATCTCTACTATGCCCAACACATCTCTACCATGGTTAAGTATAAAAAATATTATGTTACGTTATGTTATGATATGTTACATTATGTTACCTTACATTGTTACGTTATGTTACATTACATTACATTACATTACATTATATTATATTGGTGTACAAATAAATACTAGCATAAAATACACATATTAAAAACTTTAAAGAACGATCAAAATGTTTGATTCATAAACAGGACTTCCCCCTTCATGACAGAACACATAACATAATAAATAACTTCCCTATTACAAACATTGGAAACTCTCTACTGAAATACATTTTTTAATTAATAGAGGTACACTACACACCATTTATTTTCAAGACCAGATTTAAAAGAGTAGTGAGTTGGCTTGACACCTGATGGTATAAGGCAACATTTTTATATCCAAAAGGGAGACATAGCTTAATGCAGAGAAAGAGATGACTGAAATGCCTGTCCTTATCAATTTGAATGTGGAAAATGAAGAGGCCTTGAAACAGGATACCACTTCTTCTCCACAAAAGAAACAGAAATTATTCACCTGTTACCAAAATATTGCAACATAATTTATATCTGGAACATCTACATGATGCTATAATTACTTCCTTAGCCTTTCCAAAATGTCTGCATGCAGGCAATTGCTATGATTTTTATTTTTATGATGATTCAGCTTAAATACCTACCTGGTTTTTTGGATATGAGACCCATTCCTATCCTAACCCTGCGACACAAAATCAAAGAACTAACATTGCCTGTTAGTTACATACAATGTAACAATGTTGGTTGTTAGTAACAACCAACAGTCGCAGATTTCACAGGGCAGCATTTTCCTCCCTTCTGCGTTTTAAAGCTCACAGAGGGCAAAGAGATGAATTTTCAAGGATCTGATGAAAAATACTGAGTGAAAAGGAAAAATGTGCTAAATATGGTGATGTGGAAATTTAATTAAAATAGTGTTCCATAGTGGAAATGCAGCCATCTGAGCAACCTGCTGAGATTAAAATCCTATTCGTCGTATTTGCAAGTAGATGTCCACCATGTTTTTCTAGCTGGGTTTTTGTACTAGCACATAAGAGCTCTGTTGTTCATTTGGCTCCGGGTTGTTGCTGTGATCTTGGTCACATGAGGAGGATTTCGGCAGACTGTTCACATTCCTTTAAACTCTTGCATAATAGAAAGCAGTTGCTGA
The DNA here is from genome assembly GCF_015832195.1 of Motacilla alba alba. Classification (NCBI taxonomy): domain Eukaryota; kingdom Metazoa; phylum Chordata; class Aves; order Passeriformes; family Motacillidae; genus Motacilla; species Motacilla alba. Next base: position 47,482,196 of record NC_052046.1, read on the forward strand.
GCACGCTGCTGAATACTCTGCTGTTCTTCTTCTAGCCTCTCCTTAGCATGGAGAATCTGCTCCTGCAGGGAAACTCATTGTGAAGCCCTAGATGAAGCATTCAGATAGAGCAGTAAGACAGAGCAATTAACGTGGAGAATTACTTGTAACTCACTATCCAGTCATCTTTCACTTTATCTTTACAAATTCTAGAGACCTATCCCTCTCATAAGCTGGAGTGCATGTGGAGTGCCCCCTGCACTGCGACAAACCTAAAGAGAAAGCCACAAAAATACACAGAGACAGAACTACACGAAATAAACCTACACAGTCAAGTGGCAGAGTGGTAATGTTGAGCATGCCCTGTGCTAAGGAACATAAAAGAATGGATAATTAGTTCTTGTTTTGCAGGGAACCAGTCTTTCATCATTTGATGCCTTTGTAAGACAGAAGATGTTTACCTCAGGCTGATTACCAGGACTGACAGTGTATTTAGCTGAGAAGATTGCAGTCCTTTTCTTTCCCTACTAGTGCTGCCCAGTGTTCCAGGTCACGTGCTATAACGGGACAATACACTGCAGACAGTTCCTCTTCTGTCCAGCCCCACTCAACCCCTCAGGTACATTCAGCCTTGCCAAGAAGGAGTGCTTCCTCACCCTCAGAAGTAGAGGAGGCAACACCATGAAGAGATAGCTGTCGTTACAGGATGGGAACAATCCTGTCTCCTGTCATCAGAAAGTACAGGCACATGTCAGGTCGTGTGACTCAAACACAGCAGGTCTTTACTCCTCCACTACTGTCTCCCAGGGGAGAGTCCTCATTTCCCAGTGTTGAAAGACTGTGTGAGGGAGGGAGGCTGGGAAAAATTCAAGACAGTAGGTATGTGGTTGTTTGTCCCATACACAGTTTTTATAATCCAGGACAGAGCAGTTGACCTAAAGACTCACTTCGTTTATGCTGGAATATGAGTTTGTAATGTGTGACTCTCCTTGGTGTCAGCAGCTGTATTTTGTCCTTGTCATCTAAGGTGTCAGCAGCTATATTTTATCCTTGTTTTCTGTTGAATCACAGCTCCAGTAAGTCAGGCACATCTGAAGAAACTCAAGAGGAGACTAACTTATTAATGGATCAGCATGATATCCTGGTGATGGGTCCAGTTTAAGTTCTTGTGTGTAAAACTGCTGCCAAAGAGAGGATGCTCTTTCAGAATGCACATGACTCCCTGGAAGTTTTTTCTTTGGCCAGGTACCTGTCATGCCAAAACCCAAAAGGCTGAAGAAGAGTTTGCAAAAATTTGCAGGTGGGTGGTGTAACATCTGAGACCCATCAGGGGATGGTGAGGGACAGGAGGTATGATGGCACTGCCAACCCCCTCCTCCAGCCCAAGTTCTGCTTCTGTCTGAAAGAAAGACCCAAAGCCATGTCTCATCTTGAAGTGCCTCTCCTCATTATAACTGCAGAAGGTTGTACCTGCCTTTACTGTGATAAAAGAAAGGTGTCTTAGTAATGATAAGGAAGCCTCACTTCACATGGACCAATTACGATATTTTAAATACATGGGGCTAATAAAGCAATAGAAGAAAAAGGGGTTTGTTATCTTCCTACAAAACAAACTTTTTTTGGTACAGTTCCTAATGTGGGAGTTTCATAATAATAAATTAGGGCTCAAGTAGAGCTGTGGTGAAAAGAATGTGCTTAGTATTTATGCAACTGTTCCATTCCTCCATGTCCACAAAACATAACTAAGAAGTTGAATAAAAACCCAAGTATAATCTTAGAAAACAATTAAACTGTTACTCAGAACAAGCAGTTAAATTGTTCTAACAGTTCCCTGGAGTATTTAGATAATAGAGGCTGTGTATCGTGTTGGTATGCAGTATGCAAGAAAAAAGAAAATTGTTTTGCAGTACGAACTGTGTTCAAAACACATATGAAAAGGATTCAAGTGGAATTTGCAGTTATATCCACAGCTGTACAACCTCATTTGGAAAAAGTTTACCCTTAGTTTATGGATCTTTCTCTCGTTTCCTTGTCATTCTCTAACCTGGCTTTGAGCCAGGCTTTGTTTTGTTTTTTCTTTCTTTCTGAGGATCCTCTGCAGTTCATGTTTTAAAAATAGAAGATTGCAAAAAATGAATAAATGACCTAGTATCTATTTAGTTTAATAGGTCTGTCCATGATTTAGCATAATCCAGTGTCTAAGAGATGTCACCTTTATGATAAAATTTCTTGGCAGCAGACTCCCGTTCAAGTTGATGTCTTTCTCTACATTGTATTTCACTTACTTTTCTGTTTAGTAGGCAACAATAAACACTGCAAGGTGTAGGCATTTACTATTTGAATGTCTGGTCCTAAATATCCCCGTCCACATTTATTTGGCTAAGTTTTGCTTACGTGATGTGTGGTAACCAGTGAATGTTTGTACCTGAAGGGTTGAACTTGTGAGTGAAATCTAAAACCTCTTTCTTCTGTAGCCATGCTGAACATCTTTCAATATCCCAAGGAACAGACATAACAACATGTGAGATCATTGGCAGGGGATTCCCAGAACAGATCCAATGCAAGTCTGAAGCTGCACAAGTAAGGATTACTCTCGTAAATTTGGTCTGAAAATTGAACTCCAGCATTGATGAGTGTATAGCTAATGGCCTAACAATGTTGCTTGAAAGAAGTTGTTCATAAATTAATAGAAAAATTGAAAATGAGAATTTTAAAAACCCCAAACTAGCAAGTTAAGATAGGGGAAAAATAGTTAGAAATTATACAGCAATGCATGGGTTAAAAAAAAAAAAAAACAAACAAAAACCAACAAAACACTAGAAGGGTATATGGCCATGGAAATGATAGCATTGTACTTGCTGAGGTTAAGTTTATGAACCATACAGACAAAATCTGTGAATGAAATCATATCACAAGTATATGATTATAGATGTTGTACTATCTTTAAATGTACCAAGTTTTAAAAATAGGACTTTTAATACTTATTGAAATCTCTGCATTGGAACCATTTACATCCTTTGCTAAAGTCCATATTTACCCTGAAAGATACTCAATTTGCTATTCTGAAATAGCTGTTAATGAGGGAAATATGAATAGAGTACTACAAGGATTTGCTTGCAGTTCTTAAAACTAATTTTTATTCGTGACCACTGGGAGGCAGTTTGGAATCTTAAATGTGTGTTGAATGATTAATCATCAAGCAATTATAGAAAATGGCATCTTAGAAAATGTATGTAACTTGTTACATTCACTAAGACGCACCTCCAAGCTGAAAAGGTCAGGAAAAGATGGAAGAATCAAAATCAACTAAATGAAAGCAGTCAAAGACCTTAAGTAAAACTAGATTAAATTTCTAATTGGATATCGTCTTGATCTTGTCCACGTAACCAGGTCCTCTATTGTTCATTCTTATAAATCTTACAGAGTTGATACAGCTAAGAGGAGCTAAGCTGAATTTGACTGTGATTCATATACAAATACAGTTAAATCTTTGGATATTTATTGTGATCCTGCAGCTAGCGAAAGACAATTTTTTCTTTCTTCTTCTTACAAACTGTGTATGCATTCTTCTTTGGCATTTTTTGGTGGAGTCATTCAGGCAAAAGTATGAAGGCACATCCTTTACTGGGCAGTGGTTTGTCTGGTTAAAAGAAGAACAGAGAAGAAACATGTAAGAGCACTAGAAAAGAAGTTAAACAACTGAACTCAAAATAATGAAGAAAAAAGGACTGGCTTTTAAGTTTCCATAGTCAGTGGACAATATTATGTACAAAAGGTTGGTTGAGTCTAATGCTATTGTTTGATTCCAGATATTGCTGGAATAAGTGAATGAGTGAATAAGTGATTAAGAGAATAAGTGCTGGGAAATACAATGTTTCATTGGAGTGGTAAAACATTGAATGTATCAGGCAACACATTATTAGAACCAAGGCAATTAGGACAGGACATATTGACAATAAATAAATCTCAAACTTCTTCCATAAACAGCAGAAATTTTTCAGTGGAAATTCAGACAATCTATTCTCAAGAGCTGCAACAACCCATTTGAACAAGACTTATTAAACATCACTAAACCTTTAACAGGAAATCTCTTCAGCCATCACTCAAAAATTGTTTGCTTAAGGAATATGTGCTTTATCAACTCATTTTACAGTGATTGCTTCTTCAATATTCCTGCTTAATTCACACAATTATTTTTATCAAGTACTTATTTGTAATTCAGCTGAAGACTCTTCTAAAAAGGGCTGAATCAGTTCATTCACTTCACTTGCTGTTCAGTTAATACTTTAGGCTGATGTAAGCCAGTCCTTCTGTCAGAAAAATCAGTCCCACTCACAGTTACCCACGACTGGCACCCACTCCCTTGTTCCAGCACAGTTGTCTGAGAAACTACAAGGAACTAAATAAGGAACTTGTGCATATCAAAAATAACAATTCTACTAATTCCTTCCTGTCACCTAGTTCCACGATGGACTTCACTGCATGGCTGCACAAATACTTGTGCAGGAGGAATGAGTGGGACTCCTTCTCTTGGCATTGCAAAACAACTGTGGCCATTCAAGCTTTAACAGTTTGCTCTGATCACTCTACTGAAGGTTTCCCAATGTACACATGTTCAGAGTAGACGTCACAAAACCAGAAAAAGAATGTGTTTCTGCTGTTCAATATGAAGTCTGGACTCCTACATAACTCACTATCATGATCAATTTAAGACAGTCCTCCATAATTTCCGCAGATGCCTATATTCTTCCCTCTATGGAGGGATTTAGTTTCTATTTAAGAGCTGGAGCAGTCATTGGACAAGTAGGATGTTTTCAGCTTGTATGCCTTTCTATCAGTGCTTTAGATGTAGGAAAACAGAAATAAGAGCAGGAAGACCCTATTGAAAACCTTGTAGAAAACAGCTATTACACAATAGCTGTTCTGAGATGGCTTTGAACATAGATGGGCCATTGAACATGGTAACAAAGACAAAATCCCTATATGTTTAAGGAATAAAAGGGGATCCCAAAAAAGAAAAGGAGAAGAAAGACCTCCTGAAACATAGTGTGAGGACTTTGTACATTGGTTTTGGAGCCACAAACAACTGTGTGAGAAATTTACAGCTGTGGTGAGGCAGGTTAAAAAAAATTATCCTGACTGATGCTGGTGAAAAGAAAAGAAGCTATTGAGATCAGGATTATTGTCAGACTATTTTTTATGTTAAAGTGAAATTTAAAAGGGTTCCATATGGTTAGACTTAAGCTGCATCTTCAAGTGTTCTCCAAGAGAGCACAATGAAAGGAAAGGACCAAACAAAGGGGTGTAAATAACTGGGAAATCATACCTCCAGAATGAAAAAACCTTACCACATTTTGCTGATATTCTTGTTGAAGAAAATAACTCCTTTCACTGTAAGCACCTCTGAGTGTCTTTATAACAACAATGAAAACCATTACAATGCCACCGCTACTAATAAAAAACATAATGTGGAAGAGAAGAAAAGAGACATCATCAAGGACAATAAAATTCTGTATGCATTAGTTTTGTTCAAAACACAGGAGTGTACAGTGAATTAGTTTCTACTGTAACGTTTTTAATGAATTGCACAGGCAGTCTGTAAGAAAGACATCTAGATCACTGAGATCTGCAAGCTTTTTGAGAGAGAGAATTGTTTTGCTGACCAGGTTACTAGTTCAATATTAATAGCAAGTAGCAGCTCAGCTACAAGCTCAGAAAGAAAGAGGCAATTTTACAGAAAGAACCTTGCTATTTAAGGTTATCTTCACCAAGATTTTTCCTTCCCCTGCTCCCACACCCAAATTTAAGTCAGTTCAGTGCTGAATGAAAGAGTTGCTGCAGGAGACAAAAGATGTCAGGAATAAATATTGTAACACTATATGGAAGACTGGGTTTACAAAAAAAGGTTACATTTAACTAACTATAGTACTGCAGTGAAAAAATGGTATAAAGCATTGTTTGAATACCTGGGGTTGCCCCAGAGAGGACATGGATGACAAAAGTGCTATGATATACTGAAAAATTGAACAGTGAAAACTGAGAAAGTAATGTAGTTGAAACTCAAATTCAAATGCACAGTGGCTATCTATCACAGCACCAGAAAGGATGAAATTTTCAGAGTGTGAAAATGGCAAGGGAGTGATCTCTATTTATTTGAGAGATAAGGAAATTCTTAAACACTTCAGTTGTTAATGTTATAGATATGTCAAAATTCATAGGCAGATAAAATAGTATTATGGTATAAATACATTGAATATAGTATCATTATAAATCTAGTACTTGAATGCACTGAAATATGGATTTGTTATAGGCACATAACCCTGTTATAAGAATATTAAAGGTTTACAGCTACACTGTCCAAATGAAAGCTGCTGAAGGAAACATGCCCAGGCTAGTTACCAGAGCCAAGAGATGGGACCTTTTCAAAAAGCTCTCAGGATTGGGAAGGCAGTTGTTCTGCACATACCACCTATGTCTTGCTAAATTTACATGTGAAGAAGAGGAGACAGCACAGGATCTGGGAATCTAAACTAATTCAGGGAATAAGACATCAGTGGCGCACCTGGCCACAGATAGCTGGAGAGATAGCATATTCTATGATAATTTGCTGAACCTACAGTCTGTTTCTGGGAAATCCACTAACATGTAAAGAACTGCCGGTAACAGACTGTTTAACATGTATATCTTCCCGGGAGGGGTTTGTGTATTGTAATGCATCTTTAAGGACTCATCTAGCAAAGGCAAGAGACAAATGAATTATTCCCAAGACGAGAGAGATTGGACTGTTTACCCATCTGATGGTATTATCCTTGGACCGGAGAAGCTTTGAAAATTCCTTGATTATGAAAAGGACAAAGGACATCCTTGCCTCTGGTGAGAAAAAGAGTATAAAAACTGGACCCGAACATGGCCATGTTGTGCCACTACCACTCTGATGCGACCAGGGGGTCAGAGCTGCGTACGTGTCACCCAGAGCCAATGTCCTGGGCGTGACTCTGTCCGATTTTATTCATGGCTGGTTAAATTGTGAATTCAAACATGAAATAAATTTTATGCTTTGTTATTTTATAATAATTTGACTCTTGCAAATTATTTATTCAGCTTAATTGGCAATTACATTTATAACATTAAGGTGGAATTAATATTTGCAGCATTTATTTCAATACCACCTGCTCTTCAGAAAAGTTGATTCTACTCAAGGCCCACAATGTAATAGCACTTAAAACCTAGCTCCAAAACTTGTATCATAAAGGAAAAGCATTTTTAGGAGGTTGCAGAATCAATGGTTTATATAAATAAAAGTATTATATAAATAAAAATATGATCTTTCTTCTTTAAGAAAGATCAGTACAAAACATACAGAGCCAAGTCTGCTACCTCCAAGTTGCTACCACAGAATAAAAACCTGGTGAAAAGAGGTTTTATATTACAAAAAGGAAGTTTAATTTTTCAGAACCATCAGGTTGCCTTGGAACTGGGTAACCAAGAGACATAACAGCTGGTTAAGTTATGTGGTGACATATTGCAATGTTTGTTAGGGTTAGAAATAACCTTCAACACTCTGTGGGAAAGTGTTGCTACATTTTCCATCTTGTCTTTTGCAGTGATAAATTCATATGCAGAGCAAGGGATCATTTCGCCCCACTCAGCAGAAGGTGCAGCACAGAGCAGGAGTTCACGTTCTAAGGAAAAATCAGTGAAAACAAACTCCAGCACAATAGAACTGAAGTTCTCGAAGGAGTTTGCTAATGCAAAATTTTCTGTAAAAGGGTATTTAGGTATGCACAGGATAAATTACATATATGTTCAAATTTCAGTTGATTTATTCCTATTCCTTCCTGGGTACTGATTATTTCTTCTTGAAGACTCATGACAGATTCTTATATGCCACCTCAAGACTCTGTATCAAGAGTCATGTTGTAAATTTGTCATTGCATTATAATTAATTGTCTTGAAATAAAAACTTACCAGTATCCATGTGCAATTTATTTATTTGTTTGTTTGTTTATTCATATATTTATTTCACCTGGGAAATTGGGGAGTGTAGTCCATGTAAACTTAATTCTCAACTGAATTTATTACTTCTTTGACTATCATATATTTTTTTATCCCAGAGTTGAGGAGAAAAACTGCATCCAGATATCTGTTGCCCAAGAAACTTCCTTCATGTAGCCCTTATTTGAAGGCAGCATTTTCAATTTGTGAGGTAATGCAGAAAACACACTGGAGGCACATAAATATACAGAATCACACCAGGAAGGTCATTCCATCATGCAGGGAGCATGGTAAGTACAGAGGAAGGAATGTGTGGCCATACAATTCACATGGTAGCATATGATGGTACCTCCAGGATTCTCACATCCCAAAAGTTTTCTTCAGTCAATGACCAGGAGGGGGGACTGTAGATGTGAGTCTCACACACCATGGGAGATTCCTGTTCATCTCCATATGGCAATGAACTGAAGAGTAAATACTGTCTGTGAATATGGAACCATTATTCATTACATTAGCCTTGCCTGGACACCTACCCGCTACTGTTTTCTCTGTAATTTTCAAGCTTCGTTTTCCTAGTGAAAATTAATGGCGGGTTGAAACAGTTTGGATTTTCTTCCTAAAAATTCTAAGAAATAAAAAACCCAGAATATTTCTTCTATTGAAGTTTTGTAAGTCCTAATGCAAAGATGTTAATGTTTTTAATTTTCTATAACATAAGACATACAATCATTTGAAGTGGGTATCTATTTTCAGAAATTTGATGGGGGATATCAGTGTTTCTAGTGGGTGCACATGCAGGACGGAGAAACATAAAATAGGATAAGACATCTTATGAAACATGCTCAGCTTACAGCCTGTTCTAATTTTTTGAGACTGCAGTAACCGTAACCCACTTCTTTTTTTTTTCTAAGTGGGCACGTAGAGAAGAGGTGGAATAACAACACAACTCTTTTCATAGTACCAAGGATGTACCTAAAGAAGACTCAACCAGCATAGCCTGAGCTGGTTGTAAAAGTGTAATTCAACATGAATGTTAGAGACCATGATGATACATAGCACTTCCCCATCTGATGAACTTATCTATTCTTAACAAATTTATATGAATATGTTTAGCTGCGTATTAGTATAATGTGATATATACAGGTGAATTTTCCAAAATTGGAACTCAGATGTCTCAAGGGCTTTCCAGACACCTGTTAAAGAGACTTCTCAGTCTGATCATTCATGAAACTCTGGCAGTCACACTCCCACCACCAGAGACTCACTGCTGGGACTGAAGCCCCTTCACAGCAGGTGGCTCCAGTAACACACTGGGAGCCTTGCTTGAGTCCCTATTCACCCCACTCTCACAGTCAGAGGAGGCTTTCCAGGGCAGATGTCTCATTCCACAGAAAAATTTATTTACAGCCGGTAACACAGAAACAACCCAACCTGGTGCCTCCGAGGAGGATCCTGAGCAAAGGAACCCCTGGGCTTTTATACTCTCACAGTCTGAGTGAGCTCAAGTCTCACTCCTCCAGAGTCCTCAGCTCCTGCTGTGTCTCCCACTGTCCATTCACCTGGTTGGCAGCACCCATACCTGGTGACTGCCCTTTGTTATCCAAAAGGTTGGCACTTCACAGCTTCCCTTTCCCCAGGCTAGCTAACGCCAGACTTTGTTGCTCTTGTTGTACAAAGGGCCAGCAGTTCATGGCCTTTTGTCTGAGCTCCCACCTATTGCTCAATCTGCATCTCAATCTGCATTTTGCAAACCAAGCTATCTGCACCAGATGTATACCTCAACACATCTTTCCAAAGTTCTTTTGTTCTGTAGTTCTGGGCATCTCACAGCCTCCTCACACCACATCAACCAAGACTGCTAGGACTAACTTCTAAAACCATGGCCCATGCTGGAGTTTGGATGCAGAGAGAAGTCTGTCAAATCAAGTAAATTCCACAAGGTAGAAAATATAAGTAAATTTTGACAGGAAAAAGCCCCCATGGATTAAGTTGTTTGGAGAGGCCATAACTTCAGGAACAAAGAAGATGCTTGGATGCTGGGCAACCATCTTTGGACAGAATGAAGCACATTCTTCCACTTGTAGTTGCCAGCACTGTTTAACAAAAGTTGTGATGTGGTAGAGCATATGGCACCCAGCTCAGTTCCTCAGTCTGAGGAACCTTCCTTCTACTGAAGGAGCAATTACATTACTTTAGTCCATGATAGCTCCTTGAGATGACTCAGGCCAAATCCTTCTTTTGTCAGGACTTCTAGGGAATTCGTTCAGCACTTCTTCAACCTCTGTCACAGCAGCTGTGACTAGAACTGGCCATATGTGCCTGTGTAGAAAAAGAATTGTTTTGCCTGTGTGGAAAAACATTAGTAAACACAGCTTGAGCCACCACAGAAGAGGAGAAATAATTTAATTACTATGAGCTTCTGTTTATCTCTACTATGCTATGTCAATATCTATCAAAATTTTCTTGTCAAGATCCACTGTTTAGATAATCCATTTTTACCTTTTGGTGACAAGTAGAGGCAGGTTTGACTGCTGCACTCACCTGTGCTGGTCATTATTCCACAACAGCCACTCACCTCAGAACCTGTACCTTATTCAAATCAATTACTTTCAAGTTTTTTTCATGGCATCTCACTGCATAGGCACTTTGCTTTCTCTATTCCTAAAAGAGATTTATTGTAACACGAGTTTTCCTTGTTTATTCCCTTTTACAGCTTTTGTTAATAAATTCCAGTGTCTCAAGTAGAACAGGCATCTACTACTGGTCCTGGAGGCAGGGTTGCAACTTTGCAAAAGTTCAGACTTGAATCATCTGCAGTCTTCCCTAAAGGGGATGACTCTTCATTTGAATTGTTAAGAGCAATAAAGTAATGCTCCCATTTTGCTAATACCTCACAGAGGATTTTTTAGTAATTGCAAGCCATACAGGATTAATTAATTTCTTTACTGAGCAATGTTTTTATTTAATACTTGATTGCCTATTATATATTTTACTAAGTAAATTAAGTACTTGGTAGTTTACCTGTTCTCTACTCTTGTTACTGGATAATCTGGAAAATCTCCCCAAACATGTAACTGATAGTGTGACCCATTTAAATTGTTCCCTCTGGCAAATAATTTATATAGTAATTATACTGTAGCAAAAGTTTTGAAATTATATTCCCAGAAGACCCCATGCAGATTGCAAATTGAGCCTGCAAACTCAAATTTTCTTGAGAGACCATAAAAATATATTATATTGACCTGAATGTTTTCTACCAAATAAGGAGTTTATAAGTATACAATTTGAAAGTTGTTGCTCAAATTTCCCTGTATTTGACAATAGTGATAGAAAAATGCCATGTGCTCCATTTTTGCTGTCCTTTGCTATCCAGTAAAAAAAGTCCTTCTGAAGCTGAGTGAATGCTTCGTAGAACTGGGATCTTAATTAGCAAAACATGAAACTTGTCTTAAAGACAAATAATCTAAATGTCACCCTTGTCTCATGTAGAATGGAGACTACTCATGTTTTACCCCAGTCAAAAGCATATATTGGCACTGTTGGGAAAGTCTGTGTCTATAGAGGGTACCAAAACATGTCTATTCCATGCTTTGGAAAAAAAATTATGCTAAAATGGAGTCTTAGCTCGATGCTGGGTTCAGCCTAAGCACATTTACTGTCTTAGAAGGGGCCTTCATTTTCTTGTTGTTGGTTCTGGTTTAATCAAGTACTGATGGAGCTATCCAGCACACAGATTAAGAAGTAGGTATGCAGATGTTTCGAGTAGCAACACTGGAGTTTTTTCCAGCTTCCTAAAGTCATTCACATGTCCAGGGATGTTTACAGAGTCACTTCTATATTTATTATTACCAATTTTGACATGTGGCACTTTCTGGGACAAAAAGAATATTCTTTCCTTTTGCAACATTAACACTTCCTTGCCAATCATGGATGCTTATCTGTGGGACTTCAGCCTGCTTCTCATTCAGCTCTGTCTGGCTCATTGTGCAGTCTGAGAACAGAGGAGTGGGAGGGCTGGTGTCTTGGCCACAGAGCTTTGCCAGCCCCAGGTCTGCCTAGCAGACTATCTATCTGGGAGCAAACACATTAACTTAAAAAAGTATGTTTTTATAACTTAACAAAATACATTAACTGTTTCTGGAGCTGCTAGTGGACAGCATAGATGGGCATCAGCCACTAGTAGTTCAAGTCCTCTGGAAGGCACATTGCCAGAGGCTAGGGAAGCAGAAAAGGAGCAGCCACTATTGCAGGACAACTCCGGTTCTCAATAAATATGTTGTAAAGAAGAATCACCCTTCCCTCCTGTCCTCTATGAGTGGCATGCAAGTTCTGAGGCAGAAGTGTTTCTCCTGTGATTATTTCTCTCTCAGGTAAAGATGTCTATATAAAACATGCACTTTAAAACAAAAAATAAAACCCAGCTCTGAAAATATAAACAAATAGGAAAGTGTATTTGTAGAGAAACCATTTTGCATTTGGTCAGAGGCATAAGATACAAATGATGCTCAGTGGATACAGGACATTTGTCTTTTTTCCTTGCAATAAACCTGAGGGTTAATGTCGTGGAGAATGAAACAGAAGCAATACTTCACCTCTTCCTACTTAACTTTCAGATACACATGCACTTCCTCAATGTATCTAACAAACCTATAGGGCTGCTAAGAGAAAGAAATAGAGAATATAGCTTTGCTGATAAGGAATTGAGATGCTTATTGTACTGCAGGCAGGTGTCCATCCTGGTGTGCAGTGGTGATTCTCTGAATTTCTGGTTTTGTTTTGGGACTTTAGAAGGAGTAAACCTCCTCAAACACATACACACACACACACAAAAGTTCTGCAGCTGGACAGATTTCAAGGAAAGAGGAAATTCTCTGTAGGAAATGAACATTGATTTCCCTTCATTTCATCTGGAAATCTAGTTTAGTGAATGGAAGCCCAACTGTTCATATCAACTGAATTATTAGCTATATGTGGATAAAAATGAATTAAGCCATTAACCTAGCATTGATGGTTGTCTACAGGACTTCAGCTTGTTTGTTTTCAACAAACTAGCAATTTGACAACCTGAACATACAGCATGGAATTCTATTTTCTTTCTTATTACACCAAATTCAGTGTCTCTGATTCGTATTTTATATCATTGTGTATCATTGTGTATCATTGTGTATCATTCGTATTTTATATCATTTAAATCATTGTGTCCCTAATTACTAATACCAGTAGATATTACCATTGGGTCAAACTCTGCTTATTTCACCTAACCTCTCACATCACATCAGAAGGGGCTATAGCCAGGAAAAAAGAATTTATTAATGATATTTTAAGCTCCCAAGTACTGAAAACTTTGGAAATTTGAAAACTGACTGTCCCTGAAGATTGACCATGCTTTCAAATTACAGAAGTTTGTACGTAGCAATGTGAACTGGTTGCATTAATATATCTGGATAAAAGTATCTATTATAGATCCATACATTAAAAATGTATGAGGAATTGAATTGAGAAAACAATTATTCTGCTTTAAAAATGAAGAAAAAAAACAGGCCAGTTTAAATTTTAAATATCTAATAACACCTTAAAAACCTTTCAGTGGACCAAGGAGTAGAATATCAGCTTTTGTCACTTGCCTGGTTTAATATTCCAGCTAGAGGAATAGTGTTTTGGTGTATGATCCCTGTTCATAGAATTCGTCTGAGACCTCTGAGAAGGTTTTTGACTAAAGTCACCAGTTTGACTACATCTGTGTCTGACAGGACAAATAAATGAGCTGCTGCCATATCGTCTGCCTCATTAACACGCTGAAAAGCTGGTTTGTCTAAATGCACAGTCAGAATTGTTTTAACATAGGAACAGCTGAGGGGCAAGAGATCTCTCAAGAGATCTCTCTTGCTACAGATAGAGATCTCTTGAGCAAAAAATAGAGTCCTTTAATTTGGTACATTTTGTAAAAATGCGCATTGTAAACATTGTAATGTTTTAGCCCTATGTAAGTGTGTAACACATAAGAATACAGCTAAGGTTAAATTCTTTTATTTGTGAGTGTTTTGCTGATCTTCCATTTGGAAGTTGAATATTGTGCAAATGAAGAATAATGAAGGTGTTTTTGTAACAGATATTATATCACTATTCTGCCTGTAGTTTGTAGTTCCCTCTGTTTCCATTGAGCAAAATCCTTCTATTCACTTCAATGCTATTTTACCTCTAAAAAACACACATGATCCATTTGTGCACTCACATTGACTTCTGTGACAAAGAGAAATATTTACTCTCTTGATCTGGATAAGTGCTAGTTTTCAGTTATTTTCCATCTGCTTTGAAGGCATCATAGTTACTTGACATGATAAAATAAACCCTGCTCTTTAAAATCTCAATACATCTCATGGTTTTAAGCAAGATGCTTTTGTGTATGAAGGATTAACGAATATTAGCTGAGTTTATCTGCTCCATGTGTCTCAGTTCAAGGTCCTGTTTCAAAAAACCTAGTTTTAAATAAGAAGACAGAGAGTAATGAAATCACTCTTGATACAAACATTTTGTTGCTGCCCTCTCTGCACTCCTTCAGTTTGACAACTTGGCCATTTAGAAGGTTAAGAGTCGTCTCTCCAGCTGCAGGACTAAACACTCACAGCCTTGATGGGACTTAGACCTCTTTGAGTCTTGGAATGCATCAAATATGAGATTGCACTTGATCCCTGACTTCAGAAAGATATATGAAAATGCATTTTAGGAAGAAAAACAGAGGAAATCACATGGGGTTGAAGAGATGCTACCAGGAAATGGGTTGTGCATACCTTAAGACCCATCTAGCTGTTTCCTCTTGTAAGTTACAGGGTTCTTAATTTAGGATTTATACATCTCTAAAAATTACAAGACCATAATAAGATACACCCTTCAGTACAATGCACCCATGTGCAGGTATTCTTGTCCTCAATAAAAAGGATCTGCTGCCAAAGTGGGAGAGTTGGTCACAACACTAGAAAAACTCTGCTACCTCTGGATAGAAGAGCACGTCTAATGGGTGACAGTGCTTTGTGACAAGGGAAAGCTGAATTTCAGCCTGTTCAGAGGTAAGTGGTGATCAAGTATAAGTGGCCCAGAGCTCAGAGTTTCAGCTCACACAGTGCTGATGTATTTGCTAATGTTATTGCTGAGTCTAAAGTAGAATTGTGGAGTGCATGCCAGTAAAATTGCCTATAAAAGCAGAGGGCAGGGGCAGCTGGAGCATGTTTCTGTGCTGGTGTCTAAGGAGTGGCATAATGTGATGACATTCCATTACAGCTGAGAAAATTGCTCACTCCTTAAAATGCAGTTTCAGGCTAGAAGTACAGTAGATGCTGTATATATGTGCTCCTGAGGTGTTGGTGATTAAGGTCTGTAATTGACAAAAAGGGAGATGTACTATTATGATCCATCTAACCTTCTATGGATGAGACACAGAACTTTACTGCTGAGATACTGTACTGGTCTTTATAATGAGTTAGAATAATTCCACCATTGCAAGTGTGCCAAAGCCACTAATTATATGTGTGTGTTTCTGTGTGTTTACAGGCATAAATATAATATTGTATGCAACCTGGGCTTTATTTCAATTTAGAGAAAGTGGTTTTTAAAGGCTGGTGACATTTGCACTAAATTCATGCTGTGCCATGTCTTGAGGAGTGAACAGAATGTCTTGAGGAGTGAACAGAAACTGATTTATTAATGCTTACTTTTAACTGAAGTAGAAGTCTGCTTGTACAGACTTGGAGCTTAGCAATAGAAGAAGATCTGAAAACAAAGAGTTTCCAGTGGCCAAAGCCTAATCTTTAAAAAAAAAAAAAAATCTAGTGATTTTAACAGGTTAATACTACAGAGGCATTTTAATAGCCCTTTTTTGATATTTCCTGTATTTGGAGATAAACAGGCTTTTTCTCAGTACAATAGTACAAGAAGGACTAATTTTTGCTATTTTATCTTCACTGGAACTACTTAACTATTTGAAAATAATTGTGCTGTGTTAAATCGCTGTGCTACTGTTTTAAAAGGTGAAATCCATCCTGCTTTACTACAATGAGTTTTCTGTATGCAGGAAGAATCTTCTCCCCAGAAATAATCACTGTAGCCAGTAAGACCGCATGCCATGACTCTTGCAGGCCAGAAGTCAGCAGAACACTCTCAAATGTAAGCACTGGACTTAAACTTAGCAGTGTTCTTAAGACTTACACTTAAAATAGGGCAAAAACACATGTTTACAAAGCCTACCAAATTGAAGGAGGGTTGTCAGTAAGCTTTAGGTTGCCTGGAGCACTGAAAAGAAGTGGCTGTTTAAAGCAAGACAACAGAGGAAGACAACAGCCAGAAGACAAAGCATTCCAACTTTCCAACAATTCTGCGTACTGCTGACTGGGCTGCAGTAGGTAGAGGGTTCTTCATTTGTCCCTGGCTGACTTAGAACCTTAGGCATAGCCAGAGTTTCTATAGTGTTACTGCTGTAACACAGGGGCAGTGCGCCCCCTAGTTTAAATTTGAGGTGGCTTGTACCATTAGTAGGGATGATCTACTCTTGCTAGAGACCAAAACTAATGTTACAGCTTTGAATGGAACATTGCAAAGATTCCAGAATGTTTGAAACCCTGATATATTTGATGTAGTAGTTCTCATATTTGGCAATTACAAAGTAATCCTCTGTTTCTCCTCCCTTCACAACTTCCTCAGGCCCTCACTGGAAGACTGTGCAAATTTGAACAACGGCTGGTTTTCACTAGAGTTAGATATTGTTATACTGCCAGTTTTAATGTTCTACACAGAAAGTGGGATATTCTTATATGTCAAGGCGAGTATGTCAAGGCAAAGCCACACTTTCTAGGTTTTCTTCACAACCTTTGTTTCAAGGACTTGCCAGATTTTACTGAGAGATTCAATGGTGTCCTTTTCAGCTCTTTTAAATCAAATGTCAAATATTGTATTGGTGTTTTTTCACGAACAGGATGGGACTGCTGGGTTACGTTCCTTGAGCTTTATTGCAGCATTAACCTCATTACATGGTTGAGACAATAGGAAGATAGCAACAGCTCATGTTCTGCCAACAGCAGCCAAAGATTTCTTTGTTACAGAGCATATAAAAAACTTTTTAGCCAATAGAGCTTACAGACAGTTGTTCTGGCCAATTACTAAAAGTACACATACACCTGCTTCACACAATGCTTGCTTGTCTGCTGTCTATTAACAATGCACAATACTTCATTATTAAGCTTAATACCTTCTACTATCTTGTTAGCATATTTTTCTGCAGTCTTAAGGTCTATCTTAGCCAAGCCTAAAACTCAAGCTCTTGTTTCATGTCCTTGCTAGCTGTTCTATTGTAACTTTTTCTACTTTCAGACTTTGCAGCTGCAGCTAGTTCTAAATTTTCTGTTCTTTCTGTTTCTAAGGCCTGGTTTTACAGCTTTCTGGAAATCTTTTTACCTTTACTATTTCCCACACTATACAGAGGCAGAACTCAAGGCTTCAGTTGTCGTCTACATCAGGTCTTGTAGCAAGACAAGCATTTAAATGGATTTGTAGAGATAAAAATGGACAAAGGTGTATTTGCTGTTCTTTCACTGTTGCAGATAGCTGGAACATAGCTAAGTTTTCTACCTGGATAAGAAACTGAAACCTTCAGTTGTTTCTGTCTTTTATTCTAGAAGGTGCTAAATGAGAAATCATTAGAAGAAACGTACTGAAATTTTTTCTATTATCCGCATGCATGTAATTTGCATCAGTAAATAATGTTGACTTGTTCAAGCACTCAGCTCAGTATATGAGGTATTCTGCACTTTCACATGGAAATCTGTATAAATGCCTTGGGTTCTAGCTCCTGATTTTTTTTTTCCTCTTTATGGTTGTTGCGTTTTTTTATAATGGGGTTCAAGAACATTCTCTGAAGACGAACTCTGGAGTTCTTTATTTTCTGTTTAAGGCTTTACTTTCTGTATTTCTGGCTTGAATTACAACCTGGAGTCAGAGGCTGAGCTGGTTTTTCCCACTTAGCTACAGAGTGTAAGTGGTAGGAAATGAATGAATGAATTCTGAACAGGAAAGAAATGCTGGAGGAGAGAGAAAAGAAATTAGTTTTAGATGAGAGCAGGGAGAAAGCAAAGATCTTGACTAACTAGTTCAACTTCAATTTAGGAATTAACTAGCTGTCCCTCAGAAGGATGCATAACTGTCATCCATTATGTTATTGTGCTTTCTCCAGTTGCTCTGTCAAATATTAAAAGGTGGGAAATTAAATCAAAGTGAGAGAATATGTCAAGAGTACCTAACAAAATCAGCATATGTTGAATACCTAAGTACAAAAAAAAAGTGAGTTGGAGTTTGTTGATAACCTCTGTATTCATCGTACTCTGCTGATACAATATCACTTCAAAGTTTTTGGATGAAACTCATATAAAATTACTCAAGGCCTGCTTATGCTACAGCCTTTGAACAGAGAGAGGAATTCTTAAAACTGATACAACATATATCCTGTCCAGAAAGTGTCAATGGAGGTGTGTCCAGTCTTTCTACCTCATGTTCCATTTGGTCATACAGTATTCTTGTCTCAACTTGAAGGTTAAAAGTAGTTTTATAAGTGAAAGAACACCTTCAGTACTTGGTATGTTCAGAGCAGTGAGACACTAAAGTAACAACTCAGTACCAAAATGGATGTTGGTTCCAAGGAAAGTGATAGCCAAACAGCTAAGGAAAAGTGATCAGAGTTCACAGGTAGCACTGCGAAAAAGAAAGCACCTACACCAGATTTTGCAGTCTCTGGGCAGTACAAGGCATCAAGCAAGCAGAACAACTGAAACAGTACAGAAAAAGACCTCTTAAGATTAAGTACTGGAAAAACCTGTAGAAGTGCCATGGTAAAGTATTTTTGTAATCTAAAAACAGCGCCAGAGATGAGTGGAAAAGATAATGTACTCTTGAATACCATTATTATTAAAAATTTCTTCCACTGGATAGACATTAAAAATAGACATTGCTGGGACCTGGAGAGAAGATCAAACACAGTCTATGCACTGCAGACCCTTCCGAGTGCTCACTTTCTGTCTGCAGATGTAAAAGATGGAATATTTAGAACATGACAGCAGAATTCCAGAAGTGGTGATAATGCCACTAAATCAAAAGCCTGGTTATTGTTACTTCTTAGATTTGAAACTAACTCCTAGATGAAGGATCACAAATTGCTAGTGCTGTTTGGATGTTCTTTGATATAGTTCCAAGCAGATGCAGAGAGGAGTATAACCTTGTTTTGTTGCCTGAGTGGATGTTTATCTAGGATACTTCTGAGGGGTGTGTCATTCTATCCAGTAATTAAAAATATGTTTTCTGACTAATCCATCATTGTGATTTTACTCATCTAGATTTAGATTTCTTATATATAATTCCCTGGTACTTAATTGAATCCTAGGACCTATATAGTCCTCCAAACAGGCAGGATATAAAATAGGCATGTCCCCATACACAGATCAGCATCTTACACAAAGTCTTATAGAAACCAGTTCTTGTAACATAAAAAAACTTACCTTTCTCTTATGCAGGAAAAAAGAAAAAATGGGTGAAATAATGAAATAACTCATCAGTTACTACCTCTTATTATGGACATAAGGTAAATGATGAAATCTACTATGAACTCGTTAAGAAGATCTCATTTAGTAGGGAGCTCCTTGGGTACAATCTAATATACAAATCTAATATCCCAAGTCAATTTCAGTACGTCCTTAGACATCCTAGATGTTTCCCATGTTTCTTATGTTCTAGTGAAAGAAGAAGAAACCTCTAGCTCTTGGGAAATGAGGAGCATATGGCATTGCAGCTGAAAATAGTAATCCATTTTGGCACATGGATTATCTGATGACAATGGCATGTCTGTGTTTTCAGAGGAATGCACCTGCCTGCACTCTCAGAAACACCTCTGCAGGGTGATTGGAGGTGCGGCAAAAGAAGAAATCACAAAGCAAACAAATGAGCAAATCATGGCTTCTTTTCTTCTGATGTAAACTTAGTGCTTGTAACACTGCACTCTTGGAAATTAATCTCTTACTTATACAGCCCTGAAAAGTAGTGAAATCCAAGAAATAGCCATGTTGCGTTGCTTGGGGCCCTCACCTTAGTGCTGGACATGTCGCACTGTATGGATGAAAATAGTCTTAAGTTCTTCTGTTATGTCTTCTGGATGTCCTACTATGTTGCTGATTTTAGGAACTCCCTAAATACAAACAAAGAGTCTTAGAAAGGAAATATTTTTTATTCTGTGCAGAGTACGAGGTGGACATTTTCCACAGAGCACGCATGTCAAGGAGTAAAAAGCAAGAGAATTTACGCATTGAAATCTACATAAACCCACCTATCCAGTACATAGTTACACCTACATATTGTGTAATTTTTTAGCTTGGGCCACTTTATAAAATATCAGTCACTGTGCCTGTGTGGGCCTCTTAGGGGGTCTGTGGTGATCTCTAGTTTGGGGAGGTGCCCCCTACTCAGTCTTGAGCAGCATTCAGTTCAGTATGCAGAGAGCTCCGGTTGAGTGCCAAAGAGGATGTGATTTGTAACTCAACACCACATCTTCTAAGAGAAAAGCAAAACAGGTCATAAAATACAAAAGCTTTCCATAAACATTGAGCAACATCTGCTTAATACACCTGATAGCATCTTTCTGCGTTCAACAGAGAGGTTGAAGGTGAGAATGATACCATCTGGTCCCATCTGCAACAGAGATCAAAAGAAGGGACAGGCAGTGAATTCTACTTAAAGACTTAGAGCTTAAAAATACAGAGAAATCTAATTAAAATACCGAGAATTCTGCTTGAAGACATAGATAAGACTTCCAACTGCTGCTTATTTATTTATGTGGACAATGGCTGGCTTGACTGATCATTTTTAAAAGTCAAAGAGACACTAAAAAGTAATGCTGCTTCAGTTCTCTTGAAGTTCTATGAATGACAAACTTTGGAGAGCCCTTTTGGAAATCTAGGTCCAGGAGTTGTACTTAGGGCTGCAGTATAGCTCAGGGATGTCAGAGTCAGGATCAGAGTGCAGGATGTGGTGTCTTTTGCTTCCCCAAGCAGGCTGCTCGAATACACTGCTGTTCAGCAGGCCACAGAATAGCAGGCTGTATAGACACCCTCATTGATGCTGTCTAGGTTAGAACTCTGCAGATGGACTGATAATGTATTATTTTACACACCATAAGTAAAAATTTTGAACAGAGAGATGAAATCAGTCGTTACCTTGTCATGGTGTACTGTGAATGTAATGATGTGTCCTTGCAATGGGTGTTTCTCCTTTGACTTTGCAGTGCTGCCTCATCACCAGAGGGAAAATGGCATAGAATAAGTATGTAATTTACATTATTTCCTTCCCTGTCTGGAAACTCTCTTTAAAATTCTTCCTCCTCCCCAACAAATCTCAATTCTTTGAAATGCAGCTATCAAGAGAAAGATAACCATAAATAAGAAACAGTACTGTCTCCAGTCTAGGCATTGATGAAAAATAGAGAATGATCTCCCTCTACTTCTTTCTTAGACTTCTGCCTTCTGAGAAAGATTAAGACAGGCTGTCTGAAATGCAGGAACACATTGAGATTCTGCTGTGACCCTTTGACAGATACCCAATAGTGCAATTTGTTTTTGCAATGGACATTTTTTTTTTGTCAGAGCAAGCTTGTTTCATTGTAAAAATGTAAACATCGCAGCAAAAAATGAATAATTTCCAGATGAAACTTGAAGTGGAAGACAGGGCAGGAGCAGGAAAAGTGGAGTAAAAAAAAATATTTCAGTAATAATGCTCAAAGGACAAATATTTCATAGGATCATAGCGCACTGTAGGATCAGTGATCCTACAGTGTGCTTGCAAAACTCTTCTGTATCTCTGGGATTGCTGAGTTAGCAG